>NC_063224.1:5515000-6230000 GCF_020740725.1 Corvus hawaiiensis
CCTACAGAGAAATCATCATGATAGTCTCTCCAATATGAGAAAGTTACGCAAAGGCTGGTGCTTATTGTTCTCCCTCCACTTGAGGGAATTTAAAAGAAACCAATTTAATTTTCAGCCAAGATGCATTAGGATGACTGGGAGGAAAACTTTCTAACCATGAGGGGAATTGAGTAATGATGCAGGCTTCATCAGAGTGTTTCCAGAACAGGGTAGACAGATGTTAAGGGGGGGTCTGGCACTACTAATGCTTCCAAGGCTGGGGAGGTCCTACCTAGGCCCAGGTTATTACCTGAGAACAGCAGCCCAGGAGGAAAGAGTAAAAGCTACTGCCAAGAAACTAAGAATGAGCAGTGGTTTTACCAGATGGTGATAAACAGCTCTTTTTTAGAGATGGGGATGGTATTGCTTTCTAAAAAAATAAAGTTCTTTCATCCTGAATTGATGGTGATATATACATTTTAATATAGGTAGGAAAGCACAATGTAAAATGTTATAAGGAGACAGCATGCTAGTGATAGTCTATCACAGACTCTGTTTATATATTGTGATAATAGCCCTAACTTCTTATTTTAAACATCAGTTACACTGTGATCTAATAAAAGATTAGGGTTTTCTCAAGTAACTTTTACTAGATTTACATACATTTTTAGTTCAAATACAAATTTTTGTAGGCCTCCTGAGAACTTATAATAATAGGACAGGAGAGAATGATGCAGAATTCATTTTAATTTGCTTGTCTTGGAATGCCCTTTGCTGTTTATATTACAAATTTCAATATACATCTCAGAGGATCAGAGCAAGTATAAATATCTATACCAATTTAAAAATGTACCATTTTTAGAACCTGTCATATATTTTCTGGTAAGGCATGCTATTCATCATCTTTTGAGGACCATTTTTCTTAGAAATATGTAAAAGCATGTATACTGCTAATATACAGCATCCCAAAAGCTGTAGCTGGGAACATAAATTAAGCCCAAAGTGCTCAATTTTAAATGTACCTTGCTTTCAACAGCAGTTGGCTGTCTGGATCTGAGAGTGCTTTCAAATATGAATGAGTTTCACAAAGTTCCAAAGAAGTTGATAGCTATTATTGGGCTTATGTCTATTATTTCATAATATCATCCTCCAGAGAAAATGCTGATATTAAGATTATTCTGAAGGCTAAACTGAAAATCTGGTTATGTGTCTAAGGTAATTTAAAAGTTTATTCTCTTTCTTCCCCCACCTCCTTACCTTCTGTAACTTCTAGTACTGAAATGAGCGGCAGAATGACGTTAGCATCATAATTTTTGGTGCATGGAAATTTTTACAGCTTTTGGTCACTCTCAGTGAGTCTTTATTCTGAGAAACATACCCAGACAACGTGTACGGAGGAATTACTCATTTGTAGGATATCACTTTGGTGTGCTGTCACTTGGCTATTCTCATTTCCACTTGCTCCTTGGCAGTGACCTGTCTGCAGTCGCAGCTGAGTGGACTTTAAAAGTTTCTATCAATAACAATGCACAGAAACACATGAAAGGAAATATTAATTACTGGTAATGGTGGTGCTCAGGAGTGCTGAACCTTTAGCTCATTTATTGAACAGTTAAATATTGCCACTTTTGTAAGCTAAGGAAAAAAAGGAAACCTCACTAAAACCTCAAAATTCTCATTTTATCTTTCATAAAAGCACTTGTTTGCTCTTTCATCCCCCATTCTCCCTGCCATAGAGGTCATCTATGGTGTGTCTGCTGAGATCCTCAGCAGCAAAAATGTATTAGAGCTGCCATGAAGTTGATTAAATTGACTTAAAACATGTCAAAAATGGCTGGCAGACCACTACTGCTGGGTTATTTTATGCAGTGTTACAGATTTTAAACAGTTAAGAAAACCAATTAGCATCAAGCAAGCGTACAATACCATTTTCTTCTGTAATTCTACCTGTCACGTTTTTATTTCCCATTTCATTCTCATCTTTCTTCATCATGGATACAAAAATACTAAGCTGCAACTACTTGTGCAAAGGAAGATGAGGGGCAGACCTTGACCAGATCAGCGTGTGCATTAGGAGCTGTGCATTGTGAAAACCCAAAACCAGTTGGAAAGTGATGATTCAACCAGAAATGTACAGCGTGATAGATGGAATGGACTGGGAGGCCAGAAAGAGCTGAGTTGTGTGGCTGAACTGCTCCAATGGTCACCGTGTTTTACAGACCAATGCTTGCAGAGGTGCCTCTGTATTGGGCAGTCTGTTGAGGAAACAGCAGTAGCCATAAAATACTCAGCAATATCCTATATATAACAATGAAGATTTGAAGACAAGGACACCAGGTTATGTATTTCATTCTTTTGCTTTACTGAGAATGTGAAAAACAACAAAAAGCAGGTGGCCAGGGCGACTGATGTAAAGTCTCTTTTGACAGAGATTGCATTCCAACATTTTTAACAACTCCTTTTCCCAAGGGTGGGGTGATGAGGATGCTCTAAATATTCCATGGTTATTTTTTTAAAAAGACATGCAGAGCAGGCTGAGAAGGTCCTATTTGCTTATCTGATGCACTTGAAAATCCTCAAGGCACATGGATGGAGGCACTTGGTTATGGGCATCATTTCCAGATACACTTTGCAATCAGTAATGTTTTCCTAGGAAGCGAGGTATTGCATGATGTTCTGTGGCTGTGAGCAATTCCTGCAGTATGTATCTGGTGGATTTCTGATTTTTTAAGGAAGGGATGGTCTCTCCTTATTTCTAATAGAAAAAAAAAATATCAAACATTCTGTTTACAAATATTGATGATTAAAAGGAGTGTTTTCTGCCTTGGTCAAATATAATAGGAACATTTGGGAAATTTTTATTTTTGTCCTTGTGCTTTTTTAGTCAAATACTTCAACTATTTTTGGCTCTCACTTCTGTAATTTTGCTTCAGCAACTTGCACTGACTGCACTGTAAGGATAAGAACCTTGTCCTTTTTTTGCACCCTGTTTCCCTATGTGGTATGGAACTTTGGGGTGTCTTTCTGCATTTTCCATGACACCAACATTTGATGTTATTTTTTCTTTCTGACTTGGAATATCCCTGGATCGTTTATGCTTTATTTAGAGCACTGAAGTTTTTCCTTCCCATCCATCCTTAAACTTCACCTCTGCCAGAGAGGGACTTCATGGGACTGAAGGAGGAGATGCTTTCCCAGCATCAGAGTGGAAACTGGTTTATCCCAAATCCATCTTTGCCTTGTCTTCTGGGGTTAAAAGGAATGTCCAAATGATAAGTCTCCTCTGTCAGTGATAAGATTTTCTTTGTTGTCTTTTCTTGCATTTAGAAGTGTCTAAACAACTTAAAATGAATTAAAGGTAATAAAAATATCCAATAATTTGTGCCCACATCCAGATAGTCTGACTCTGCAATTGCTCATGTATTTTTTGGAGGTGATTCACTTCTAGAATTTCTTTGACCTCTTAACCAGAAGAGAGGGACAGACTGACACAGCCATAGTTACAGTTCAAGGTCAGTATAATTAATATTATTTCATATGCAGCTTTTAATTCAAAGAACTTGAGGAGTAGGATCCCAGTTGATCCAAAACTTATAACTCAAGTGTATGAAGCCAGGAGGCAGCTGCCAGAGCTAAGGCTGAGAATGTACTTTAGTGTTTTTCTGAACTGGGGAGCACTCTTATTCCCTCATAATATAATATTTTGCACAACCCAAACATGTAGGTCAAGAGGCCAGAAAATTAGCACCGAGTTACAACACTCGTGTAAGGGGGTTTGATGAAAATAAAACCTAAAACCATTCATATGTTTTAAATGGTTTCCCTTCCCTCCATTCATGCAATGATATGGAACAGCTGGTCATGAAACCTGGCTGCATATTTGTTAAACGGGAACAGATTACTAAATCAAATTTGTTGACCAATTTTCAAGTATGTGGCCTTGAGATGTTAAAACAAACAAAAAAAAAAGTGTAGGGGGTGTTGCATTGCCTAAAGAGAGAAGGGGTAACAGGCCAGTGATAGGAACATTTCATGCTGGTGGGATTTGGCGAGGGGGAGGGAATCTAATCGCTGACTTTCGCGTGAGTACCCAGCTAAAACCTCAGGGAATTTTATATAGTGCATGTTGTCAGTATTTTAATCATCCACAGCTGTCAAAACTCTTGTAACCCGCCTCTTCTATTTAAAATGTGTCTTCTAGGCATAAAATAATTAAAGGTGCAGGACCATAAGGTAGGCTCAGAGCTGCTGCAATGTGACAAAACTCCACATATGAAAGGCATTATTTCAGGAAGTTTTAAATATAAATTTTGTTTTGTCAGAAGGCTGCAGGGCACACATTTTCTATACTGTCAAGCTTGATAGTAACAATATTTATATTTCAAATAAAAAGATTAAATTGCAGTCTTATGTGTTTCTGGTTTTCACATAGTTTTTACCAGTGTATCATAGTGTTCCATATCAGTGTGTCATCGAAACTTTTTTTTTGCTGACACCAGTTTTGCTTTATTGTAATATTAAGTCTTGTACTGTCAGTCCCTGAATTGAAATAATGAGGGCAGACAGTGGTTTAGTTGACTAGCCTGTATCTTCCCTTTCCTTCCCCCCCCAAAAGAAACCCTGAAAACAACACAAAATAAAAATGAATTCATTCAGAAAGGCAGTTGTAAAGACAGAGATTTGGAGCCTACAGATATAAAATGGCTCTGTGTGTGTGTGTGTGTGTGTTTGCACATGTGTGCTTGTGCAGCCTTGTGTTTGCTGTGTGTCATTCTTGTTCCCAAGACCCCACCTTGCAGAGTGGCCTTCATGTGCCTACCAAGTGATGTGTACTTTGCAAAAGAATTAAAACTTAGCAGAGAATATAGATGGAAGAGGAGGGGAGGGCAGCATAATTTCTGAGTATTTTGAACTTTATTTGTTTGTTTTTAATATTAAAAGAACTAACCCCAAAAAAGAGTGTCTCGATCATTTCAAGCTGGCTGGCTGGCAAGGCTTTTGTGCCACTGCTTTTTTTCTGTTAGTTTTGAACTTTCTGCTGGTGCCCATAGGCCCTTCTCTCTTCATTGTTCTGAGCTTGAGCCCTGGGTTGGGCTGGTGTCATCTGTGCAGCATCAGGGCTTGACAGAACAATGGGGAAAAACGGGAAGAGGTTCTGACTCAGGCTCGTGTTGGAATGGCCAATTGGAGTCACTGGGGCTGGATTTGCTCCTTTTGGGTTGAAATCTGAATATTTCATCACAACCGTTTTGTGGAAGTTTGGAACTGGCAAAGTCTTTCTGTGCTAATTCCCCAGGTTTTACCTCGGTGTGATAGTGAGGATTTTTTCCCCAGTGCCTGACAGTGCTGGTTGATGGGTAACAACTTCTCTGACCATGATGTGCTTGGCAAACTGGGCTTATCAGAAAACTTATTCAAAATTTGGGTGTTATAGAAATTCTTCCAGAATTGCTATCACCCTAGGTATGATATGGGATTCATCTTCTCTCTGTATTTCTGCACATTGGCCCTTCTTTCTGTCACTTTAAGCCTTTGGTCTGTCATTTGGCTAGTCATGATTCTACAGTAATGAAAGTTTTTATCTTCTTACAATAAAATGATATTTGAAGGGTTGTTTTGTTTTGTTTTTAATTGCTGCTGATATACCTCAGAAAATATATTTTGTTTCCTTCCATAACCAGCCAAGAAGTTTCTGGTCCACTGTAGAAATTAGCTGGAAAGCTTCACAGATTATGTGAAGCACAGGATGTTAAAATATCAGTGAAAAGGTTGTGTTCATTGAGGAACAGACATGCCTTTTCCACGTATACATCCGTGTCTCTGTACACAGAGCTCCTAAATGCAGGATTAATCAAAATAGGAACAGGAGGGGAAGATATTTAAAAGTAAAGTTACGTACAAGTAGAAGACTTTTGTATGGGAAAGGAGACAACAGGTGGCACTACCCATTCTGTACTCACAGTCTCATCTCAGTTAACACCCCCAGACACATTTTTTTCCATTTTGAACTGATGGATATACAAATCAGGCTATTGCACACACACATCTCAAATGAGAGAGCCCTATTCCAATGGAAACATCTGGTTTCATTACACCAGGTAACACCTGCATGAAATTACATCTGTGTGGAAAGTCCTTTAACAGAATTTAGTAATTAAAGTGAGGCAATCTAATCAAAGAAAGGCATAGAGAAGGTGATACATGAAGTTTTGTTCTCTGCCATGTAAATAAACTGCATTAGTATATTGGGTCTTTCAAGAAACAGTTAACATCAACAGCTTGCAATCGAATGGATTTCATGTTAAAAACAGCCTTCCATATTATATCCCCAATATATATTCTGATCTTCCAAACAGATCTCCAGGGTGCCGTTTGGATTTATTGCACTTAATAGCATAGTGTTTGGAGTGTACAGTGTGTGGGTCCAACTGAGTTTTACTGGGGTATTCTGCGGTTCAATTTCCTTTCAATATGTAACCGTGTCCTTTTCAAATTTTGCTTTAAAGCCTTGTGCAGACTTTGCTTTATACCTTATCAACTGGTTTTCAAAATGTCAACGCTGACCTTGACCTGAACATCAGCAAGGAGCTCCCGCAGAGGAGGAACATGGAGCCTGGGGGCTCTGTGGTAGTTGGGGGTTTCTCTGTGTGTTGTCACTGAGCTGTGTCTGAGGCTGGAATCACCTCAAAGCTGAGCTTCTGGAATCAATTCTTAGTTCTCTTGTCATTCTCAGGAAAGGAGATGGTTTCTCTGTCTTGGAGTAGGTTCTGTGTTAGCCCTACATAGTGTACAGGCACTTCTGGCTTTGTTTGCCTGGGATTTTACCATCTGGCAGTGTCACCTGGAAGGCATAAATAAAGCCATTGTTTCAGGGGTTCTATTAGGGGCTGCATATATTTTTCTTGTCAGAAAGTATAGAATAATGGATCCAGCAGAAATCACAATAAAAAGGCTGCTACTGTTAGAAACTGATAAAGGACAGCATGGTTAACACTCCAAGCTTTAGGATGAGTTCCAGAAATTCTTTATGGAGCTGACAGACATTTTTTCCCATACTTTTTTTTTCTCTGAAAGCTGATTTTTTGGCCAGAGTAGAAAAAAAAAAAAAAAAAAAAAAAAAAAAAAAAAAAAATTCAAAATTTTCATCTTGGAAATGAATGCCCTTGCCAAGATTAATAAGTTTTCCAACACTTCCCTGGGGAGAGAATAATCCTTGGAGCATAGCTGGAAGTCAAGGACTCATCTTGGAGATCAGCTTTTCAGTAGAGCATTTCCCTGCCTGCTTTTGAAACAGCATATTGTTAATCACCTGACCTTTGAACGAGTGCAGCTGATTTGTTCAGGCACTTTCATCCACGTTAATCCAGATGTGCCTTTTCAAACCATGTTCCTCCTGTTGATCGATCGATGTTCTCAGAATCCCTTTCTGTACACGTGCCCTCCAGGGTGGGCCACAGAGCAGGGCAGGATTTGGGTGAGCTGGGAGGGAGATGGGAGCCCAAAGGTCACCTTGCCACGAGTCTCCTGTTTGAAATGGGAATGTTTTACCCTGGCTGCCTGTGCTGATTGCTGCTGCTGCTCCCTTTTGCTACAAGTTGAAGGCCAAACACATCTCTTTGTGTAACCTGTAGGTAGAGCCAGGAGCAACCTACGATGTCTCTCTTGCACAAGTACTTTCAACATGAGGCCATTTAATGCTTCAGTCAGAGTCAAGTGAGTGCATGGAATTTTGGCTCCACAATACCTCACAAAAGTCTTTGCCTCCTTCTCCAGCAGCTGTAAATACAGTTGAGATAGCGTTCCCTTGCTGTTTAAAAAGGCCAAAAAAAAAAAAAAAGATAAGAAAATAAAGAAGGCAGTGGCAGTAAACTTTCTGCAGAGATTTAGCCTACCAAAGATTTAAAGGATTGACATTTGCATTACATTTTTCCCCCACCCAGTCCTCCTCATTAGCTGGATATCTTTATTCTCTAAATATTTACCACCTAAACCAAATTTACAGTTTAATTTGCTGCATAAAATCATTTATTGACTGATAAAGCTCATTACTAAGGCCTAGCCCAAGCTGTAGCCTGCCACGACAGTTTTAATTCTTGTAGCAGCAGGCTACTGCGGGAGAAAAACAATCCTGTCATGTTAACGGCAGGGGTCTGAATTATTCAAATACACTAAATCCTCCCAGAACAGTTCCCCTGCTCATAATTTGTCTTTTCCCACCAACAATTAACTAGCAATATTCAAAGTTAACAATGCCAACTCTTTTGAAATCTCAAGGAAAATGGAAATATATACATGCAAGAAACGTTTTTAGAGAAGAATATATTAAAAGAGCAATGCTGGGAGACTTCTAGGGAATATAATCAGTTAAATGGACCCATTGCTTTCTCTAGCCCAGAAGGAGTTTGCTGGATATTTGTGTGTGTACAGATGGATTTGATGCTGAGTTCTGGTGTCAGGTGGCACAGATGCAGAGCTGCTTACACCTGCCAGTGGCTCTTTCCATGGCACTCCTGATGGCTGATGTTTGTCAGTTCTGTTGAACTCAGAGAAGGAGTTTCCTCTTCCATCTCCTCTCTTCTGTCAGAGCTTTTGCTGTTGTCATGATTATGAGTTATTGTAAATAATTGCAGTACTAAGTGTAGCATACTTACATGGCAAAACCATGCAAATGCTATGAAAACAGTGAGAACAGAGATATGGGTGAAGGTTGCTGGCATAGATCATCTCGAAGAAGCTGAAGGTCTGAACTTGTTCCAGTTAGGAGCATCAGAGCTTTCTTTCCATGTCAGCCCACATAATTTAGGCTGGCAGGTGGTCTTTACACAAATCTCTGATTAAGGCAATTTACAAAGTCAAGACAAACTGAGGCTGTCTGATCTGCTTTGGTTGTTGACCCACTGGCCAGTTTGGTCTGCAGAATAGGGTCTTGGTGTTTTCGTAATTTGTCTTTCTTACCAGCTCTGTTGCGTGATGGACCCTCTCCTGCATCCACAAATAGCCACTGAACAGAGAGGGGTTTGAAATCACTCCAGTCATGGTGAGGAGGGACTATAATTCCCTGCAGGGACAAAGTTTTGTTCCACAGAGGACAATCCAATTCAGGTTTGTCCTTCTGTACGTGTGACAACCACAGTCCATATATCACAGTTAGTGATGGGCAGTAGGAAAGTCTTTAGCATTCTGGTGTCTCTTATAAATATTGCTTCTACATAGCACTTTACACTCTTTCAGAACTGTAAGTCCATATTTCCCTTGTCCCATTCATTTTCTCCCTTCAACTTCTGTGGCAGTTCCAGTGCAGAATAGCTTCTTGTGCAGGCCTTCAAAGGGAAAATGATGGCTCCAATTTGTGACCAAATAGCTTTGATATTGTCTGTAAATTTGCTTGAGTTTATAAAAGACTTTGGTTTTCTTATTTAATCCTTTGATGTAGAAGCAGTCTGAAAGATCAGTAATTCTTTCTGGTGTGCCCTTAGTGACAATTTTAACTCTCGCATGAAATTCTCGGTTTTTAAACTCATAATGTGTCTTTTTATCCCTTCCTACAGCACACAGAGTGCTTTAATGCTGTGAATTCCTAGATCTCTGTAAAAGTGCGTAAAGATAGGAGGAAGTTAAATTATATAAAATATATATAGAAGATTATGCATTATTTGCTACTTATCTATATCAGCATTTCACAAGATGTGGGCCATAGCTCCTCTGGTGATGATCTGCAAAAGGACTGAAATTCCACTTCATTCCCATTTAGTTTAAAGGTTAAATCTGTGTTTCTAGTCCACTCCCTGGGTGGTGGTTGAGTGGGCAGTAGCACCTGCTGAATTGATACGTCTTTATTTGATCTGATATCTCTAGTGAGGAGTGTATGTGCTGCAGGAACAGAGGGCACTGTAGAAGGTTATGTATGTGCTTTCTGAGTAGCCATAATCTCTCCTATTCATACACTCACAACAGTGGAACTGGACTTTGGCTCTAAAACCTCTATTGCCGAAGATAAAAGGGAATTATCAGCAGGAGTGAGGCTCCTACCCAGTTTGGACTTGCAGTGTTAGGACCAGTCTGATATGTACTCGTGTGTGCTCTCCCTGGGTGCTGCATGTGCTGAGATTCACCCTGGTGTCAGAGCAGTGGAGGGGACTCTGGTGGTGCTGATCTGCCTCAGCAGCTATGGGCAGTGTTAGATATCCATCCTTACTGGACACTTCCCCACTGTCAGTGTCCTCTTCTGTTCTGCTGACATGCTGCCATTGCAGCTAAAGCCATCCTTTGTGGTTTAAACACAGCTGTGATGAATAATCCACTGCAAACTCTTATTTTTTCTTTTTATAATGAAGGTAACTTTACAGCATCACCTTTCTCTCATAGGAGTTATTCATGTCCATGGAAGATTATTTATGATCCTCATCTGTTTACATTACTTCTTTGCTGTCTTTTTGATGGGTTTCTCATCTTACTTTTCTGGAATACCTGTGGTAGCATCTCTTAGTCCTGTAACAGTTTTATGGTAAAGATTGAGTAGACCTTGGGCATCCTGAAAGCAGGTACCTTGTTCAGCTGTCTCAGATGTAGTTTTATCAGAAGACATGGTATGCAGAATTTCTGAGAGTATGCTGGGGTAGCTTGCAGGGTAAAGCCTAACTTCAAACTTCCTATCTCCTTAACTCCTCTTTCTATAGAATCTCAGTCATTTTCTCGTATTTATTTCTCATATTTATTTCTGCATCTGCTATCCCAGACCTCAGGGCAGTCACCAGACTGTTTAGTTTGTCCCTGGATGAAAAGAAGCATCTGGACCACGTGCATCTGAGCACTTCACCTGTGCAGTGTCAGTGACATCCACTGTGTTTGGAATTGATGGATCCGGTGCTCGCTGCTCTGAATCAAAGGGGCCACAGCGAGTTCAGTGGAGCACTGCTGGTTTCCACTGCCTTGGGACCTGGTGCTGCAATCCCAGATCACTCATTTCCAGCTCCCTTTGACCGTCTGCCCCTGGTTGTCGCAGGCTGGAACGAAGCCGTGGGGAACTTGACCTGTGCTTGTTTATTCCAAACGTGCCCATAACTGCAATAAACCCTCGCTGCTCTGAACATGCTGTTCCAGCTCCTCTCTGAGTCTGAGGCTTGGAGACTGAAGCTGGTTAATTGTGGCAAATGTGGTTTTCTGGGACATCTAAGGGTTATGTCACTTTTCTAAAAATCTCTTTGATCTTGAATCAAAAGAAGGGGGTGGGTTTTTAACGTCATCTTAACTGTGTGGCTTTTACAAATTAAAAACCTACTTGAAATTGGTTATACAATATGCGCTTGTGTTTCTCTAAGACTGATGAGACCACCTTTGACTCTAAGCTGCTTTTTCTAGCAGATCATCAGGAAAATTCTGGTAATGAACAGTTACGAAAAGCTAGAGGGAGCTTTTGAAATAAGAACTGTGCTCTTCTCTGTACTTTGCGAGCCAAGGCTTTAATTTACAATAAGCACAATAAGGGCAGAAATGAAGCTGCTAGTGTGCCATCTCATGTCAGTAAGCAAAGCAGTAGAAAGAAATAAATATTTATTCTGTCCTTGTCACTAGAATCATCACAGTCATAGGTAATTAGTATCTAGAGTCTGAATCATATCCCACTGATTTGGCCAGAATCTTAGTAATTTCTAACTTTTGATTAAACTGACTGTGTCTTATTACCTTCTAGCTCTCTAAGCATTCATAGAATCTCAGGACTTTTTCCTCAGTTGTTTGCACCTTATAAACCCATTTATGTAAGTTGTGAGCTGGTACTGTGCAGCTGAGAAGGGCTTTAAATTAATGGAGCTTTTCTTGTAGATGTGATAGACTTAACTACAGCAAATGCAAGCCTACTGAATACTACTCTTGACATATTTCTGTGTAGATTCCTTTGGAGTAGTCTGTGGACTTCAAAATATCTCTGAAATACAAGTGGGAAGTCATGTCTCTAATTTATAGACTGGATTTTCCATTTCGTGAAATGGGTGAAATGTATAAAATATGTTTTTAATCCAGTTTGAAAATCAGGTTTTGGATCTTTAGTACCTTTTAATACAGGCACTAAACAGCCTGTGTTGCCCAAATTATGCTTTTTCTGTCCGAATTTTATGGTAGAAAAATATTGATGAATTCCTGTTTTCTAGAAAAATATGTTAGATGTTTCAAATAGTTTGTTAAATTTATCAGAGTTTCAAATAAAGAAGAAAAATAAGCTCTCGTTGAACAGTAATAATTATCACTGCCCTGATTATCTGGATTCAACCAGAGCAAAAGTGTTGGGGATACCCAGTTTTATTTAATACTTTTTTTTTGTGAAAGAAATGAGATTTCTTATTGTGTATGTTCAAATGATGGTAACGCCAATCTGTTCTAACCATAATTGATGATCATTGTTTTTGGGTAAGTTACTTGCCAAAATATCTTCACACAGGAAAGATATTCAAATATAACCTTATTTTATTTGGTTTTCTTGTAGGTGTTCTATTCACAACCACTGCATATGTTTAATTACTCTTAAGTATGTATATGTGAGATAAAGATTACTATTATTCGAAGTAACCAGTTCTTTGGTACAACTAGATTTTGAGGAATAATTAAAAACAATTTTAAGAGACTGTATTTTCTGTGAGATAAACTCCCCCAGCTTCTGAAAAAATCCATCTTTTCATCAGGACTTTGGTTTAGTCACCCAGAATGACTAGCTGGTAATGGCAAATTTAATCCGGATTAAAAAAAAAAACAAGGTTCAGAAACCAATGGCAACGAGTGTTTTTCTGAGTTTTTTTGCAAATGGGGCTGTTTGTTTTAAAAGCTGAGCAGGAACCATTTTGAAAATCTGCCTGGTACTTTGCTCCCTTTGTTGATGTGGGAAAGTAGACGACCTGGCTCTGCATCACTCCTGGTGCCAAAAAACTCCTGGTCTTCCACTGCTTGGGAGCTGTAGGCACAAAGTGATGTTGAGATAAATGCCCTGGAGCAACTGCCATGATCTCATGTCTCTGTTGGTATGACATAGCCTTGTTGGCTCCTGTAGCCCCGTTTGACTCAAGGCTACTGTGTACACCTCATTTCTTTTATCTGAGCTTTTAAAAGGCTCATCTGATAAGGTCTGAGCAGTTTATGTGCACATCTGCTTTACTACACCTAAAGCTTAATTCTCTCTGTCCTAAATGGAACTTTTCTGCCGTTTAGTTCGAGAGCTACTTTGCAAGGAAGTTGGTCTTCTGTTCCTATTATTAAATACATGTGATTCTTCGGGGGCACATCACAGAGATTTGAGTTTTTCTTGTGTTGAATTCTGCTCTTGGATACAAATGCACAATTCCCAGAGTGATCTGCAGAGAATTAATCTGTCATTAGCAATATTGGGTGTAGTGCCTCTAATTCCCATGCACCACCCTGAAAATTTCCACCACCCCCACAAATGGAAAAGAAAAAGAAGACTATTCCATTTATTCTTTTTTATATGTAAATGAGACTTAAAATAATTGTTTGATAATGACATGGGTTTTTTGTTGTTGTTTGGAAATATCTCTTGACAATAATTTATCCTGCAATTATTGTTGCTTAGTCCTATCCTTATAATTAAGGCCAAGAAAGTGTTGTTCATCACCTCATTAAATGCTTTCTCTTTCAGAATGCCTGACTCCCTTTAACACAGCCAAGAGCTGATAAAGCCACTTGTATGCAGAACTGGCTGCCTGCAGATCTTTGATCTTTTTTTTCCCCCTTCTTCAAGAATATGACTTTGTGAAGTAGTTGGTGCTGCAGTTTCAGTTTGTTGTTTTAAACAGTTCAGTTGCTATAAATACTCATTCACTTTGATTTTCAATTGCCCTTGTAAGACAATTGTTTTCTTGTTGGATTCCCACTGAATAGATAGACCTCCTGCCTTTTTCTTTTTTTAAAATATGATTAAAATATAACCTTCTTTTTAAGCTTTTCCACAGGTCACTTCTTCCTGAAAAGGTGAAATTTCAGCCCTAAACAGTGCTAATGACTGAAGAATTCTTTGCACTTGTGTTATGCATTTCCCTTGGTTTTAATGGTGGCAAAGGGGGTTAAGAAAATGTCCTGACTTAGGACATGCAGGAAATCAGAAATATCTCTTGGACCTTTGTTAGAATTATTTGACAGAAATCTCACTTCATTCTGTTGTACTTTTCCCCCGTCTGCATTTTTTTGGCATTGAATGTAGAGTGGTTCCAAAAAACCTATTTCTAGAACCTTTTCTGTTGTCCGAGGTATCAGTGGCCATGCTCCTGCAGAGATTCTTCCCCCTGTGAACACCTTTGTGCACCCTGAATCCTCTGTCATCACTGAGGAGGGTGGTTGTGGAAACCTTAGCTGAGGGCTGAAGAAGCGAAATTTTAGCTATTTTTAAAACTAAAGTACCTTAAAGGTCCTTATGACCTTCCATCCCCCTAAAGAAGCTCTCAGTTGTGTATCTAATATTGTAATTCACATCTCTCCAAGCTCTGTCAGTTATATTTTCAATAGTATTATCCTTTAGGATAAATGAGTTTTTTGCTCTTTCAGGGCTCAGTATGAGGAACAAAATAAAAACCTTCATGAAACTCCAGCTAGGAGGAGAGAAGGGTACATCCTCTTGCTGTTTCCTGACATGCCTTGCTATTCCTGGCATGTTCTCATTTCTTTTGTTTCATCCCTTACACGGTGACTTTCTTTCTGGAGTTCCTCTTTGTCTGTTTCTCCTCAGCTTCTCCCAGATGGAGCAAAGACCTTTACAACTTTGAGGGACATACAAATGACATGACCTGAATTAGGAAGAGGCCTCATCCTCCCACTTGTGTGAACATCCCGTTTGTGACAGAGGTAGGGAGGCTTTGAACACATGCCACATAAGGTGTGTGTTTATATAAATGTGTGTGGGGAACAAAGTGCCCTCCTCTGGGACATTTCCTCTTCCAGACAGTTTAATAACAGAAGCTGAGATTACTCCTTACACCTCTGCTTCAGTTTATCCCATGGTAAGATAAAGTAACAGCCAGTGAATTAATAAGTCCATGGTGCTTTATATTAGGCAAGTGCCAGTACACTACATTGGCATTTATTGGCTATTATTCAGTGCTTTCTATAACTTTTGTCTGCCTCATTAAATTTGCCTATCAATGACCAAGAATACAAAGGCAGCAGCACAGGTTTAGGATCATGAGTCATCCTTCAGTTTCCAAGGGGCTTCTCACCCACTAAAAGTCCCTTTCTGGTTCAGGGATTTTGATAAATTAGGGCCTAATAGCTGGGTGGAGCAGAGGGATTATTTTAGTAGTGATGAGTGCAGGTAGGGAAGCTCCTGAACGCAAAAGGAATGGCAGGCATTCCTGGCTAAGCCACTTAACTGATTAAAATGACCCAGTGATTCATTTAAATAAGAGTTTACTTGCTCAGGCTTGAAGTGTCTAGTAATAGTTGATCTTGACTATTTGTTTAATCTAATGTAAGTGACTCTCAGCACAAACAGCTATTTTTATACCTGAAAGACTGTTGTTTAAAATAAGTTTAAATCAAACCCCATAACTTCCCTTCGTATGCGTTTTAGTCCTTAGATAGAGAAGGCTTGGATGTTTCTTCTGCTTTAATAAAATGCAGAGTTGGTGGCAGGGAAGAGAGTGAGATTGTGGTGAATAGAAGAGGGACCACTCGTTTTGTGCTGAAGGAAGGGAGTGCCCTGGCACCAGCTGCCACTGATCCCATGAGAGGTTTGTGTTCACAGCCTCTTGTGATGGTCCCAGGACAGGCTCTGCTGCTCAATTAAGAACAACAACTTCTGCATTCATGCAGCAGCTGAAGATGTTCAAGGAGAAAAAGTCTACTGGGAATTATTGTTAAATGTGAAGCTGCCACTTGGACCAGGAGACTTAGGCAGCTGGGCAGTGCTGGTCTGGTCCCATAGATGTCAGTGATCCACATGCTACAAATTCTGCTCCTTACAGTGTCCTCTGTCCCAGAGATTCCCTGAGCTATACAAATGAGAGGATCTTCCAAATCATTGACTGGAGAGCCTCTCTCATCTTTACCTCTTATAATGTGCAGCTGTCCAGCCTTGCTTTTATCACTAAAGCCTCTTAAGTGAGTCACTGGTGCTGCATGTTCGTGTGTTCATTGGCTTACAAATCCTGCAGAACCCATGAGAGCAGCTTTAGAGTGGTAGCTACCTGGCAGCATAAATCTTTCAGACATTAGTTAAAATCCACTCCAGACAGAGTGGTGAATTCCAGATGCTCAAGTGCACCTTGGCATGGGTTTACTGTGCACATGGAAATGGGACTGTGCTCCTAAGAATCCTGGTTTTCTCAGCTCATATGGGCTACAACTGGACTCTGTTGACAGCACAGCCATGAAGGTTCACAGGAACAAACCTCAGCTGTCATTTTGCTGCTTGTTCCTGGAAATGTGTGAGGGGTACTTTTGTTTCTTACATTGGGAAACCTAAATGTTCCCCCAGGAATTAATCTATCACATGAACAATCAGTTGTTTGATTATTTTAAAAATTTATTTTAACATGTTTAAATCAATAGGCACATAATAGAAAAAAATCAGAATGTTTTTCAAGATTTGATTTTACTGACTGAAACCAAGCTAAATGTTAGAGTAAAATTTAAATATTGTCTTAAAATCTAAATTACGGAGCTTGAGATCCTCAGACATTTTTTTTTCTTTATTCAGGCCACTGGGCAAAGGATTGTCCAACACTCTCACTTTTTCCCTGTCTTGTCAAAGTAACGCTCAGTTTCGCTATTTTTATATCCTGCATTTGTTCATTTTCTGGTATGAAATCTCTGATGTTAAAACTGGTGGAATAGTTCTGACATTTTTCAGCATCATTTGTACTCAGATAGTGCATTAAAAATGGTTTCTGGTTTGGCCTGAGCCTGTTGCACACTGTGATCAGCTCAGGAGGAGTAACTGGAAAAGTCATTTCTAGCTGTTGAACAGCATGGCACTTCCATATCCCATATCTGTGAGGGCCAGGCTTTAGCAGGGAGCCATGAAAGCATTTTAACTCCTTTTGATACTAAAATCTGGGTTATATTAATGATTGAATACATATCTTGTATGTGGATTATTGTTTGTACTTGTCCAAACTGGTAATTTCCCCTAGAAGTAGAAGTTGCTGCTATCTATAAGTCACTTAAAGAGTTGCTCTTTGACCATCAGTTCAGCAAATCTTCTGTGGGCCTGATTGAGATCTTGCCTAAATCAGTCATATTTAACCTTTATAACCATATATAACATTGATGTTAGTCGTGACTCATCCCAGGAGAAGTGAGAAGAGGATATGTCCTGCTGCTGTGGTGGCTACCTGAGGGATGAGCATGATGTATTTTCTAGGAATATTTCACTCTTGTGAAGAATGGCTTGAATTTCTTTTTCTGAACTATGTTGGGATCAGGATGAACTGTATGCATTTTGCTGTCCAAGATATTCCTTTCCATATTCATCTGTAGTTTCATGTATGATATTTCAAGCTTTTGAGCAATTTCGATTTCAGTAAAATGGAGTGTTGCCTTTATCACTTTCAGTTTTATTTATTAACTTCATCCTGCATTCACTGATGACAAGCAAGGCTCCCACTGGCTTTCATTGTGCAAAAACCTTATATATGACTGGAGTCATCAGATTGGGTTTTCTTTTCAGGTACATGCATGTCTTTGATTCTCAGGTTATCAGTTATGAGAAATTTCAAAATCTCTCTTAATCAGGATTAGTACAGCTGGGGACATATTTGCCAAGGTTCTGTTTTGAAGCAAGTTTGCCATATGGGTGAAGGCAAGGTTTAATCTCCATGGCAGTGTGTGACTTCCATGAAAAGTGCTATGGTAACAAATATATATGGGTTGTAGTGAATTGATTTCTTATGAGTCACTAGTGTGTCCCACCAGCTTATTTTATTTAAACCATGGAAGATTAATAAAGCCTTGTGGCTTTTAGTGCAATCACTGTGGACTGCATGGGAGCTAAAATTCTGGTGGCAAAATTCCTGAGCTAACTGCTTTCCACTCTCAAGTTAAATTTTAAAAACCATTATGATGATTAATCCTGGCTAATTATTGTTGTCATGAACACTAAACCAAATGTGGGGCCTCCAGACTGCCTCATGTCCTGCTGCCTCATTGATTATTTTATTCCCTCCTTGAAATACGTTCTAGAAAGAGTAGCAGACTATAGTCTTCATGACATGTCCTCAAGTGCTCCGGGAGTTAAACATCAATTTCTATTTACATTTAATGAAACAAAAAAAAAATTAAAACAAAAGGTCCAAAAACCAGAATAAACATAATCATCTAGGATTCCAAAGTCTGGATCCCATGGTGCTTGTGGCTTACATAGTTCATGGCTTCTAGCATATATGGGGGAGGAGAACAGGTGAAACACTTCTTTCACCTTTCAGTGCTCAACCAGTGTAGCCCATGTTCATCCTTCTGCTCTCAGAGCCGTGCACCTTAATTATACTTCTGTGTAAAGAGTTCTGGGTGAGGCTCAGGCTGAACTCTGAGTTTGCTGTTGCTGCCTTGGTCAAATGAGATGATACTGCAGTGGAGAATGAGCCATTCCTTCAGCGGTAGCAGTGTGAGAACAAATGTTTCCTGTAATGCGCAGTCATTATCCTAATGGACTAATTCTCTGTAGTGACTTGAGACAATATTCTTTTCTCATACCCCTTCTTTTTTTTTTCGCCTCCCTTCCCTGCCTCTTCCTCTTCCTTTTACCTTTCTGGATGTCTTCTGTCCCTCCCTCTGTAATTCTCAGGACATTATATATGTTTGGGGTCAGATATTGCTTCTGCTCATACTCAGGTCCCTCCATTTCACTTGTATCACCAATGTTGTGGATGGTTGGCTCAGGAATACGCTCGTCTACAGCTTCACAGCACTGCTGACACACATGCCTGAGAGTTTTGCTTCGATTAAAGCAGAATTAAAAATTCAGGAGGGAAGGCGGTGATGCACCATTCCCCCTGCTGTGTCTGGAGCAGGTAGTTCGTTCTTGAAACAGCCTTATGGTTGTAGGAGAGCTGCATCTCCTCTGGGTGTTGGTGTAATCACAAGGGCTAAAACTGTATATTAGGTGGTGGTATTTGATCTGCAACATGCAGAGGCAGATTGTAAATGTGGCACACCAAGGAGTACTCCTGTCAGATTTGCATGTCAATATTCCATTGCTTGGGAAATGTGTAGGACATGGATGGAAATACAGCCTTGGGGAAACTGCAGTTTTGTCCAAAGAAATGAAGAGGGTATTAATTTTATATGATTGCACAGATCTTTAGGAGGTGCAACTCTGGAACAGGATCCAGTGTTTTCTTTGTCAGGTCCTGTCAGTGGCGGCAAATCAATCACAGTGCACAAACTTGAATTTCAACTCATAGATCCAATCTCCATTGCACCTGTGCTGTTCCTTCAACCCTCTAAATAAAACATGGCACACTAATTTTCTGGTTTTTAAAGACAAGCATGAAACATAGGACACTTAAGTAAAAAACAAAATTCAAGTATTAAACTCCAGTTTATATTTATAATTTGTATGCATATGCTCTCCAAATTAAATGTTTGCATGTCCTCTAGGACCTCTATAAAGTAGGTAAACAGCAGAGGTATATAGTGCTGGTCTTCCATAGAAAGAAAAGGGTGGTAATCCAACCCTGTTACTTAACAGGGTGACTGGTGCAGCAGGGCATCTTTATTAGTCTGCTACTAATGGGAGCAGTGATGGGAACCAAGGCAGGAAAATGTGTTTCTTTGACTAAGTGAAGGATGTAACCTCAACTTTCATATTGGATTATTATAGTGAAGCTGTTACCCATCTGTCATTAACCAAATAGCTATTTAGCTTATCAGGGCAAAATAATTAAATCATCATGGTATGAAAACATCTGAAAAAAAATATGCCTAAAACTTAAATGTTTTCCTCTAGACAGCAGACACTAGGCAGGTACTCTTTGGGAAGAGTAAATTGTTTTCTACATTGTTTTCATGAGAAAATCATTAGCAATTCTTGCTACTCAGCTTTTTCATGGTTAGGACACTTTCCTCCATACTGAGAAGCACATCCTTGAAGTGGAGTCTGTGGCTAAAAACCTGACATTTCCCTTCAGCCCTCACTACAATGCTGGTGGCCATTTGCAGAGGTTTGGATCTTACCACAGGCCTTTCCTGGGCCCAGCATCTGGACTAGTCAGTGTTCAAACCACATTATTTCACCCCAGAGTGGAAGCAGTAGCCCTAAGTGTCTGTGTGGAGAGCTCCAGAGTTTCCTGCCTTATTCTCTCATTCCCACAAGCAGCACAGCCCTTGCCCTGTGAGATATGGGCTGTATGAGGAGGAGCAGGAGGCACCAGGCACATGGCTTAAAGAAATGAGTCTGCTGCCTTGCAGGGTGTTACCTGTTGCTGCTTAGTAAGTGTTTGTTTCTTTTCAACACTAATCTCTCTCAAAATATTTAACTCAAAAACCTTGGAGGCTTCCAGAACAGAGAGAAACTGGCAGAGCCAGCTCAGGGCAGGTTTTGGAGCTGTAACTGCCCTTTCCTGGGAAGGGGGTGTGTGGGAAAAGCATGCTTTTTGGGAAGACGTGCAATAGGATATTACTTCATTTCTCTCTGGAACAACTCCTCCTGAATTCAGTCCATTCCAGCACCATGTGCTGTAGTCCCAAGGGAAGGAGCAAGTCCTATAAGTTACTCTTTATTTTTTGCAGTGGTTTTCTTTGCTCACCCAGGGTTATGGGGCCTTGCTCTGGGTTCCCAGTTGGGTTGGTACATCTTGTCAAACCCAAAGTGAAAGCAGGAACAGAGGACCTGCCCAGTTCCCATGCTGACCCTGCCCACGCCTCCCGTTAGCCCTTCTTGTGCAACGCTGAAGCCTCAAGACGTTTGACCCTCTCCTTCCTGAGCCTTTGTCCTCCAGCATCCCCCAAAGTGCTGACCCCTGCAGCAGTTCCTGTCCTTTCTGCTGCCCCCTCCGCACAGTCCAGCCTCCTCCATCACCAGCTTCATCTTCTCTCCTCTTGGCCTCCTACATCTCCTCATGTAATGACTTCAAAACCCTTCACCTGCCTGATTCCTGCTTCTGGCTGTTGTCTTGCCACGTCCTCTTTCTCCACACCTTTACATGTGATTCAACTATATTTCAGTCCCATGATCAAGCAAAATAGACAGATGGGGGCAGAGAAGAGTCCGTGACGTGGCTTTGCTCTAATCTGAGGTTTTCCCTGTCTTTGCTCCTTTGTTTGTGGTTACCCCTTACTGTGCTCCCGCGATTTCTAACACAAATGATAAATTAGGACAGTGGGGACTGTAAAAGATAAGGTAATAACAGAAATGAAATACCAGGCCAGGATTTTAGCTGGAGTAAATCAGCTGCTGATCTAAACCAGCTGGGGATTTGGCCCACTCTAAAATGAAACTGTAGGATACGAAGAATCCATATAATTATTCCCCAAAGAACACTTTTGTCATGATGCCAGACTGATGTTTCTATTCTTGTTTTTAAAATGATGTATTTTAGAAAGTGATTGTCTCACTATTGCCCACCTGTGGTCACAATATTGGTTCTTTCAAAAGTGAACATGCCAAGTCCTTCAGGCACTCAGCAGTGCCTCTTGAAATAGCTCCCTTCAGCACCTGGAGTTTCTCTTAAAAACTGCTAATCCAAAAAAGAAACAAGGCCCACGTTCGTTTCCCTGCCCGGATCTCGGCAGAGGCAGAACGCTGCACCTCAGAGTCTCAGAGTCTCACTCTGCCTTGAATTCCAGCTTTCAAGTTATTCACCTTCCTGCAAGCCCCCTTCAGTACTGAACAGCTAAATCCAACCCTCTGCCAGAAGGGCTTGTGGTGGAGATCAGTGGAGACTGTACATTGTGGGGCCTGAGCAGTGTGTCCAGAGCCAGTGGGAAAGTGTCACTTGTGTCCAGCTCATGGTTGGGGTGCTGTGCTGGGAAGATGTGTTGGTTCTTGTGACGTGTCTATGTGCACCCAACACAGAACATTCAAGAATGGACTCCTCTATTTCTTTCAAAATTTGGTGGAAGGCAGCAGGTTGCCCACTTCCTTTTGCAGGAAAGAAGGCATTTAACATTATTTCCAATATCAGCCAGTTCTTTCTTGGCTCCACATTATTTCTGTGTTTACTACCTTGCATGACCAGGCAAGGAGTGAACCTGAAAGCTTGAACTCCAGAGTGCTATGAGAGCTGGGCTTTCTAGATGGCAGTCTGGTCTCCTATTGCTTGTGATCTCTATCAAAGTGTAAACCGAGGAGATGGTCTTTACCAATCATTAACAGCAAGGCTGGCACAAAGGGCTAAGTCTAGTCATCATACCAAAAGCAAATAAATTAACAACTCTCACTGTAGGCTCAGTTCAGCCTTGCTAGCCATGACATGTCCTTTCTTGCACACAGCAACAAAAATAGACCCAAGTACTGAAGGAGAAAAAAAAAAAAGAAATAAAAGAAAACCCAATTTGTTCCCTATTAAGCTGCTGAAAAGCTTAAACCCATTTCTATTCCAGTTAGTAGCTAAGTGAAAATGTAACTGCTTTATATATTTCACTAGAATTAAACTTAAACCTACAGAATTAGGTTTATTAATTTCTGTCAGTGCTCAATGGGGAAATAAGAGTGCCCATTCATTAAGGATACACAATTACTGCAGACAAAAATGAAGCACAGTGCTATTAACCATAATAAAAATGTTGAACACTGTGGAAATTTTCATTAAATAGAATCCATTCTTTATATGACTCTACTTAATCCTTTCTGTCTTTTTTCCCCCTTTGTGTTCTCCAACTCATTTTATTTTATTACTTAGCTCTTATGTATGTTTCTTAATGTAATTATGATTAAATATTTTTAGTAGTAAACACTATTATTTCATTAAAAAAAAATCTGTCCCCACACTTACTTCAGCGAAAAGTAGTCTTTGGAAAACAATACAAACATTAAGTAGTTTCATTATTATTATAGCTCATGAAGATAAAAAAGAAACCTACAGAAAATAAAAAGGAAAACTGTATCAGCCCTTCCACTAAAGTAGAGCTGACTTTGTGGAGCAGAACTGTAGGTGGAGCACCCAGGTGGACCAGAATAAATCTTAAAATCAACGGAAAATTAGGGCAGTGATTATGACTGAAAAAAATTAAATAGTGAATAAATACAGAATGTGTAGGCTTTGCTAAAAACACTTAAGCCAAAATAATTATTTATAAAGAATATATTCCCAGATTTTCATTATCTTCACATAACACTTTGAGGAATCACTGATCCCTCATGTAGACTTAGAATTTTTTATGGGAAGCCATATGTCAACTGAGGGATACAGCTTTAATTGCTTGAGAAGGATCATCAGTTAGTAACTATGATATGGATTAGCTGACGACTTCAGCTCATGAAACTCTATTGAAGCCAATGGGATTATGATCATTTCCAATAAAAAAAGACTTATCTCCAGTTGAGTTAAAAATGAATGTGACAGTGCCTGGTTGAGCGGGTGACCTGTATTTCTTGCATAGAAGTAAATGAATAATAAATAACTATGCCCTGTTGATCAAAGATATTTATTTAACCTGAGGGCTATATTATTAAAGACCTCCTTAGGAATGCCAGAGGAGATTTTGCTCATGTTCTTGTACTCCAGGGCCTTAGGCAGTTCTCAGACTGTCAGCACTGGACCCACAGCTCCAGCAGGTCTGTAGGTTTGGGGAGTATGACCACAGAGAGACTTGTATCCCCAGTGTTCCTACTAGGCACAGGAGATGCTGGATTTGAGGGCTCAGACTGAGCTTTTGCTTTGGATGATAGGGATCATTGCCAGAACTCACTAAACCCAAAGTGAGCATTGTCATTATTTTTGCTTAGCACTGTGTTTCAGAGCCATGCTTCAGAGCCATTCTCCGGATATGAGGGGCTGCTCCCTGGAGAATTTGGGCCTTTTTTTTTTATCAGGGATCATTTAAATGATAAGTCCTGATATAGCAAATTAAGGTCATAGACAGGAAACTGAGTGACTATACTGTATTTGAGCTATGTGGGGCAAGTTACCTCTCTCCCTGGACAGAAGCATGGACCTTCTGGGGCAAACCTGGGCTCTTTTGCTGGTGCTCACAGGTCCTGATGAGGGACTGCAGCTGCCTCACTGTAG
The DNA here is from genome assembly GCF_020740725.1 of Corvus hawaiiensis. NCBI lineage: Eukaryota > Metazoa > Chordata > Aves > Passeriformes > Corvidae > Corvus > Corvus hawaiiensis. The sequence goes on from NC_063224.1 coordinate 5,539,141, forward strand.
TTTTTGTTTGTGCTGTTCAGAGGATGCAACCAAATGCCAGCATGAAAGATTTTTGACCAACCTACTACTTTGTAGGGACAAGTGACTCTTGTGCTCACGAGTAAGGTGGTCTGAATGTGGCCCTTGCACTTAGGAAGGGTTGTATCAAAAGCCTTTTCAGAGTTGGTCACATAGGTTATTTATAGATCTTTTTCTTGGATGACCTGATTGATGATATGCAGATGGTCAAGGGGGCATTAGATTATTCTGAAGCCTTATTGTGTCCAGAGCTGTTTGAAGTCTAGTTGCTTATTTCTCTCTATTAATAGCACCTTTCAGTTTGGGCCTTGGTTGCAGGCTTGGATGTTCTGACAGCATCTGTTTCTTTATCCCATCTCACCAGGGAGCTGAATAGGACACTTGTTAGACTTTCTGGCATTTAAATACTGGAAAAGAAGGCACCCTGAGATAGAAAAGATGGGAAACCACCATGTCTGTCCACCTCCACATTCACCAGTAACAGGGCACAAAACTCTATTTCCATGATTTCTGTATTGCTGCTGTAGGACTCATTTCCACACTGGGACGTGCTCTGCAGTTGCAGCTCTGAACCAGAGAGAAATGGTCATGACCCTTCTGGTTCTTGGACTTAATAATGGAAGGATTGAGGTGTGGAAACATGTAGATGGATTACCGCCAAAATAGACTGTTTTCTGAATAGACCTCATCTACTTAGCATTCAGTAAACTGATGTAATACAGGACAGTAAAAACTGCCTATGTACTTATTACCTTGGTATGGTTAACTAGGCAGAGTGTAACCACAGAAATATGAGTGCATTTCAGTAAACACACAAAATGGCTTCATTTTCAAAGTACAGTAGTTCCTCTAGGTATTCTAAAATCTATTCTTCTGTAGACAAATATTCATTTTCTTTCAGCATTAATTGTAGCATTGTTGCTGATAATGTTTCCTGCATTATACTCAGCTGCCTCATACTGTGGATAAGAGAAATCAGATTGAGAGCAAGAACAGAAAATACTAAGATTGCAGCTGCATCTCCTGGGGAAATTATTGCCATTTCAAATGTCATTTAGCCTGATTCATTATTAAGGGGGAGTACAAGACACCTCCTGCTTGAAAACTGGTCTGCACAGAAATGGCAAGCTGGTTTTATTGTTGCTGTCCTGATGATGTAACCTTATCAAAATATGTGCAGGTTCTGTTTTGTCTCCACTCTAAGCATAACCTTTGGTATCCTGGGTAGTGCCTAAATTAATCCGCTCCCTCAGAACAATGCAATTTCAAACACGACCAACCCCTCCTGTTGTTAAAGAACATTTATCTGCTTTACTTTCATTTGCATTTTCCATAAATTGAGTAGCAGGAAGTGTGAAACACCTGAAGTTCAAAGTCTCTGGAATGCACAGATGTTGATTTTCATTATAGACTCCAAAGATTGGCTCCTAAGCAACACTGCAGAGATTTTTGTGTAACTTAACCACCTTCCATTGGTGTGCTGGGACTCTGAGAACTCTCCAAAGAGCAATACAACAGATTCCTGGAGGACTGGGAATGACTAGTGTGCCAGAGTGAGAATTGAAGTTATTGTCAAGTAACCTTTTGATTATCTGGTGGGATATTTCCTCAGTCTGATTGCGTTTCTTTTTAAAGATAAAGTTAAAAAATACCATAATGCTTTTGTTCTTTTACTACACCTCTACCCAAAGATGTGTGAGTGTGTTGGCAACTCAGAGTGGTGGTTTCCCTTCTCTTCCTTTGGTATTTATAACTCACAACAGCGTGTGCGCTCCGTGCTCCCACAGCTTTTCTTGTGCTGCCTGCTCAGATTTTCTCCTCTGACATAAACTAAGGAATGCAACTGCCCCCACACATTCACTGACGTTGAACCTCTGGGGGTTTCATCAGTTTTCCCTCCTGAAGTGTTCACAGACCATCTAGTGACATCTCTGTCTACACCCCTATTTGTGAAGCAGATCTGTGCCTGGGTGAACCTGGGTGAAGCATTTTATACTTTGTGTTGTGTAGAGCTGCCTTGTACTGGGATTTGGAAGACTATGAATTTATAAGACTGGAGCTTTTTTTTTGTGCACAGCATGGAAAGGTGGGTGTTTAACCTGTGGCTTCATATCTAAGCAATAACATGTGATGTTCCCTGCAAGTACCATCCAACACAGGTTTGACACAAAATTTTCTTCCCTTCAGCAAAGGGAAAACTGTGGTTTAAAATTCCAGTCCTCCCTTTGCCATCTACACCAACACAATCAGCAAACTCCATCTTGGCTAAACACATCTAAAGGTATATATTATTGTTTATTGTCTCCAGAGTGGAAAAATTCTCTTGTCATCCTGCAGCTTTGCCTCTTCTCTTTTCCCCTGTAGTAGGAGACATTCAAATTGAAACTTTTGAATTGCAGTTATAGGGGAAATAAAGCAAGTCACCAGCAATATCTATTTGTGCACCTCCATCTGAAGATTAAATTGTTTCTAATTGCCCAGCACGTCATGTATAGATCTAATGTGAATACTGTGTTTGAATTGACTAATCCAATTGTAGAAGGGGGAGAAAAAGACAGAACTAGAATCCCACTGAGGTACCATTAATGAATATTTCCCAATTTTCCAGTCTTATCTTTACTGGAGACTTCCAAAGGCCAATTTCAAGCAAGATAGAGACAAAGTTGCTTTGTCACTAACAGCAGTGTAAAACTCTCTACTTCACACCTCTTATCAAACTCATGTTTTCATGAGGAAATGAAAAATCCCTTCAAATGGTTCTGAAGGATTAGCAGAGGTGTGAAATCTCACCTTGCATAAGAAATATGTTTTGCTCCATTTGTCACTTCTGTGTGATTTCATGATTGTGAGTATTGACTTCTCCTGTCAAGCATTCAGGCAGTAGATGCTGATAGATGTCTGTATCAATCATCAGAGCAGTCTTGAGCATAGGACCCATGCACAGGGAGGAGATAGAGTCTTGTATTGAATTATAGCCAAGAAGCACTCAACAGAATTGTGGCTAGGTCAACTTTGCACTTCACTGATCCTCAGCAGGTCGTTCAGGCCAGTTTAAGTCTACCCAGAGGGTTGGCATCCCTGGAACCACTATAGGACACAAGAATTAGTTTAGTCTTTAACTCACAAAGCGAGGACAGTATTTCCTTTATTCAGTGTAGCCAGAGCCAAGCTCTATTAAAATTCATAAACATTGGTGGATAAATTTCTTTAGTTTGAAAAGCTGATAAAAATGGTGAGTGCAAGCAAGTTTGCATACTTGTCCTTTTCTTTCAAAACCTTGTTGGGATGATTTTGGCTACCTTGCAGTGCTGTGCTGTTAAATCACCCAACAGGGAGTGATGCAACACCAGACATGTGCAGAACCTGCTTGAGTGGCTCACAAAATTGCTGCGCTAGTTCATGGGGATGAGTCAGAGGAGGAAGTCACTGCAAGAGAATCGCACAAAGTATAAAGAATCTGAGGTAAAAAATGTGAAGAAGAGTGTTAGGGGTGAGGATGCTGGATCTTTATATACAGATAAAATAGTGCTGAAATGCTGATGAAGTGAACATCGTTTCAGAGCACATGAAACCTACAATTTACATCAACTAAATGTGAAGAGGGAAAAGAACAAACACGAACCGTTATGGAAACAAGTTCAGCCATATTTGTAAAGAAGCAAATCTTGTGATGGCGCGTGCACATATTTTAGTGCATGCTCTGCAGTATGAGAACATTTACTTCTACTTGAAATTCTGTAATTTGCGTATTTGTTCCAAGCAATAATCAAAAAAGAGCTAGCTTACAAAGTATGTGGCCATCTAGTTTTTCTCTGTTGATGATGGTCTGCAGTTGGAGGGGCTTCCTGTAGTAAGTGCAGAGGGTATCTAAGGCCAGCTCCTGCTACAGCCAAATCTCAATTCAGATCTTTTTGGTCAATATTGTTCTGAAAGAGTTCAGTTAAGCTGAGGACTCTATTTCACTCGATGGACTGATGGTGTGGTGTTGTCTGCTGAGGACCCAGTTCAGATGTGCCCTTTCTTGTTGATGTTCCTGTTGTTGTTTCAGTCACTGTCAGCTGGTTTTGCATTAATCTTAGAGACTGTGACCTGAGCAGATGTATCATTTGTTTCTCTTCTATCATTTTCTGCAGAGAAAAATCACTTCCTCTTTGATTTTTTTCATTATTTCTAATGAGGTGTTTACAAATCCTTCTTTATTAAAGGAAACTGAGGACTGGTATCTTCCAAGTGACATCAAGTTGGAAGGAATCAGTTATGTTCTTTAGAGTATGGGAGAGAAATATTGAAATTATCAGGATTGCAAAAATCTCCTGGGAAGTTTTTTAGTAAAACAAGTTTATTTTATAAATGTGAAACAGGATATTTAAAAGAGTCCTACAAAATGTTAATGCATTTTTTTTAATGTGACTGTAAGAAAACTGAGGCTGGGTTCAGTTTCCCCCTGAGAAGGAGGAGGTCCTGAAGCAAAGACATTCTTGCATTTCTGGAAAACAATGAGCAGCAATAATTTTCAAAGCATACTACGAGGTATTGTGAGAACTATCTGTGTCTGAAATATACGTGAATATTGAGTGAACACTCAATTTTCTTTAAAAAGTTGAAGATGGGAGACAAGCCAAATTTTTTTTAAGCACCTCAGGTATTACCAGCAACCAGAGCAATAGTAAGAATTGTGATTCTAACAGAAAGAGTCTTCCAATTTTTTTCACACCAGGCAAAAATAGATAAATAGCAAAGAATTAGCAGAATATTTTCAGAAAACTGAAATAAAAATAATAGAAACTTCCCTATTTGAGCTTGGTTTTTTCAGCCAAGTAGGAGAATACAATGAATTTTTGTTTGCTGGCTGAAAAATCAAAACTGGACACAAGAAGTTGGGCAATATTCATGGACGAAAAAATATAAGTTTTTCTTTCAAAGTTTAAATAATAGCTTCAGTGTAATAGACCTGGAAATAATCTGCTTTTGGGAACCAGGGTGTTTGTAGTATATCAGATAAAATATCTCTCTTGGATTTTTTTCCTGTGGTCACATTGTTAAAAAGCTTTTAAATTTATGTTGTTGTTTTGGCAAAAAATATGAAATAGATGAAAAATTATGGCTGACAATGCAAGTTGGAATGAATAACTACACATATATGTTGATTTTAGCCGTTGATTTTGAATAGCAATAAATCTAGAATTCTACCAGCTCAACTTATGGGAGGCTTTCAGCACAGTCAACCACAAAATGCAGTTGAACCACTCACAGAGCATAATTAGAGCAGATGCTGGTATAACATCCAACTGCTGTTCACGCTTTATTATGTTAAATCCTGCCTTTCCTGTTTATTTGGGTTTTCTTGTCTTCCTTCCCTAACACTTACCAAGACAGCTTTTAGACATTCCCCACTAAAAGCCCGGAAGGACCTTGCTATTTTATTTCAGGAGCAGCCCAGAACAGTTTTGTGAGTGTTTCTGTGTGTGTGATCTGTTCTGTACAGAGTATTTTAAAATGAAAAGCAATGGTTTTGCTAGCAGTGAGGCACATATAACTGGGCAGAAGCAAGAATATTTATGATTGAATTCAGGTTGCACTGAAAAATTCAGGTTTATTCCCAGATTTTTACCTGTGATTGGGCCTGACATATTACCGCTTTGCCTGCTATGCTCTGTCCCAAACTTCTATTTTTCCTTGTAAATCAAGCTGTGTCAGGAGATAGAAACTCCTTCTCCAGTATATTTTGAAACAGAATGGGATCTTAGTCTTGGTTGAGACATCAGGTCAGTATTGTGATCCAAATAACAAATAAACAGAATGAACATAAGTTCAGGAGAGTCATAAATTCATCTTCCTGAACACAAACTGGGGTGGTTTTTTATTTTTTTTTCTTCTGCATTTATTGCAAATGGCTTGAAATTAAACTCTCCAGCTGACAGAAGATCATTCAGCATTAGCTATTCAAAAACTTCCACTGAAATGGAGTGAAATAAGTTTGTTATTTATGAAGTTCATCTCACAAGTTCCCAATTTGGTGAAAACTGTTTTATTTTGCTTCACATTTGAAACCTGCAAATAGCTGAGTTAATTTAACTTAAATGAGTATTCTCAAGATGACCCATAAAGGGGAAAAAAATCCAACCCAACTGTACTTTAATCTAGAAACCATCAAAGCCTTCTTGACACATGTATTATTGTACGGCTCAGAAAAAATAAACAGTTTATGTAGAAGATTAAGAGAGAGTTTGGATTTTGCTTTTGACATATCTTGTCTCCAAATCTTAGCTGAGGATTTATTAGAACACTATCGTGTCAAAGCTACCTCATTTATATGATAACACATCTGTAATGTTTTACAAGTGCAGCAGTCCTCGTTCAGAATGTTGCTCTTTAAGTCCTAAATTACAGTACCTGGAGAGGTATGCATAATTATAGTGCATGTTAGCAAATGATAGGATGCATTTTCCCCTAGGCTCTCTGCATTAATCATCAGCAGAGTGGGTGCAATAAAATCATAATTGCTTCTTCAAAAGTTATAATCTAACTTATACAACTTTAAGTTAGTTGTATGGCAATACGATATCGACTGTCACGGGGCAAGCCCGTTTCCTTCATTTCCTTAAAATTAAGGTAGTGTTGCTCGGTGGTGAACTGTAATTAGCATCAGTTTCATTTACAGATTTGGATTTTAGATCCTGAGTGGGGGCATGATGGTGTAAGCTCCAAGCTTGATGAAACGATGCTGATTTACATAAGCTGAGGGCCTCTGGGCTGATCTCTGCTTATTTGTTGGGCTGCCTGCAGTCAGTTGGGTGGATGATTAACCTCTTCTGTCTCCTTAACTGGCAATTGTAGCTGAAAAAAAGACACTCTTAAAGAAAGGAATTATTTTACATAAGAATCCCGTATTCTTCAGCTTGGATATCAGTTTCACCAGAGGAAGTTTTTGCTGCAGAGGGGAGAGCTGGTCCTGTGCAGCTGTGCCAGGGAGCAGTTTGACACTTCCAGCAGCAGTGAGGACTGCAGGAGGTCTGGCACCTCCCTTGCTGTCACCTGCCTGCTCAGGTAACTTCCCTGGCGTCAGCACTGGTGATGCTTTGACCTCATCGTGATTCAACTCGGAGATGTAAACTGGCAGGAAACTGGATCCCGCCCCTCTCCCCGGCGGAATAGTTTCGTGCTAGTTTTGCTTCCTGAATTCACTCATTTTCTTGTCAGATGAACGGCAATGACCCCGTGTGAGGCTGTATAATAGGTAAGTGTAGGATGGAACCAGTTAAAGATACTCACACTAGCTGTCATAAAGCCAAGCCTACATCAGAGATCAAAGCAAACCTTTAATTATTTAGGAAACATCACTGATGTAATCAATACACCTTACAAAAACAATTGTTTAACTCTAATTCATTGCCTCTTAGGCTGATACATATGCACACACAGAGGCATGACATGCATATGTACACACACATGTGTATATATATATTTATATACGCACATATAGACACACACACATAAAATGATGTTTCTGTTCTTTGAAGCTTAGCCAACTTTTCGGTGTGGTTGCAGCAGCCATGTGTAAAGGCATGTCCACAGAGCTATCTGAGACCCAAGGGACTCAGAAGGGCAATGGATGTGATAACAAAGCAAGTTTTTTCAGTTTTGTGCAATCCTATTCCTTAAGATCAGGTCGGAAAATTAAGATCTAAACCTACTTATTGAAGGCTGGATCCTGCAAACAAGGTGTTCTGGCCCCAGTCCAGTAAAGCACTTAAATATGTGTTTTAACATTAGGTGCAGGTCTTGTTATGGTATGACTTCAAACGGACTTCTTTTGCTTAAAATTAAGCACGTGCTTAAACACGAGGTTATGTATTTGAATGAGCCATATCCAAACGGCTGAGCTACTGCTGGAGAGCTCAGCACCTTGTTTCTTCACTGAGCAGATATAATCACAAAGGAAACAAACAAACAAAACAGAAGCCTCCACCTTTTCTAAATAAGCGCTTCCATTGTTGGTTTTTACCTAATTTGCACAGAAACACCGAAGCTCACACTTCTTTCCAGAGCTTTAAACACGTGGTGCTCACCGTGATGGGCGTTGCAGCATCGAGGTCAGTGGAGGGACTCCTGCTCAGTGCTGCTCTCAGAGCTGGCAGTTCCCCTGTGGAATGCCCCATTTGCAGCCTGGCAGCAGAGAAGATCGAGGCTGTGGCCATTTCTCCCAATATCCAGAGAGCAGTGGGTATGTGAAGAGGTATTCCCAAGTTGTAACTCACATGCAAGTTGTGCTCAGCCACTGCTGCCATCCAGTTTTGCCCTTCTGTGATTCTGCTTTTATGAGCATGGCAATTACACATTTAATACTTGATTTGCATGAGATTAAGCTGCACACTTGTGAAATGCAAACTGGTGCTAAACAGCCTTAAAAGGGTTTAGAAGCATCCAAAAATAATGTGTTTCACACCAATTGAAGTATTTGCTGAAGTGCAGAAAATGGGAAAATTTCCTCTCCACAGTTCACTGTCTTGCTCGGTTTTTGAAGGAAACTGTCCCTAAAGATACGAGGCTCTCCCCATTTTATGCCAGAAATAAAAAGTGTAATAAGTAGAGTAATATCCTACCAATCAAGGCATCTTCACTTAATTTTCTAAGGCTTTTTGGTCTCCTGCAGATCTGAATTTTGTTTCTCTCTCTGACTTGCTGGTGTTAATAACCAGTGCTGTTAAGCAACAAAATTTCTGAGAGTTAAAAATAGTCTTTAATTAGCTAAAATGTACCATGCAGTTGTGCATTTAAATGCCATGTGCACTTTAGGGGAAAATAATCTTTAAAAAAAAAAAGAAGAAAAAAAGATTGACTTCATTTTTGTACTCTGAAAAATCGGTATTAGATTATTTTAAAATGCACCCCAAGTCACAGCAAGCTGCTGTGTATCAAGTCACGCTGCCTCCTCCAAAATCATGCTTATCTTTAAATTTTCCTTTCATAAACATTTGGCAAATATAACATCAATTTAAGCTGTAATGACCACATTTAATTTTCATTTTAAATTTATTCTGTTACTATATATTGGTATCCTGGTTGATGCCAAGTCAGCCAGCCACAGGTCTGTTTTTCATTTATGCCTTGAACTTCTTTAGGTTAGACATGCTCAAGAGTCCTGGTTTAATGCATAACCCTAATTATAACTTAGAATTAAGCTACTGCTGACTGCAGCATTTTAGGCAGGGGAATCAAAGAATGTATCTAATGAAAAAAACACAACTCCACCCCTCACTAGTACCTTATCTTTATACATTTTTTTATGTCCCTTTTTTTTTTTTTTTTTTTAGATTGAGTGCATAATACAGCTATAAACCAGCAGTTTAGATAATATAGTCAGCTTGTCAGTTTATATACATCTACTCTGAGCTTAAGGGTTTTCTCTTTGCTTTGAATTGGGCCTCACTTCTTATTAAAATGCTACAAGCTTTTAAGAGATTGTAGTATCACAGACCAGTGATAGCTCAACATTCTAATATATCATTATGCTGGACCTATATCTGTGCACTCTAAAATTGCATTACTGTTTAAGCTGGTTGAAATATTTTTGCAAAATGTTTGGTTTTGGATGAAAAATGCCTTTTCCACCATGCAGAACTTTGATGAGGAAATTCTTAGAATGCTCTGATGAATATGGCTTCGGGTTTTTTTATGGAAAAACTAAAAGTGCAATTCAGAGCACTGTTCAATTACAATAAAAATATTGGGGTTTCCCCACATTTTTACAGGAAGTTAAGTATTTTTAAGGACAAGCTCTTGTGGTCACTTCAAAGTTGTCTGAATTTCGTATATTGGATTGAATCACTGAGAACTCAGTGGACAGGAAAGGCAAGGTCTTATCATCTGGGTATTTGCTCCCAGAATAAATCTGTTCTTATTAAAAGAAGCAGGTTTTTAGATGGGGGGGTTGATTAATGATGAGCCATGTTGCATGGGTCAGAAGGAAATGTGGCCTGGGGAGATGCCACCGTCATGAAAAACAAGATCAGGAAGAAGCGTGACGAGCCGACAGGAGCATCGCGCTCTGGTGGGACTCCAGGACAGTGCTACTGAGGCCTGAGTGACAAGCTCGGATCAGAGCAGCACCACGCAGGGACACCCTCTACTCATCTCACAAAGACAAAACTCTCAGTGAGAGATGGAGAGCAAGTGAAAGTCACTGCAAGGTACCTTTGTGCACCAGCCTTTCTTCTGGCCCTTTATCTGCGGTACCTGTGTGCTGCCATGGGGCCAGGTCACTCTCCTGCTCTCCAGGAGCACTTGTAGACACTGTGCCTAATCCTGCTCATTTTTACTGGCTTCACCTGAGGGTAGCACCTCCATTTCCTTAGAATTAGTCCAGACGTATGCTGGGCTTTGTGGCTGCAGATGAGGATCCTTTGCCACTGGAATATGAGACTGTTTTCATTCCTGTGACAGTTCTTATGCCCGCCTGTGCTCTGCGGGAAGCTCGTCAGTGAGAGTTATACACTGCGTGATAAAATACTAATGTTTTTCTTCTTTGGGAACAAGGAAACGAAAAAATTCTGGGTTTGTACTAACATTCCACTTGTTCTGCGTGGGCATTCAGCTGTACTGCCAGGAGCTGGGAACATTTACAGTCCTGGTGTAAATGAAAGCAGACAGAAGCAATGGAGAAACAGGCTGTGCGAGCCTGGGGGCTTGTCCATGCACAATAGTAGCATCAGTTCAGCTGCAAAATCCATTTAGCTGAACCACTGTATGTCTCTGATTGGACACACTTAAATTGGTTTATAACCAGCTTACATCAAATTAGTTTAAATCAGGAAGTTACCATAATAGCTGCATCAACCCGTAATTGTCTAATTTGTGTATAGGATGGTCGCAAACCAGTAGCCTTTCCTCCATGCAGGCTTTTTTGCACTGCTTTAGATAATTTAAAAACTGTTAAACCAGCAAAACTTTTGTCTGTAGACAAGCCCTAAAGCCTGAAGTTTGTGTAAGCTGGGACAGGGAGTGTGCAGGGGCTCTGTGCTGGCTCTGTGCTGCAGCACATGCTCTCAAAGCCAGTGGAAAAGGAGACAACAGACGCTTTAAAGCAAGAATGGGACACAAGGCACTAATTTTCCAAAACAGTTTATTGCTCTATATGATGGAAAAGTATGAGGTAAAGAAGTTCAGGACTCCTTGCTGTGACCCAGGGGTTTTTATGAGCTGTGTTCACAAGCATAGAGAGGTCAAAGGGAAGCTGTCCGAGGGCTCCCTGAGCTGTGTGGGATCACGTTTCACCCCACGAGCTGGAGCAGCCTCGAGCCTTCTCTAGGTTTAGTCAAAGGATAAAAACACCCAGCAGGCAGCGAGGCTGGTGAGACGTGTTCCATCTCTTGAGCTGCTCAGGACGGAGCTGGAACAGGAAATGTTGCTTTTGCTCTATGTTAATGGTGGTTCAGAGCTGTTTTAGAAAGACAAGCCCCTCTGGACAGCAAAGGCAGGCCTCTTGAAAGTGTGACATTGTGGAAACAAAGGCAACAGGAGAATGACACCATGAGCGGGGTTATCTCAACATTTCTGTAACTAAAATTGGCCTAAATTGTTTTCCAAAATGAGCTCTTGCAGAGCAGAGAGAAAGCCTCTGATTTCAAGGGTTCCTAAAATACTTTTGGAATGAAACTCTCTGAGTGTTCTGTGGGTGTTGATCGCTGGAGTGCTCAGTAGTACTCGAGCTCCGAGTTCACACCATTAAAGCTTTGTCGACATTACTGAAAGCGTCCTCTAACACACTGAAGCAAGCTCAAGAGGCTGTATTTATGTTCTCAGGCTGACTTTAGGGCTGTTGCTGGCAAGCTGTCAATAAAAGAAGTTATTAGTCAGGGAGACAGCTTGGAATGGAGAGTTGTTTAAGCAGTTTGCTTATGAATGGGACACAAAGGTGAACAGAAGGAGCTTTCTGCATGTTTAGCAAATGGGAATACCAAGGAGCAGTTTTATCAAGGTAACTCTGTTCAGGATGCCCAGCAGTAAATGTGCCAGATAGTTTTTTCCTGAGAAATACTCCTCCAGTTCTGCAAGCATATCTGGTAGAAGCTCTTTTATCCTTTAAGAAATAGAAGGGAAAATTGGTTTGATGTTCTTCCCTCTTACTTTTTTTGAATGTGTGGAAGAGCAAGGCGGTGCTGTTTTCTCAGCAATAGAAAATGTAATGATGCCTCTCCCCTGAGTGAGGCTTCTGGACATTTTCTTACTTCATAAAAGTGGATTGAGATGCCATGTTAAGTAGTATTGTACCCACCAGATAATCCTCCTGGACTTGAAAGCATTGTGGAATAATACTTCTGGTAAAGAGTAACTTGCAAAGGATAGCTATGGGAAATAGTACAATTCAATGTCCAAAGAGCAGTGCTTGGAGAAAGGAGCAGCCTACTTTTGTAAGAAATGTATTTCTTACACTATGCAAACCATCTTTAAAGACTGAACTCATCCAAGTGACAATCACAGGAAAGAGAAAATGATTGGAAAACAAAGAGATCCCTAAAGGGACTGACTGATAGCTAAATCACAGTTTGTAGGAGTCATTTGTTTGCTCCTGGTGGTTTTGTGTTGGCCTAAGAGGAATTTGAGATAAAACAAAGATGAAAACCTGGCTCCCTGTGGCTCAAACCCAAAGTATACCTACAACTAATGTATAAGTGGTCCTCCATTTACAAGAGAGGGCTTTCCAAAAGCCCGCTTCTTGTAAATTTTTGTCAGCCCAAAGCTCTGAGAAGGCCAGCACATCTCATTATGGCCATACTGTTCCTGGATCAAGGTTATGATGATTTGTTTTCTTTCAGGTTTTGCTAACACTGATGGGGAGTCAACCATCCTTTCTTCATCCTGGGAATAGTCTTGGCCTTTTTTTTGTTTGCAGTGGGAAGGCTGGTCGCCAATGTGCAGTTCTAAAGTCACATTCTCACTTGTATTCTGGGCAATACCTCCCACATTTTGGACTCTGCAGTACTCAGTGTAAATGGTTCCTTAGAGCTACTTTGGCAGCCAAAAAAAGCGATATTGTATTTAATTTCTGGCACTGCCACTTGCTGAATTGCCGACACAGCTGTAGCAGACCTCCAGGTCTGGATATATCTGGCTACAGCAAAAGATCCCTGTGTTTCCTGACTGGACTCCATGTAATCCATGCCACTCAAGATCTGATCTGGGGCAGCCAAGCAGAAATGTGACTCCTTTCTGCCCAAGGCATTTCGGCAGTGATTTCAAGGTTGTTCTGGAGGGAAGAGGGGACAGAGGTGAATTCTCTGAGAAATTAGTCTTAGTAAGGCTAATTTAGGCCTTCTTCCAGTAGAGTTTACCAGGAAGGTCTGCTGTGTATAAGCCAAAGCTTATTTTTTTTTTTTTTACACCACAACTTTTGAGGAGAAAAAACCCATCCCTACCACCAGAAACACATTTCTGCTTCCCTTGGGTCAGACACTAGTGGTCATGTGGCTGTGTAGTGTGATATATCAGGAGACTGGTGTGGTTGACATCTAACTGTGGAATTTTTAATTTTCTTTGTTTGTTTGTTTGTTTTTTACTGTGTACCAAGGTAGTGGTGTGAACATGTTGGAGGCCTGGGAATCAATTGTTTCGGCAGCAGTTACCCTTATTCACCTTGGCTTGGATCATATCCCTACCACAACATTAATAACTTAGCACACTCAGAGCGAGAATGAAATAAAGTAATATGAAAAAAAGTATAGGGCAAAAAAAAGCTCAGGACATGTTTGCTAACAAGCTTCAACTTTTACTTTTCTAGTGGTGCCACCACGGTGGCAGATCTGACTTGTGTCCAGAATGAGCATTTGAGTATTCAACTTCTAGGCAAAAAAGGTCACTGCTTTCAAGAGCATTTTCTGCCCCTAGAAACCATCCAGAATAGTTTATGCTGGTTCTCAGTAAATTCAACCAGACTTGAGAAATCCCTTGAACATTGGAGTCTCCAGGAAGACTGTGTCCCTTGGCTTAGCTTGGCATGGATGGTGGCAGGCACTGTAATATACTGATGCTAACACTAACAAGAGCCTGTTTTAAACTACAGTACAACGCATGCAAGGAAATTGCTACTGGTTTAATAAGCACTTCTCTGTTGGCAGTGGAAATTTTAGGTCCAAGTGAGTTAAACTCCATCATCTTGCTGTGATAAAGGAAAAAGATGGAGCTTTTTCCTTTACTGATGTCATACCACAACCAAATGCCTTTAGTTTCCCATAGCAAACTGTTCTGCAGGGTAAAATACCTTTCAAGATCAAGGCAAGTTGTCACAGGAAGCAGTTTATGGGGTTGGTATTCACCACAGCACGGTGATTTGGGACTGCAACCCCCTTGGAGCTGAGGTGTGCTGGCAGTGTAGCAGTGATCCATATGGGGTCACCCATCTGACCCTTAGAGGGTCAGACTGGAAGAGCCCAACCATCCAGCTTGTTGTTGCTGGAGATGATTGCTTTCCTGTGGACCCAACCATAGTGTTTTAGGTTCTCTTTATTGTGTCAAGAGGGGCCACAGGCACCATAAATAGTGTTGCAGAATGTCCTCAGCCTCGTGAATCATCTGCTGTAATTCTTCAGGAGTGAGCAAGCAAGAGAAGCACTGCAAGAAATGGGCATTTCTTGTGTTATTCCCATACTTCCCAGCATACTCTGCCATGTGAATCTGCCCGCCTGAAATACATAAAACCCGCAAGCAGGCTCTCAAACATTTAATTTGAAAGATCTCTGTTTAAATAGTTTTTGACTTGTGCCAGGGCAAGCCTGTCCTCCAGTTAATTATGTTCTAAGCACACAAAGAGAGCTAGTGAAAACAGTCACTTCATAACCATTTTCTTTTTGTAAACTCAGAGTACTTAGATCTGCATCATTTAATCATAATAGAGCCATATGCATGCAGCTTAACTTTTCTGGAAACCAAAATTAGCTAGAAGACATTTTGGCCTATTTCTGAAATGCTTGTGTATGGGGAAAAGTGCTTTGAGAACTTCAAATGGGTATGAGCTCCCAGACCTTGCAGGAGTGGAGAAAAGTTCATGTCAGGAATGCTCCCACCTCTGCACAGGTCACACAGCAACAATTATATCCTCAGTGCAATTTTAGAGTAAAGTTTACCGGTGGAGTTGTTAACTAGCACAAAGAAACTAAAAGAGGGACTAAGCTGCTAAATGTAGGGCAAAGATTAATCTTTTTATGGGCCAGTTTTTCAGGGTGTGAATACCTGGTCCACAGAAAGTTATTTTAGTTGCTGCAACATGACCCTTGGATGGAGCAGAGGAATATTTCTTAATTAGATATTTACATATTTTGCAAATATTTGAAAAAATATAATAGCCTCAGTGAAATTCAAACCTATTTGCTTAATGAGGCAGTGCTTTAATTTGCATGTCTGTTTAGATATAGCTCTGGATACCTAGAAAACTCTGAAGGAGGCACATGTTTGAATCATTGTCTCAAAAATTCTCAGTGAACAGCCAGGGCAGGGATCACATCCAGGGGAGATTGCTGTAGCACACACACCACAAGCTCCAGGGCTTGGTGCTGAGCTTGCAGTTGTGCTTTGCCAGCAGGGCTTTGCAGCAGTCACAGCAGCTTTGTTCCAGTGGGAATTGTGTCTGAGTCAGTCCAGCATCTCCCAGTGCTCTTTGATACCCAGCTCTGCTTCTCTACCAAAATGCTAGCTAATGTAGAGAGAAGATGGTAAAACCATAGGGCATTCCAAAAAGTTCCTAAAAAGCTTTGGGTAAGCTTAAGGAAACAGTGTAATGATACCTTGATAGGTATCTTGCTACCACCCCACTCCCCTGTATTAAAGCTGTCAAAACTTGCTGTGAAAACTTTTAAGAGAATTTACCAATATGGTAACTAATGGTAGTTACTAACAGGGCAGATACTCTGAGTGTTACATGGATGAAACTATTAATTAAAGGTCACTTACAGAACTCTCTGGGGCTGCAGAATTGCAACACAAATTTGCAGAGGAAATAAACATTAAAGGCTGCAGCCCAGCTTGCAGCCAGCTGTTGGCCACCAGCTGAATACTCCCTCGCAGGGATAACACAGAACATACCTTGCTAAGATTAAAAGGCATATTTTTGGGATCCCCTCGTTTGGGTGGGATTCTCTGAATTTTTACAGTAATTCTTTGCCCAGCTCTCAGTTCAAGAGACTTAATGCATTTACCTCTGTCTACTGTGGCTCTCTGTCACCCAAAGAGCCTCTGGCCAGCAAGGCTGAGCTGGTCCTGCCAGCAGCGGAGATCTCTGCTCTGGCAGAGGGGTTGTGGGACAGGTGAGTCTCTTCTAAATGGAGAAAGGACAACAAGTGAATGAAGAACAGGAGGATGATAAGGGAGAGGAGGACAGTGAGAGAGGAAAAGAGAGTAAAGGCAGGGAAATGCGGCTGATTGCAAATGCATTTATCCTTTCTCAGGAAGTTCATCCTCGGAGCAGCCCCTGAAGGTAGTGCTGGTAACTGATGCTACCTGGTCTAGGGTCTAACTTGCTGTCATGCTGACATGTATCAGGAAATTAAACCCCCTCTCTCTTGCCAGTGCTTCTGAATATTGATTCCTAATTCCACAACCTGGCCATTATTTGAAACTAAAGCTTGCCGCAAAGGAGAGCGTTAAAACACAGGTCAAGGACAAGCCTGCCCTCCATGCCTGCAGCCATTTCCCAAGTGCTTTATGAAAGCCATTGTGCCATGAATGGATGGGGGGAAAAATAGAGCATATTCAGCATGAATAAAACATGACAGTGATGTGCTAGCAAACTGTGATCTGTTTTGACTGTGATAACAGTGTAAACCTCAACGGATGAGGACAAGATCACAGTGCACTGAAACCATGAAGTCAGCTTAACGTGACCACGGTCCACTCGAACTTCTCTGTCACTCCTGCCAGTTCCCTGCGATGCACTGTGACTGTGATGTGCATCCAGAGAGAGCGAAGTGACACATGAGCATGGCGTGACAGCAATGCCAGAAAAGATTTGGTGCTTGCTGTTTGTGACCAGTTAGCCATGTGAATGCAAAGTGTATGGGGCAGTTTGTAAAGAGCTGGTACTGATCATTTGTATGAATGGTTTTGACTGAGGAGCATTTGGGTTTGAATATCTGATACAGATTCCTCCTGTAGCAAGCCTCGATAACATTCGGTTACAGCAGCTGTTGGCTGGAAGGTTCACCTTATTTAAAGTGCTTTCTGAGATTTGATGCTGTCCTTTTTTGTCTTCACTCCATACCATACCATACCACAGTGGCAGATTTTTAACTGAGATACATATGGCGATCGATATAAAATAAAGATCAACATGTCCTTGAGTTCAGTGCGCGTCGTTTTATAGGAAAGTGTTTTTTCCCCTCTCCATTTGGCTTGATTATTCAAGAGTTCTTTAACCACTACGACAGAATCCTTTTCAGAAGAAGAACATTTTTCTTTCACCCTAGTTGCTATGAGAACATGAATCATCTCTTTAGCACAATAGCAACAACTGTAGTGCTTAAGTGCATCCACTGATTTTTTACTGTTTGTTCTTTGCTCTCAACAAGATAAGCTGTTGTTATTTCTTTCTTCTTGAACAAGCATAACATGATTGCTGAAGTAGTCAGAATAATTGGACCAAATAGTGAGGCAGTTAATGTAAACAGAAAGAATTTATCTCTTTCAAGTACAGTAAATTGTCCTCCAAAAATATGGAAATCTTGTCTATTTCTTGTTGTGCCCTAGAGCAAATTTTGTTGAGTTTGTTGTCACATCATTATTTTCGGACTCTATGAAATTGCTAATGAGGAACAGGCTGCTTTCAGTGGGATATTTGTGTGTGTTTAAGACTGTGGTTAGATGTTACAGTCCGAGGGTAAATCACTAGCACAGGAGAGGTTAATGCTCTCCTTGAACTCCCCATCCACCACAGGTGTTGGTTACCACCAAAAGTGCTGCCAGGGAGTGGGATGTGGGAGGATGGTGCTGGCTTCAGCTGCAATGAATTATCTACTGCAGAGAGGGTGTAAACCAAGTAAGCTGATGTGCAAGCTCTTTTGGTAGCTGTAATAGGAATGAATTCTGCACTGGAGGAAGAAGAGATCAAGAACTATTTTGCTTGATCATTAAGACTCTGAGCTGTCGCCATAGATAACCTGTTAGCAAATTTTTAAATTTCTTAAATAATGGGTAAAATGAGTGGTTCTCATTGTGAGAGGAAAGATTTTTCTGTGTACTTGGTATATTCATTTTCAGGCTGCTCTTGGCTGCACCCACTGCCAAAGGCAGTATTTCACACCATTAAGTCTGCTTGTATAAAATGGCTTCTGTGCAGAAGCATCCTTGAAAAGCAAAGGCTGGTGGACATGTTTTGACAGTCTCTTGGTGTTTGCTAGCTACTGCCTTCCTAAAGCCCTTCTTCAAACCTCCTCATCCTATTCACCAGAGATGCTTGTGGAAATCAATGTTGTTGGCAGATGAGAAAGATGGGGGCCTGTGTCAAGTGGAAATGAAATGTGTTTTAGATGGCATTAGACAAGAGGTCATGAGAAGTTTGTGACAGCACTTAAATGATTTGAGGCTGGTGGCTCTTGTTGGGACTTGTGTCTGATTTGAGAAAGGAGCTTCTACTCCATCCTCATTTGGTACTTGTGATTTGTATAATCTATGGCCCCTTTTAAAGAGGGGGATAAATGCTATGCAAATATGTCTAGACAGGTGAAATATGGCTAATGATCAATTGAGAAAATTTCCCCAACAACCCTCTTAGATTTTAATTATTTATAGATCTATAACTACATACTATGCACTTCTGTAGCACAGGTGAATTAGAGGGGGAAAAAAATGAAAGCTTATATACAACCAGTGTTTTCAATAGTATCAAATTATGCCAATAAAACATGTAAAATCTGTTCAAGATCAAACAGGCATTTGATGTGCTGATTCTGTTTTGGAACAAAAAAAAATCCCCGAGTGATTGTTATCTGGTACTTGTAGCTTTGAATAGATAAAAGCAGTGGCCCAGACCTTGACTGGAGTAAATTAATACAACAGCATTGACTTCGGGGAAACAATGTGGATTTATACCAAGTGATGGATCTGTTCTTACTGCCTGATAAAAATCTAGAGGTTAGGCTTCTTCATCAATTTTAGTCTAAGAACTGAGGAAGGAAAAGATAATGGGGATACAAGTAGGGATATGATTCAGTATTATTCTGATCTTAAACTTCTAACCTCAGGGGAAAGAGGTCTGAACACTTGGCATGGATCTTCCTTAAGTTTGATGAACTGCTTTACCATTGTATTTAATTGTTTGCAGCTAGTATTACACTGAACTAAACTAAGGTTATATGCAATTAAGCAAAAGAAGAGTATTGCATTGAGTGGTATTTAGAGTGCCTCATTAATTTGTGTTAGGTTGTTAATGTAGGAAAATGCACCAACATGATTTAAATGTAAAAATACCTAGGTAAGCTGGCAAACCACACTAAGCTTCTAATCACTCTTTTTTGAATATTTCCTGAAAATAACTAGGACCTGATTAAACTACTTTTATGTGTCACGTTTTCTCAGCAGAAAAAAAATCTTGAGATTCCTATTGCCTCAACAGCAAGAAGACAGAAGAAGCTCTAATGCAGAGGCAAGCAGTGATATTAAGAGAAATAAAACCTAAAAGATATATATTAAGAAATTACTCATGTGTAGCAGTAAAAACCAATTTCTTGGAGTGAACTAGATTTTGCTGGCTTAATTGTAATTTGTGAAAGTTGACCTCAAATAAATGTAGAATCATAATGAAATTTAGAGATAATCTGATGAAATCTAACACTGACTATGAATCACAATTTAATGTCAGGGTTATGTGTGTTTTGGTCTTGGATTTAGTGAGACTAGGTTTTGGGAACTGAGTATTGAGTGTGGGCCTTGTTATTTGTCATCAAAATGAGCAGTAAAACTTCTAAAAAACTTCTAAAACAGCTGCTTCCCAAGGAAGGAGAATCTTGATTGCCCTCTTTGCAGGCAAATTCCTTGGGACAGTCACATTTTATGCAGTTATACGGAAATTTATGTTGGTAGCAAAGATTGTTTCACAAAGCTGTGATAACTTTTCCTATGGCAAAGGAAGGTCTGTGAGTGACTGCTACAAAACACATTTTCAAAAAATTGTGAATCCTGCAACCACTTTGTTTTATGAAGCACAGTGTCTCCCATAATTTAAGGTCTATTTAAAAAAAAAAAGAGAAATCTATTTAAAATTAGCCATTGGTGGATATTAACTGCCAGCATGGACTAAATTTTTAAGAACCAGCTTTTAAATAATGGACATATTATGACTTGTCTACTGTGCAGTTTATAGATCTGGATCATTAGTAAAACAAATATTTTAATGCTTCTTTGAAATCTTAAATTCAATCTAGAAGTGTTGGTGTTTAATCTACTTTTTAGTTCATATTATCTCCCTGTATTTAAATGCTTTTACCCATTACAGCTTTCCTGAGGTCTGATGCAAACACCTTCAAGAACTGGCTTTGTCAGCAGTGGGACTTTGACTGGGATGTGGTTGTTTCCAGGTCCTTAGTGGCCTCTGTGTGAATGGATGGGAATTCCCCACTGACAGAAGAGATTCCTGAGGGAACAGGAATCATTGGAACATTTAGGATACAGCTCTGAGCCCCAGGATATGTGGTTAGAACCTGCTTTTCCCTAGGAGGTTTGCTGGGTTTCTTTAAATACTTTGCATGAGTGCAAAAGGTGGTGAGTGGTGTCTCTGAGCTTCCTGGCTCTGCTGTGCTTCTGCCAGGGGTGCAACATTTCCCAGATCACAGGACTCCTACCCCATGGGACTGCAGGAGTGTCCTCTCCAGCCCTTCAGGTGCCTGAGCCCACTGCACGTGGCTCTCGCGTGATATCACCCAGCGAGAGAGATAAAATGTCTGAAAGGCTCCAACTGTTACAAAAATAAATCTTGCTGATTCTGACTCAAGTAAAACATACAAATTAACATAAACTCAGTATCAGCGGGATCTTAATTCGATTTTTTTTCTTTTTTTTTTCCCTTCAAACTTTTTTAAAGATGTGCTCATATTTTAAAATCTCTACATAATAGAGACCTGGTTTTCCCACCTCTTGTACACAGCACCATCAAGACATAAAATATGTTTCTGGCCATCTGAGTATAATAATGAGGCAGCTGTACAGCTCACTTTGGTTGTTTATACCTATTTGGGCTCAGACCTGTTGCTGTGTCCTCTGGATGAACCTTTCTCATCTCAGACCCTGCAATTTGATGTCTGCTCCAAGCATTGGTTAAAGACCAAGTTTCAGCAGTTCATTTACTCTGTGTGAAATTTAGTGGGTTTAAATCATCACCTTTCTGGTAAAACATGCCAGTTTGAGGCTTGGAGACCTTGTGGCTTTGTTTTAAATAATATCTGGGGCTGGGCTTCAGCCCTTGGCTTTGAAACCTGTCAGTATGTTGCATAGACTTGCAAAATAAATCAGAACACTTTATGTTACCATAAACTATTGAATGGGGGATTTTTTGAAAGAGCTAAGGGAATTACAGGTGTATATATATATAGTGTATGTATAATTGTAAAAATTCAGTGAGTGGAAGTCTCTGTAGGTTTTTTAATTTCAGTGGCTTTTGTATAAACCTCAACTGGAGGTTTTCTTTTAAAATTTTAGCTTAGCTGTCAGTCCTTCCAGTTCCAGAATTGGAAAAGGGATTTTGTCCCACTCCAGATCTCATGCTAGTATGTTTCTGATGAGTATGCATCCTGTGCCGTGTCTTCAATTGTAATTAATTAATGGATGTTCATGTAGGAATTCTTTTCCTGTGAAACTGATCCCTACCAAACTGTCCTTAAATCTTATGTCAGTCTCCTTTTTCTTGTAAAACTGAAAGTCACCTTCATCCAGTGCAGAAACTACTGTGGTCTACTACTCAGTTCCTTTCCTTTCCCCTTTCCCCTTTCCCCTTTCCCCTTTCCCCTTTCCCCTTTCCCCTTTCTCCTTTCCTTTCCTTTTTTTAATGTTTCCATTTTGAGATTTGTCTCTTGCTACTATTGCTGTCAGCCAGCACAACAACCAGGGAGTTCTGCTGGAAAAATATTTTTAGGTATGCAAAATTACTATCAGAGATTTGCCACTGACCATGTCACTTTGTATGCAGCATATCCAGCAAAAACATTCATATGCCAAAATAGCTGTGAGCTTACAGGGTGTTAGCCTGGGATAACTGTAGCTTTACAATCTAGCTTGTAAATTTTTATCCTGCACACAAGCCCCCATATACATCCATAACTCATAACTTAAACCATGTTATCACTACTACATAAGCTAGTGCTGTAAAAATGCAACCAAAGCTAAATTTAAATACATGTGTAAGTGCAAAGCACTCAGCTTCTGTAACAAAGGCAAAATTGGGCTCCTGTGGTAAAGATATACGTCCTTAATTTAGCCTGAGAAATCACCAAACTCATTGTGTTGATGGTATGACCTAAACTAATCTTCTGTCCAGATTTTCAAAGATGAAAAAAATTCAGAAAACTAATCTAGTGCAATGCTGATAGCCTATGATGGTTGAGAGGTTGTAACATTATTTTAAAATATTATAATATAGCTGATGTGCGATTTTCTGTAATGCAATATCAGTTGTCTGTTACTTGCATCTGACTATATTTACATGGGAGAATAAGGCTAAAAAACTCAGCAGGTCTGTTTATACTCAAGGTGCAGGTTATCATAAATGCTGGTAATGTTTTGCTATTCCTGCTTTTTTTCCTGCCATTACAGGTTTTTATGAAATATACAAGATATGTGGCAACATGAAACATAATGTAACCTGGTATTTTCCTTGTTTGATGCTGCTCTTTATTTCTCTAAATCAAATGGGAGTGCTACAAGGTGCCCAGGCCCTTTAATATTTTGTTGTACACAGTAGCCTACATAAACAGAGTGAACTCTAGAGCACACTATACCTTCTATCTGTACCAATAAGTGGTTTTATTCATAAAACAAACACATCAAAATAAGGAATTTGGGGTGATGAGCACTGGAATGGAAGCCTGGTATGTTGGTGAGGATGCTGCACTGGGTTTAAATTGGTTAAAATCCCATTTCACTGGTTCTAAGAACATAGTAATTTTTCTTGGAGGGTTTTTTGGTCTGAAGCCTATTCTATACTAAAGAGCTGGTGGCTTTATGTCTGAGGAAGGAATTTGATACTGAGGAATAGTCTGAGAAGCTGCTGCCTGGAGAGGCTGAAACCATCCTGATTTGAAGTAGGAAAATCCTTGAATTGTTGATGGTATGGACAAGAGTTTGTTTCATTTCCTTTAGTAAAATTTTTCTTGCTTGAGAATCTGGGCTGCAAATCTTATGTGCAAAATGTTTTAAAGGCTCCTTTTCATTTTTGTGTAAACCACCTTTTTTTTTTGTACTCTCTATCTAGTAATGCTGGCCAAATATTTATATCTCCCCATTCATGTGCTATATAGAAAGACCTCAAAGAAAGTTTTTCCAGACCTGGGAATCTTATGATGCAGATATAAAATATAACAAGCCAGATAAGTGTGATGGTAGTAGAATGAAAGCATGAAATGGCAGTAACAATGAGAGCATGAGTGGAAATACGAGTTTCGTTCTTGGTCCCTGCCTGTAGGATATCTTGGACAAGTTTCCAGTACTGGAGTCTCTAATATGATCCAAAACCTAGCCACAATTGATTGCTGTACTTTCCAGACTCATCCTGCATGCATCCTAAGAAACCAAGGCATCAACTTATTTGAATAGTATAACATTTGCAGAATTCCATATTTTCCCAAATTGCATCTTTGGTGAACCACAAGAGATGCATCTTACAGGACCACAGTCTGCCTCAAAACCTGGGGAAACTCCACTGTCTCTGGTGGAAACTTCAAAGGATCCAGGAACTTTGAATCTATTTTTCTCCTTTTAAGCTTTTTGGACTGTTTTATTTAAATGCTGAAGAATTAGAAAAATGTTTCTAGTTAATGAGTAGATTGGGCATATGTTAGGGAGACTGCAAACCAAGTCACTGCCTGTTTGGCAGGCAGACTATTCTGCACAACTTAAGTGTCTGCCACTAAAATGTTGTCATCCAGCAATGGTTACCACAGCACCAACAACTGAAATACCACAGGTGGTATAGAAAATATAATAACTAGTTGTCACAGGAGATTCAGGATAGGAAATAAGTGTGCCATCTCCCAGAACAGTCTTTTTAATGCCTGTTTTTATAGGCAAGGTTCATCCCTGTACTGTTCCTAAGTCCAGATGTTGCTTCCAGCAGGACATAACAGAGCAGAAATCAATGGGGAAAGCAGGCAAATGAATTATGTTATAAAGTCCTTCTGTTCAAACAGACTTATTCTGGAACAGGATAGGCATGTGATGGAGTCTCTATCATTGCAGTCTTTAACTCAAGCTTGGATGACTTTAAAAAAGTTGTCTACTCATGTTTTTAGGCTTTAGTCATCCTAATTTAATATTCATAGTGATGCTTCTGACCTTGGGTGGTTACTCCCTCCTTGTTGGGGTGATTTTTGTTAGTGACTGTGTATCTTCGAGAGTTCCTTAAATCATAAGAAGGAACTTGATCTACTCATGTTTTTAATGACTCAGTGATTTAAATCTCAGTCCACCAGGACAGTGAAATGATCTGAAAATATTCCCAATCTTTCTGTTAAATTAGCAATGTTTATTTCAATTCTGGTAATAAACCCTTACTTGTCTTTTCATAGATCGAATTAGTAGGATACTTATTGAAATTTTGCTCCAAATGGAATAAAGATTAATTTCCTTTCTCTTGTCACCCAGCTTTTACTTCCAGTAACAAAAAACCCCGATAAATACCTCATCAGTTTGAAACTATCAAAATTTCAAACCTTGAAAATGGAATAAGAATATGCTACACATAAAAGCCTGCCCAACTTGAGAGGAAAAGTTTTTTCTATTCAATTTCAAGGATCCTTTTTCACTTACAACTTTGTAGTTTTGTTTCCTTCTGAGAAGGCAGGAATTCAACTGCATGATCCCCCAACTTTGTTCCAAGATATTGGCAGTCAGAATAAGTTTAATAAAAAATCACAAATGGAGCATTGAAGCTCAGATTTAACCACCTATGTTGCACCATACCATAATCTAATACAAACCAATTTTGGTCTGGTGTCTAATTTCCACAGCTGTAAAGAGAAATATTCAAAGGAGTCGTTCCTGGATTGCACCAATGGAGGTCAAAATCCCATTCTCTGGATTATTACAATAATTAGATCCAGATTCTTTCTTGTGTCTGAAAGAAGACTTCAGGCTATCTAACTTCACATTCTGTTGTAAAGCTGCTAACAAAATGTTTTACTCTAAAAGTGTGTTGGATGTTAAAATTCCCAACAATGCTCACAAAATATGGCTCTTATGCCGAGCTTAATTGAATTTGGTTATTTATTATGTAACATAAAACATTTATTATATGGAATGTGTTCAAGAACATCTCCATTTACCATATGTTTTCAAAAATGCTTTACACAGTGCAAATTGAAAAGATAAATCTGCAAAGTGAAGCCACCAAGGGTCAGGTAGTCCAACCTGAGGCTTCAGAGCCAACCAGGGGCTAATCCCTCTCGAGATACCTCACTGCTCACACTGATTTATCTTTTTTCTTTCTCCAAAATTGTCTGTGTCCCTTCTGCTGTTCCCGTTTATCTGGTTTTTACAGAGTTTGTCAAGTATAACCACCCAGGTTTTGTTTAGCTGCACGATTTTTCATTTCTTCCCTCTCCTCTTTCTTGGTTGTCTGTTATGAAATGTTATGGTCAGTGCTGTCCTGGCATAGTCCAGCTGTGAAAAAGGCACCATCCAATCACTCTCCATTTATTCTGTTGACAGCATGTGAACGGCAGGAAAGCTCGTGTGTGTGGCACAGTGTTGGCTGAAACCAGTGTCTAGGAAGCACAGGGAAATGGTTTTACAGTTGTTTCAGATTCTGCAAAGCTATTTACTGCTCAGTGCAATTTTGCAATTCCTGGCAAGTCACCATAAATGTATGGTCTCACTCTGTTATGATTCCAAGACCATAAGTATTAACATTTCTTTAAATGCTCTTTCTGCTTTTCCTTTATCTTAACACTAGTTAAGATGAATATTTGAGTGAAGGGAAAGGAGGTGGTAACTGCATTTCACTCTTTTGCAATAAACTGTGCATATAAAATAATACCAGTTACATCCTAGGACTTTTAAATTTATCTGGCATTGTATGTCATCCTGTGATGGGTAAAAGAATTCAAACTTCTTTGAGGCATTTTCTAAGGGCATTGTAAACTTTTTTCAATGTCTTTGTACTTAAATGTAAAACAGAGACTCTCTCATATTTATTTGGCAAATCCTTTCTTGTAAACACAAATAATTTCTCTTGTTAATTATATCTGATCTGATCTAAATGTACACATTGTCTGCTTTGTTCAACCAGGCTTGAAAGGAGACTGCCTGGGTAGGGGGGAAATCATATGCAAGGTTTGCCTTCCACCTCAGATTATGGCCAGTCAGTTCCTAGGGAAGTAAATAAGAATGGGAAGATGCACATCCCTGAGAAAAATGTAGCACAACATATGATAGAATCCTTCCCAGACATTGGCAAATCTTCTGTTTGGATTAGCGTAGTGATATCTGAGGACTAAACCTTGCTCAAAGTTTTCCATTAAGTTTCTGTTTATGTTTGTACTGAAGCAGTCGTTTGAGTCAAAATATATTTGCTATATTGCTATATAATTAAAAATGTCTTTGGATATTTGAGATGAATCCAGAGGAAAATAAATTCAAGTGATCTCTAACTGAAAATGACCCATTTCTCTGACCTGAAGAGTCTTTTAGCTGCAATAGTGACTTCTGGTAATTTTGATTGAAAAAGGCTGTTGAATCAAGGTGAACTTGTGCTTCTGAAACCAAAGACCAACATGCTGGTGCCTGAAGTTTGATACCTTTGTTTCCTGCTGTAATATTAATGAAATGTCTGCTCAGTATAACTTCAGCAGAGCTGCTGAACTTGTGCAGTTTTCAGATGAACTTCAGATGGTGGAATCTATGTTTAGTTTGTTTTGTTTATTCCTCAGCCACATGGTAACATCTCATTGACATGGTGACAGTTGGTGACTCACAGCTACCGTGGTTTTGAAGCAGTGGGGTTCTGGCCTCTGCACACCATAAGGAGCCTCTTCCAGTCGTTGCTCAGAAAATAATGGTGCACCAGGCAAAAGGTTAGTTTTGGCTCAATGACCCACATGGGAAGGCAGATGGCTTTGTGCTGTGCTGCTGTAACCAGGCATTTATTCAACTTTGCCATGGGGTTCCTTATATCACAAGAGTCACTTGCTGTAGAGAATATTCACACATTCAGTTTATAGAATAGTTATAGGAAACTTAAAAACTCTCTTCAGTAATATACTTGTTCCCATAAAACTTACATTGGATCAAGCCAAGACTGAAATATACTGCTGTTTAAACAGAAACAGGAATAAGTATCCCACGCTAGGTTAATTTAATATTACATTCAGATGTTCTGGAATTAAGTGATAGAGCAGATGGGACAGTGATGACCAATTCTTAATAAAATAAAAAGACAGATGATACTTCTTAGCTTATTTATTTTTAAGAGCCATCAGGAATGGCTATGGATAATAGAAAGCCCATTTTTACTCTGATTCTTTTAAGAGTAAGGTTTATACTTGTTCATATGTCAATCCCCCTCCCCATAATAACATCTCTGCTTACCGTACTCAACTATCCACACTAATTTAACTCATTGTTAGTAAAAGTAATTCTTCTTACTTTCTAATGGGGTTCAAAGAGTAGCATAGCTCTGGTTTACAGTAAAATTCTGTGAATTCTGCTTTTCCAGTACGTGGAGAATGAAACTGTTCGGCAACAAGGCAAGGCATATATATAAAGGCTGCAGCAGCTATTAGGGAAGCTCGTTAAATACTCCACTATTTATTGATCAAATACATTTATACAAATAAGTTGTCATTTAAAATGGCTTTTTTCTTGAAGATGGAGTTAGCCATAGGCCAGGGGTCCCTAATGCCTTCTCTTCTCAGATTTCCATTTGTTACCACCTCTAAATGACCAAACATGCTCTTTTGTTTCCCAAATTTCCCAGACTAGCTTAATATCCCGAGGCAGCCATGTCTGCAGCCCTATCTAATCATGGAATTGAGGGTGAGACTAACAGAACCAAATTCACAAAAAGCCATCATTAGGGAAGCCACTGGTGGTCAACCAAGGTTGAAACAGGCCTAGTTTCCAGGCATATGCTGGTGTTTTGGGATCACCATACCCAGGACTAGTTCTCCTGCTGAAGACTGGCTTTAAATTTAAAAGCACGGAGACTCTTTGTCATACAAACCAGAATAAAATGGATAGTGGCAAAGCCAATTAGAGCAAAGGGATGATTAACAGAGGACAAAATAGCACCCGAGAAAGGTGGATTTCAAGGAAGCACGCCCCTGTGTGGAAGTAGTGGAAACAAAGCAGGAGCTTTTCTGTATAAAGTGACAATGAAGAATAAAGATGAGAAAGTAAAGATAAATCTGTTTTACTGTTCCTCTGGGGAGAGGATGAAAAGCAAGTAAATGCTGTTGACATGAATAATGCCTTAAACACTGGAGTAACTGATAAATGTTAAGGTTCTGTGAACTCAAACAGAATGCAGTTGTACAGGATGTTTCTTTTCTAACCTGAAACCAAGATGTCAAAAAAAGAATCGATTCTTATAGGGCAGTGGATTGGTGTGGGGGTTTGGGAACTGTAAATACGACCTTATTAGAGAACTATGAGATCTGCTCTGCCATTAGTCCAACTCCCATCCATGTGTTGTAGCTGCATGAAAATTGTTCAGAGGTAGGATGGAGTAACTTTCATGAACCAATGAGGAGAAGAGAAGAGCTGTGAGAGGTGGTGGAATGTAAATCCTTGTGCTGGAAGAGTTGGAGGCACCTGTGGTAACAGCACTCTAAACAAACACTCTGTTAGCTGTGGAGACACAACATTGCCTTGTGTTCTTGCACTGCAGAGTCAATGGAATTGGTTTTCAGTCCTTATTTTGAAGGATACCTGCTTACTCTGCTTGGAAACATTCCTAATTTGAAAGAAATGAAGGTTATGTAGTTCTTCCTAATCCAAATTCTCTTTACAGAAATAGCTTCCCTGTTGCTTTTTGATTCTATCCTCATAACTAAATGAAAGAAGTTAAGTCATTAGTACACCCGGCTGGTCTTCAATATTCTTTGTACAAAGTTATGGGGAAAGTAATCAATAAACATTTTTGTTTCTTTTAGTCTCCTGGTTGTAGTGTGATTGCAGTGGAACTGAGAGCAGAGATCCATCTTTAATGCTGCTTTTTTCCCGAAAGAGCTTATGAGCCAATACACATTGTTTACTCAAGGGGCCATATGCAGCTAATCTTTATGGAAATAAAGGACAAAAATATTCATATCTAGTAATATTTAGCTAACTTGTTTTTTTCCCATCTAAGTAGGGCAGTTAAACACATCCCTGATTTAGAGTAAATCACTTTATTTGAAGGATTTTATTATTTTCCCTATTCTTTTCTGCATGTCTTGAACTAAGAAAAATAAATCCATAAAAAGAATACATTAACCTAATATAGGTGCATTGAATATCTGCTGCTACTTTCTGCACAGTATAATTCTCCTCTGATTTACTTCAAAACATTGTGATCCCAGCTGTAGAATAGCAACAACTGCAAACTAAAAATACTTAGAATTATTGAGTCAAAAATCTGGGCTTTTAAAGAGCATAAAATCGACTGGGACCAGATGGTATGGCAGGAGAGCAATTGCTGGGTTTTAAATTCACCTTTCAAAAGTGAGATCATTAAAAGCCAGGTAAAGTCTGGAGCTAATGGTAAGATTCAGGAGTGCTGGCAGGGAGCAGAAAAGCTCAATCACCAAACAGAGCAGCCAGTGATGTTCAGCTTTGGGATATGGAATCATATATCATTTCTCTCATCACTGGGACCATCCCAAAAGGGAAAAGTAAATACATTTTTGTACCACTGAGGACCTTCTTCATGTGAACTGGAAAGAATGACCAAATATTTACTGAGTCAATAGGAGGTGACACATTTTCAGTCTTGCTGTCAATAAATAGTTGAGGATGTTCTTAAAAAAACTGGGATGTTTATTAAAAAAAAAAAAAAATGGACTGAATGATCAGAAAGGTGATTTACTTGAATTTAAAAGGAAAGATAATTAAGGGCAAGTCTCTCTAAATAAAGTACTGGATTTCCAAAGGACAGGCAGTGATAAATTAGTGAAACCAATGAAGTCTGTTGAACTGAAGAGCTGTTGAAGTGGGATGTGGAGGAGACAGGGAATGAGTCACAAGATCTTCCTGGAGCTTGTGCCCCAAAACCTAGAGCTATGACTCTTTATGAGTGTCTCTGCTGTCCTCACTTTAAGTTAAAGTGCTTATTGTAGGCAAGGCAAACATTTTTAAAAAGCCTTATTAGAACAAGCCAAATGCCTGCAAGGAAAATTTAAAATCCAACAGAAAAAAAAGCACCCCAAAACAAATGACTGAAAAGACAGCTGTGTATTAGAGGTAAAGCTGCAAACAAGCCAGAAACAGGAGAACTTCACCCTGCTCACTGACCACCTCTAGACAGGCTGGTCTTTGCCCAACTGGCTGCTGCTTCACCATATTTGGACTGCACAACCAGCCAGTGGGATGCTTTCTTTCCCTCCTGCTGCTCATTCCATGCCTGGCTCCATGGTCCTGCCACCCTTCCCAGGTCAGTGCTGGCACTTACTGATCTGCTGGCCCAGCAGTCATAGCAAAAGATGAGCCTGCAGCTGAATCCCTCATCCTTAAGCCATCAAATTCTAATGCCCATAGGAGTTGAGAGAGAAAACCTAGGCCTGAGGGAAGGGGGATCTCTTCAAAAGTGTTCACAGACCCAGCCCCCAGGTAAGCAGGGCAGTTCAGCTGTTCTGGAGTTCTGTGATCCCAAAGGGTGGTGAGAAAATAACCTCTCTGCCGAGCTAACTGGGAGGCAGTGAGTGTGAGATGTGCAGCTCCATTCATTCTAGCCTGGCACAATTACTCTGCATCTGATCCAGCCTCTTCAGAGAGGGGAGTTATTCACTTGCAAATCACGGTAGGAACAGAAAATCACGAAGGGAACAAAACTGAGTTTAGCTGAGTAATGAGAAGGGTGGAGAGAATCTTGTCTGTAACACCATGGAGGGGAGTCTTGCTTTTTTTGCTTTTATCAGATGGATGACTATGAAATGCATACTAATCTATCAGAAGGGTAGGAAATAGGTAAATGGTTTTAAGACCTCATTTGGTTAATGAATTAAAATGCAGAAGAAAAAGAACCTGTGTAGATCTACCCACTTGGTCATTTGTCACTGCAGGCACTCCTAATGGCCATGCCAAATTCAGGCTTCAGGTTATTCACTAATAGCCATAGGCAAATGAAATTAGCATACTGGTGAATAAATTAATCTGGGTTCAGTAGCAAACTTCTGTATCCTACTGAAGTGCAGTGAAAAGTGTTGGTTTGGGGTTGTGTCCCTACAGAGTGTGGGTAATACACCAGAGATAAACTGGCCTTGTAGAATGAGCAAAAGGCCATCCAGGTGACACCTGTAGACTGAGAAATGGGAACCTGGCCAGAAACCAGGCAAGTAAGGAGAGAATTCCTTAAGCTGAATGTTTGTTCATCTATGTCCTTTTGGCAACATTTGATACCCGATTTTCAGCTGTAGATAAAAAGCGTTTCCCAGTATTTGCGGGGAGTGTGTCTGGCCAAGGAAGGACTCTCATTAATGCCAGTTTGTTTTTACTTGGTTTTCTGAGTAGCAGTCCCAAAAAGAGAATGCTACACAGTATCACTATAATTTTGCATTATAATGCCCAAGTTGTAGTGAGAGCAAAGAAGATGATGACATGACACAGACCTGAAATGCCTGATGTAACACTGTGCCTAATGGGTAAAAGATGAAGAGAGGAAAAAAGGGTAAAGAGAGGAATAAAGCAGTGAGAGGATGCATTTGATACTTCCAAGTTCCTCTTGAAGGCAGTACTAATCAGAAAATATACTAATGTTAGGAATATTTGTTGACTTAAATATTTTTTGAAAAGGAAAGGATTATCATATCTGTTCTGCTGGGAAACTTGTTAGGTGTTTGCTAACAAGTGAGGTAAAACAAGGTAACATGTTTGACAGGTGTAATTCTCCTGAGAGTCAGTGGCATTCTCTCTGCCCACTCCTGGTGCTCCCTGGACTTCAAAGGTACTTCCTATTACTCATTGGCACTGGTCCTGCTGGCATGTTTGCTGCAGGGTGAGAGACTGAAATAAAGGAATAGATGTAAGGGTTAGGTATCCTCCTTTTGCTAACTGTGCTGGTCTAAGAGGATGGATAAAATCTCTCTGGGCTCCATGTTTCTTCCTTAATTACCAGAACTATGAATTTGGTTGTTAATTTTTTCTTTTTTTAGTACTTAGAGAAGATGCCAGTCAAAGATGGCTTGACCAAATTACTATAATGTGATCTTATATATATAAAACAGACTTTTTTTATCTAATGTGTCTGACTTCTATTCAAGCTACCAGATATGCAGAAAAACACTGCTATAATCACTTAATATATCATGAAAAATTGCTTTACTATTACATTGCAAAGCTGAGTACAAAAAGGGACTGATGGCTCTGCTATTGTGGGGGAGATTGTCTGCATTGTATGGGGCCCTGAGAAAAATTGATCTGTGTTATTTATATGAGGACTGAGAATACAGGGCAGGAGTCTTCCTTCTTTGCCCCACAGTGTGGTTTTTTCCTGGCCTTTTTCCCCTCCTAAAATCACTTCTAATTGGAGATATCTTGAATTTTCCTTTTGCTGGGCATACAGTGACCGCTCTGCTGCAAAAACAAACATTCCCTGTGCAGCACAGTCCATCACTGTGAGCCACTCAGCACTGTTGTTGCAGTGATATAAATGGATCCCCATGCAATGAGATAGTGATTAATAGCAGGTAGAGCACAGTCTGCAAAGACGTGGTACTGTATTTGTCACCCCCCCAGAAGTTGTCATTTAATGCACTCTATCAGGAGCAGTTTTATGTAATGGACATGGGAAGATCCATAAAAGTAACATCTGAGACTGCAGTAGGGCAAGTATTGATTTATTTGTTACAATAAAATTTTTGTCATTACTATGCAATTGCTCTATCTCATATTGATATATGTTGTTGGATGTTACAACCCACTATGCAAAACTTTTCCTTTTTTTTTTTTTGTCTTCCATAATTTCCTGTAACTCTTCTAAGGAATCATTATTCCTTATTACATAGGCCTGGCATGCCACCTATTTAGATAAATGCCTGAACAAGTGTGCAGTAAATATTCACAGCAGCTCATGTTTCAACTATATATGCCACTAATTAGATAATTTAGTGGCTCAAATAAATAAACACAAAAATAGAACAGACCTGGAAAAAAACATGGAGTAAAATGCACTGCTACTGTCGTTCTGTGGGCCAACATAACAACTTTTAGTTTGTATCAAATAGTTCTAATATGCTGTAGATGGGTAAAATAAAGAAGGAAAAACAATGAGAGCAGAAAGAAAACCCCATCTTACACTCCATTACCAGGTACAATAACAAATGATCAGGGAATGTTCTAAATAACGACTCCTCTGTGTCGCATGTACTTATCCATACGTTTTTTGGCACCTTTCTCACCCAAAGCTCAGGGAACGTGCCAAGCAGAGTGTACCCAGGATTTCAATATCCAGAGTCCTTTGTTTACAGACCTCAAAGCACTTGTCAAAGGGGAGAAGCATCATTGTCTCTCATTGACAGAGGGAGAATAGCCCGCGGCTCACCCAAGGTCACGGCACAGAGGTCCCATGCAAAAGAGCTGCTGGGGTTTTCTGCAGGGGTTTGCCTTTTTTAGGTAAATAATGCAGCCCTTAAATGTGCTGGCAGGAATCACGGCCTCAGTGCTGGGGACTCCCACGTGAGAACTCAGATGATGTGGGACTGATGCAAGAAACACAGCAAATGCTTTTTCCATACCGCAGACCTTTTATTTGCAGGATTTTGACCTGTTGACAGGTTTAGTTTTCTTTATGATTTCTTTACAACTTCATTTATCAGCCCTGTGGTCTTTAAATTAGATTCTCCTTAGATTAAACACATAGATGCTGAAATTGCTAAGCAATTCAATTAAGCAGGATGGAGAAAACTGGTGGAAGTTTTCTTTTGAATATCAACCATTGGGTCAGCAGTGACAGCACCTGTGTGAAGGCACTTTAGATCCTCAGGCTGGCACAAGTCAGCCTTGTTTGTTATTTGAGCACTGTCTGATAGCACAGATATATTTTAGCCGTGTACTGTTTGTAATTTTCACTGCTATTCCTGATCCTAATAAAGTCCATTTTAGTTCTTGCAAGTGTTGGAAGTGAGTGGTGGGTGAGAAGGAATCATCGGTTTCTCAAACTGCTTAATTTTTATCTTGCTTACCTCAGTAATTAGTGGTGAGCATCCTAATTTGCTGTTTTCTCCTTGATTGTATTTTTTGCTAAAAAGAGCTAGTAATTCAATTTACCCTAGCATGCTCTCTGACTAGAGCAGAATTTCTTGTGATCTTTCCTCAAAACTTGCCCAGTGCTTCAAAAAGAACACGTGCAGCTTTTTCCTGAGCCTGTGAGGTGTGTGACTGGCATCTGCATGTCAGGGGCTGCCCCTCTCAGTGACACAGAGATACAGCACCTGTTTAACAGGGATGCTGATCACTTTTCACCAGTTAGGACTAAAATGATGTTCAAAATCTGCTCTAACATAACAAAAGGGCTCCAAGTTTCCCTTTAGGTCACACTTTCAGTCAGTGCAGACAGTTCAGATGCTGAGGTCTCAGTCTGGTCAAAGCAGTGTTTGCATTGCTCAGTGAGAGCACTGGGGTTAGGACTCTGTGCTCAGCAGAGACAGGGCTGATCTTGCTCAGAGGGGGCTGAGGGGAAGGGAATTAGCCTGGAAGAAGCCCAGGTGGAGAGGGCCTGTAAGACATAAATCACGGGCTGTGGTGCTTTGTGAGAAGTTCTGGCCGTGAGTGTTCTCTGCTAAGCTGCTCCTGGAAGACCCTTGGATTGAACCAGTGAAAATGGGGTACTTTGAGGACAGTGTTCCAGGCTTGACTCTGTCTTTTATCATTATAAGGGTTTAAGGTGGTTTCAACATTGATTTTCATGTCTGAGTTTTTCCATGTTGGATTTTCATTATTGCTCAGATAACACAAACTACAAATATTTGTGGTTACTGATCATCTGATGGAAATATGAGGATTGCGTGACTTGTTGCTCAGTTCCATCTGAGGATATTCAGTATCAGTTAAGGTTAGGATCCAACAACAGCCAAATGAACCCTCAAGAGAGGTCAATAAACTGCAAATAAGATCTCTTCTAGATTATCCTTTTTCCCCATTTCAAGCTGTTTGAAATGAACTTTTCTTCACATTTCACACAAAGACACTTGCTAGCATTTTATCATTCACCAGTCTATAATGTTCATGCCTATGGCGTTTATCATGAAAACACAAAAATATGTAATAAATAAAAGACCCATTTTGGCTTTAATTCTCATCATCCAAGGAACATACTGCTTTTAAGCAGTGAGATAATTTCCAGCTATCCAGAGCTAAGCAGAAATATCATACCACTTCACTAAACATCCGTAGTTTATATAAAAATATAGATTTCCTTTAAGTGCTTTGCTTAAGTCTTTGGTAAGTCATATTTACGTTATTATTGTTTATGTTCCGAGAAGTCAGTAGAAGGACAGCATTGTTGCAGTTTATATGGTTTCATGATTCACACTTGATGAGGTAGCTATCAAATGAGGGAGAAGAAACCACTGACAAGTTTATAGCTGTGATGTGCCATCGGACACACAGCAAGAACACAACAGCACAAGCAGATCACTGTGGTTTCATAATCGGCATTTTATATTCCCAAACATGTTTTTGTTTTGATCTTCTAAGATCATTCCACCCAGGAAGGAATAATTTTGACCTGAAGTTTGGCTTTGCCATGGCATGAGTATGTTAATCTCGTTAAATACCATCACCACACAGCTCCTGACTGCAGATTGCAAGGTTCCCTGTTTTGAAGAGATTTCACCTGAATCCTCAACCAATCCTAAATTAAAGTACAAGCCGAAGAAAAGTGGATCATAAAATCTCAAGGTGGTGGATGGTGCAAGAGGGAAGCATCTGGTTCTTATGATGATGTAATTGGGCAGATCCAGATTGCCAAGGTTTGAACTCTGACCTTCCTAATACTGATTTTTTTTTCCCCTGTTATGTCAGGAGTTTATTTATTGCAGTCACATTCTGTCTGCTTTGTCCAAATTTCAAGAAAGTACTTGGGAATCTCCAAGGGTGCACACAAAGGTGATGCAGTGGACACTGTCAGACCAGACAGGTGATCCTGGCACAGCAACAATCCTGAAGTGCAATAACATCTTTCTGGATAAAAATTGTTTCTTCTGTTTGTAACTACGTCTTTTATTTATGCTGCCTCTCTGCTAAAGGTAACTTTGACTAGGGAAAGAACTTCCCCCTGTTTAAGGCCCCAGTTTAGATGTCTGGGTTCTCCTTTGGGGATTGACATTTGTCAGTGTTGTGTGTTTGTTTCTCAATCTGTCCGAGGTTGATAGGAACCAACTGTGCTGGTGGGTGAAGGATGTAGTAGTAGGTGATTGTTTCATAGAGATGACTGTGGTGAATTTCTTGTGGTCAACCTCCCTATGGGTTGTCAAGCAGGATCTGCTGCTGTTTCTCACCTTTTTTTGATGTCTTGTTTGGGCAGATCTGGACCACAGAGAAAACCTGCAGCTTGTCTGACTGTGTTGCTCTGCAAAATATTTGTTCCTTTTTATATTTCCAACTGCCCTGTTAGGTTATTAAGCCTCTACAGAGGTCTCCAGAGCTGAAGTCTCATGCTGGAAAATTCCATTCAGAGTATTCTGTGAATTCCTACTCAGATATAAGTGCTGCTTTGAATGTCTTCAGGGAGGATGTGGATACTTTCTTATAGCTTCTTTCTAAAATGTGTGTAGGTGTATTTGTGACTTTTTCCCAAGGCTGATAAATCAAAGTAAAGATGCCAGGAAATTAATTTTAATCAGAGGAAATCCAAAGTGCTCTGAAGCTGGTTTCTACCAGCTCTACTGAGTTTTGGATCAAACTACATAAGAAATCTTAAGCAATTCAGTATAGAGCATAGAAAACTGCTGGTGGATGGAACTGGGACTTGTTTCTGAACCAATAAACTACCAGGAAAGTCCGTGGTAGGAAGAACATCCCTTGATCCATATGAACAAGAAAGAAAAAGATAAGGAATTAGTACCAGGATTACATTATAAAAGCACGGCTAGATAATGCAGGGCTTGATCCCTGAGTCTGTCAAGTGTGAGTCTTTCAGGTGACACACACCAACAGGAAAGGTAGAGTGGTTATGGAATGCTGGCTGGAACTTAGGCTTGCACTGGGCACTGGGAGGGCAGGAAGAACTGACTTTTGTTTAGCATTGGAGAGGGAGGCAGGGAGAGTCATTCAGTCCTCCTTTGCTAGACCCAAAACTGGAGGGAAGGGAAAGCAGGTCAGTTCTTGAAAACAACTTTCTTTTGGCTCTTTCCAACAGAACTCCTCAATGTGTTTATTATAATTTGGATGCTTGGGGATCATCGAGTAGGGAGTTTTATCTTAGACTGAGTTCACAGGGCTTGGACTTTGCTCCTCAAAGCTGGTGTCAGAAGCACTGTGCAGAGCTGAAGTGAACCATGATAATTTCAAGATTTTTCAAATCTCCTGTTTGATATCTCCCTCTCCTCTGAGTTTTTTTTCCTCCGCTCCACATAGAGAAAAACTTAAATACATATTTCTCTAAGAGATTGCTGTCTAAATTTTCCTTAAGTTAAACCATGTGTTTTGTTGGGAACTTCAGATATTTATCTGGTTTTTTTTTCTTTCCCTTTTATACTTTTACGCTCTCCTTAGGGACCCACAAAGCAAAACGCCAATGTCTCTTCCAGGCAAGGTTAGAAGGACAAGAGATAAAGCAGGGTTATATTTGCTTTCAGAAAAGTTTAAGATAACTGGTTGCCAAGCTCTCCATCTGTGTGGATGAAGAGCAGTGGATGCAGAGCCATGCACGTCAGCTCCATGGGGAACAGGCAGCAAAGCTCCTTTCTTGCTTCTCCAGGGAAAGTCGACAAACAGTGTAGACAGTAGCAGAAGGGCTTGCCCATCTCTAAAAGGATTAGAGCTCTTAAAATCTCCTTTAGCAAATGCTTGCCTTTCTACCAATGAAATAAAGGGCCTTATTCATGTTCTTGGTGGCTGTGAATTTGGCACCTTCCAAGAGTACGATATTTCTATTTTTAATAACATGGTGTATGATTAGAACAAGGAGGAATATATAGTATGTAACAGACCAAGAATAGAGAAACAGATTATATAT
Organism: Corvus hawaiiensis; assembly: GCF_020740725.1. Taxonomy (NCBI): domain Eukaryota; kingdom Metazoa; phylum Chordata; class Aves; order Passeriformes; family Corvidae; genus Corvus; species Corvus hawaiiensis. The sequence continues at coordinate 5,577,716 of NC_063224.1, forward strand.
TCAGATTGAATTTCTCATTTTTGGGCACAGAATTTCTGGGATTTGTCATAAGCATCATTTGCATGGTCATTTCCCAGTAGGAAATAGCCAGGTCTCTGATAGATCTGCCCCTTCCCTGAAGGGTATTTTTGAATTGGAAATTAAATCCTCTCTGTCTTACTCATGTTTGTCAGGAGTAAGTGAGCAATTGTAAACCAGTCTTATCCTGGGCTGTTCCCTGTAACCAGAAGTTTCTTACAGTCTAAAGCAGCAATGCAGTTCTCTCTGCTTTCTAGCCTAAGATTCATCTGAGAATTAAAACTCATGATAGGTGATAAACGTAAAAAATATCTGCCTGAGTGACTATTTAATCTCTCTACCTGTATTTTGAGATTAAATAACCCTCATTCTCCACCAACACAAAAGCTGTACTCCTGGCTTTTAAGAAAGTTGCTATTGGGGGGAAATTAAGCTTTTCAGCTGTGTGTCCACCCAGCCAGTAAGCTCTGTCTGTGCAGCTTTTATAAATGGGTACATGCGGATTTCTAGAACAAAACAGCCATAAACTGCAGTAACGCTGGTGACAACACAGAACAGGAACTAAATTTAGTCCCTGTGTAAAGGTGACACTCGGCTCAGTGGCATGGTTTGCTTTGGAATATTAGAAGTTAACGTATGAGAAACATGCAGCTCACTAGTGGTGTAGCTTTGGGGATTATTAGAGAGGATATTAATTTAAGTAGCTCAGGACTTAATACAGGGAGGTAACTTGAAAGGAGTTGGGAACAGCAAGCAGGAACCTAGCACTGCTGGAGAAAATGAAGAAACAGCTGGAGAACAGGGCCAGCCTCACATTTATTGTGCACAGCAGTGAGTGGCATCAGGAATAAGTCAGGCAATACTGAACTTCTGTTCAGCTTGTGGGGTGTATTTCCTGCTCCCAAAACCTGTGCTGTGATTGTCACCTAAATGATAGTTCATGGACAGCAGATAAACCTGTGGGTTGGGTGGTGGAAACTTTTACTTTGCTTTGGAAGATAGAAATAGCAGAGTGAAACTGAACTTCAGTGCAAAGGATTCAGGGGGAGGGGGGATGAATTAGTCTCACTTCTCTGAAGCAAGTCATGCTACAGAGCTTTACAGTATCTGAGGAACGGGCTTGTGTAGGGATAAAATTATGGGAGTATTATCATTCTCCCTTAAACTGCTGTAAAAGGAAGATTTTGTTTGTCGGAAATTTATGGTGGCATATAGGAGTGTTTATGTGAACAGCAGAAAGAAAAAATGCATTCTGTAATATCCTGACCATGTGTGTTTGCTAGGCTTAGCTTGGTTTTCCCATGACTGAATTTTAATTTCAGTCTACTCCCCCCCCCGAAAATCTGTCTTGTTCTCCCCCACTTCTGCTGGTTGTTAAGTGTAGTGATGTATTGTGAGAAGTGCCTTTGTAACTAGTCTGTCTGCAAAGGACCATGTCCAAAAGAACAGAGAAAGTGATACACAGAGCATGAAAATCCTGTGGAGATGGATGACTGTGTACACCGACACATGGAGGTGTGCATTTATAACGGGAGGAAAGGAGAGGCAGAGCAAGACGTTTTGAACTTTGGTCAGTGGTGAGAACTGACCCTGTAATGTTTTTTGAGGCTCTTTGCATGTGTATCTTTGATTCTCTGTAATGAGTAACGTACTTACAAGGGATTATTTCATCTCCCAGGGGACAGCCTGACCCCTCTCACCTCCCCTTATCATGGGCGTGAGGAGCCACGGGGGAGGTGAATTGTGTTTCGCCCTTCCCCAAAGGGTGTGTGCAGGGATGGAGTCTGTCAGACTGAAAAAGTCCAGCAAAAAAAGAGTTTTCTGGCCCTCAGTGTGGCTGTCGAGTGTTTGGTCTTGGCTGTGTGGCTGTGGGTGCTGAGCCTGGCAGCCCCTGGGATGGGGGACACGGCTGGAGGCTGAGCTCAGGCATTATCACCTATATATCTATACATACCTACACCTTGTAATATCCCAGCTACAACTCACCCAAAGGCACGCCACTGAAGTGTGCACACATTTATTAAGAAATCCTTATGTATATTTTGCACCTCTTTTCCTCCTTATTTAAATGTCCTGATGAATATTTATTATATCCAATTAAATTTTAGTAGCATATTTGGTTGTCAGGAATAAAATCTTTATTATTATTTACATATTCTTTTGTTATTTGCATATCTTTATTTACATATTTGGCTTTATTATTAATGCACACATACAACTTTTAAAGACAAAGCCTTTCACTAGAAGGGGGCTTAAATGCAAGTGTTTACACTGCTAATATCTGCCAGAGAAAATATAGAACAGAAACTCATACCTAAACTCACATGCTCTGGAGGAGACATTCCTAACATCCTGTTGCTATTCTCTTTTTTTCTTCATGATGAATTTAAAATATAAGAGGTTGGCATGTGAAAAAAAAAGTGAATTTCTGCATCTGATCTAGATCTACGCAATGAATATCTAAGAAGCAAGCAATTTGTCAAGAGTTTTCAGACTAAAGTTCCTATAGCACATGGCTTGTAGGGAGCAGTGATTTACAATTCCCTGTGAAAGCTTTTCTGGGCTGAAAAGCTAATAGATGATGTTACTATTTAAGTGCTAAGAGAATGTTTTCAGCCCTCAAAGGTTAGGATCAAATAAAAGTTGTGTTTCCTGGAACACACAAGGGAGAGGTTTTATCCTGAACTGATGTGTCTGTTATTTATCTGTTTGAATTCATTGGAAAATAAATGTTTTCACCAGGGAAATATTTTATTTTAGTATGAAGAGCCATTGAACACATACATCTGCCTTGGTACAAAATTAGCTGTGTTATTAATCTCGTGTTCAAAGGTATATTGGCAAACATTCATGTGGAGTCCAAAACCTCTCGTTACTCTTATTTGATTCTGCAAAGCTGCTGTAGGTTTTCCATACTAGTACCCACACAGCTACCTGGTGAATGAGAGATGGATTTAGCACCTTAGAGATGTGACAGTTCCTTGAGGACTCTTGTGGCCTGTCTTGATATGGCGGTCTTAAGTACAATTTATGAATTCTGGTTGAAGTTATGAAGTTGCTGGTATGAAAAATGGGAGCGTCCCGGATTGCTGCAGATAGTGAATCCATCATTTTCTCACAAGGTCTGTCACATTCTGCAGTATAATGACCATGGAGAGTCACTCATCTTAATGCCTTTGTTCTAAACAGGGAGTCAGGAGAACAGATTTTCCCCCATAATGCCAGGAGAGGGAAATAAGATCTTTGGTAATTTCTTGGACAGAAGCAAGAGGATGAAACATTTGTTGAAAAAGAAATCATGGAGGAAAAAGAAACACAGACAGAACTCTGAAGAAGGAATAAATAATTTCCTAAGAGAAAATCTCGATATAATGGCAGGACCCAGAGCAGGCCAGAGAAAGTTGGCAAGTAGAGCTGAAAATCTCTCTCTGAAACGAAGCCATGAGACAGCAGAAAAAAATCCTCATCAGCTAATGAGCTCAGATTCCTGTCCAAGGAATTCTCCAAAGTGCTGAGGAACCAGAGAGAAAGAAATAAATATTAGCATTGGTTTTTTTGTTTATGTATCTTTTGACTTCATGATAAGTGACAGGGATATTTTGTACTTGGACACACATGAGGATGTATAAAGGATCCTGTGTTTAGAGTTTGCAACTGCTGATACTAAAATCCTCTGGCTGGGGAGGATCCCCTGATGAATAACCACCCACAGATGACACTGCACTCTCTCCCAGCAGTGAGTTTCTATTCTTTTTTTTCACTCTTAGTGTAGAGGTGACCACTTTTTGCCAGTGTCTGGTTTTCCATCACTGTTGAGGAGCTCTTAGACAGCGGGAGGAGCAGTGGAGCCCAGCTTGGGTTTGCTTTGCTGAGAGCTCCTCAGTACAAATTCTTTTTGGAAAATTGGAAGTCTGGTCTGAACCATGCCTTTTGCATCTGAAACAGAAGAGGTGGGGAAAGCCTTCGTCACACAATTAACTTTATTTTGTCACAGTGAAGTCTCTGTTCCCTTGCTTTGCCAGTCAGACTGCATTGAGTGCTGGCAAGAGGACTTGCAGTGTGTTTTTGAACTTGAGAAATGACAGAGACCTCCAGCACAGGGTGTAAAACATAATTCCTGCCACTTCATCTCTTTTCAGTGACAGTATAGTGGAAAGCAGAGCTGAGCACACAATGCAGAGTCACTTTTTCCTGTCTCTGCAAGATTTTGCTTTAAAATTAGGTGAGATGCATTGATTTGAGAAAGCCAGGAGTGAGGCCCAGAGGAGGTGAAAGAAGAGATGCTACTTGCTCTGCTAGAGCTATTTACTGACCAGCTTTTATTTTCCTCTTTTATATTGCTGAGAAATTCATACATTGTATTTGCCTTTTGTGAACAGCTCTCAACAAGTATCTCTTTGTCAGCCTTACAAAGGGCAATAAACTCTGTGTTGCAAATAAGCCTCAGTAGCCGCTGGACATTATGACTAATTGTAATGCAGCATATATCCTTGAGGACTATAAACCTATATTAAAAGACAATGGTTGAGAGAAAAGCTATTGAATTGAGATAGTACTCATGTAACCCCATGGGGGCTCAACAGACAACAAGGAGGCCATTGATACCAGCTCTAATACAAAAAGCCACACAGACAGAGAGTCATCCAAACCAGTATGGTGTGTGGATGACCACATAGTTCAGTTTAATGCTGCTTTTGTTTTGTTCTCACTTTGAGGAAGACAACACACACTGCAACATCAGAATTAGTTCTGTTTAGATTGCGGCAGAGGGAACAAGAGAGAAAATTAATGGAGCAGTGCCCCCCCTCACCTTCTCTTGTTGTGTGCCAACGTGTCTGAAATCTGCCCAGTCCCAGGGTAAATTCTGCAATAAAAGTGAAAGAAAACGCTGTTGTCTTTTTTTTTTTTTTTTCTCTAAAAGACTGAGAAATATTGAAGTATCTTTTGCTACTTCTCTTTTTTAGTCTGCCTCTTTTTTTTTTTCCTTGCATGTTCTGAATCAGTTCAGATCTGATGATATAACAGATCTTCTGGAACTATCAGCAGAGTTTTCAGTTAGGATATGAAAATGTGAGCAGTCAGGGTTTAAAATGCATTTTAACTGAGGGCAGAACTGCCCAGAAGCAGGGAGAGATTTCATGTTGAGAAATCCTGGCCTTGGCTCTCGCCCCTTGGGGTGTTTTTTCTTGGGTACCCCAATATTGTATTAGTCACTGAATGAGTTGCACTAAAAATCACTTCCATCTCTGGAGTGATACTTTTTCTCCTTTGGATAGATATCATTATTTAGGTTGTAAGCTGTGTGTCTTTGGGCACAAAGCCAGTATTTTACTGAGACTTGTCTGAGACACAGATGATTTTTGTGTTTCACTCTTTGTTCCAATATTAGGAACAGGAGTGTCCCTATAATTTAAAGGTGACCAAGCCTGTAGTTAGAGCCTACTTGATAGACTAATTAATGATAAACTTCACCCAGAAGATCCCAATCTGTTGCTTTACTAGCTCTATCAGAAAAGCCAAGGAAGTATTTATAAACAGAAAGAGATCAAGGACCTACTTTCTTTTCTTTTTCTCGTTGTGTTAATTACAGATAACATCCTCTACTAAACTGTTTGTTTTCCTAGGCATCCCCTCTGAATCACTCAAAAATACTTTTAAATTACATGTAAAATTCCCACTTCTGAGAATACTCACCTCAGTCTGTCCCTGGGGTGTACATTTCCCCTCTTCTTTATATGCTATATGTGCTTGTCCCCCACCCCAATGGCTGATGAAGTTTTGTGTATTTGATTACATGCTGTCCTGGTTGGAGACCTATGTTTTGTTTAAATATTTTCCCCTTCTCCAGTAAGTGTCTTATCTCTGAGCACTTCTTATGGATAAATGCATGTCAGTGGCATCTTCATGGCTTCATTAGAAATGCAGTATTAGCTGCACTGAGAATAAGTCTTAGTCTACAGCTATAAATAAAGCCAGGCTGAGACTGGTTGTACCTGTTTTTGAAAACAGCATCCTGTGTGCAGATCCCCCTGCACTGAAATCTGACTTCAAAGTTTGAGCTTTATTTAATTTCAGCCATAAGATGAGGATTGTCCTCATTACTGATGATCTATAAACAATCAGGATCTGTTCATGCATTTCAAACAGATGATACAGGTGCTCCTTTACCCTGGCAGTACTTTGGATGTTTTGGATTTTGCCCCCAAAAGGGAGCTTATTGCAAGAAGCTGACTGTTGTAGAAGTGAAACTATGCAAGTGACATTTACAGATACACCAATAACTTTGATTTTCAATGGGTTACTCATTTGTGCTTCAGAGCACTTGGTGAACCAAATGTCGGGAGTTCAGCAGCTTGTAGTGTCTGTTCGGGAGCATGTTTCCTTTCATGGCCTGTATGCAAAAGTAAACCACCTCTGTGTTTTTTCCTATATTTTTTCAAGAGAATAGACATTTCTGTACAAAGCATGAGGGTGGGATTTCAGAGGTTGAAGCACAGTGCCTGGCTGGGTCGTGTGCTTGCTCTGTCCCCTGGGCAGGCAATTCCCACCCGGTGTCCATGACACCGCTCAGTGTAAAGGGTCAGACATGGATGCACAGCCCCAAGGTGTGGCCCTGATCCCTGCCTGGCCACCTCCCCTCCAGCCTGGCATGGCAGCAGTGTCCAGCCTTGCTTTTCCTCTTCCTCCTCACCTCCCCAGCCATTCACAGCCATGGTGGGGCTCAGGGTGAGCTGACACCACTCAAGCACGATGGAGATCAGCAAGATCCAGTGCTTGAACCTGTTTCCTGGCCCAGAGCTGGAGGTGACTGTATCCTCCCCTCAGTTTGCATTATGGGGAAGGTTGTAGTTTATTTTCCTCAGTTTTGTTGTCTCATCTGCTTGGATTTAAATTTTTCAGGGCCTTTGTAAGTACAGTTGCTGTTGCAATGGGTGTGTAACTGCTGCCCAGGACGGATAAATGCACTTCTTACAGCAGATTTGCTCAAGCTCCATGCAGAACCTTGTTTTTCTCACTCTTTCCTAGCACCTTTTCTCTATCATTGGATGCCTCTCATTCTCTTCATACTGTTGTTTTTAACTTCCCCTCAACGTGATTTTATTTCTTCCTCCATAAGACAATTTTTTCCCGACTGTAGTTTCTCAACAGTGTCTGTGTAGCACCTCCATCTGCTTTTGTCCTGTGAAGGAATTGCCTCTAAAGAAACACCCTAAGTGGGAATTATGCTTTTATTGGAGCCAATATTTTACCCAGTGAATTAGTCCCAGTGGAATGAATAGGACGATTTGCATGCTTAACATTAGGCACACTGAATCCTTCACTAAATCAGATCTAATATGCACATTGAACTTCTTCTGACTTAGGAGAAATTCTGCAGTCCAAAAAACCTGTGATTAAAAGCCGCCACCATGTGAAAACCTGGGTATGATGTGGCCAGTGCCAAAGCTGACTGTGGTGTCTGTGGAACCAGGGTGATACCCCAGCTGTTGAGTCCTTAGACAAATACCCCAAGAACACAAAACCTGCAGTCAGGAGCCATCCAGCAAATGAACCCTGTCTTGTACTGAAGGATTTGGTATTTCAAGAGTTAACCTACAAATCTGAACACAGTAATTTCATATGAATTTCACTGCTGCCTTTTCCCTGTTAAATACATTTGTTTCTTTTTAAACTGACTTCAAGAAAGAATAAGAGGGGAAAAAACTCCACCTTTTTGTTAAATTAGCTTAAAGCAAACAAACTAAAACTTCTCAATGTTGTCCAATGCAATTCATTATGCTGGTGCAGTATTCCTTTTTTTTTTTTCTTCTTTTTTTTCCCCTTTCCATTGCCTGAATAATGTTCTTTGAAGACTACATCATCAATAAACCACTCTGGTGAGGTTTAGAGGGCCTAGAATAATGAATAACAATTAGGGGCATTTAAAAGGTAATATTTTTTCCTGCAATTTGGGAATTGATTTATGAAGTTGGGGATCCTCCAATTTCATCAAATAAATGGTTTCTTAAACCAATTCTTCTTACCGTCATGGTAACACCTTTAGATCTGGCACAGTTAGCAAGCTTTCTTGCCAACTTATTGTTTTTGATGCAAATGAAGCATCTCAACTTGCACAATTAACAGAATTCCTGTCTAAAAGTGTTATACATTTTCTACAGCCCAGTTAAAGTAGCACAGTATCAATTTTACAGTGAGAGCTATCCTGTTGGGTTTAATTTGTGTGATGTTACATTTATTTTTAAAATTAAAGCTGTGGATATTTTTTCTCATGACATATCTTGAAAATATGTTGGAATTTAAAGGCCTGATGAGCACACCTCAAATGGAGCCGTATGGTGAGCCTGGATAAGTGAGTAAAAGGTCAAAGCTTCTTAGAAGCTCAGAAGGACAATAATGCCAAAACCAGTCAGTGAAATCAATGAATGGATGTGTAAAACATGTGGAACAAAGTAGTTGGAGTGAGGGGTAGGATTTTCATAATCACCCCAGTGACAAAGAAGTCCTTAAAAACAGCCAGGAGAAGCCCAACCTGGGCAGTCACTGAATCTTCTCAGGCTGCCTAAATGACCTTTATCTCCAGCTCAGTGCCAGCGAGCTCTGATTCACCTTTAAACAACCAGCCCCTGGGATGTTTCCAGTATCTTGCTGGTGGGTCTCCTAATGGAATTAAACTGTAATACCTTGCACTCTGATAGGGCTGAATGTATGGATAAAAAGATGCTGAGGTAATAGTCTTTTTTACAGATCCTTAAGCCTCCTTGGAAGTACAAGCCAGAATAATATTTTCCAGAGGCTCTAACCTCTTTGGTAGAACAAACCCCCAGGCAGAATGTGTTAAGTTTTGAAAAATATGAAAATATCCCCTTCGACTCCAAGAAGGGTGAACAACTCAACTTGTAGGAAACAAATATTTAATGCATCCAGAAGTATTGCTAACAGGGCATTGTAAATAATATTTAGAATTGGAATTAACTTGCAAATAAAATCTGTTTCTTCTTCAGACTTCCCCCCACCTTGTGTTGGGTGGTTTATAGAGCAGTCACCTTTTTTCCTATCATCACACTGCTGATTTTTCTCCAGTGAATTCTCAGCCTAAATGGTGTGTTCATAATGCAGAGGAGGAAAAATGTTCCTGGAATTTCCCAGAATTGAAGAGCAAGGGCAGCATCTCCCAAAATTCTTTCACTGACTGCGTGCTTAGGGATCACCTCATGTTAGGTTGGTCCAGCTCCTGGGCTAATGGTTGACTGCTCCTTTGTAGCCTGTGCAGAAAAGCATGAGAAGCACCACCTCAATGTCCCCAGGGCTCTGAGTGTGGATGTTCATGCCCTTTCTTTTTAAAGCTGACTCATACAAGGATTCATAATATTTCTCGTACTTCCTTTCTTGTTGTTTTCCTTTTTCTTTTTTTTTTTTAATTGGGAGACATCATCAGTTTCGAGTTAACTATACAAAGCTAGATATTTAATTTGTATTTGCTTCTTATGCCCTAATCCTACCCACTACTCAGGCTCATGAAAATATGAGCAATTAAGTTCTGGGTCTTTGTGAGTATTTCAGGGCCCTTTGGAGTATTTTCATTCCAGCTCACTTTGAGGTACCATGATATCTGCAATGGGTTAGGGCAGGCAGTGGTAATTAATTCTTAAGGGTGTGTTTGGTAGAAATTTGGTATCCGTGGCAAGAGTCTTTTGAATCATCTTGGTGGTGGGTGTAGAGTAGCTGGCTGGTCAGACACAGGCAGAAGGTTCTGACTTGCCTTTTTGGGGGCTGAAGTACATCTAGAGCAGGCTGAACTGAAGGGGGTGGCTCCCTCATTTCTGCTCACTAGGATGCACAGAACCACTCCCAGAAATTTGATGGTAACACAAAAGCAATAGAAAATAGAAATATATTTTACTCAGCCAGGACTCTGTCAGTGTGTCTTGGGGAAAACAGGACAAATGTTTGGAGATGCCCAGTAGGAGAGGGATGTGTAGAATTGCTAAATCAGATTTTTCAGTGTGGCACTAGATAGGTGGTCTGGAGAGTAACTAACTTTGTGCTGGCTCAGACTGTTTTCACACATTCAAGCTTGTGTTTTCAGAAGTAGGAAAAAAATTAACTTAAAACAGTTTCGTTTTTTAATTTTGTAAGTCTTCTCAAATGCTGTTACATAGAGAAATGGTATGGATATCACAGTATTTATGAATCAACAACTTTAAGGAGCTTAAATATGAAAAACAATATGTTTTTGTTACTTCTAAAGTATACTGTTTGAAAAGCAAAAAGCTTTTTGTTTTCCCCACTACAATTCTATAGACTGAATATCTGTCACTGCTTTTCACCAGACCAGCCTGGAGCTACTAAACCCTAATACCCTCAACAGACAACAGCCACAGTGCCAGGGAGGGAGTGCCTGGGATTGCCTGGGCTGCAGCTTCCAGAAACATGTGAATCACCCCAGCACTGTGCAGCTTTTTGTGCTCCTCTTGCAATTTCAGCAGGAAAATAAGAGAAATTAGAAAGCTCCATTTGGCACCAATGCTGCTGGTATGAAAGTGACCTACTAAGCTGCAAACCATTCTTCCCCCCTCCTCCTTTCTTCTCTACCCCACTCACAATCTACATCTAAAATCTGGTCATCTCTAGCATGGTGTCGTTTGGAGCTGCTGCACATTCCTGTTGTGTTTAGAAGCTGTTGATAAAAGATCTTGCAATATTTATGTTGGACCTATCTATGTATGTCAATACTGCCATGTCCTCACTGCTGCCAAATTCTGTCTCTTTTTATTATTTTGATATATGGTGGGTTATTGTAGAGCACTTGCTTCTGTACTCCTTCAAATGCTTGAGTTATTCCATAGTTCCTCTCTGAGAGTCATTTGCTGCAGCTGTGACATTACTCATCCCTTAACCTAATTAGTTGGGTTTATTTACTCTGGGAGAAGGGAAGCACAGGATGGAGAGTGTATTGTGATCCAGACCATCCTGCAAGCTCCACAGCAGAGGTGTGCCAGAGGAGTCTTCCTGAATCCAATTTTAGAGGTTTTTGCTGCTGGAGGGGGACTGTGGTTTGGTTGCTGCTCGTTGGAGGGTTGTCCAACAACTCGTTGATATAAATAGAGCCACGGGGAGAGAGACAGAGAAAAATGAAGTAGCTGACTCAGTGTTTGACTGATGGGCCAATGTAATGAAAGTTTTGCAATCTTTTGTAAGCAGGAGTAATAGGATAGCAAAGGAACACTGGGGGACCCATTAGATTTGCATACTTATAATCCATCACAGTGATGAAATTAATTCACTTGTATCTTACTGCATGTGTTGCTGTACAAGGCAAAAGTGGTAAAGATGAATCTAAAGTATGGATTTGTCAGTATTTCAAGTGTTTATATGTAGTAAATATGAAAAGCAATTCAATATAGAAGTGATTGTTTAAATGGTACAAAAATAGAAAGATGTCTTTCCTGAAAAGAAGTAATATTTTGATTTAATGCTCTCTGCTCAGCACAATAGTCTTTAAATGTAAGGATTTCTGGTCATCTAACTATCCATATTCAGACCTACGTATTGATTTAGACTTATAAACATACCCAGCTCCCGCAGTCAAACTTCGGTTGATGAGAATGACATACATTTTTTCTCGCTATACTTACAATATTTGTTTATTTTGAGGTAGATTTAATGTGCAATATAATTAACTGGTGCAGAGAATTAAGTTATAAAGCATACTATTATCTCTCGGGCTTTTTCCAGGGCTATATGAGATTGTCACATATGGCAGTGGTTGTTGATAACCAACCTAATGAAATGATACCATCACACAGAGGCTGTTTCTCAGTATCCGTTCCCACTGATAAGAAGTTATCTGTCTTGATATTGATTTGACATCTATCTGCTCCGTATGTGACTTTGGAAACTAATGACTGAGGTTGTACTGAATATTCAGAGATATATTTTCAGATGAGCAAGGGACCAGCCTTCCTATTTCTCAGAAGCTTTTTTTTTCCCTGCCTGCTAATGAACCGTGGGTGCAGGCATTAGCTCTGAGACAGCTTTTCATGATTGAAGATCAGATCAGCTGAGGGCTAATATTTGTGCTTGCGATGCATCGTGTGGAGGAAACCAAGGGTGTAAGTACTGATGGAAGTTTGGCAAAATGAAGGGCAGCTTTCTAAAAGAGTCAGGCTGGAGATAATGCTCCTTTCCTTAAAGTACAGCGTGACTGCAATGGAGCAACTCAATGAGCTGAAAATTATGAGAAGCGCATTGCTGTCATTGACCATCCCACTGGGGATCTGGACCACTTGGGAAGGAAGGAACCTGTCTGACTTTGCAGGATGAGCAGGCCATTTATCTATGCGCAGGCCAAAACAGCAGCAGAGGGAAAACAGAACAAGCAGGTCCATGACTGGGTGTGAATGGGGCTGGGATTGGGGAAAATAAGTCATTTTGGGGTCTTGATACTGGTACTGGCATGATGCCACCCGCTGCCAAAGCGGAGACAGGAGAGGTGCTAGGGCTAGCCAGGCTGCCTGGCCTCCACTTTACTGCTGCCTGAGCTTGGCCCAAGGGACAGCAGGATGGGGATGTGTGCTGTGAGTGCAGTGCACACAGAAGAATTCCTTTTTTGTGTTGGCTCCGTGGGCTGGGCAGGAATTTGGTTGCATTGCTTGTGCCCAGAGTGCCTTGGAGGGTGACAGCTGGTGCTTTCACCGCTTACATGCAGTCATATCTGTCAAACAATCCAGAATACCTTTGAATCTCGTACAGCTTGTCAGGAGTGCAGGGTCTCCCATAAAGTAGAGCTCTAAGAAAAACACCAGAAACACGAAACTCCCTAAGTCAGTCAATATGATTTTATCGCACGTATTTATGCTGCCTGAGAGCCAGCAGTGAAAGAGAATGGGAGCGAAAAAATCCTACTGAGGGCAGTACAGAGTAAACAGCATCCTTGTTTAGGTGAATTGTCCTCTGGAGAAGCCTATGGAAAAGCCTTGGTAGAGCAGCTCCAGCCTGGGGTGTGTCTGTGTCACCAAGGCCACTCGGTGCAGTGGGAGCAATGCACTCAGTGCTGAGAACCCCGTGTCTGCAGGGCTCCTTAGGGAGGGGTTTAGCCTGGATTGCCACAAGTGTGAGCCCAAGGACTTGTCAGGAATTGTGGCACTCCATGTGCATCCCTGGAGTACACCCTCTGGTTTCCAAAGGGATTTTTGTGGTCCACAACCAATTGTGCTGTGAGACAAAGCATGGGGGGTGAGGACTGCTGAGAGAAGGACTTCAAAAGTGGTCCCCTAATGCAACCTGAACTACTAATGAGGGCATGTTGTTTGGAGTTGGACGGGGGGGTTGGAATCCCTTCCTCTGGGTTCATATCTGGTGTCAACAACATCCTGAGGGGTGAATAGGTGATGAATGTTTGCATCAGCTCCCACAGCGCTGGTGGCACTTTAGAGAGCTCTGGTTTTCAATGCTCTTGTTAGCTCTGTAACCTTTCTGAACTGCCTTTGCCCAGCCTGCTGCATGCTGCATTCTTTCCTCAGTCCATTGCATTTTCGTTCTGTATTACACCATTTTTTAGTGTTTCTATATTTATGAATTCATCCATCTACAATAACAATTACAGTTGGAATGTTTACTTTGCCTGATAACATTTACAGTTCATCTACTGGGCAAATACTTGTTATTCTTTGCTTATGTTTTTAAATATATATTATTAGAAGAGCTTTTGTAAAATTTAATTCATTCCTCCCAAATATGTTCCATTTCACACAATTGGCAGGAACAAAAAAACAAATCGGAACAAAACAAAGCAGCCTCATCTTCCCCAAAGAAAAACTAAAAGAATGAACTAAAGGGAGTTCAGGAAGGCACCAGAATGCTAAAGACATAACCAAGGTCTAACATTTAATTTTAATTCTTTTTCTGAGCATTTTACATCATCAGGTGCAATTATGGATGACTTTAGACCCCATTATGTTTAGTGTGAAAAAGCACAGGGCTGACATTCTCCTGTGTGCTGGATCAAGGGCTTGGTTTTCAGCAATGATGTTCTTTACAGAGAATTCCTGATTCATGGTGTGAATCACAGCAGCCTTGGAGAGGCTTTTTTATGTAGACACAGAGGTGTTTGGCCTCAGTGCAGCCAACAGCCTCTGCCTGGCCCTGTGCTGGGAAAGGAGAGGGATAACAGGCTGCTGGTGCCCATGGCAGTGTCCCACCTCCAGCCACTGCAGAAAATGCCACAAAGATTCCTCTGGGACATGCAGTGCCTTCTCTTTGGCCCTGGCAGCCCACTAGCCCAACTGGGGTTAACTCTGATCTGCACAGTGCTGTCCCCCAAAGCACCAGGCAAGGACCATGCTGCTGCAGAGGCAAACACAGGCGTTTTGTAGGCTGTGGAAGACTTCTCCAGCTGTGGAGCAGCTCCACAAAGCAGAGTGTGCACTACCCTGTCCATCCTGGTTCAGTGAAGTGGTTAATGCTCTGTGCAGTGCATGGGATTTATTTAGTGCAGATAGCTGTGGGACTCAGTTTTAACGTGCACTGGAAGGATATTGGCACACGTTTTTGGACTGCACTTTGCTCTCTGCCTTGATGAACTAAGCAGATACTGTACCATGAAAGGGAAGAGGAAGCTGAAACTTGGAATAATGTCCCTGTTTGTCTCACAGCGTGCTGCTGCTCATGATGTTGAGTTGGCACCAGTCCTGCTCTTCTTGGAGAACGCAGCCGTAGGCTCTGGTTGTGGGAGGATGAGCCCGTTGTTATCTGGCAGGGTTGGTGAGAAAGGAAAGGAAGGTTGATTCTGGCCAGATGGGAGATACTTTCCCAGTGTGAGAAAAGCATGCATGGAGGCAGATTATGTTCTGAACAAAAGAAGCAAGCAAGAGCCCTCCAGTTGGTGTGAGGGAATGAGGAGTGGGACAATAGGTATTGCCAGGAAACACCTGGCTTCAGGAGGAAACTGAGGGGACCTTCCAGTGAATGAAAACCCTTGTTGTAAAATGTGTTTATTGACA
Source organism: Corvus hawaiiensis (assembly GCF_020740725.1). Lineage (NCBI taxonomy): Eukaryota > Metazoa > Chordata > Aves > Passeriformes > Corvidae > Corvus > Corvus hawaiiensis. The sequence continues at coordinate 5,592,736 of NC_063224.1, forward strand.
GTGAATAAATTATGGGGCAAAGAGAGTCCAGCCCTTTGTGAGGAGATGGGAAAGTCCTTCCTCTGCACTGTGGTTTAATTTCAAACGGTCTCATATACGCGCTCTTTGGGGTTGGATCAGTCAAGAAACTTTCCATATGTTAAGACTGAATATTTGGGGGAACAAGCTCATAGGGAGGAGCCCAAAGCCTGTACATATGAATGCTGTAAGGAATCTGCTCAATACCTTTGGAAGTGAGGTTTGACAAATAAGAGAGAACAAGACCTGAATGTTCATCTTTCCTGGAAATGTTGCTGCACTTATGAGCAAACAGGTAATAACAAAGGAGTTACCTGCTTAACATAGGCTCAGAAGGTCTTCCTTAAACTTCTAGAGGATAGTAATACTAGTGAAGAAAACCTCTTTAAATGAAAAGGTGTGAAAGAGTGCAGATAATAGGGTGCAAAAAAAAAAGATAAGCAAAGTAAAAGTGGAGAACAAAAGGGAGGATTTCCCAAGAGGTTAAAATAATAGCAAAGCCTTTCAAGCACACACAGAACCAAAGGGTCAGCAGAGAGCTGAAGGTGAGGGGACTGGAAAGAGGGTTAGTGCCACTTTTGGGTGACACAGGCAGTGTAAATGCAGGGCAGTCTGGACTGTCCAAATGTCTGCAAGTCCAAAGTGACTGGAGTCAGCCTTAAGGTGGGGACATCGAGTACAGGAATTGTCTGTGAAGTCTCTTTCATCTTTTTTGTCGTGGACTGAAGTTTTCACTTTCCCATTTTTACCTCTCCCTTCCTCTCTATTGCTTTGAGAATTTCTGGTGGTTTATATTTGCTCTGCTTTTATGTGAAAATGAATAATGAAACAAAAAGGGAAATGATTTTCATTTCCCACTGCATTTTGACAGAGCAGTGAGGTAGATATGGAATGGGTACCTACTCACCTCTATCATGATTTGCCTTTCAAACTGAAAGGACTCTTCCTACATCTCTGTTTGGAGGTTTAATCCAGAATCAATTAAACTGAAGATCATAGGCAATGAAAATCATCTCCATCCAATTCTGGATGAATAAAGTCAATTTTCCTGCTCTGCCTGCACTATCAGACATCTGTATTGGTGGGCATTGCCACAATCCACATGGTTTTCATCACTGCAAAGAACTTAAATCCACCATGTCTTTACCATGCCAAATAATAAGAAGAAATCATGCTTTAAGTATGCACCTGTGTAAGCTATTTTTATGATACAAAAAGGCTTCCTGCTCCCTTGTGGGATCACTTATATGATGGAAATAAGAAATATGGTATTGTTTGGCTGGAAGGACATAATTCCTTAATTACCTGAGGCATGTCTGAGTTATTTTGGAAAGGTTGTTATGAACAGCATGGTATCAGCTCTGCGACCGTAAAGAACAAGAACCAATAATGTAAGATCCAATTTGTTCTGGCAAATAACAACCTGGGTCAAAAGGGTTGGGGGGGGCAGTAAATTGAAGAATTTACCCAATGGCAAAGTACTCAGATTTTCTTCCAGAAAATACAGTTTCAGCGGTGTTGATGCTGAGGTGCTAAAGGTAATAAACTGGGGGATAAAATAACAGGGGTGAAAGAAGTGGTGGTGCAGATGGTGCTGGTGCTGCTGGCTGCTAGAGGGGAAGAAGTGCTGCCTCCCTCCCAGCAGGATGCTGCAGAAGGGCTACTAAGGGCTGCTAAGAAAAGCCTTAATCCCTCTGCTTTTCAGTGGTTTTTTTCTTAGTTTAGTTGTTTCTTTGGACGCTTTTTTTTTCCTACCCAAATATCTCTGTCCATTGACAATTTACACCTTTTGGGAGTCAGGTTTTACCTTCCTCAGGAGTTTCTGACAGTCCTACAAAACCTCTCTAGAGATTGGTTTAATCCATTTTAGGGACTGTACGGGTTTTGCAAGCTCCACGCTTGCTGTGGTAGAGTTCGTGACCAAGGTGGATTAGGGAGAGCTTGGCTGTGCCATCCCTTTCTGCTACTGGGAAAACACTCCCCTGGGTTTGGCCAAACAGTTTTGCCTTTCCTACTTCCCATTATTTTATATTTTTGTCTATCAGCTCATCCTAAGACAAAACTTACTTGTCCATGCAGCAGCAACTTCACCATCACTGTCATATTTTGTGCAAGAATACAGCGAAAAATAAAGTCACCTTTGGTAAAAATATGATTCTTCTTAATGGGAATTCAAAACGAGGTTTCAAAATTGTGGTAGAGGACTGTGGACAGAAGAGTTTGTTTCACGTGTTTCCAGTGATGGTATGACTGAATATATATGATTTTTTTTAATTTTTTTTTTACGAATTACAAAACTATGAATTTGTGATGAAAGACTTGATGGCTTTATGAATAAGTGCTAGTTGATGCTATTTAAGTAGGATTCAATTAAATATTCATAAAATGAACAGAGTGAAAAGGCTTGACATGAACTGAGGCCCAGGAAGGCAAATTGCCATGTATGAACTATTCCATGGAAATCAGATTACTTTTCATAGCTGCAAAAATGTGCTTAGCTTAAACATATTGGGCCAAATTCTGTTCTCATTTATGCGTGTGTAATATGGAACTAAGCAATATTTGGGTAAATCTATTTCAAATAATTAGTTGATAGTCTTGGAGGGAAAAGAAACCATTGCTAATTTAAATATTGGCATATTCTGTTTTTCAAACAGATGTTCAGACTCTTATATTTTGGCATCCCAAGATGAAAAGATAATGCAGTTGCACAAGAGGGTTTTTATGGAGACTGTCAAAGGAAATGAGAAAACCCTTGGGCCAAAATTCAAACAAGTTCTATACATAGTTTCCCACAAAATTTCTGGTCCTGAGAGCTGTGGGGAATCCCACTGACTTTAGAAATTCCCTTCTCCATTGCACAGTTTGTGGGATTGAGGCTCGACAAAACCCAGCCCAGTTGTCCTGGCTCTGTGGAGGTAGATGGCAAAATGCCTTTGGCATAAGCAAAGTCAGACCTTTCACTGTTATCTTTTTCAGAGACTGAATTAAACCTGCCTCCCCTTTTTTCTTTTTTTTCTTTCCCCTGAGTGAGTTCAATCTCTTGTTATTTTACCAGGGTTTTAATTTGAAATCTGAAGTTATTTTTTACCTTGATATGCTTATATAGCTTTAAAATATACAATAAAACAGAGTAGGTATGTTATTGCCAGAATATGGATCCAAGGCAACTAATTCAATTGAAAACAAATCTAAAGTCTTCCTTCTATTGATTATTTATTTGAACCATTGGGTATCCTTGTTCTGCATTTATCCCCAACACTTTTTAATACAATAAAACCCCCCTGAAAGTAACATTAAATTCTCACTCTTCTGAATTTGTTTTTAAAACTCCATTATCATTTACTAGAAAAACGATTTCCCTGGTTGCTTTGAAAGTCTCTAACTTTATTTTTTTCCCCATTACAAAACTCCTTAGTGTTAGGAAAACATTAAGCCAGCTCCATGGGATGCTGAGATAGAGTAATGCTGAATAATTTACCCAAATTATAGTGCCAAAGTTTGGTGGCATAATGGGGAGTAGAGCTTTTATCTTGAACTCTCAGTCCAGCCTTACAAACTACTTTTCATCTGTCCTTCAAATGAGAATATACTGAACCAGAATCACTCTGGGTTAAAGTGTAAAGCTGTAGTTCTCCTTTCATCCCAGTTATACTGTGATGCAACAATACAGATATCAGCAAAGTGTCTTCTGATTTACTGCAGGATGAGAGAGAAGACCCATAAATTAAAAAAAAATAAAAATCCATCCACGTCAATAAAAGATATTTACACTATGAAGCACATTATCAGCAAGTAGTAATAATGGAAAATGAAATCTTACCACTCTTCTCCCTTCCTGTGGAAATTGGTATTCAAATTTCTATTTATACAATGCCTTGACTTAAGATTTCCCCAGCTTTTGCTTTCTCTGTAGCCTGCCAGTGAACACGTGTTTTTCTCTAAGTATGGTGTAATCAGAAATGAATATAACAAGGTAGGGGACATGCAGGATTAAATTGCATGACTTCAGCTTGACAGATGTGGCTCCTATTTGCTTCAACTGTTGCTCAGATCTCTGTATTTTACCCTCTGGGAAAAAATGGTCTGGAAACAGCCCCAAATGGTTCACAGAGTCCAGGGGGTTGAAATATTTTCAACCAATTTCTTTCACCTTGACTTTTCTCATACCATCCACCTGCATGTGTAAAGCTGTACTTTGCTTTTAGTCTTCCTCTGTATACATTTGTCTTCAACACCTAAATCACCTCCTTTTTAATGCTACATTATTTAACTTTTCACCTCCACTAGAGTGAACATATACTTTATCATCTCTTCCTAACTGCTGTATTTTCATGCATTTTATGGATTGTGGTAAGGTTTAGGGTCATATAAAATGTCTGGTTAGTTCGCCTCTAACCAAGGCAGCTAAGATAACATCAAGGTGTGCTCCTGCCAGACTTTCACTGCCTTTCTGGTGCCAGATTTTCAGAGGACTCTGCATTTAAAATTCTCTATTTGGGCTCAATTTGTTGGTTCCCACCTGCAAAGTAATGCAGAGGTCTTCAGAAGATCTTCAACCAGATGGTGGAAGTTTCACTTGACCTGCTGAGGTGAACTATGCAAGCTTTGGATTCTCATTGCTAATCCTGCTTTATCTGGGGCAATGGACAGGACAGAAGGTGAACAATTGATGATTATTAGAAGATTGAGGATGGTTTTATCTTCTACAGGAAAAGTTGGCCCCTGCTGAGTGGCCAAATCCATTTTTAGAACTAGTAATAATAAAAATAATGCCAGATTGGCAGCCCAGCATTGTACCAATTAATTCATGTTGACTTCCCTGAATTACTTGTGTCCAATCAAAATTTAAAAAGCTAAAACATCAATATTTAATTTCAGCACTCTCAGCTGAAAGGACTTCTTCTGCAACTTTTACATGAAATGTAATCCAAAATCTTTTGTTCAGATTCACTAAGCACCAAACAAAAAACCCCAAAACAAACACCTCAGCTACTTTTGCAAATCCACAACTGGATAAAGCTCTTGGATTTGGACTCTCCCCAGTGGTGACCCCAACAGAAGTTGCAGTAGGTGAGGTACTGGGTGCCAGCCGTGGAGTGGTTTAGCAGGTTTCAGGTGTGCTTGAAGTTTTTCCTTTGCAATCAAAGCCCAAGAAAATATTCCAGTGATTCAAAGCAGTTGGAGACTTCTCCATAGCTAGTGGAATTCTCAAACATGCAGTTGTGGCCATCTTCCATCCCCTTCACATGACTCAGCCAGTATAAAAGGGCAGCTAACTGGGAAAAAAAAAAATCTGGCTCAAGTTTGGTTTGGAGAAGAACTCTTGAAAGCAGATGCTTATAGGAAATTAATCTGAACCATCCTCATTTCTTGGACCTATAAATCTGGGCCATAAATTGTTCAAGAACAGGTTTCTTTATAAGATCTCCAGGCCTTATTACTTCTCAGTGGGATAGAAATTGTGTGAAAAAAAAAAAAACAAAAACCCAACAACCTGCTTTGTTTAGGTATTTTGGCACTCTGCCATCTTGTTTTAGAATATATAATGGGTAGAATTTAATGGAATTTTTCTGATCTGCAGTGCATTCTGAATTCCTTTTATGTCTTGGGCAGTGGCTTGGGGAAGCAGTATTTGCTTCTGAACAGTTTTCACACCCCCATGCTGCTTTTCTTTTCTGCAGAGGTTTTCTGCAGAGTACACATTCCTAGGTGGGAATCTGACAGGCACAGTGGCTAAATGGACAATTCCAGCACTTCCAAATGCTCCTGTTATTCAGCAAGAAAGAAGTCTCTACTGATTAGATCAGATGGTTCATGACAAAGCTGAGGAGTGGCCTCTCTCAGGAATACATTAATCAGTGCAATGGCAAAGCCCTCAGCCCAGATAGTGGAGAAAGCGTATCCAGGCAAGGGGAGAGAGTTAAAAGGATACTGTGCTTCTCTTTAGACAAAATCATACCCCACTTCCTTCTGTAGACTGCTTGGCTACTGCAGTCCACCTCGCTCTGTGCCACTGCCAGGCCTCTGCTCCCCCATCTGCAGAGAGTGACAGGTCAGTGATTTGCTGTTTCTGCAGTTTTAGGATCCCATGAATTCTTGGGTGCACATCGCCTCGTACTCAGAACTAAGTAACTTGTTGGCACAATGGCATCTCTTGTGCTGTTCCTTCACCTGCCAACTTTCCCCTAGCACAGGCAAATTCTCTCTCTCCTTCCATTAATGCACAAAACAAGACTTTTAGAAGCTGCCAAGAGTCCCCTATAGGGCTGAAGGACTTGGATGTCACACGGCCTCCTCTCTGGCTGCCCAAGATCAACAGTAACCTTACTGTATTCCCCCACCTTGATGAAAGGCAGCTCACAAGATTAAAATAACAGGCTGCAAAAGCAAATGCGGTATTATACCACATTAATCCTCTGACACAGCATTAATCCAAGTGCCACAATGGCTGTGATACTCCTGTACAGGCATGTGATTCATTCACCATTATTTGCCATAATTATCTTGCCCAGAATTAGAAAGGATTAAATGAAACTTGGTGGTCCATGCACTTAAGAGAACAATGGAAAAGAATTTTGAAATAAGTGCTCCTAATCACCTTTGTTAAGCATTTTTCCATAATCTCTGTTTTTAACAGGAATTTATTGCAGTAAGTGTTTGTTAGTATCAATTTGTCATCAAACATTAAACATGTCTTTGAGTTTCTTGTGATTTATCTTGATGTTTTGAAAGAATGGCCATGTGGTTAGTTGTGTACTACAAATTAAAATGGTTATAAAAATTTAAATTACCTCTCTCTGTTATGTACACTTCCCTCCGATGGAACTAATGGAGGTTGGTCGTAATGGAGACGTTTAGACCAAACTCTGATCACCACTGTTTTTGGTGTAATCCTGGAGTGATCTCACTGAACTCAAGAATTTAAGTTGGTCTACTTCTGGTTAGTTTAAAAAAAAAAAAAAAAGAAAAATAAAAGGGAGAGACTTTAGTTGTGTATTCCTTTTCTGATTCACATTTTAAAAATATGTTTTTCTACCAGAAATGACATTTAGAAAGCAAGAGGATTTGGGATGACTGCAGCATATTTGTTTAAGAACTGGATAGATCAGAGGATTTAAAGAAAATAATTCTTCAGTCTCTATACTCAGTGACTATGACAATAATAGAAGTGAAATAGATGTTCAAATACGGAGATTAAAAATACGTCAGGACCAAATTTTTCATTTCACTTACCAGTTTTGTATTAGAGATACAAGGTTCTGAAGTACAGTTCTGAGGAGGTTTGGGGATCTGTAGTCAAAGACTAATAATCTCAACTCTAGTAGAACAACAAATACGTAGTTGACAATTAAATATCTTTCCTCTGTATTGTTACATACGTGCATGAAATGAAGAAAAAATAACTAACTGAGCAGGAATAAGTACAGCAAATGTTGTGTATTGTGTGCTTTCAAAACTGTGTACTACTGATTTGGTGATCTATTTTAAAAACTTACTTGAAATTACTTACAGTGATCTTGCCAGCCTGTGCATGAACACTGTTCCAGAAATAACCTTGCCTGTCTTAAGGATGCTACTCAGAAGGCAAGCAAGGCACCAGAATCTTGCCCTAAATTTGCTGTATTAGGGAATTGGTTCAGTATTTTTGAATGTGGGTGAGGGGAATCTGGGCCTCTCTTAACTTTGCAAACCAGCAGAGCCCAGTGCTGGGGCTGGTGCAGCAGAGGAACAGCCAGGAGGAATGAAAGAGCCTGGGAGGATGAGAGGTTTGTGAATTTACTCTTCCTGCAGAAAGCTGACAAAGCTGCATTGCCTTGAGAAACCAGTGTTACAAAGCCTTGCATGGAGAAACCAAAGATTTTTTAAGAAATCATTCTATTTCTGAATTAATTAAAATACTGTTAGGATTGATCGTGCTGCCTGCATTAGGATAATAAGCTGAGATGAACTTGGATATCGTTGGGATCCCTCAAGTGAATAAGTGCTCAGCAACACAGATGTTGCAGAGTTGATATGATAATTAATATGCCTTTTATTTCTCAATTCTGGCATCTCTGCTCTGTTTTATGAATCAGACCTTATTGATTAAGTAAAAGAAGACTTAGAAGAGGAGCAAAGAAGCCGTGTAAATTCGGAAGCCAGGCATGATTAGTTTGCACAGGTTTTGTTGTTAGAGTTTCAGGTATCAAATCAATAGAGTAACATTAATAATTAAGGACTTGGATAAATATACCAAGTCCTAGACTAGAGCTTTGAGCTTTAAAATGCTCACATAAAAGGTTTTCCTTAGGCTCTAAATGTTCTAAAGTGCTATAATGTGACTTTTCAGCTACAGATACTGTTAAGAAATACCAGGCTACTGTACCAGGGAGAGATTTGGATATCTCCAGGTTGGAGAGTACCTACTGCATGTGCAGGGAAATTGCTGGCACCACTTTTGCAAGGTTTGCCTTTTCTTGGCTGCAACTTGGGGGAAAAAAATAGTACTGAAAATAAATAATAGCAGACAACAAAAATGCTAGGAATGTTCTTAATTCAAAAAGGAAAATGTTGCCAGGTTGGGTTTTTGGGGTACTTTTTCCATGTGAAAATACCCTGAACACAGCAGGACATCAGAAAGCCACATGGATTCCAAAGTATCCACAAGGGACAAGGATTAGCCTGGCACCTCTGGCATCTCCCAGCATCACACTCCCCCTGTGAGTGTCATCCTCAGTGTGCTGGGAACAGGGCAGGGCCAGCTCCTCCCTCTGCCTGGTTCTGGGTAAAGGCAAGAGCACTCCTTGCTGTGCTGAGTTTCCTCTTTGTATACCATCTGAAGATACAAAAACAATAATAATAAAGTAAAAAAAGTATTACTTTTCTGTCGTGACAGTGTCTAAGTCAGAAATAATGTTAATACTTCCTCTCCAAGTGGTTTACTTTTCACCATACTATTTTTTTAGCAGATAATCTAAACCAGATGTTTCAGTTTTGGTGTAATTAAGTGGCTTTTTGGGTAAGCTGGCTCACTTCAGATTATCAAAACATATGTATCTCTTATTCCTTTTGAATCCCTTCTGTTAAGACTTTCATTTGGAAGCATATCCAAACCACTTTTGAGTTACTTACTTTAATCATTATTTAATTTAGCGTACTGACATAAACTACCCAAAAAGCCATGCTGTAAAGAGGCTGATAATACACTCACTGACATCACTGGAACATTTTCCATTGGCATCATTTGTACAAAGAGTGCAGAGAATTTTCTGTAGGGCTTTCTTGGAAGGAACATAATATTTCTAATCGCTTTAATAGTCTTTAAGTAAATAGGAAGGACGTGAGCAGGGTGAACACCAGGTATGTGTGATAATATGATGATCCACATAGCTGTACTGACACGGTGATCTGTGTGGATGAGCAACAAAATGGAGAGTGTTTCCAGATGAATTTAGTCCAGGCTGTGGTGTCTGCTGGAGGAAATGGAAAGGTCTGTGTGGCCCTGCCCATATCAATGCAAAGTCAGGCAAATTTTGTCTGACTTTGCAAAGACAGTCAAATATCTGACTGTGCATTGAAGCAGCCAGTGAGGATTTATGTGTTTCCCCTCTGCCTGATGAGCAGTCTTCCAGCTTCTGCAGCTGCCAAGGATCTCTGCTGTGCACCCGGAGTTAGACCTGTGCTGCTTTAGACTGGGAGAGCGGAGCCAAACTGCAACTCTGGCCTCATACTGCTGGTTTTCCTGCTAAATGCCTCATAACTGACTTAAAAATGCAGTGAGGCTAACGTAGGAATCCATTTGAACAACTTTACAGAGGTGCCTGGAAAAACTCCTAATTTAGAACTTTCCTGTGTAGAGATGGGGTGACAGCTTTTTAAATCTCTTACTTAATATTTTGCATCAGTTGGAATACTGGTTCTCATTTCCCAGAAGAAGCAGTCTATAATTTGTACAAAATAATTTTGCTTTCTTTGAAAGAGGAAGAGAGGTCACATTACTGAAGTTGTTATTCTGGAGTGATTCACTCTGGTTTTGTTTATTATGAAAATTGCAAGGAATTTATTTGCTTCTCCCTGTGTACCTGTTTGAAAGGCATCTGTTGCAGGCAGAGACTTACTGAAGGAAGGATTTGGAGGTTAGCATCACTCTCAGTAGCTCTTGTTTCTCATTCGTGGCTCCTTCATCTGGTAGGCTGGGTTGTAGGGAGCCCCAAAGCACCACAGAGCTGTGCACCAAGATACTGGCAGGACTTCCCAGCTCAGTCTGAAAAGGGCTGGGAAAGGTGTTCCAGAAGATGGTTTCAACTGGGCTGTGGCCAGTGTGAGTGGTATATGTGACTAATTAGCCATGTGGTTTCATCACATTCTTGAGGAGACTTTACTAATTACATGCATTGTGATTAGAGATGGAAATTATGTTTCAATAGAATTTTGTGTGATTGCAATCTCTAAAAAGTTCACCAGAAACCAAGATATAAGTCTGCAGGAAGGTATCCTTGGCATTAAAGTTGTGTAAACCTGCACAAACTACCCAACAGGAGTAGGCTGTGAGGATTTAACTGGTAGCAACCTTTCCTTTTGTGATCAAAAAAAAAAAAACCTTTCCAATCCCAAATCAGTCTGGGATTCTCACTATGGAACAAATACTGTTTCTTCAATCTCAGTGGCTCGTGGTCTTCCATCCTATGAGAAATAGTAGGAAGGCATTCCTTTCATTAAATGGATTAAAAAAAAAAAAAAACTAGAGGAAGAAAAATTGAGCTCTAGGAAGGGTTTCTGCTGCTTGGTTTGTGTAATGCACATATGCATCTGCTTCTGCACTGCAGAATGCAGATAGAGCAGTACCATGTGCAAATATTTCACTTCGTTCATCCACGCCTATGTGGAGAGTTAGATGGAAGTCAATTTATACATTTTGGTGTTTTCATGGACGTGCAGCACTAAGCCAGGAGGTCAGAAGCTGTGAAAAGGTTGGTATTCTCTAACCACCTTCTCTCTGTATTTTCAGTGGTACTTTTAAAACAAAAGTCCTTCATGCAAAAGAAATCTTTTCTTGTTAGGAGCAGAATCTGAAAATCCTTCACCAAGGCCACCCAAGCTCAGGGTTTGGAGCAAAGCAAAACAAATACTTAGCAAAGGCTGTGCACAGGCTGCAAATGGATCGCAGAAAAACCCTGTCAGACTTCCAGGCTACATGACCAGTCCAGCAAAACAGTAGCTGTTATCTGCAGAGCTGGGGCAGCAGGAGATAGCAGCTGTGAATACTCGTGCAGGAATGGATTTCTTCATGTCAAAGTCTGGGGTTTATGTGCATCTTTATTTCTCATCTGAATGTGGTAAAGTTGGAACTAATAAAACATAATGGTTAGTTTAATTAAAACAATTTAGTGGAGACTCCAAGATGCCTTCAGATATAAAAGATACAATTTAAACAAAACGTAAGAGGCTGGTCATTACTATTTCAGCTTAAATTTGGTAGAGTCTGTGGATATTCAGTGGATCTAAGCTCAGCAAGTACACACTGGAAATTTCCATTCCAAGCCTTTATTAATTATGTTTATACAATTTACTTTCATTATCCATACTTTTGACATCAGATTCTTTCACTTATTTGTACTGTGTATTTTTATTGTGGGTTGTTGGCACGGTAATTCCATATATTATCTGACTCTATAATTTTGGCTTGAATTAGCATTTTATATACTGTATTTTAATGGCAAAACTTAATCACAAATCCACAGTGGACAGAACTGGCACTCTCAGCTTGCTTCTATCTTCAGCTCCTTACTTTGCATTAGGTACAGCAGCCAAATGCTCAATGGCACAGGATTGTAGCCTGTGTGAGAGGCTGTGGTGGGATCAAGAGACCTGGTTATTAGTCCCTGTTGCTGGCCTGTGGGTTTGGGAGCTGCCAAACCCATCAAGGAGGAGAACAGGAGAAATGGTCACAGAGGATGCAGGGACAGGACATCCTCTGGCTTGAACCTACCACACCTACCTCTGAAAGACAGGAGGGGAAAACAGTGCTGGAACTTGCTGTATGGGACCTGGACTTCTAGAGACTTTGCACACAGAACAACAAAGAGAAGGGAGAAAAATAAAAATTAGTCTTCCTCCCCCACCTCTGGGGTGAGTACACACTCAATCCCATACAAATTTGATTTTTCTCCCATTTTGATTTTAAGTTGCTGTTATGGTGTTGACTTTCATGGAGTTACTGCTGATTGATGTTGTGTAAAGGAAGGATTAGGTCTGTGATGGGTTAAACTTAAGGGTCCAAAGGACTTGTGGGAGTGACTGATGGGCAGCAGCAGTGCAGACAGCCCTGCCTGACCACCCCTTTTTGTCTCAGCAGTTTGGACTGGGCAAGGAACTCTGCTGTACATGCTCACCCTTTGACCTCTTGGACAAGCCTCTATTCCTTCAGGCTTCTTAATTTGCAGGGATTAAGTTATCTCACATATTTTCGATCAAATCCTCCTTGACAGACACAACTGCTTTGGCAAAACCACTCAGATTTTCCTTGTGTCATTGGTCTGAGGGAGTCAGTACAGCTATTTGAGCAAGAAAAGGAGGCTTGGATGCTTTGTACTCCCTAAAGTATTTGAATAAGCAATATATTCTGGCTGAAATAGTGTGCTGCAACCTCTTTAGGATGATGTATTTGCAATTAACTCCTAGTTGATAGCTCCTGATGCAAAGCAACCTTGTTTTAACAGGGCTCTGTATAGTTACTTCATGTTAACAAAAAACTGTTTTCATGTCAAAGCAGAGTTTTTTGAATATTGGAAACAAACTGCTGGTCCCTGATAACCCACCATCTCTCAGAATCTTACCAAAATAGTAAAAATAACTTTGTCTGGATGATAGCCCTGGCTGTACTCAGAATCCTCCCTGGAGCTTGTTGCTGCACTATCAATGTATCAGATGAATCGATGCTGTCGGTGCAATAATTTTAGGCAGAAGACAAAACCACTTCAAAGAGTATAATGACTTGAGAGTTTGTCAATAAGATGTCTTAATGTTTTTGACAACACCCATTTTGTTGACACAGTGGGTGAGGAAGCCTGACATCATTTATTGTGTCAAGTGAACAGATTTAGCTGCTGGTGAACCACATGGTAAATTACACTTTCCCCCCTTCCTGTTTGAGCTATCAATCCTGTTTTCCTTTTGGAAACTGATGATTACTTTTCCCCCCCATCAACTAAAAGACAATGTCATTATTTCTCAGGGAAGAAAAGTAGTATAATTTCTGAATCCCTCTGGAAGGAGTCTCTGAAGTGCCATTAATTCATATTTAGCGAACTAGTTGAATAAGTTATCCCACCCCACTGCTAAAAGAAAAAGTGTGATAGCCTTATTTATAAGCAAGGATCTTTTGTAAGTGAAAATCTGTTTTACCATGCATGGCAAGTTCCCAGCTAATTTAAAACATTTAAAGTTATGCAAAACCACTTAGAGAGTTGAAAAATATGTAAAGATATGTAAAGACACTAAGTATCTTGTTCACCACTATAATAACAGAAAAATCAAACCATGTTTTGACTTGGGATTTTATCTTTAGAGCTCCTTGCAGAGAGGCTTTTTTCTATACCTGTGTGTTGGTTTAGTTTCTTCTTCTAATGTTTTGCCTTCTTGTCTACTTAATCCTTACAAACTTTGATAGTCTTTCCTAAGGACGAATATTATTCATAGAGGGAAGTCCATAAAGATTGTTGTTCATCAGTATTTGTCTTCAGACTTTGAAGTCTCCTAATTGCACGAAGACAGATGCATTAAACAATTACCTAAATGCTCAAAAGGGAAAGAACAAAGGAAATAAGGAATGATGTAATCCCCGAGGGAATCATGTTTCTCTCTCCAGGAGGAAGCTGTTCTCTTAAAGTTGGCACAACTCTTGGGATGCTCAGCTGTCACTTTCTTCTCACATTTATTCTGAATGAGCACAATCCATCCATCAGTGCTTAAGGAGTTTTCTAACAGTACATTGACCTTGAATGCGGCACATTGATTTTCAGTAACGCATCGCAAATAGGGTCGTTACTGAGTCATCCAGCAGTGGATGTGATTGGGAACAGATTTCTGAAATTCCAATACTGTGCCACCTGCCTCTGATGATGGATCATTCTGCTGCTCCCCATCAATCCTCACCTCCCACTAAAAAATGTGACACCTGTATGAAATTTATCATTATATACAACACAAGGCACAAACAAACTGTTACAGTGGGGGCTTTTCAGCAGCCTCCACTCCTCTGGTAAGGATGGTTTACAGTGGCATTTATTTAGAGAGGTGCCGCTCGTAAAAGGGCCGAGTGACGATGGTGACAGATGTGAGCACTATAGGGAATTAATGCTGCAACTGGGACAGAGCAATAGATAAAAACAGTCTGGATCTTAAGCTGTTAGAGGTTAACACCAGATCAATTAGGGTGATTGTTCTGTAGATTGTAATGGACAAATATACGTATACAAAAAGGGCATTAGTGAAATTGGAGAGGAAGAACAAATAGAAATTAACTGATGTTAAAGTAAAAATCAAACTGGGAAAGATTTTGTGTTCTAAAATGCCTGGCAGTCTGACTACAGCTGGGAAATGGATCTTTCGAAGTGATTCTGGAAAAGTACAATTGAAATAAAGGTGTTTGTGCTTCTTTGGGAGTTTGGAAGGGTCAGGTAAATTAATGACCCTTTTTCCCCCTATTGTGCATATAAATGAAAGGGTAAGAACAAAAGCCTGGATCCTCAGAATTTTTTAGGTCTCTCATGTCTACGGAGATCAAGAAGGATTTGGCCACCCTTTAGACTTCATGTTTGTGACTTCTGAAGCAGTAAAGGAGGAATAATTCCTCCTTTTCTTGCAACTGCCATTGGTGTGGGGTACAGTGGTTCTATAACCAAGCTAATGCATTGATGTTTGTTTATTCATCTAAAATGGCTAAGAATTAACTGCTGCACTGAGCCAGCTGAGAGAGTAAATGGCCTCACGGCTTACAAAGTGGCAAACTTTACATTCCTCCTTATTTCACTCAGCTGCAGCGGATGCTGAGAATCTTGAAAAGAACTCAATTAAGTAGCCTGTTAATTTATTCTCTCTGCCTGCGGGTAATTTTGCAATGGTTTCAATAAAAATATGTGTAATATGTACTCCACAAGCAGAATAAAAACTGATAGCAGAATAGGAAATAACCATCTGAAAATGAAATGAAGTTGATAATATTTCCTTACTAGCTATTATTGCTCCTCTCTAATGTCTAATTCTTAATTAAATTGAGAGGGCCTTATTGGCCAAACTACAATAAAGTCAGGCCATTATGGACCACTATGGAAAGAGTACTTATTTTGCAACTTTTTAATAGTAAAAAATGTATAACTTGCTCCTCTTCAACACCAGCTTCACACTGTCTGCTGGTCACTGCAGTGGCAATGGGTGTTTGAGCAAGTTCCCTGGATTTTGGCTTTAGTTCTGACTTGGCCCAATCTTCATGTGGTGCAAGGGGCTGGTTCATGGTGATCAGTCATCACCGGGCCAAATAAGCTCTGAGCATGTGCCCAGAGAATGCCCCTGCAAGTGTGGACCCTGCAACACTGAGGATAGACACTGTTTGTGAGACTCATGTCTTAGCAGGAATGACATCTGATTTGACACTGATGGATTGTTTCAGGAATGGACCCTAAACATCAGCATCATCTAGATGGGGATGATCAGAGAGGTCCTCCTTTATCAAAGGAGGCTTTTTTGACATTGCTCAAAGTTCTGATGGTTTTGAAGGGATATATGAATATCTAAAATCCTTGTAAGATCATCTTTGCTTCTTCCATCCTATTTATATTTCTCTCTTCAAGTTTTTTTCTTTAAAAAAAAAAAAAGGTAGTTATTTGGCAGATAACAACATACTATAATTAAGTGTGGGTAACCCCTCCAGCATCTTTAGGTATCATGTGGCATATAGCTCTAAGGTATGTATACACCTTCTAGAAACACTGCAGTCTCTTGGTAAACAGGTGAATTGACTTGTGCTCCTTGTTAAATCTCTCAATAAGCCACAACTATTTTAGGCATAAAAATACAAAATAAGTTAAAAATACTATCCTGATAGGGAGAGAAAAGAGGAGCCTCTGACTCAGTCTACTCCCAGCACTGTTATAAACATCTCATCCAGCCTTGGACATCTCAGTCTCGTTGTAGCTCAGATTTCTCATCAGTAAAACTGGCTTCATAAAATGTGCTGCTGTCAAATATGTCTGTGGAGGTTTAACACAGAGCAGCAAATCAAAGGGAAAACAAAGCAGAGAGAGCAGGGCATGACATCTGATCTTAATTTTAGAAATTATTTGGAAGAGAGAGAGAAGTTTCAGAAGGGGGACTTCAATTCTGGACCCACCAAACCTTGTGCAAACAGCCACATTCTATTGGATGGCTGCTGGAACCTCCCCTGCTTGGGTAGAGCAAGACTGCAGAGGGGGAGAGGTCACCAGCAAGATTCAGATCCACACCTTGAATTTTTCACAGCAAGAGGGTTCTGGATTCTTGTTTCTGGGTTTGGGCCACCTCTGGTTCCAGAGAGGTTAGAGTGGGTATAGCAATTACCTTTGGCTTCTACTAAATACATTACTACCTAAGTCTAATTATACATTAATTGCCTGACTGAACTCACTTTGACTGATCTGAGTATTAAAATTTTGGTTATTGAAATAAAACCCCAAAGTATGTGCTGATGTCAGGTTCAGCTGTCTGTGCATTCGCCTGGAGGTTGATAACTTGGTGAGAATTAAAAAACCTATATCCTAGCAGTGAACAGGGAGAGAAGACAGAGCTAGATGGTGTGCATTTATTTTTAACTATATATTTAACCTCTCTGTTATAGCCTCTCTGGCTATTGTAAAACCATATTTTATAGATTATTATAATGCTTACTATTTATCTGGGGTGTTGCTGGTTTCAGGTTTTTTGTGTTAGACTGCTCTGACCTCCTTCCATAAATGTTGCTATAAATTTAAAGGATGCAAATCATCAAAATACCTGCTGGAAGATGTCTTATTTGAGATGGTTCGAATATACTTCTGCATGTATTTTAGAAAGACTTTGCATTTGTTTTAACTCCAGATATCAGAATTATGTGAAAACGAATGCTGTTGATTGCACTACTAATAGTACAATACTAAAATAATAAAAATTGTACAATACTAGTTGATGTACTTATATAAACCTCATTTAGGTTTTCAGAAAGATGTTCATTGTTTGTGTATTTTCCCCAGGTACATTTTGCATAGATCTCTGGTCACTGAACAAGCAGCAGAATTTTCTCCCTGTGAAAATAAAAGCTATTAATACTAGAAAAGTTAAGTTAGTATTTGAATAATAAGTCTCATTTTTCAGGGCTGTATAAGTGAAGCAGTTGAATTCCCTCAAGTCTGAAATACTTTGTCAACGCATGAAAATGGAAAAGTTTTAAATTAAAATTTTATTTTATTTTTATCTTCAGTTCTGCAAGTTACACTGTTGCCTCGATATCAAAGGGATGGTGCTCACAGTTTATTTTTCAGTCTCCAAATGAGTGTTTATTGTGCTGTAATGTGTCTTAATATTTTAATACAGTTAAATGTATATTAATACCCCAAATATTCAAGGTTGCAATGTAATTTTCTTCTTTTCCTTGGGCATGGAAACAGAAAATAATGCTGAATGTCAGTGGGCTGGGAGTGTGAAGGGGATAAATGCCGTTAGGAAGCCCTGGCCACCAACTCTCCTCTCTGGGGCAAGACAAAGTACTGTTCATTTTCAAAGAAATGTCAGTGCTACTGCAGGAGCAAAGCTGTTTTTAAACATTTGTTTCCTGAGTTGGACTGTTCTAAGCCCAGTGCATCTTCCCTGCTGTGCCTCCCCACTCAGAGAATAAATCCTTGCTGCAATACCACTGCTATAAATGAAGTTACTCCTCATTTATATTATTGTGAAAGGGCAACCCAGCCTGTGGTTTCTGGCTAGGAAAGGGTCTTATTTAAATTTATGGCTGCTTTAGGGAGTTAAAATTAATCCACTGTACAGGTTGCTTACGTGTTACTCTGAGGCATCTGGAGCTGATGCTGCTGGAGACAGGAGGCTTCAGCACTTGAGCTGCTGATCTGTCAGTGGCTGCTTTGCCCCTGCAATCTCACAGAATTCCTCTCAGTCTCTGATTCCCTGTCTGGACCTGGTTTCCCCTTCCTCTCTTTGTGTGTGTATTCAATGAATGTCACCTTGTTGTTTGTTTCTTGAGTAAACTTTTCATTTAAATCAAGATCATATTTGGAAATATCAATTAAAAGTTGTCATTTCAGTGTTAGTAAGGTGTTGTCGACTGGTGAGCAGCCAGAGATCTCACTGTATGCCTTACCTTGGCCACGTTGGCGATTAGGCCACCAATCCAGAGAATTAACTCCAGCAAGACATTAGTCATTCTTGGAAATTACAGGGCTCATTTCTCTCTCTCTCTCTCTCTTTCGTATTTAAATGGTAGGGTTTTCAAGCATATTTTTATGGACCTAATTAATGCGTGTGACAGGCTTCTGATGTAAGGTGGAAGAAATGACAATTAAACATCTTTGAATAAGCGCATTCCAGAGTGTGCACAAGCAAGTCTTTATGCAGGGCACTGTGGGAGAAAGTGCTCAGAAACAAAGCAGTGATGTGTTTTCATTTGAAACAACAGGATTGGAGTGAAAAAAGAAAACAATTCATTAGCATTTGTGAGGGAAGTTTCCAATAACCATCGACGTTTTGTATTCTGCGGTTTTGTAGTCTTCTACAGGGGAACTTTGTGCTATAAAAAGCCTTATTTTAAGTTCTTACTTTGGACCCTGGAGATGAGGATGAGGTTAATGGTAGTGACACTGGTTAGCAACCGGCTTTTGTTTTGTGTCTGAGGAGATGCTGCGTTGCTGACACATGCAATTCAAGATAGACTCAAGTTTTTTACCATGCAAGTTTCAGCTTTTTTCCATCTCCTGCTGATGGACCCATTACATGGGCCATGTTCTCCCTAGCTCTCATGGTGCAACCAGTGTACCTGGCTGTGCAGGACTCAAAAAGGAAAATGTAAATGAAACCAGAGCTAACATTATTGGCAGTATTCATATTTCTAGACATGTGATCTCTGGAGGCTAACACTGGCCAAAAGATAATATCATAGTGCATAACAAACTATGTCAGATTATGCCTTCTCACGCCCCGATTGTTCTCCAATCATAAAAGAATAAATGGGAATGTTTAAATAAAACAGCCACCTGAATTGCAGAACTCTGGTGTTGTATACTGTGACATAAGAAGTAGCTGGGTATTCTTTTATATATTTTGGCTACACTGGTACACTGTCCATTCAGGGCTTTTGCTTTCTGAAATGTTAAGCAGAGGATGCCATGGGATTAATGTGGGGCTGCTAACAACAAGATAACAGTTTTGGTTTTGTGGCCTATGTTAGGAAAACAAGTGCAAAGGTCAGGCTCTCTTAAGGTGATGTCCTTGCTCCCTTGAAGGCAGAGGGATCATCGCCATTGACTCAGCCCAGGGGATATCCATGGTTTAACTTAGTCCAGCAGAGGTGAAGGATCATCTCCAGCTGCTCTGGGCTGATAGGAGCCAAATCCAGGAAATGTGTTTGTTGTCTCCCCGTCTCACTCATGTATTTCTGCTAACTTCCTCGTGCCTGTTCGGCGATGGAGTTGGAGCCGACAGTGGTTAAACTGCATTATCTCCCTGTGAGCAGGCAACCGCAGTGCTCTCCCACTGTTTACACTGGGAGATAATTAATGGATTTAAACACAGGGAGCTCTGTGATACACGTGCCTGCTGGCCAGGGCCCAGCAGCAGAGCTGGTTCTCGTCTGGGGTCCACGTACCCA
The DNA here is from genome assembly GCF_020740725.1 of Corvus hawaiiensis. Classification (NCBI taxonomy): domain Eukaryota; kingdom Metazoa; phylum Chordata; class Aves; order Passeriformes; family Corvidae; genus Corvus; species Corvus hawaiiensis. Next base: position 5,612,618 of record NC_063224.1, read on the forward strand.
CCCTGCCCAGGGCAGTGGGGCTCAGGCATCCTGTGGATGCGCCCTGGGCTTCCCAGGAGATGGTACTGGGGTATGGACTGGGGTACTGCTGGTGCTCATCTTCTTCCCCCTTAGCTGATGGCACAGGAAGAGTCTTTGGTCCTCATGCAAAGGATTCCACATCTGCCAAGGTACATCTAATGCTGCCCATGAGCGGTGGATAAGGGATTGTAGGTTCCTGTATTTAAAGCTTGTATCAGCGAGCAAAGTGCACAGAAAACAAAAGTAGATTTTCATGCAGCTCTGAGACAAATCTACATCTTATTCAATGTCTGTGCCGAGATGTAACAGTAACTTTAACTTCTAGTACATGTATATACACCAAGTTGTCACTTTCTTGGGATGAGATTGTGCCTATAAAATGATTAGTGTTCTACTGATTGTTTTAAAATAACTCAAGCAGCATCTGAATTTATTTACATACATGATATTGCCTTTCATAAACACAGCTGTATGCAGAATGCCAATTCAAGGATATTTTTGGAAGTTCATCCAACAGTTCAGCTGGGATAAGAGCAGCTCACTAACATAATCTTGCTTTCTCCCCCAAGGGCTCTGGACCTAGTGTAGGTAGCCACCACCTCTTTGTTTCTGTGCCCTGAACTCCTAGAGACATGAAGAGGTTTGGGATGACTGACTGAGCCTGCAGGGTTGCTGCTGCAAGGATGTTGGAGGATCTGATTGCCCCAGCTTGGAGAGGCCAAGCCACACTGAGGGATGGAGCCACCATCCAGCACCTTGACCTCTTCCCAAAGGGCAGTCACAGCCAGCCATTCCAGGTGTCCAGGCTCGTGGTACAGGGTCATTCCTGTGCTCCCTGCAGGAGTCTCTGCTCCAGCCAGCTCCCTGCTTTGTTCACACGCTGCTCCTCTGCTGTCTTTGTGCTGTGAGACTTGGCACTGAGTGACAGCAAAATCATGGATATAGGTCAAATTCCATTAAGACCACACCTTTAGCGGCACACATTCACCCTCTGGAATTTAATGTTGCTCTTTGTTTAGCGATTTCCTTCTCCCCAGTTGTTTGCTTTTGAATTTAAGATAATATAAGTCATTATTTGAAGTAGGCTATTTAGAAAGCCCTGCACTGTTATTATTTAGTAAGCCAGAGTTACATTATCACTGGCTTCAATCTATGTTTGATGAAAAGATTTTTCCTATTTAAGAGGCAAAAAAAAAGAAGTAAAAGTCTTTAATGGTTTTTGTACCTATTCCAAGATCATCAACATGCAGTATAATTAGAAAGTTCTTGTCTCGTTTAAAATCTTTTTTCTGTCTCATGGGACTTCGACATTAAAAATGCAAGATTTATGTATATTATGTAATTATTTATTTGTAGTACAGCAGCACTTAGAGGTATCATTCAATCTTGGGGCCCCATCTATGTGAAACTCTCTACTAGCAATAGCATTATTGAGTCAGACTAAGAAACCCCAAGCTGAAAATGTGCTAAGTACGGTACTAATATATTGCACTGGTCACAGGCTGGAAGAATTTGTATTCTAAGTAGTTAAGATAGACAAATAGTTAAGACAGGAGAGATGAAGGATTACTCACCCGAGTGTGTCAGAGGAGGAACTGAAGCATATCACGATCTGAGACCAGATTTAGGCATGTAGAAGGTTAAATTGTAAACCTGAAGGTCTCTGTCGAGCCGGTCCTTGTGAGGATTTACCCGCCTTGCTCAGGGTGCTGAAGCTGGGAGCCTTAGAGCCTACAGCAGTGCTTCCAACCAGAAAACCATGGATGCATTTTTTGTTGCCTGCTTTTGTTTACTGTCAATTTTGTAGGTCTGTAGTCTGGCTCTCTAGAAAAAGACAATGAATTCCTGGCTAATCCAACCTGTATTAAACCGAGAAGGAATCCATGTCACCAGGCAGCCATCCAGACAGTTTTGAAAGCGAAATACTAACAAGATTTATTATGCCCCTGTGCTTCATTCTCTTTCTTGGAGTACTGAGTGTAGCATGTGACTTTGTTTGTTTATTCAGGCTATTTGCTCTTCATATTTTACATTTCTGAGTTAGGGTAATTCTTGGAAACCCCCACCATTTGCATAAGGGCTGCTATGCATAGAGCAACTTTTTGAATGATTGGTAGGAATACAAAGCAATAGGTAACTAGGCGAGTTTATTTTTTGGCTAATTGACAGAATTAGAAGTAGACACTCAGGGACAGATAGTCCCAAGATGTATCCTTTAGGATGTTCCCAAAGAGTGAGTAACTGACCAAGAGTCAAGAGACAGCTGCCTTCAGTTAAGTGCAAGATTTGGCTTGGTGGGTCCATGCACACAACTGAGTATGTTTAACTGGTCAGCTGGGAAAGGGAAATGCTCACTGGCTTGCTTGAAAATCTCTGGAGCTCCATAAAGTCTGTATCCATATGAAAGTAAGGTCTCCTTCATGAAAAAGCAACTAAGATGGGGGACAAGGGTGGAAATCTAACCAAATGTAGCTTACAAATCTCATTTAGAGGTTTTTGGACTGAGCTTATCACTTGCATGCTTTATTTTAGCAAAGTTAAGTTCCAAAAGCCATCAGAGGGAATAGCAAATTGGGTCATTCTTTTTCCGATTCGCGTAGGGTTTTTGGAATTCAGCAGCAGATGTCTAAATTAAAATACGTATGTGTTCCTTGTATTAACAATCCCATTAAACCATGCTGCCCTTCCCACCCACCCCCCTTTCCAGAAATATATCCTATCATTAGCTGCTATCTGGAATCGACAGCGGAGTAATTTGAACTCTGGCTCCCAGGGGCCTCCTCCTTTACTTCCTGCTCTAGGAATAAGGTGTGTATTGATTAGATATCAGGCTGTAATTGGGCTCCAATCTCTCTGCCTCAAGATATATGATGGAGATGACAGGAAACAGATACCCTGTTGCTACTTGTAAATAGTCTGGTTGAACAAAATGGTTTGTAACCACTTCAGTGCCATAGTCTTTTATTACCAGAATGGGGTTGCTTTATCACTCAGTTTGATGGCTTTTTGAAGGGAAATAATATCTTTCTTCCTGAAGGAGCTAAAATAATTTTAAACAAATTGAATTCCTCTTTTGAGGACCAAAAATAATTATCTAATAGTGCACAACTTGGTATAATTATACAGTGAGCATGTCACAGACATAGAATTAATTAAGTCCATAACCCCAATCTGGTATCCATTGACTATTAAAAAAAAAAAAAAAAGGTTGTGTTGAGAATGAGGATGTCAAAAGAAGGTGTTTGTGGTAGTTGAGAATCTGGAATTATTCATGGTTTTTCTGTTACAAGATGTTCTCTCCTATCTATCATCTGTACCAGGCTAAATATGAGTCTATTGGAAACAAAAGTGCAGAGTACCGCAGATGTCTTGCTTCAGTAGGTCAAAAAAGCATGTTATTAAATATTAGTTTGAGGGAAGATATACACAGTCTATCAAAACTTCAATTGAAACACAAGTTTTCAATCTTAAAAGTATATTCTGTTCATGGGGCAGTTGTCCCACAACTTGAGAAAAATGCAGCTTTTACCATTTGTACAGAAGACTTGGAAAAAAGTCCAAAATGCAGACTGAAGGTGAAAACCCATGGCCTTTTGAGATGTAACAGACTTGGGTTTGTTCTCAGAAGTTATCTTTTGGGCTTTTTTTTAATCCTACAGAAGAGAATCCAGAACAGACAATCAGTTTATTCTGATCAGTGATTTATCTGTGAGGTTCTTAGAGCCTGGTTTCAGAGCTGTGGACCAAAGTAACTAATGTGTTGCAATAATATATTTAGCACATGATAAGGCACAGAGAAAATAGAGGGAAAGAAAAAAAAAAAAAAAACAAAACACCACACATTCCCTGGCTGAGAAGTTATTGAATGTTTAAAGCCTGGGAACAGATAGTTTGGGGCGAAGCAGATTTCAATGACTTCCACTCTGTAAATAAATTGTGAATTCTAAAGCACTAGTACTTCATTTCTCTCTTTCAAGCATATTTTGGATGGCACTTGTATCACATTTATGCCCCAAACATAGTTTGATTTTTGCATACAAGACGTTTATATTCTGCTGCTCCTCAGAGTGACCTTAATGTGATTTACTGACAAAAGGAGATAGAGCTATTCTATTTTTTAAGCAATAGCAGAAGGCAAAAGAAGAAAATATTTGTAGTTTTTAATAAGCTCTACCATGCATACATATATTATCTGTGCTGCAAATTAAATGCATTTCTGTTGTTATTAGAGCTGTAATTTTGTTTCCTTTTCTGTAGTGCCTGATTTTCATGTTTGCCCCAATACTGCAGCAGTGTAACTCCACATGCTTCATCTGACCTTATTAACTTATTTTCTTATTAACTTCAGCTGTGCAGAGATGTGTTCTTTTTGTCCCTTCCCTCTCCCATGTGTCAGATCTTTACTTTTGGACAACACATTACATTTAAATCACATAATATGCCTCCTAACCAAACCTCTGAAAGTCCAAGTTCTTTGGCTTTCAGTCAAAAAAAAAAAAAAAGGAAACAAGGAAAAATAACTTCCACAGTGATTGATCTGTAGCAGTGTTAGCCCTGTTTATAGAAGAGTCAGAAAGCAGTGCTGTGAGTTCAGTGCTCTGCTTTTAGATCTGAGGAGTTAGAGTAAGAAAAATTGATAGGAGCAACACTGAAGGAGTAAGAAATGAACGGAAGGAAAAGCTTTTGGCAGCCCTGTGCTTGGATCTCAGAACAAGGTGTCTGACCACGGTGGGGAATGAGTGTGCAGAGCTGGGCACGTGGGGATGGGCTGAGCAGGTGCTCTCACCCACCAGCTTTTTCTGTCCCTCTACTGTGTCTCAGATGGACTTCTCTGAGTGGAAATACAGTGAGGGTGTGCTAGACTGCACTTTTGGGTGAGTTCAGGGTCTTGACCCATATTTGCAGGTGAGCTGGTAAAGTTGTTCCTGCCCTCTGTGTCACTGGGTACCCTGATGCTCTTCTGGGTGTCACAGCCTAAGTACCTGTGACAGATCAAATCATATCTTATCTTCAAGCATCAGGGTTTGACTTGTGCACTTCAGCCCTGCAGCTGTGCCCCAGTCTCCCTCCCTCTGCTGCTCCCTGCAATAATTCCAACAGAAATTCATCAGAAAAGGTTTGGCTGGGGCACTGCTTTAATTTCATATGTTTATAGCACTGTCAAACAGAAATGAAGCAAGACAAGATTGACTTCATCCCACAGCTGACCATAAAAGGTTAATATTTTGTGCTCACTCATGCGGGACTTGGGTGCCTGAAACAGGGACCAGGGCACGAGTCATTGTCATTGTACGGGCTTGGTCTCCATCCTCTCACCCATTTTTCAGGACTGCTTTGGGATAATCAGGTTTTTTTCATTGGGACCAAGTGGAAGGATCAGTGCAACCGTGTTGAACACACACACATGCATGCAAACACACCCAGGCAAGCAGTGATGCATGTATTCCTCAGAGGAAGCAGAACTAAGTCACTGTGCTTCATCAAACCGCAGGTATCAGCACAGAGCCTTCAGAAATCCTGCCTGGACCACAGAAAGGGTAGGGCAGAAGTCTATGGAAAGAATATATTAGCAAACTTGGAACGTGAGAGTCTATGGATGTCAAGGGTAATTTCCAGGGATATAAATTATGGAAATCATGGCAAATGGAAGTCTGGTTTAAAAAAGAGCAAGTCAGTCCTTAATTTCTGGTTTGAGTTGTGGAATCTGAGATTCTCACTTGCTTCTCTGCCTGACACTAACAGAATTTCTAGATGATAGACAGTACTGCATTACTTTTTATTAATATAATTACTCTCAAAGCAATTTGTCCCTTTCCATTTCTTTGTCTCTGGGCAGTTTCAGGCAGACAGCAGGCCAGTCAATTAGAGACCAGTAGAATACACATTTTATTATGAAGGATCCACTGAATCCTCTCAATATAGGATTGTGTTGGGTTGACCCTGAGTTGATGGACAGTCTTTAAGACCAATTACGCTTCTCACAATTTACATATTTAAACGGCACGGAAAGGCGGGACTCCCCTTTTGGTCGGAGCTCGCCTGCTGGAAGGTGGGGGGGCTCCGAGCCTCCCAGCCCCGCTGGGCCGGGCCGGGGCCACTGCCCCTTTCCCCCTTTCCCCCTTTCCCATCGCTGCGGCATGGACCCTGGGTCACTGAGGGGGACTGTCCCAGAGCCGCAGGCAGCTAAAACCAGCCATGGACTGCTCACAGCTAAACCCATCCAGCGCGGCTTCTGGGGACAGGCGGGTCCCTCTCCTCTCCATGCGGAGCCGGCGGAGCCAGCGGGAGCCGGCAGAGCCTCCTGTCTGCAGCCAGCACACTCCGTGCTGAACTGAAGAGGACACCACGCAGCCAGCAGCACAGAGGGAGCGAGGCTTTCCCCACCGTAAAGCCTGAACAAGAACACTCTTCAACACGGCGGCTTCAGAGTCAGGGAGAAAGAGAAGTGAGTCACGTGGGACGGAGCTGAGCATGGCGACGGGAGAAAAGAGGGCGGCGCCGCGATTCTCGCGCGCAGCTTAAAAGAAACCTTCTTGCATGCCGTGGTAAGAAACTGTAATACCACAAACTGTTTGTCTCTTTAATCCATTTGAAGAACATGGGGGGGGGTGTGGAGAATCAACGTGTGCCTATGAAGTTTGTGAAGAGTGCCTATGCCAGGCTATATAGAAGTAGTAAGAGGCTGTTAGAGACTTGTGGCGAAGAAAAGCCTCTGTGTGCAGGCCAAAATAACTTATCCTTAAAAAGATGAATAACCCCATGTGATGGCCCATGTTCTGTAGTGTGAAAGAACTGTGAAATTCTTCATGGGAGAGATGTTCTACACACAGCAGACTGTTTGTTTCCGGGCGGGTCTGCTATTGGTGGCAGTTTGGGAACCACGTGCAACTGAAGGAAAACCCTTTTTTCCTTAAGCATAAGAGAGAGACTTTTCAAGAACTGCAACACTGACTAACATCCCATGTTCTGTTATCCCTTGTGTGAGCTGGATAAAAGGAGAGAAGTGCTGGAAAGAGGGGGGGGGGCGGAATTTACTTTAATTTTGTTTTGTTGTTTTCTCTTTACTTTTAATTCTGTTAGTAATAAAGCTCTTTCATTGTACTGCAACTGTTTAAGGTTTGTGGCCTGCTTTGCTTTTCTCCTAATTCTTATCTCACAGAAGGAAAATAAGTAAATAATGAATATTTTGAATCAAAACCACTACATTTAATTGGTGTTTCTGCCCGGTTTCAAACTCAACCCGCTACAAGGATGTACTCCCCTTATAGAACATGGCTACAGAGCCTGGTGCTGTCACAGGTTAGCTCCAAGCCACTGGGACACGAGCCAGCTTTGCTCAGGAAGCCATTTAGACACATTAGGGTGTGAATGTGTCTGAAGTAAAAAGTTTTGTCTCTCAAGGTGGATTTATCAGCATCTTCACAGTCTTATGCTAACATGGCTCTGTGCCTTCCAGACTGGAGCTGACTGGAACTCTGGTGATTTGGAGTCTGGACAGTTCTTAATGTGCTCCTGTTTGTGTCTGGGTGTAGGCACAGCTGTAATTCTTCTCTTGCAAGCTCGGGTCTCTGAGAGTAGGTCCCTTGGCTTGATCTCCTCTTGCCTTGCAAATCAAGCTGAAATCAGCACAATTAGGTAAATGTAGATCAGATAAATAAGCCAACACTCTTTATCCATTAGGACTGCTCACTTGAAGTGGGATGGTAGATATGAGCAAGGATTTGCAAGATAAGGTGTTTAATCACAAGAAACCCACATGGAAAAATCTGCTTCATCGAAAAGCAGGGAACTGGCAGAGGAGCCAGTGGTCCTAAAGAGCTTTGATTCTTAATGGGGACAATAATTCTGTTTAATGGGAGTATCTTCAGATGATTTAATGTTGCTTTGGGCCTTTTTATGTATCTTGGTCTTATGCTGGTCTTGTTTGCTTTTCTACCAGGAGTATTTGATGGGTTTAATGCTATGATAGATGTGGGAGGGGGCATGTGTTGGGGCAGCCGTGCCAGTTCCTGGCCGTTGACTTGCTCCTTCCTTATCAATCACACTTGTCAGGTTGTCTTGCTAATCACTGCAAAGCTGCTGTTGGCTTTGGACTGCAGAGGTCTGTGCAGAAAGTGGCTTCACCCAACTGCATCAGCCTAAGCAACGTCCCCAGAGCATTGCTGGAGAAAAAATTATGAAATGGGAGTTTTCTTCTTATGGGGAGACACCCAGCTCTGTCTCGGGTGTTTTGCTGTATCAGCTGTACTCTGTTCTATCAGGTGAGATGTTGACAAATCAATGAATGGGCAGTGGCCTGATGTTTAGATCCTCATCTGTTGTGTATCCCCAGGGAAAGGAAGTGAGACAGCAAATCACAGAACAAAATAAATATTTTTTGCCTTCTTTTTCCTATCATATTCCCAAATATTCCTCATGTGATGAACATTTTGTGTGCCTGTGAAAATCCAGCTGTACTGGAATAGGTCAGAAGAAGATAAAACTGTGCAAAGAGGAGCAAACAGTCCAGGTAAATAAAAACTTAGTAGATTTACTGTCTTGGAAGAAAATCACATTGAGTCCTCATTGCCACAACTTTTTAGATGGTGCTTTCTGGCTTTGAAACTTGGTTGTGAATTTGCAGAATCCACAGCTTTTCTTAAATACTGGCTAAGACAAAAATCTCAGAGATACTTCCATTTTGCAGACACTCTGAGCTCATCTGAAGCACAAAGCTCAATTTCCCCCTCTGTTACCAAATTTCCTTAGTTTATCTTCTGGTATAAATGTTGGCTAATGAAAACACAACACCATTAAAGGAAGTTTCTTGCCATTCATCCTTCCCTTGCTGTCAGTTCCTTAATTTAACAACCAGTTCTTGTGTCCATTATTGTATTTTATTTCTTCAGGACTTAATGGCTGGAGGGAGGAGCCCAAAGAATAGAATACATTGATGAAGCTCCTCTTTCAGATGCCAGGTTTTGGCTGGATTCTTGGAAAATTTTGCACTTTCTATTAACTGATGTGTAATTCAGAGTAGAGAGATATTGTGTGCTGGTTTCTGACCTTTGCAAATGCTAAATCATGAAAATATCTGATTTATAGAATTTCTCCTCCCTCATCATAATCTTGCCAAAGTGGTCATGACCACAATAAGTGAACTGAAATGACTTTGGTATTTGTATCATATATAAAATGTTTATTTTGGGATGTAGTTTGTGAAAATATTAATGTAAGATAGTTTTGGCCAGAATGAAGCTTATAAAGAAGTAACATTTAATCATCAGAGACTGAACTGCACTCAGGCTGAACAGTGGTGTTCAAGATGACTTCTTGAATCAATTTATTCTATTTCTGGTATTAAACTTCAACCTGGCAAGGGCCTAGGGTTGTCCATAATTCTGTAGTACTATGTTGGTGTGCTCTAAAATGCTGTCTGTAGCATTCTGCACTGGATTTATTAGAAAGTTACCATCCTTAAAGCAGGAATTTTTTTGTTCTTACTTGGCTTGAATAGGCACTGGCATATTTTGGGAGAATGATATACATCTTTCTGTTCTGCACCAGACTATTAGCAGGCTTCTTTAATATCAGATACTTTGAAAGAGGTAGAAACTTGAGTTAGAATATTATGAATTTTGAATGAGGATATTATGAATTAACCTCTCCATGGGGTGAAGTCTGTCTGAGTCTTCACCATATATTCTTTGATCTTGTAAGATATTAACCATTCTGGTCACAACTAGGCCCATATGTAAGATGTCCTTAGTTTTAAACACATGTAAAATTCTGCTTGCAGACCTCTTGTGCCAGGGGCTAGTATATAAACTGAATACAAAAATTGGATCTCTCTCTGCAGAAGAAAATATATACTGAAATTGTCATCTGATTTTTTGTTCCAAGTCCTTTAGGCACGTATATAAAAGACACAGTAAAATGTACAGTGTCTACACTGCTGCCTGATAAATGGGGTGGTAACACCATTCATACATCATTTTCTTCTCTTTTGCTACCCAGTGAATTCCAAAAGTTGGAATGAATTTAGGATGGTTTGCTTGGGCTTTGACTAAACTTTAAAAGTTCTGTTTCTAAGTTTGCTGTGTTTTTTTAATCCCTGTTAACACCTACATCTTCCCCAAAGCATGGTTATGTATTTCTTTAGCAGGAGCAGTGTTTTCTGCTGGGCAGGAGAGGACCAGAGCAGGTAATCAGTGTGTGGTGCTGCAGGCTGGCACCAGCCCTGACAGGGACCTTGGCATGGTGTTTTGGGTACCATGGAATAGAAATGTGCATCTTGTGTGTTTGGGGGAATGTTGGATTTGGTAAATGGGGATTGAAACTGGGAGGAAGAAGCAGTAAGGTTCAGGTAAGGTTATACATTGCCTGGAGTGACTTTCTTTTGCACAAGCATTGGATCATCCCTATTCTGAGGCTTAGCTTTTCTTTTTACCCTAAAAAACCTCTCTCTGTTGGCCTTTTGGAAAATGATAACACCAGTGAGGTCATTGTGGAATTGGATGTTAGGCAAACCACTGGATATTTTGTTAAATAAAATGGTCCTTGCCAATATTTTGCAATCAGTCCTTTAAGTTTAAACCACATCTCAAAGTTGAAATGTGTCTATGTCTATGGATAGATAAACTTGTGTGTGTGTACAGCACAGCCTAATCCCCTCATTAATTATAGTTCTTTTTTCATTGCAGGGATCTTTAAAATAGATAAACAGCAGTTCTGAAATCACAACATGGAGGGAGAAAACCTTAATGTGTTTTTAAGTTACTTAGAGGAAGGCCTGTACAAGAGGCTGACTATTTCTTAGCAAGAAAAATGCCTTTGAAAATCTTTTCATAGTTCAGGTGTCTTCAAAACCACATCGGATAGGGGTCTAGTCTTTGTGTTCAATAACATCATCATTAAACATTAACACATCACAAACAACAACGTGTTTATCATGTTAACATTATTTTCCAGGATCAGGTTTAAATAATGGTCTCTAAAAACAGTGTAAGTCCTGTTCTTTCTGTCTTTATTTATTTTTTTTTAAGAAAGATGTATTTGCTTGATGTATTTGCTTTCTATAAAATGAGTATTTAATACCAGGTGAAAATATGAACTTCAAATGATCTTTGTTGATTTTAACACTTGGAGACACTTGATAGGAGAAAAAAAGCTGCATGATGAAGGTACAAGCAAAAAAAGGTGCAGAGACTTGACAACAATCTAAAATAAAGAAGACTCTACATTTCAGATAAACTTTTACTTATTGAGGGAGGAGAAAGGGCTTTGGTTCCCAAATGCTCTGCACAGTGAAAAGCTGTGCATGCTGTTGTGCACTTCTGGCTGCACATTCCCTGTGTCAGGGCACTTTCTCTGTGTGAGGTGATGCTCAGCTCCGTGGTGGCTCTCCTGGGGCAGCTGAAGGGCATTTCCAAGGCCAGGGCTGTGTCCCATGAGCAATGGCAGAGCTCTGCTGCTGCTGTTGGGGTGTTGAACAGGGAGATTCAGTGATGGTGGGGGGAGCCCTGGGGCTCAGCATCACTGCCCTTTACTGCCTGACAGCCCTGCCTTGGTCCTCAGGTGTGGAGCACTTGTGTTCTGGGCCACAATGATATCTTGGAACATGACTTCTAGGCTCTTCCCTGACATACAGAATGGTAACTGTCTCCCACACCATTAAATTATGCCCTTTAGAGAGCTGGCAGAAGGCAGACCAATGCTGTACATCTCTGGGAAGGGTTGGGGTGGTGCCTCCTCTATAGCCAGGAAGACAAGACCATTGCACAACAACAGCTTGTTCCTTAGAAGGAGCAGGCAAACGTTCATGTTGCCTCAATTTTAGGGCCATGCAACAAGCTGAACTTGAACTTTTGATATCTGCAGCCTGCCCTCTCTGTAGTAATTCCTCCCTCTCAGTACCATAGTTCAGTGTGAGAAGAAGCTCGAGTACATATCTTCCTCCTTTTCCAATCACAATAGGCCATATTAAACCTTGTGTCCAAGTGGGATGGAATGTGTGCAAGTTCTGGGACTTTCTCAACTCTTGAACTTAGCAGTGAGAGCTGTGGATTGCCAGAAAATAATAAAATAAAACTCTCCTAGTTCAGCAAAAGGGTTTTAAAGCTCTTTTGACAAAGTCCTGAAATGTAATTCTTTGTCTTGTTGATTTTTATTTTTTTTTTAATTTAGAAGCTTTCAGGTGATTCTTGAGTCTGTCAGTTCAGCTGCTCCCTGTAACACAACTGTCTTCTCTGATCCCCCAAAGGCAGGGCTACAGAGCCTTGAGTGTTTTCATCTTCTCCTTCTGGGGCTGTGTGTTGGTTGTATAATGAATTGCAAAGGCCAACACAAAACTTTGCAGTTTTTATAGGTGTGAAACACTCTGAACTCATCTGTAGAAGGTGAATTGAATATGGAGCTGTACAGGGTGCTACACAGGGAGGCGAGTTTGGATCCATTTCACACACGTTCTCAGGCAGATTTGAGATGGTTTTAAGGCTCTTGTTTTGTCTGAAAGACCTAAACATCCTTCTCTAAGTACCAGGCCTTAAAACATATTGCAAATTGATGCTTCAAAAGCAATGATATAACTCAGGCTATTCTGCTCACATATTTCTTCATTTAGAGAAAGGAGGCCTTTCTGAAGAAGGTCTGAGGATCATCAAGGTCTGGGCAAGTGAGGTCTTGTCAAATTTTACAGATAAATGTTCTTAAAATTGAATAGCTTGTTTAGTGGCATGAACCATTATTTCCTTATCTCTGGTTTTTCCTTTCTTTCTTTACTAAGATATTGCTTTCCTGTGTCCTGTTGAATTCCTCATCCTGTTAGAATAAGGGTGGGAAAAGGGAGAGAAATATTGTCCTGAGCTGCACAGACACATTGTCATTGTGGTTGCCTATTAACTTTCTTCTGATTTCTGCTTACTTATCATGTGCTTTAATGTTGTATTACACTTTCCAGCAGCAGTGTGTCTCTAGTGCTTTGTCTCTGAAGCACTAAAACTTACTGTTCCCTACTTTGCTGTTGTTGTCTTCCTCATGGAAAATAGCCTCCTTAGGATCACAAGAACAACAGGGCCAGTTATTTTAATCAAATGATGTTTTTCAGGAGCTTGAAAGGTTGCTATATCAGCCTCTGCTCTGACCTCTAAAACAAAATCACTTCCATTCACGTTATTATCTTCAGCGTGTGGGAAACAGATGGAATATGAATATTCTATTTTTCCTCCCTCCTTTTTTTTTTTTTTGGGTGTTTGCTTGATTCCTTTTGAAACTGCACCCAACCTATAAGCAAACAGCCTCCTCTGTGTTCATTCCCCGGCATTCTCCAAATACTCACATTCTTAAAATACCATCATCTTCCTTATTTTCTCAATTCTGTATTTGTTTACACTCAAAAGCTTCTTTGTAGCTGCCTACACTGAGCTGGGGAAACATATAGTCTAGTCCTCCTTTATGTAAATGTACAATAGATTGTTAATATCTTTGTTACCAGATACTAGCAAGCTTTATTGAGGACAAATCCATATGCCAGTGAAATTGTACAACATGAATGTTCCCAAATGCATGCAATGTTCTTCAGATTAATTGGATTCTATGGAACATATTCCCATCACAATGTGCAGAGGCTTTAAACATATAACTCTCATTAATGTTAATGGGAGTCACATGCTTAAATCCCAGCACTTCTAGATAGGAATAGCATTGCTTTAAATGAAGTCAGAGTCCACCTTACTGTGAACTATTACAAGAAATGATTGCAGTTTTCTCCTATGGAAGAGAAGGGAACAAATGCTACCAAATCATCTCTCTAAAGCATTTCATATTTCTAACACTGCTCAACAAAAAAAAACCTATGCTGAACTGAAGAAACAGCTCAGTACTGGAAGTTCTGCTGTTATGTTAAAAAGTGAAGTATACCTGTTCAACACTCAGCCTTAAAATAACAGAAATGAGCAGGAAACAGCTCTTTTTTTGTAGCAGAAGGAAAGGATAATCCTCCTTCTTGGTAGCACACATATTTTCATGGATTTGAAATGGTACATATACATAACCAGAATGTATATTCATTAGTAAGAATTCTACTAATATCTCAGTGTGGGCTGTTTAATTATGTTTTTCCTAAATCGAGCCAATAGGTTTGGCAATTTTGTTTCCAGGTATTATTTCATGATAGTTCATAATACAGTACTTTCACAGTGCTGGAAATGCAGCAGAAATGGGAATACTGGAACCAAAGAGAGTTCTTGAACAAAGTCACTGACAATGGACCTTAAATAGAGAAGTAGAGAAAATGGACTCTGAGGTGGTTAAGGAAGTTTTGGATTACTTTACATCAGTCTTTATAAAACTCATTAGTCAACATCTTTATCAGTTAACTAGCTGTGATGAGCCACGGACATCATACTAGTCATTTGTAAAGGGACAGGTGACAATCTCTTCAGAGATACAAGTAGGTGGAAATAGGTGGACTTGCATTTTAGATGAACGTTTTGTGTCATCTGAAGTGTGAGATTTGTTCTCATGTGTCTTGTGCCCAAGGAGGAGCTGTGCCTTGGAAATCCTGCTCTGGAGTAAGGAGAGCAGATTTCTGACATCCCATAGCTTCCCATGGAAGCTCATTTTGCAGTCTCCCAAGGGTGGGATTATGTTCTGCCTGCGACAGGATGCAATGGCCTGGGAAGGGGATGCCATTTCCATGGCAGGAGCAGATGTAACTGTTAATGCAATTGACAGCCTGGTTCTCTACTCCTCACTTGCTCCTGTAGGGAAATACTACAGCAACAAGCATAGATAGGTTTTATATTCCTAAAACAACCAGGCCACAAGCAGAAGGAACAGAAAAGGACTAATTTTCTGTGACATAATTGGATATGGCAATAGGCCAGATTGTTTGATTTTACTGGAAAAATCCCAAATACTGTGTATGGAAGCTGACTGTGGGAGGGAGAAGCTATATCATTGCTTGGTTTATGTGGCATATGTGTTGGGCAGGCTGAGGAGAAGGGCACAAAATGCATCTGGTCATCTTGAAGAGGTCCTTGATATTGGTCTTGAAAGAAATGCTCTGCATCCAAACTCTTTTTTAGTCAAATGTGTAGGGAGAAAAGTTCTGTATTATATAGCCATGAGCTGGGGTGGTTTTGTGGGCAGTATAAGGGAGGAAACCTTCAATCCCTAAAAATATTGTGGTTGATTGTCCAAATTTGAGTCTCTTCTGGTCAGCAGTAGATTTGTTCCAGCTACTCCATTTCATCCTCCAACACTGTGTTGTTTGGTCCATTCCTCTGTTCCTCAGACTAAAGCCACGCAGATGAGCAGGAGATATTCTGGTTCGCACAATCATACCTATGGAGAAGCACCCAGAGGTTGGGAGATGGTTATCACTGATCACGTGTCAGCATCTTCAAAACTCATCTCTATATGAGTAAGCTGTTGCTCAAATAAAGCTCAATTCCTTCCTGCTTAATCAGTGCTTTGCTTATTACACTAAATTGCGAGTCTTCTGTCTGAGACTTCATCTTCCTTTTGCTGGCTTCCCTACAATCTTCTGATTCATTTGCGACTCAAATCAACCATCTCTGTTCCTGAGTATCTGAGAAACTAACTGAATATCAAGATTCAACACTTGTGGAAACTGGAGGCATTACGTAGTCTTTGCTTTTCCCCTTCACTTCCTTTTCTACTGTCATGTATTTTTCTCGTTTCTGCTTCTACCACTTCCATGCTTGGAAAGGGTGGAAACTTCTTTTCCTGCCACATCTTTCCTCGTGACGTCTCTGCATCTTCTCGTTGATTGATTTGACTGTGTGAGTCATGGCAAAATTGGAATGCCTCATCTCCCTAACCAACCACCTCCACCCCCATTTTTGTTCCCTCTCTCAGTCCTGCCACGTGAGTGCCCCTGGTGACTCACCTCTCTTTGTGTTGCTTCATCACACAAGTTACCAGTTCTGTTGAAACACTTATGCTGACTCAGGTTAAAGGCCATAGATGGAGGGTTCACTGGTACTTTCCATCAGATTGGACTGTTCCAAGAGCTAAAACAATCCTTCTTCAGAATCTTTTTCCATCAGATAGTCCATCTAGCTAGTGTTAAACTGGGAAGAGATTTATTGAGATGGTTTGAATGATTTGCCTAGTGGCCAGAAAGGACACTGCACAGGGCCAGAACATGCCAGAATATTGTTCAAGTGGAAGGAAAGGCACCAAATTGTTTTTCTTCCCTTCACTGGTCTGGCACACAGTGACCCAGAATGAGCGTGTCCTTGTAGCCCAGCCAGATACAGAAATCATTCCCTCTGATCGTCCTTGCACAGACTGTAAGCAAAGACATCAGGAAGAGCAGAGGTGGACTTGTAGCTGCCCAATGCCAGTGGTGATTCCATAGTTGCCATTCTCAGCAGTGGATTTAATGTTTCTGGGTATTTTAGGAACCGTAGTAACCTAATTTATCACTGGCATATGTAGCTGGAGTCTGAAATGAGAGATGTGAACATTGATTCACCTTCAGTGAGAAAAACCTGGGAAAAAGGACTGTTTCTTGGCCAAAGCTGGCTAAAGAATTTTATTCCTATTCTGATTGGCACTGACCAAGACTCCTACTCTTCTAGTTAAAGTAGCATAGAAAATGCATGTCCAACTTAGTAGAAATCAGTACAGTGAGAGCAAAGAATCCTCTCAGTCAAAAGCAGAGAATTGGTTGTATTGCAAAAGCTTTGTAAGACATTAAGTTTGCTTGACTAAAGTGGGCTGGACAACACATCCTGGGGGATGCAAAGTAGCATTTTCTTTTCTGATTTAGTCAAGATAGACAGCTCAGTGAGAGACACATGAGAGGAGAGAGCAAGTGTATTTCCTTCCCTGGCCTATTGTCTTCATTTGATTCCCCTGTTGACAAAAAGATTTTAAATGTAACACAAATACAAAATTACCTGGGAAAGAAGTGAAACACCCACCTAAAATGTTCGGCTTGGAACATCCCTTTGCATCTGGGTAAGACAAATTCTAACATGATGGTGGTCCAAGGCTGAGGGTTGATGTTACTTATTTGCCTATTTGGCATGGATCTTTAACACTTTCTTTAGACTTTCACAACCCCTTGGCTAATATTGCTGGCAGATCTCTTTGTGGAGAAACATTGACCACCACAGTGAAGGATGCCTTGTCCTTCTTCTTTCTGTTTCCTGGGTGCCTTCCACTGTACCACAGCTCCCATTGCTAGGCATTATACTTGGGAAAACTGCTTGCTTGATTTAAAAAATAAAAAAAAAAAAAAAGCAGGGAAGAAGGAGAGAGGGGAGAAAAAGGGCTTGTGAGCCTATGGTGAACTTAATTAACATCACTGGAGGGACAGCAATAAAGTACTTAACAGGGCTATAGTGAAACCTTGCAAGACATGAACGAGTCAAAATATTATTGACGTATCCAATTATTTGCAGTTGTGGGGGTTTTGTTTTCTCTGACGACTCCTGAAAATAATAAAGCACTTAAAAGTTCCGCTTTCACTTGGCTGACCCAGCGCTCTTGCAGCAGCACAGTGTGTTACCCCGGGAGGGAGCTGAGCCGGAGCCAGCGCAGGGCGAGGAGCGCTGAGAAAGCAGTACACACAGTCCCCCTGGAGGGGAGCAGCTCACATTCATCTCTAGGGGCTCTTCCTGCCTGGCCTGTATTATTTATTTTACTATTATTAGCATTTCTGAGACACCAATCACTATGGTAACTGTGTGCCCATAATAACTTTGCATCTCTGAGATTCTCTCCACCAGCGGTTTCTCTGTACTTCTCAGTTGCTAATTGTTTTCACCCCGCATGCATGGCCTGTTGCACTCTCTAGGTTATTAAACCTGAGGACCTGCTACAGATGGGAAGGCTGAGGTGCAGAGGGTTTAAGGGATGAGGCTTTATGGGTCTTCTCACTCCTGGACCTGCCTCTCCAGAATAAATCTGCATTTCAGCTTCTTTCCCTGGCTTCCTAGAGGTGCATTGCAATAGGGACTTAAGCCATCAACCCCTTCTAGGCTTCATCTTTCTCTTTACATTGTTCCTATCACTTTTCTTCTGCTTGCTGAGCCCTTGAGACACAGTGCTGGGAGCCAGGGAAGGCTCTGGCTGAATGATCTTGATGAAAATATTTCTCACAGCTCTTCAGGAGTGCATTTTGCCCCAGCCTTGCGCAGACAGACATAGTGGGCATGGTGACCCCACGGCAAGCATGAAGGACTACGGGAGGACCTCAATGGCCATGCCTCAGCTGTGCCCCCTGCCAGCTTCAGAGTTGCAGCCCCATGGTATTCAGCATTGGAGATGTTCACTGAGAGACCCCTGTGGTGATCCCCACAAACCTGCTGGTTAGGAACATGTCGGAGGAGAAACCCCCCAAACATCCAGATCACAGGGCAGTGAACTCATCCCTGCACTTCAGTTTTCAGCAGCAGCCAGGACTCTGTGGTTGCAGTCACCCACTGGCACAAGAGTGTCATTTTAATCCTTTTAATATTTCTCTTTTTAAGAACATCTTAGCTTGGGGGCCACATGGAGGCTGAATGGCAGGAAGCCTGTGTAAGCTCTGGGGTTGTGGAGGGGAAAGACACAGTCTGCAGCAGTGCCAGTATGCACATCACAGGAAGAATTCTGGTTGATTTTCACATATATCTATAACATCTGTGTGGCTAATAAAATTGATGGAGTTTGTCATAATCAGCCTGTACTCTCCAGTGAGAGAATTATGTCTGAGCATTTGGAAATCTCATGCACAGGCAGTTACTGAGGGAATGCTGTGAAGATTAAGTTGTTTCTGCGTGGCAATGAATGCCCACGCTGAAATGCTCTGCCTGCGCCTGTGCTGCAGTGGGGTCCTCAGGAAGAGTATGTTGTTAAGTGGGACACTTGTATTAACTAGAAAAACATGCTCTTATGTGCTACCTGCTGTCACAAGTGTGCATTTATATTCATGCTGTTGCACTAAAATAGTGGATTTCCAATGCAACCAAAACTAATCCCAGAAATATTGCATGGAACAGCCCTGGTCCTCACTCCGTGTGGAAAAGGGGAATTCCCCGCAGAATAACATAAAGGCACCACTCTGATCTCCTACAAAACCCTCACCCACTGGTGTTCCTGGCATTGCCTGTGCCTCGGGGTTGGCTTTTTGAAAGGCTTGAGCTCCTGGGCTCACTCTGCTACAGGGCATAGTGTCCTGCCCATCACTGCCACCTGCTGCCTTTGAGCTTTTGGAAGCCCAACACCCAAAATCCATGGGGGTGGAATGAACCAGACCTCAGACATGCTTGTCCTCCAAGGGCTGAAATGTGAGGAATGGGTGTTTTGTAAAGTTGTGGTTTTTTAGAGAATCATACAGTAACCTTTTGTAATGATGTCACTTAGCGTGCTACTTGCTGTGGGGTTTTTTTCTGTTGTGCTGAAGATGTGGTAAAATCCATGTTCTTTTGCTGGATCAAAAGTAATCAGCTGATAGCTGTCAGGTTCCCCAAGAAAAAAATGGACAAATAATGCTGTGATGACAAATTCTGATCACATTCATTTTATAAGCAGAGATAGTTGCAATTTCATATGTGATGGATTGAAAAACAGTACTCAAGAGGGATTCATACATTCTCTATTTATTTACTGCATTTTGTTGGCTAAGGGCTTAAACAAAATTGGTTTTGCATCCAAAATGTAATCTGAATGCCAGTGAACACAAGAAGGCAGATGAACACAAGTCATTTGGGCATCCAATTCCTTTGCATGTGCGTGTAAACACTTCTTTTCGAAGTACCAGAGTGGGCAACATTTAGCAATTTGTTAAAAATATGGACTCAGATTTTTCAAGGTGGTGTCTTGATTTGCTATAAATCTGGAATATATGTAATTCTGGCTGTGGCAGTTCTGTACCTTCTGCCTCTTCACTGCGCTGTCAGCTCTGTGGTTTAGGAAAACTCCTGGAGCGGTGTGTGATATTGCTGTTTTGAGTTCAGAAGAAATCCAAACCAAATGAGCCTCTTTGGTAACTCCCCTGTCTTTCTGGGATGGATATAGCCATTCCTGCTCCACCTTTTGAAAGAGTTTTGGGGCCTGACCGAAAACACATACACATCTGAGGATTTCAGCTCAAGCCCATGTTCCTATAAGAAGTCAGTACTGTACTGCCATTTAAAAGTGAATTCAAGTCTTTTATTGTTTTAGATCCAATGATAATAAAGACAAATGCATTGGATTAATAACTCTCCTACCTTGAAATTTAATTTAAAATCTCTTGTAATGTAATCACATTTGGGTGTGCCATTACCCAGATGGAGAGAAATTTGTTTTGTTGAGAAATTGCTTTAGCATAAGAATGACTTGAGTTTATTAACAGGGAAAAAACATGACTCCCCTCCCTAGCCACTCCCCATGCATTCCAAAAATAAGAAACTCATTTCAACATGGACGTTACTGGTTAAAAAATAATTACACATAATGAAATGTCATATTTCACACATACTCCCTGCAAACCATGCTTCTTAGTCTTCCCCAAAACACTGCAGGGTGTAACCGGCTCTTTCTTCCTCCTTCATGAAAAGAGTATTTCACAATGGAATTGTGTGATGACAAAAAATGGTGCTGGAAAAGCATCACTACCCAGAGAGACATAAGGAATTGCCACAGGCCACTGCTTATAATCCCACACAGAATTAAATAGTCATTGTATCTCTTTCCAGGGCTTCATTCTTCTTTTGTGACCTATAGCCTCAACGAGAGATTTTACAGAAACGGAACACCACGGAACAGCAAATTTGGGAACCCTGTCACTTGACAAAAAATGTTTGGCTTAGAATGTTATTTTTTTAAAATGTGTCTTTCAGCCGCTGTCATTAAAATTGTTAAACAGCTTTAGGAACCTGTTTTGTCAACTACCTTGGGGACAAGTATGAAATACTGGGCTGTTAAACGTGTGCCACAAAAAATAAACTGCGTCGTGTGAGAGCTGCAGGAGGAGCGTTTGCGGGGCTGGACACGCGCCGGCACACCTCGGCTCCTCGTGGATCCTCCCCACTGCTGCAGCAGCTCTAATTAGTTGGGATTAGATATTCCCAACTCAGGGAGATGCTCTCCATAAATATTTGTTTGCATTTAAAAGCAGATTTCTGCAAAGGTTCTGGTGCTGACAGTTTCCCTCCAGGAGCACTGGCAAAGTGTGGATGCAATGCCCAGATGTGCACAATGCGTGCACTGGGGCCCCTTAACTGCTAAGTTTTGGGTTATTTCTTCAAGTAGGGCTTTGGCGGGGCTGATTCTTACATTTTTGAATATATTTAGTATGTAAAAGAACATGTACACCATTTTGCATTAAGCTGAATTGCACAAATGAATTTTGTGCCTGAGAGCAAGAATATTCATTGTATACATTAATGCTACTTCATTTCTAATTATTTATTTCTAAATACGGGTGATGCTGCATGTCTCTGGAGGGGGGTATTGCAGTTCTGTGAGCTTATGTTTGGATGGATACAAGTGTTTTATTCCTACAATATTCCTTTTTAAACAAATATGTAGTGATAAGCCAGAGACGTTGCTAAGAAAAGACACTGCTAGAGATTATGATTGTCATAACTTCAGTAGACTGGGGTAATGGTGCTGAGTTAAAGTTCCTGTGGCAAGATTTTTGCAAATTCCAGGGATTTTTCAGGAGAGCGAGAGGGAAATCACAGATGTTTGTGGGTTTTTTACTCCTTAAAACTCTATCCTGAAATAAAATAGGTAGAAATGAAAGGAACAAACTAGGCAGGAAAGGAACAAAATATGAAGGTGAAGAACTGATTGGAAACCCCAGGGACAGAATAGAGAGGGAAGGAAGTTTGAAAAACTATTTTAATTCTTCTCCTTGAATGAAGGAGTTACATGGGGGAAAAGAATGCTTATTTTAATTTTATGAAATGAAATTTTATAAATTCTCTCAGTTTAATGCCCTTATCTACTCCTGTCTGTAATTAACAGTACTCAACAGTACCACTTATTAACCTCAGTAACACTTTGTTTAAAACAATATTTTGCAGGATTGCAGTCTGTTTTTCACTGCTGTGCATTGCTGGATGTCTGGGAGAGGTTCTACAGCCACCCATAACCCACTTCATCCTCAAATCCAGGCATACTTTACATTCAGAGCTTTGAAAACCAGCTAAATTTACACTCAGCTTGCTCTGGAAATAAATCTGCTCATTTAGATGAGGTCTCATTTAAAATGGCTTAGCCCAATAATTAATCATTTCATTTTCTTTATATATTTGTGGGTGTTTGAAAGAAGTTTGATTAGTTACCAGTGATTACACTTCCCAACACCCTGCAAAGGAAATAATAAAATAAAACCCGTCAGGCTTTTGTAAGGATTGCTGGGGCTGAATTTGGGCTGAATTTAATAGCGACTTACTAACTGGCAATTATTTGTCTCCCTTTAACAGGAACTCCATAATGAAGGAGGTTATCATCCATGAGTTATGCCCAGCTTGTTTTTAAACCTGCAAAGGGCAGATACTGTGAACAAAGCAGTGATGGCTCTCAGGTTCCTCCCCAGGCACCAGGAGAGCAGTGGGGCTGTTTTGGATCACCTGAGCACAGGTACCACCAACCCATCCTCTGCCACCCCCTGGGACACTCCTGCTCCTCCTGCCCATCATTTGGGCTCCTTCACTAAACACAAACGAACAGAAAAGCTTCCAGTCACTGAATTGTTGTTCCTAAATGCACTAAATTATTTTAAGGAGTCCTGAGATTCAAGATATTTTTCTAAGCCAAGGTTTTTGGCTTGTAAGGAGATGGAGAGGGTAAAAGATCGTATTGGTCTGAGCAGATATTACACCTCTAAAGCTGCCCATGGTTTCTTATCTGTATTGTGGCCAAAGTGGATGGGTGTCAGAGTTCAACACACCCATGCTGTTTAACCTGGTGCTATTATCACAATGACCTTAACCAGCTAGGCAGTTCACAGAGCAGGCACTAAACAGAGCATGAGATGAATTTAATGGATTACTAGGGAGTATGTTATTGCAAGGAGAAGCACCTGTGGAGCAACATATTTACCTCAGTTCCACTGAATGAGCATGTTGAAAGTGAATTGGCACAGCCTTCTGCTTTATGAAAGGAAGTATTTTGTCATTCTTCATGCTTTCATTAAGAGGATTTAAGGCAGAGGATGCTGAAATGGTTCTGTGTTGGCACCAAAAAAAATCACAGATTAATAGTGGAGCTTGAAAATAGTAAAGCATCTGATTTTTGCTTTTTCATCAACAAGCCTAATAAACCAGGATGAAACTATTAACATACAAATAGACAACCTTCTGATTAAAACAGCAGCATCCAGCCCAGCCTGAAAAAGACCTCTTCACACAGAAAGCAATTATGATGGCGAGTGTTGTCCGATTCATTTCCATTTGCAGCAAACTTAGAAAATCAAAATGTAACCAATCATAATTTTGCAGAAAACCTGGTGTTATTTAAAAATGAAGATGCTCTTGATTTTTCTTATCACGATTAACATATTAGAAGCCCCCAAATCTACTATAAGGTTGTACTCCTTTGAATTTCTACCCCAGGCAAATACTGTAAATAAGGAGAAGCAAGCTGTCAGGATAAAGTATTATGGGAAACCTCCCCAGAGGAAGGATGGATATTATCCTAGATTGTACTACTGTAGTATACTTACCTTCATTTCCCTCATCTCCCCTTAGATGGTCATCTGTGGAAAAAAATATACTTACTTACTCTTCCATCCTTTAACCATCTACCTCCTGGTGATGACGATGCAGTGGAAAGAAGTTTCCTGATTTTAAAGTCAAGCCATGACAGCTGATACCACTCAGATGTCCCAGCTTGGAAATTTTGTTTTGTCATGAAAGGAATCACTGGCACGGGAGAGTTTTCCCTCATGATGAAGCAGACCTGGTTTCCTGGTTACGCAGAGCGAGCGTTCCATGCAGGAGCCATCGCGGAAGCGCGTCCGCAGCGTGCTCACCCCTCGGAGCAGGGAGGCTTTTCAGTAACTCCCTGCTGCCTAATTCCCATTTATGCAAGTGGAGTATAAGTGGTACCAAGCCCTAAATAATTTCCTCTTTCCCCCATTCAGAAAGGGTGTAAATACATGCCAAAATTCCTCCTCATTCAGTGAAGTGCAGAGGCTCATCTGTAATTTAAAGCACATGTTGTAGGACTGGTTGTTTTCTGAGAAGGACACGTGTATGTTGAAGGTTTTTTTTATTTTTCCTTGTCTTGAACATCGATATGCAGTGGTAATTTTGGAGAAAGGAGTCAAGATGCACTTTTCCAGGTAGAGGTAGGAGAATTACCTGAATACCTGTAGAATTATCTGAAGGAATCCATTCCATCTGAGAGACACAGTTCTCTTGGATGTTTTGAAAAGATTTCTTAACATGCTAACTCTGAAATGTTGTCATTTTTTGGTATCTATCCTAATTTTGATATTGAGGCAGGTGTGCATTTACTGTGCCAATGAATTCATCATCTCATTGCAATTTCCTTTATTTAAATTTATTTTCAATATTCCTTTTCTAGCAGAACATAAAACTGGTAGCTTCTTGCTTGTTTTGGTGGTCCAAACCTGATCATTATATATTAGGAAAGAATTTGGAGAATGAGCATGCTGGAAGATGATTTCTGCGTCACACAGAGTTGAAAACCTAATTAGACAGCTAAAGTAGCCTCCAAATATGCAGACGCTCTTTTGCACTCCAAAATAGTTGCATCAGCTATCAATCAAGTGGATAAATGATGCAGACAGGCAACTGAGGGTTTTCATTTGTGAGTAATATTAATTGTGGGTGTAAAATGAAAGATATAATAAGTGATGAAGGTACCACTCAATACTGGGATGAAACATTTTTAGAAGTTAGCTCCAAATGGGGAGTTCCAAATGGAACAATTGTATAAATAAATAAAATTTCAGCTCGGCACTGACCATTGTGTGTTCTTGAAAAAATATATAGAAGTGCCCATTGATTATTGTTCTCCTTGGTTTTGGTTTTCCAGCCCAGTATTCTGGCTTGTTGTTCATTACTCTGGAGTAATTGGGCTGGGGGAACAGCATTCAGACCTCAGTTCAATATTCAAGGCAAATGAAATATGCAATTATCTGATACAGAGTCATAGAATTGCATCAAATGGAAACAAATAGTGCCAAATCAAGACCACATGTTTTTAAGAGGATTGTGAATTTAAGTGATATGCAGCTAAATGTCATCTATTTGCAAATAATTGAGGAATTTGAAAAAAATCTTTTTGAAGGTTTTCATGAATATAGTAATTGTAAAAACACTTGCCAGGATTTTTCTGAGGTCAGTGTCCAGAAGTCTGAAATTGAGATAGAAATTACTCTGTTCCTGATAATCCTTTCTGAATGGGACTCCTGATTGCGCTTCAATGGGGTCTGATCATTTCCCCATTGAAGACTGGACATCTGAACCAATGCTTTCAAGCAGTAATTGACCCCATGAGCTTTCAGATAAACCTTTAAGGTTTTGGGGTTTTTTTATAAATCATGTTCAAATGAACCATTCTTTATTTAAAATCTGAAAAAATCTCAGAGATGCTTTCTGCTTGCTCTTTTAAAAGTTTTTTGATAGTGAATTTAGGCATTTCACTCCTTACATCTGCAGTGGCTTGACAAAGGACCTTTGTATTTTCCCTTATTTAGATACTGGACAGAGCTCTTCACCTCACATCTGTCACTGAGGTCTACATGTGGTTGCTAAGCCTCCCCTATCACATGTAAGGGTGGAGACAGGGCAGCAGTTGTCTCTGGAAAAGAGACAGATGATCATGCCAAGTCGCAGAGAAGTACTGGCAATGGCTTTCTTGGGGAGAGATTGAGACACCCTTTTGACATGAGCCAACACCCATTTTGAGATGAAAAACGTTCATCCCACCATCTAACTCTGCAGTGTCTTTCCTCTCCAGCAGACACTTCTCTGGGAAAACACCCACTGCTGTGTCTGGGGCCAGTGGAGATCCTGTGACTTGCTCTGCAGATCCTCAATCAGCAGTACCGACTCTGCCTGTGCTCATCCTCTTTTTATTGCATTTTTGCCTGCACAAAATACTGTGAACAGCCAACTGGCCACACTTAAACATGAGAATGTGAGTGAAACAGGTTTCCCCTGCCTGCTGTCTTGTTTCCAGAGATTTTATGGTGGTACCTTGTCTTGTTTGTCTCTGCATTGATCTGGTCATCATCTTCTATTGTCTGGCAGTTTGGGGCCAATATTCAGGCAGCAGGAGTCTAACTGGGCTCACATCTCCCCAGGCTGGTGTGGGAGGGTTCACAGGGAGCCTGCTGTCAGTATGTGCACTGCTGGTTCAGGCAAAATGAACTCTGCATACACAAACAATATAATTTTGGCTAAATTCAAGCCCAAAGGAATCACTATCTTGTGCTTTTCTCTCATGTGTGTATTTTTAGACTAGCTACACTTTGGATACTAGCTTGCATAAATCCCATTCTCTTGATGGTTTGGGTTTTTGGTTCCTGGGACAGGGTGTGTGAATCTGTTCATTCAGTTAAACCAGAGTAACAGCTGAATTCAGACAGGTCTGCTATAGAGACCTGAAACGCATACCCAAGATAAAGCAATTCCCAAATCTCATTGACAGATGCAACCAAATAAATAGTCAGTTTTAAAGCTTTTGTACAGAAGACGCTAAAGATTTTTATAACTAAGCCATTAAAATACATTTTAAGAGCACAAAAGGGTGAGAGAGTATTTCCAAATGCACACTGCAAAATAAGAACTTAAAGATTGCCAGAAATTTTTGGAAATTGAGGAGATAGCAGTATCTTCTATTTGGATAACCATGAAGAAAACAAGTGCTGTGAGCTTTGGAAAGCCCGTGGAGCACAGGGATAGGATCAGAAGGCAGAGGGAAGGGAAGGGCACTTTGTGGGCTTTATTGTGTCCCAAGACTGCATCCTATTTCCTACACTAAAGGAACACATCGTGTTGGGTTTTCTCCAACAAGCAGGATATTGCTTAAGTCCTTTTCCAACAAAGTATTATCAAGTTTATTTGGGGTTTTTTGTTTTGCTTTTAATTGGGAGCAGCAGCAAAGTTCAGAGTACCGTATGCAGATGTTACAGGGACACGAAAGTACAAGATAAGGTGCTTCCTACCACAGGAAGGCTATTTTAATAGCTGGTTTTTAAGCTGATATTTACGAAGGAAGGAAAGTCAAAGGCAACAATAATTAATGTCATCATTATGGTGCTGATTTTCAGAGAAACATAGTGGGATTAGAAGCTCAGTCATTTCAGCTTTTTAGAAGACTTCAACATAAGATCAGGCAGCAGATGAAATGAGCATCAAAATCTAGGGTTTTTTTCTCTAAATTTTATATAAGGAACCTATATTTTGTTCAAGTATATGTGTTGCAGATGGAAAAGAGTGTTAACAAAAGAGAAGGTAAATTTACAGGCCTCACCATCTTCCCTCATTAATGGTTCTCAGCAAAACATGCTGAGCTTTGTGACTTTTTATTTATCATTAAAACACAATTTTTGTTATTTGCTGAATGGTGAAAATTTTTTTCCTGATAATTTGGGGAGGTAGCTGTTTATCATATGGAATGATAAACAAAAGCTGCAAAAGTCTTTTCAAATGGGTTAGTTTGCAGCTCTGTAGAGCAGTGCTTCATGAGTTTATTTGCATCGTCAGGAGAATCTAAACTAATTTAATTCATGGTAGGGAGCATATGTTAATGACTTCTCTGGGTGGAGGAAGGTAGTGCACACCTCCCTTCTAACTCAGTGGTCCTGATCTACAAGCAGGCCTAGAGATCAAGACCACATGCTATCTCATGGTAAGAATTGAATTCATGTTCTCCTTAGATGTTTTTATACATCACAAAAACCATTGATATGTTTGCTACCACATCAAACTGTCTGAAGGTTGAACTAGGTACAGGCTGGATGGATCCCTCAGCAGCCTGAGCTGGTGGGTGGCATCCCTGCCCCTGGAAGGGGAGGGAACTGGAGGATCCCTAAGGTCCCTTCCAACCCAAGCCATTCTGTGGTTCTGTGATCTCCCTGCCCAGCAGAACAAGGTGCTGCTAGCCAGCGGGAGAGGAAGGGAGGGAGCTCTGTTGTGAACTGAAACAACATTTCTGCTTTCCCAGCTTCCTCATTAGCAGGCTTGTTCTGACTTAACCACTCTGTCGCCTTCACAGGCTTGAAAAACTGTATAAAGGAACCAAAAGAAAGCATATTTCAAGAAATGAAATTAAGAATTGTAAGGATCTTTGAATAACTAGTGTTTTCAAACTGGGTTAAAGCAGACTTAGAGTAATCTGACATGATGTAATCCTAGTGAAGTTGCAGGAAAGCAGAAATTAAGTATTTATTTGGGGTATTACAGTGTCTAGTATAAGATATTGTTAAGTACTGTCAGTAACTCGTTATATATTTATTTAAAAAAATAAGAACTTAAAAGAAAAAAGAAATTTGAGATTAGAATGTGGTTGCTGTACATGCATTATACATGCTTCTCCTTCTGTTCCACTAATGGATCCTGACTGCCAGAACAGCGAAACGAACCATTGAAATTAGCGGAACTAAGACCCAGATCTATTAAAAATTTTCATTTGCCTCCAGTGCAGAGTTTCAGACAGATCCCTGATTTCTGCGAAGCATTTCCGAAGTATCACAGCTCTGCTGTAAAATGAGTTTTCTGTCAAAGGGAACAAACGTGGTGGTAGAAGCCATTGAAACTTCTGCTTCCTAATGGCCACGCTGCAAAGACATGAAAAGGATGAAGCATCTCGAGTGGCACATCATTAATGCTGGTGGCAAACTGAGGAACTGCTGGGAAAAGAAACAGCAGCAGCAGAAAGAGCCTGAGATGAATGAAGCCGGAGTCATCAACATGGAAATGCCACCTTAATTATACCATGTTCTGAAAAGGACTAAAGGCAGAAACAAAGCTGAAACCAAGAGGCACCAAGCCACCCATGTAGGCTTCACTACCTGATCTCACCACGGTTTTGTTACAAGTCACTGCTGGAAAATAGGACCTCTCAGCTGTCAGTCCTGGTGATCTCCCACTGCTGGAAGAGTGGCTAATCCCAAAATTTTCACATTCTGAGCTAAAATCAGAGGTGGAATGTTATTGCAGTTGGAAGTTTAGTTATGGGTTATCAAGCAAATAGAATACGGAATGGAATTTATGGGCCAGAGTAGTTACTCTTGTAAGGGGAAAAATTCTAGTTAAAATCATATTAAAATACGCTGTGGAAGTGTCAACAATCTGGTCTTCAGTGCAGAACGCTCATCAGGAAACCTCCAGCATTAAGTTATGCTTCATTTTTAATGCTGCCCAAGCATGCTCTGCTTTTGCCAAAGTAATGGAATTCTGAGCCTTTTCTGGGATTTTCCATATGACTGGGGTTTTAAGTTATATCCTTCAATTTTTACTTTTTTTTCTTTTTTCTTTTTTGGTAATGGGAATCTTTAGTGCCTGGAAAATTTGAGACACTAAAAGAACCTAAAAAAATGTATATGCAGGAGAGGGGAGAGGGTTTGGGTTTCTTCTGAATCCTGGTCAGACTCTGGAAAACAGAACCAAACCTCAGAACCAAAAAATCCTTCATGAGTTTTCAACATTTCTGCTAATGCTGAGTTCCAGGATCTGGTTTACATTGGGAAACCTTGACTCCTGGCTCCAAAGGGTTCAATTAGTCAAAATGGTTGGCAGATGGAAAAAATAATTAAGTTCCATCCAGTGTTTTGTACAGCAAAAATAGACTCAAGACACAATGGCCTTACCTTGAACTTTGTAGGCCAGCGTCACATAAAGATAAAGAGAGAGTCAGCTTTTAGGAGCTGGATTATCTACTAGCACACGGACAGTGTGAAGCTGGGCAGCAAGGGCCAGAGGCACCAGAATGTGCAGGATGAGCACATGATTATTAGCTTGATGATTTTTTTTTAGCCCAGATTGAAGATGCAAATTCTGGCAACAAGAAATAACTTGACATGGATATTATGAGATTACCAAAACCTCATGATAGTAGTAATAACAATAATCATCTGTTATTTGAAGAGCTGCTGAAATGCATGGAAATTTTAAAATATTATTCTTAGAAATCTTTCTCCTAAATGCTTTGTCTTTCCTGAAAATTACAGAAAAGTAGATAGATAGCACTTTTCTCAAACAAATTTTCATTTTATGCTTAAATACAGCCTTAGATGCCCAGCTTCAAGAACCTGAGTTTGAAAATACAGTTATGGACCAGAAACGTAACCTGTGCCATAATTTGACATTAAAATTATTTTACTTCAACTATACTATAAGATAGGTGGAACAAAGATTTAGATCCCACATTATGCACTTGATCATTCTGAATAGTGAATATATTCACAAAAAAAGAGGCATATATAGGGTAAATTTGCAAATTGGGAAGTATGGCTTACTACACAAATGATTTATTACAAAACAAGCTGTAGTGAAAATTTTATGGGTAAAATGATGTTTTGGATAATAAATTATATATTAGAGACAATAAAAAGTGGACAGATTCCCCACCACTGTCAGTGATAGTACCTGGCAGTACAGGGCACATGGGCTTTGGGGATTTATCTCTAAGTATAGAATGAAATCTCCAGATGGTGGGAATTACTAGGGCAGAACAGAGTTCTAGGTTGTAATATTAATAAAGTTTTCCAGAAACCATAAGAGTTCAACGTATCCACACTTGCACATCTACACTTTTACATCCACTCTTGGCTGTCACTCAGGGCTGGATGCAACTGGGTGCTCAACATCTAAACGGGATGGCGAAATAAATTACACAGATCTCTGTGCAAGTCTCATCAAGCTCTGAAAGGTGAGGTAAGTCTGCTTCCTGTTGCTCACGTCCTTCCTTCTGTTCCCTAAACTTCTACCAGGTATGATTGCCATCTCTTTCCCTCTCCTGCATCCCTGCTCCAAGGCTTCCCTGCCCTACTGGGGCTGCACCCACCATTGCCACCCCATGGTTTTCCAGTAGGGTTTGAGCAGCACTGCGGATCCAGGGTGAGGGCAGGACACGGGGAGACTCCTGATGGGATATCATGGAGTGTTTTGGCAGCACTGGAGTGGTTGTATCATGTGACTGGTGCTGCAATGCCAGTGCTTTAAAGAAGTGGTGTCCACATGTTTGTGATTGCTCTGATGGTCTGGGCTCCTCTGAGGGTGCAGCAGATGGCCCCCCACCTTTCTCTTCATGGAGTGTCTCGTGTTTATTTGTGGGGGTAGTCCAGAAAAACCACTGAATCTATCCCAAATCATATGGTGTTTAGAGGGATAAAGATGTTCAGCTAAGCCTGGGAATCATTAGGTGGCTGCCTTGGAGCCAAGCTGTTTGGATGGGGCTCAGTTTCACAGCTGGCAGAAGAAGGAGAATCTTTTTCTCCTTCAACTTCTGAGACTTCAACTTCTGAGACAAGCAGCAAACTTGCAGAGCCACCTCCCAGTTCTTGGGGATTCACGGGATGGTGGAATGGGTGGATGTCCTGTTTGGTGAACTCTAAAGCCATTTTGTTGCTGCGTGTGTGTGACAGGGTGTCTTTAAATTTGGAACCTGCCCTGTATTGTTTTGTGGTTTGGGTCCAAGTATTGGATCTAAGAGTCTCCTTGGGATAATAGTGGTTGGATCTTGGTATTTAAAGTAGGATGTGGCAAAGGTGAAGGGTCTCAAGAGGCAGAATTTTCCTTTGAGTCATAACACTGGTTCACTCCACCTGAACCTCCAATGAGCATTCAAATCCCTGATTTCTCTAATCTCTCAAGGGCCAAGCTTCCTCGGTTCAGCCTGTCCCAAAGCACATGCTTCTGACTTGACACAGCTCTCCTCAGAGGCCAGAAAAAATCAATGTATACTGTTGTGTTAAACCCAGTGAGGATTAGCAGAAGGGATGTGCTAATGAATTCCATGTGAATATGCTGCAGCAGACCAGTCCTACAAAGCACAGAAATAATTTGGTAGAAAACCTGCCTGATTTGCTTTCCAGTCTGGACTGATGCCTGAGCCTTCTCTTACCTGGAACCAGGGCTATTTCCTGGGATGCCACTGGCATCACTGGGGTGGTGTGAGGTGTGGTACCCTGCCCGGCGTGGGCAGAGCTGCTGCTGCACAGATCAGAGCAGGCAGCACATCTTGATGTCTGCTGCGACTCATGAGGTGAAGGCTTTGATGTAGGGCCAGGACCAGGCCCTGTGATGCAAGATGCACTGCAAAACCTGCTTTTCAGGGAGCACATCCGTAGCCATGGGATCTTCAGAAACAAAATCTTGTCCATCAGGAAGCCTGTAACAGTGATCAATCCTCAGGATTTCCTGAAGAAGAGTTCCTTGTCCTATATTTGACATTAGTATCCTCTACCTCTGGGGAAGCCCAGGCCTGTCTCATGCTGTTACATGAATTACCAAAGCAAAGGCTTTAGGTTCTGCTTCCAGCTCAAAAGCTCTTCAGTTCCAGCATCAGTGCTCCCATTGAAAATACTAAAATACCTTTCTGTGTGATGTTCTGTAATTGAGTTTAGTTGTAATACCTCAGAAATACACTGCAGTGAAAACCTCTAAGTTTTCACTAGCAGAGCAGCTATGCCAGCTGGCTAAGAGAAACTGGTGTGATAATTTTTCTACTTTTTCACGCACTCTCCTGTACCTCAGTATCCTCACTTTTACCTCTTTTCACTAGTCTGGCTCTAGCTCTTCTCTTTGGCTGTGCTCCTGTGCCCACGTGCCTGCACGCGCGCACACAGGCTCAGGCAGATATTTGTAACCTGACTTCACAGTTCATCCCTCTCCCTTGTTAATTGTAAGAAAAAAGGGAAGGAAGAGTGAAAAAAAAGTGTTACATAGAGGAATGAAGCAAAAATAGAAATCCAAGGATATGGTGGTTGCAAGGGATGCCCAGAAATTTCCTTCTGGAGTCTCTTTTAATCATCTTTCATACTTCACTTTGCTGCTCTTCTTTCAGCTGCTCAGGCCAGGTTTCTTGGTAGAGTTTTACTGCCAAATGCTATTATAACCAAACTGCTCTGATCTTTGGCCAAATCTTAGGAAAGAAGAGGGTGTGCTGCAGCACTGGTGAGCCAGTGAGGGAACTCTTTACCAAGGCTGGAATGGCAAACATGACTGTAGAGACGAGAGCTGCGGGACCAGGGCTGCAGTGCTGCCATGGGGTTTCGTTTCAGCTGCTGCATGGAGGGAAGAGCAGCCCTGAATGTCTAGGATATACAACCCTTTGAGCTACAACTACCCAGATGCTAGCACACAACATGGATAACATGAACATCTTTTAAAGTGCTGAGTACCTGAGACACCATGTGGGTTTTGCTGACGTGTGCTGGGCTGTGCTGACGAAGTGCAGATCCCCAGCGGGAATAACCGAGGCTGTACTGAAACTCGTGCCCACGCCATCCAGGAGAGGAATCACCAAGGAGGCAGAAGGGCTCCCGTTGGGCTGTCAAGGCTGCATCTCTCCTCCTCAGGGCTCAGGGTGGGCTCCACAGCTGTGCCTGGCCAGGTCTGAGCAATGACAAAACTGTGCCTGGAGCATGAGGAGAGGCAGAGCTGGGAACAGAGCACCTTTACAAGTTCATCCTCTGAAGAAGGGCTGAAACACCATTTAAACATAATAATTTCTCTGCAAGACCTTGCTCCATGTTAATTATTAAAAGGAATGCCTGAGCAAAAGACCAAAAAAACTCCAACATGCTATTCACAAATGCAATGAGCTTGCAGGTTCCCAGAGCTTACACCAACTCTGTGCTGTACATCTGCAATAAAATATTTGCTTAGCAGATGCACAGGAGTCATGTAGAGTTCAAATTTACCATACCTATCAAAATGCAAATCCCAAATTTTGTTTAACATTGTCCCGTTGGTGAGGATGTTACACGCAGGTCAGGATTCTATCTCCCCCCAAGCCCTTTAAATGTGTTTATTCATTTTGTTTATTTTTATTTCCCAGTTTCCACATGTCGCTCAGTCAGATATTCTGTTAGCAAGACTGAGAGACGAATAACATATGTTACCCCACAACTGACCTTGAAGGGGAACTGAAGAAACCATCTTCCCTAGGGCTGAGATGGAATTCAGACACAAGCTTGCTCCGTAGAGGTCCTTTTCTGAAAAGACACTGCCAACTGCATCGTAAGCCCTGGAAACGTTTCTGCCTGCATCGATAGCAGAGCATGAAGTACGTACCAGGGGGATGTTGAGGATTTAGCCTTCTGTGCCATCCCTCCCTCGGCTCTCATAAGCAAAGCAAACAAATGCTTTGCGTCTTAGAAGAATCGGATAATTCAGCCAACTTGAGTCGTTTCCTTGCAGGCTTGGCTTTTCACCTGAGGGACTAGGTTTGCTGATCCTGCCCAGGTTAAAATGACTGAAAATCAATGTGGTTTGACAGCTGTGGGAAAAAAAATAAATAAATGGATGCACAAACCGTTGAGCAACAAAGACTCTTCAAGTGGATATGAAGTGAGGCACAAAAAGACCCTGTTGTCTCTGATCTTCCTTACAGGCTCTTGATTCATGGCAGTCTGGCTAGTCAGAGCCCTGCCTGATAGGGTTGGTCTGACTCTTCCATGGTGTTTTCCACCTTCTCGCACACTCTGCTCAGGAAGAAGTCACAGCAGGGCCGTTCACCTCTTCCCTGTCTGTCACTGGCTGAGCTGGGCATGTCAAACAGGAGGTGGGTATGTCTGAGTTGCCTGAGCCTGATGTTGCAGCCTGGTGTGGTGGTGCCCACTGCCCCACTGCTGAGCTTTGTTTGCCTTTGAAACAGCAAAATGAGGAAGTCCTCACCCATGGAGCCCAGCTCCTGAGGACATCTGAGTGGGGAGGGGTTGTTGGGGGTGGCACTGTGGAGTGAAGGTGTTGTGAGAGCCTGTGCAGAATGGGGCAGTAATGCCAAGCTGCTGGTTAGACCCACTTGCATTCATCTCTTGGGCAAGTGGTCCAGAGCAAGGTCTGGAGAAGCAAGTCTAGGTTTTATTCAGAGTCAGCTATCTTGTCACAGCTCCCACAGGCCACCTGGATGCTCAGAAGCTGCTGAATTTAGACACCTCCATGCCAGAGGCTCCACCTCTGCCTGTCACCCCCCTATAGACAACAGCTTTCCTGGTCCTGCCACCCAGCATTGGCCTCAGGAGTTCATATAACTTCCCCCGTCTCCCCCAGTACCACTTCTTTCCTTGGGGAACATGATCACTCTGTTTCCTACAGCAGTTCAAAATCTAATTATGTCTTTGAAACATCTGGACAACATTCTCAGGCACATGGTGTGATTCTTGGGGCTGTCCTGTGCAGGGCCAGGAGTTGGACTCAATGATTTTTGTGGGTCCATTCCAACTCAGGATATTCTGTGATTCTGTGATTTTCCCTGAAGGTTGGGCGGTTTGGGAAGGGGCAGTCTGCGTGAGCAGGTATCAGAGGCTGCCTCGATACTTGGCCTTACCCTCCAATGAAATCTCAGATCAGCCTGGAATTGCAGCACAGAGAGGAGATAAATGTTACATTCAGCATGACTTGCCAGTTCTGACACACAGGAACACTAAACACGTACCCTGACAAAATCCTAAAGTCATGCCAATTTGAATCCAAAAACCTGCCTCCTCAGTTAGCGCTTAGTAACAACTTCATATCATTTTCCCCATGTCATTAGAATGTCTTTCCTGAGCCAAAATTGAAATTTTCTTTACAGTAGGCAATTCTTATGTAAAACTGTTTTTCTCTTTATTTTCTGTCAGTTTAATGTAAGTTTTTAGTTGTGTTTGGAGACACCCATTTTGGGAGTTATGACATTTCCTATCCTGGTATTGTGGTTGTGGGGAAGGAGGAAAGTAAACTGTGTACTTGGAATTTAGCTGGACCCAATATCAGCTCAAGTTCTAGATCCAGAAAATGTTTCCACAGGTTTATGAATACTACCTATGGCTGGCGATGGATATAGGTAAAGTGTCACTAGTGAAGCTTTTAGGAAGGTTTTTTAATGCCCATGGCAGCCCAGGAATACCTCCTGTTGTGACATCTGTGTTAAGGAGAGGTGAACGGGGTCACGTACACATTTTCTTCATGTTTTCATGCTGCAGGTTTGATTTTGACTGCTTTTACTTTTTTCAGCTCACCCATGACTCTTGCTCTCCAGCAGTGCTCAGCAGCTCCTGGGAGACCTGGAGCTCTCCGTGGCCATTCCCTTCTGCCAGTTTGGGGTTTAGACATCTTCCCCTCATTCCTTTCCCTCTTCACTTCTTCCCCAAAGAGCTGCATTTCAGTTTAGTGCCGCTTTTGGAAACGTGGGTTCCTGTGATCTCTCAGATGTGCCAGTGGGCTCACTGGCATTACAGGTCAGAGTTTCTGTCACCACCCTAAAAATGGACTTATTGGCAAAGGAAAAAAGCTCAGAAAATAACATTTTAAACCTGTCAAGTCTGATTTACAGAAATCTTCCATGATCTAGAAAAGAAGCAAGCAATGATTGCGTTCTACTCCACCCTAATTTTAATTATAAAAAATGCTATATAGTTTTCCAGTTGATATCCCTGTAAAGGAAATAAGTAGAG
Organism: Corvus hawaiiensis; assembly: GCF_020740725.1. Lineage (NCBI taxonomy): Eukaryota > Metazoa > Chordata > Aves > Passeriformes > Corvidae > Corvus > Corvus hawaiiensis. The sequence goes on from NC_063224.1 coordinate 5,649,207, forward strand.
TTGGAGTAAATCTTCCAAATAAACATGTTTCTCAGACATAAACATGATAAATCTTTTCTTTTGAGAAAGATATAAAGAATGGTTAACTTAAAATATGCATATAATAACATATTACCCACAGCTTCTCATGTTTAAAAAGATTCCATATGCTGGGAAAACCCATAAAATAAAACCCAAGAAATGCTGCATCCTCTTTCTATTAATTTGAAACAGTCACTTAATGTGAAAAAGGAAAAGATAGAAAAAATAAAGAAAACTGGTAGAACAGAATTATTTTATTTTTTCTTAGAAAATCCCAAACAAATCAGTAACTCCAGCATTCCAGTCTCTTCATCCTGTTTTTAGTGGTGTATTAATATGTAAACTCAATACTTCTGTTGAAAAATAGCTTTGGGTAAGGAAAAAATGGTAGCAAATTCCAGGGTGGCCTTAATAGCATTTTTGATTGAAAAAACTTGGAAAAATGTTGTTGTTTTAGGATGATGAGAAGTGCTGCCATCTCTTGTGGTTTACCCAGGATTGTCCCAAGTTTGACTGTTGTCTCTGGTTTGGTTTAAAACCTAAAAAGGGGCCAGTAACCGTGGCTCCCTCTCTTCACCATTCTTGCCCCATATTTAATGAGTAATTGGTTTAAAAATAGTCCCACTGAAGAAGCTTTCTGTTAAAGTACCATGGATGAAACAGTCACTTTTCCTATTTATTTTTTTTTAAGAGGAGTTTATATCTCAAAAAAAGTGTATTCCATATGACTGGGCTGCAGAGCTGGGATGGTGGGAGCTGGTGAATAGACTGGGACTAGGAGGACTTGTGCTCTGGGCTGATTATGCTTTTGACTTGGTTTATGAATTGGAGAAAATAGTTTGTATTTCACTTGACTCCATTTGTGATTCCCCCTATTTTGTCAGATATTTTCACATGGAGAACACTTGATGTACAGATGCCGGTAACTCCCTGGCAGGGGCACCCAGAACTGATCCTCCAAGGAACAGAGCAGAGTCCAAGACTTTCAAGACCTTTCAAGACACCAATATGGGGATGGTGACTGTCCTGTTTTATATCACAGCCCAATGGTCAGAGCCCTTCCTTGCAGACCTGTTTTCAGCTGTCTGCTTTCAGTTTGGGTTATTTCCAGTTCGCATACATCACTGTCTTGTGAACTTCTTGATCTTGATCAATTGTGGATGCCCCATACCTGGAAGGGTTCAAAGCCAGATTGGATGGGGCCCTGAGCAACCTGGTCTAGTGGAAGGTGTCCCTGCCCATGGCAGGGAGTGGAACTGAATGGGGTGTAAGGTCCCTTCCAACCCAAAGGGTTCTGTGATTCTATGCTATTTGAGCTTTTGGCTTTGCAAGGGGTCGAGGCTCCCACCCAGCTTCAAACTCAAAACTGCTCATGCCCCAGAGAGGCCACAAACCTGAGGACACGCCGAGCAGGGAATGTGGAGCTGCACACACCCACACCCTGTGCTGAGCACCTGCAATTACACATAGAGCTTAAGCAGTCCAGTGTCAGCCAGATGGTGTTTTCCCTACGAGGACACCCCAATTCCCTCCCTGTGCCCATTGAGAGTCTCACCTGTGGCTGTGGTGGAGGGGTTAAAGAGGGCTGAGCCAGGCTCCAGCTGTGTGCATGGGTGGTGTGAGGACTGGGCTGGGCCAGCTGTGAGTTCAGCTTTTCCCCCCAGTCAGCTAGAAAAGGGCTGTGTCTCCTGCACTGGGATTAGCACTGGGGGGAGGAAGGTTTTTATCGTAGGGAAGGAGGTGGAAAAAAACTGTGTTTGACTGATTCCTTGCTGAGCAGTGTCTGGGGAGGGTCTGGGCTGTGCAAAGCTGTCCTGAGAGGAGCTCTCTTGGCAGAGGGGTTAAGAGAAGCCTGACCTACTGACTGCTTCACTTAACATCCAGGCTGGGGAGATGCTTGTTTAGCCTAAAAGCTTGGGTGAGGCAGTCAGCTGGAGTTCAAGATCCAGGGACTTAATGTCCCATGACTGAGCGTAGCTTGTTTGACCTGTAGTGCAGATCTTGAGAAGAGGGAGCAGGAGTGTTTTTATGGTATGTGCTGAGCCTGCTCTCCCTGACTCAAACACCTCCTGGAAAATTAATAATTGAACATACATGTGACTATGTATAGACCCTTCTTCAAACAGAACCTGAAATGGGGCGGAATATCTTCCAACTTCATAGACTTTTTGTCCTGCTTACTGCACAGGACTGGCCATAAAATCTATAGGGAGATGGCTCTATAGCAGGGAGCAGGCTTTTCAGCCCACGCTTTTCAGTGTGAGCAGTGGCCTTCAACTCTGAATTCTTTAAGCTAAGCAGTGTGGTTAATTTCTGCCTTCAAACCGAGCTGGCATAGAAGGAAAAAACAAATTAATTCTGATTAGTTTTTTAAAATATTATTTGCCAAGCCACACTGCTCCCTGCTAAAATCAAGTGATGTTACTATTGGCACAGTGGGTTTAAACTCTCTACTGGGTTTTGCATGTTTTAGTAAAGGATGAAACTGATTGAATGAGATTGTCTATTAGTTGCAGTAGACCAGCAGTTTCTTCTTTGTAGTGGTGCAACTGATTGTTTGCCTAATAATACAGTGAGAATAGACTCTGTGTGCAAACCCTGTAAACTCTGAAGAAAAAGCCATGTCCTTTTTTTCCCCAATTGCTTCCAAGCCAGTAGCTGCTTCTAATATTCCTGTATCCAATGTGAGCCCAGTGCTGTTCAAAATGCACATCCACTATTTGTAAAGAGCTGTAATTGTTAGAAGAAAAGGATGTTGAGGAAAGCAGAGGGGAAATAATATAGAAGGGTTGGTTTTGGAACTCCCTGGGCTGCATTTTGGGGCAGCTTGGTTCAATTCCTGGCTCTGCTACCTCCTTCTCCTTTGACCTTGGAAAAGTCTCTCAATTTGCTCAGTGTCAGTTCCACACAGGTGTAAAAAGAGGCACTATTTTATATGCAGTATATACTGAATAAATGCCTACACTATATATTAAATACATGTCTGTATTAACTGGTAAAGCAAGAACCAATTCTGCCAAGACTTGTGTGATGCCCAGGACACGGGGTTCTGATTTCACAGTGCAGCACTGGCAGTGCAAACCCCAGATTAATTCTGTTCTTCTAATTCTTGACAATGTTCGTTATCTGAATGCTGAGTTTAAGTAGATGCTTATTTTTAGCCTCTATGTTAGTGGGCGAGGGAATGAAAGGGGAGGATCTCCCACACCAAGCATTTTTTTTTCAATATAAATACATGTCTCATAATATTATGGGCAAATAAAGGGTTCTTACCACTCATAAGGTGTTATGATAATCCTTCATGGAGTCCTTTTAATGAATAAACCAGGGATGCTTCATAAGTCGTTTATTAAGGGTTAATGGTGTATCTTCTCTCTTTGGCATCATTCCCAGCCTAAATCAAGCCTGCTTCATCTCATATGGATATGAAAGACAAACTGTACAGATTGAAAACATCTGTATACTGAGTGAATGAACCACATGGCAGCAGTGTCATGCAGAGATTTACTTGAAACTGTCCCCTTTTGTTTGACTTTAGAGGAACAGCACAAATAAATACAGTAGGTTCTGTTTAAACAAAGAGGACTCTGATCAATAGAGGTTTGTATAGCTTACGACCTTCAACTATAAACAAAAAATTGGGGTAAACCCCACAAGTCTCAGGTCAATTGCCATCTTATTTACTTTATTACGCCACTAATGTTCTAATCTCTCTTGCATATAAAATGCTTTATACAAGCCATCTTGCTTTGCTTCTCCATTTTCACCAGAGAGAAAAGGGGAGGTTGTGTTTGATTCAGAGCAACCTGTGAGTGTGGGTATGAGTGTGCTGTGAATTTAGAGTATTGTGAACTTACAGCAGAGAACACAGACATACCAGCTCAGGCAAATTTCACATTCCACTAAATTTTGGTTGAGGTTTCTAATAGTTTTTGGTACTTTTTGAGAGGGTTCAGGCATCCACAAAGAAAAGCAAAATGGTTTGTGGCTCACCATAGCCAGACCTGGGCACAAGAAACATGACAGAGGCAGTGCCATGTAGAAAATAGTTGATCTGTTCTGGCTGTGAGCAGGGGTTATCCCTTGGAAACACTTGAAAACATTTGCAAGTATCTGATAGGGACTGACCCTAGCTGCAAGTCTTTATTATTATTATTTTTGTTACTGTCTCCCAGCAAGATTAAGTAATTCCAAATACTGAGGGGATGACACTCCGGCATGAGTTCTGCCCTCATATCTCCAAATAGCTAACTTGAATTGTAATTACTTTTTTTCTGGTACTTTTTCTCATTTTCCAGAGGGGAGAGACTATTATCTTAATCTGTTTCTGTCCATTTTTATCTTCCCTGGATAACTTTTAATCCTTTTGGTCAATTTTAACAGAAGACAAAAAAGGGAAAAAATGTGCCTATACCGGTTTGTGAATATAGGCAGCAAGACAGAGGAGAAATATTCCAGTCATGCCTTTCCCAATGGCTGAATCTATAGCAGGAGCCTTCATGACGCATCAGAGGAGCCAGTCAAGACACACAAACCCAGGAGGACCCAGATTTATTAGCCTTGCTGCTCAGTTTTGCAGATGTTTTTCTTTGCTGAGGACATTCCTGTTCCCATTGACTCCAATGTTTTCAACTTCAGTGTTATCTGCTCTAATCTAGGAAATACTTCACTGCTGCTTCAAGTGCATTTTCTTGTGGAATTCAAATGCTTTGTGGGGTAACGGAGGGGTAAGTCCCACTGGGCACAAGTCTTTCCTCAGAGATTTGAGAGATCTGGAGAGATATTTCTGGATGTTGTCTGGTTTTGAATTTATGTTGGGTTTTTTTGGTTAAAATGCAAAGAGCAGCCAGGCACTGCTTGCCTCCCTATGTTCTCGTTCCACTAGCCAGGTGAGTTTTGATCCATGGAGCCACACACCTCACTGGCAGAAAATCTTACAGACATCTCAGTTTTGCAACTGAACAGTTGTGCGCTTGTCGTGGTTCCAGCATTTCTTCACAGCCTGCACTTAGGCCCAGAAACTAGAGCTGCAAGTCCCAGTCTCAGCAGTAATGTCTCCCCCATCATTAAATAATTGAGTTAGTCCTGCAATCTGGGGCCCAGCAGCCGGAGACACTACCTCATAGCTGGTGGGTCGCTGGCAGCAGGTTTGACAAAACCCTTCGGGGATGGCTACCAGAGGCTCTTTCCTGGCAGGTCCCAGCTTGGTTTGTTGGGTCAGTGGGGAGACAGACAGGGCTCGCCACGCCCGGCCTGTGCCAAGCCACACTGGCCAAGATTGGCTGTGTATTGGCTGTACCTTCCAGCACAGCGTTAGAAATACTGAAGAAGGGGCTGTGGTCCTTCGTTGAAGAAAGGAAGGAAATTTAGGTATCAGAGTCCTTGGGAGATGCTGTTTTGCTGCCCTCTAGGCAAAGATTAAAGCTTAAAATGTGGAAACTACAGGAAATGCTGTCCTGAGCACACCAAAGCAAAGCAAAGGGTTGGGAAGGTTGAAAGGCTTTTTGTGGGACTTCATTAAGGTGTGAGTATAAAACCTGTAAAAAGATCTCTGGGCTCAGATAAGGAAGATCCAGTGGTGTACAACAAAGAATTATCAGTAAAGGCATCATAATTACAAAGTTCTTTTATATTAAAATGATGTCATGTAATAGGTTGAAGAACAAGAAATAAATAAGCTGTGCAGATCTCCTTTATCTAAATAATTGCTTTCTTATGCATTAGGTTGAAAACTTCTCATATAATTCCAGTCCTTTAATGGCAAAAATGTATTCAATAAAGACTATGAAACTATTTTAACATTTCAGTAGTGTGCCTCATCTAGAGAATCCCAGAGTGCCTCAGTGAAATGCAAATTTGAGGGAACCATGGAAATAGAGAACAGGATATGGAACGAGGGCTTAATGGGGAGTGTGTCACCACAGGGCTCTATGGTGAATATATAACCTCGTTTTCAAGTGTAACAACTATTGTATGGAGATTTAGATATTTTTAAACTAAAATATATAATCGTATGACTTCAAGTGTTGAGTATTCTCTTACAGAACTGTTCCTTGAGGATAAATCTTCATTTCTCTCATGTGAAGAGCTATGCTGAGATCTGCCCATGGAAAATTACTTTCTAGGAGCAAGAATCACAAAGGACCTTTGCTCTCAGGCTTTTGTCTTAGAGGTTCACAGCATAATGAGCAAAATGGAATGAAGGGTATTAACCTCTGGAAGATGAAAGGTGATCAGGACTGAACCAGTGCTCCCCGTGGTTAGACCACAAGCTCTTACGAAAGCTTTATGATTGTTCTGTTTGTGTATCTCAACAGTTCCTAGGGAGACATTTCCATATGTCATGTGTTATTGCATAGAATATATATATAATAGTTGATCCTGAAGTGTTAAATTCTCATCTCTTAAACCAAAACAGATACAGTGACCTTAGGAACAATTGGCTCTTGACTGCTACCCACACAGTGCAGAAAGTATTAAGGAGGTGGAAAATGAGCTCAAGTTTCTAGTTTCTATTATTTGTGAATCAACAGATTTTTGTGCTGTGAATGTTTGCTTCTCTTTTGTCTTTGTAGGCGAAAGATCAAATTATTTTCTCAGTTTATCAGGATAGAAGGGACGCTTTGGAGGTAATTTGGAGAATATCACCAGGCAATAACCTTTTCAACAGGGCTTCAGTGGTTTTTGTGCTAGTCTAGGGCACTGAGGCAGCTTTGCTGTGAGCTGCTGGAGAGCTGTGAGCTGTGTGACCTTCCCCTGTTTGCTCAGTGGGGGCATGTCTCCCTGCTGCTGTTGGATCTTTTTATCTGCTTATGCCACTGGTGACCATGGCCCCCTTTTTCTCATCTGGGCTCGACACTGATCTGCTTGACTCTGAGCTGCATTAGGTCTCATTTGACTCACTGTATTTCCTTGGCTGCCAGGGCTGGGATTCCCTTTCATTCAGCAGTGCTTACCTCAGGCCACAGCCAGTGAGCAGCTGTCCTTTCTCTCCTCCTGTTATCTGCACAAGAGCCATCTACGTCATTTGTAGTATTTGTAATTTTTTCAGAGCTTTCAGTTTGTGCAGAATCTTGGAATGTACTTATCATTCCCTGCATTTTTCTCAAAATATCACATTAAAAGTTGCTCTTTGTGGATATCTGCTATATCATGAATGGATTCATGAGTACTTACATTTAATTTGTCTTGTGGCTTAGTCACATTGTTTCACTGGGTAGTATGGATGTTTGACTGTGGTCTGGTGAACCAGAAGTGCACTGTGAGAGCAGGAACAGGTTGGGAATGTGGCTATTTTTCACTGAAGAGAAGAAGGATGTTTAATGAATACACATTGGTAAAAGGATTTGCATAGCAAGAATGAGATTAACCTGCACTTTTGGAGTGTCTGGGATGATGTAGGTGACTCCTGGGGGGAGAATATGAGATATACCTCTGAGATGCTGGAATGAAATCATATTTATCCAGAGGTTCCCTTCAACCTAAGTTTTCCTAAGAATTGCATTTTGGAGTTAATTCCCAACAGAAGTGTTGGATTAAGCAGAGAAAGCAAAGCATTCAGGGAAAGCTGCTGGAAGTGCAGAAGAGTAAATAGGCACCCAGTCTTCTCACAACTCCACAGTCTGCAGTCAAAAAATGTCTCCTCAAGCGAAAAAGCTTGTGTTTTAATAGATGTGCTACCAGCAAACAGGCAGTTTTATGAGCCCAAACTCACTGCCACAGCCACAGCTTTTAATAAGGAGCATGTCTTTACAGATACATGGGAGGCTTCCTGGGGGCACAGGCATTGGGATTGTACCATCAGAGGCTGAATTCTCTCCATCTGCAGAGGCTGACAGTCCCAAAACACATAGGGACAGCTCTATGGCTTCTTGAGATACCTTTAGACTTCTCCTCAAGCCCTTGCTGTGCTGAGGTCTGCATCAGCATCTGGGATATATCCATCAGCTCCAGATTTAAGGTGTGAGAGAACTTCCTCCCTTATGCTTGTACCAGACTCTCCTGGGCTGGTTTCATTGCTAATGATCCCAGAATGGCAAGACTTTGAATGCTGGGAAGGATGAGTTTAAGGAAAGAAAAAAAATGAAAAAAAGAAACAGAAAATTTGGTATCTGTCAGGAATGGTGGAGGCCTTGCTGCTGGCAGGTAAAGGCAATGGCACACAGTGTTTGATTTTTTGGCTCCTCTAGTTGGTTTAAAATTTCAGCAAGGGGTTATTGCAATGATGAGACAGTTCAGTCCAAATTGCTTTTACCCTGACAAAGAACTGTTTATCTCTTTGGAAGAGGGGGACTCATCAGTGCTGGAAAGATTTCATATACCTGGTCTCAGGATCTCTTTCCCCTCAGCTGCTGGAACGTGAAATCTTCCAGCTGCCTCTCACCACACTTTGCTCAGAGAAGAGAAAATATTACGAACAAACGTTTCTAAATCCTTATTCAGCGTACTGAGGGCCAGAGCCTGAAGTAAGACTCCTGATAAATATGGGGATCCAAATCTGGCCCTCTGAGAGCTATCATCCATTACACACGAGCAAAGGAGCGGCCTGATGTTAAGATCTGACTGCTCATTGCAAAGCTTATTTTGTTACATCAGCAGGCCACAAGGTTCAATAAACTATGTGGCCTTTATCCGTTCCATATGTACTGGCTGCCTCCTGTAGTTTCTACGTATGTGCCCTGTATATGAGCTTTAAGGGAATCTGATGCCTTCAGACAGTAGAAATGCAGATAATTCTCCAGTTTGTAAAACTCCATTTAAATTTGATTCTGCATCAAAAAATAATGCCTGTAATTGCAGTTTTTGTTTTTGCGATACAGGCTTCCAGAGGAGCTTGTGACTCAGAGGATTTTATAGGCATTGAAATTTGATGGATTAATTGTTAATAAAAGTTAGATTGGGTAAGTGAATACAAACATCATACTGAGTTTTGTGTTTACATTGGCTCTCAAACATTTTTAAAGGGCAGTTTTGGACTGGGATGCCTGACAGAATTTTTGAGTTTTGCACCTAGAGAGTTATTTAACTGGAGAACAATCCCTGCTGACAACACCCAGAATTTTCTTCTGGTTTTTGTTGGGTTTTTTTTTGTCTGGTTGGTTTTTTTTTTTTTTTTGCATCATATTTTCATTATCTCCTATCAGGATCTCACTGTACAATAGTGACCTCTGATGTAAAGGAATCAGGAGTGCCACTTGCAAGCCCGACCATACAGCCTTGCTGAGCAATTATCAGCCTATTCAGCAACAGCTTAGAAGGGAAGGGACGTGTGTGCACACCCACACGTACACACACAGACAACTGGAAAGCTGGTGATAAAATAAAATTGAGGACCACAACACTGAAGGATCTGGAGCTGTTAATTTTTATAGCCGATACAGATACTAATATTTTATGAGGGTTGGAACTATCAGTATAAAAAAGTAATATCTAGCCTTACCCTTTTTGTTTTAATACAAAGATAAAACTATCACTCGAATAGAGCAGCATTATGGTTAATAGACCTCCTCTTTATGGACAAACCTATCTTCCTGTTTCCTTTTGTCAATATTTATAAAAGCAGGAGGATATTTGTGCCTAATCCTATCCAAAAGCCATGGGCTGGCTTTAAAGAAGCATCTCCTCCGCTCACTTATATCTCACGGCATATTTCAGCTAAATAGCAGAGTTGGACTGATCCTAGCCAGCTTTTATGTGTTGTAGTTTGTGAAATGGCTCCCTTTGCATCAATGCAGACTCTGAAGTGACACTGGATAGGAGACTTTCGCCTGCAGAACTTACATGACGGCAAACATTTGAACTCCTCAAAAGTACTGTGTCCTTGCTCTAGGGACACACCAGGGTGTCTCCTTTGAGTGCTCTCCATCATATTCCAGAGGGTCACAGCTACCCCAGAGGCAGCACTGGTGGGCCTGTTGGGTGTCTGCAGAGGCTACAAGATAGTCCTTGAGATCAGGGGAATGAGTTGCAACAAGATGGAGAAGAAACTGGGGAGAACGCTGGTCCCAAGTTGTGTGAGAAATCTATGCCCATGACCCTTTAGAATAAATAATATTACTCCTTAGGAGTAATAACGCAAATATTTATTTATGATGCTAAAGACATAATACTTTGAAGAAATGTGATATTATATTGGATACAGCTTTAAGAAAGGTGTTGATATACTGAGAGTCTCTCCTTACTCTACACATTATGTGCAGAGCATAATTTTATGAGTAGAACAAGGGTAATTTCAGAGGCAGGATGCAGAACTGGTACTCAGGTGATCCACACAACCTCAGACTTCCTCTGTGACTTTATTTTCCCCTTGTGACTCTTTGGCAGCCTTTATAAATATGAAAAAACTTTTTTTGTGCTCCACAGGAAAGTTGTACTTCAAGGCACAACAGTTTGAAAAGTTTTCAAGTATTCATGTGGTGGAGGTCATGCAAATGTATGGTTCAGATTCCTGGAAAATGCTACTAGTTCTGAGTTGGTTGCAGTAGTCATTACATAAAACTTGCCATAAGCAGGAGGACACAGCACAATCTAAGCTCTAAACTGTCCTCATGAGAGCTTATTCTTTATATTTTCTCATGGGATTTTATCAAAACTGCTAAAAGCCTGAGAAAAAAAGTATTAAGAAACAGTTAATGGCTTTTAAAACTTTCAATGGATTAATCCCTGTTTTCCAGCTTCTGAAAAAGGAAAACCAGATTTTTCCAGTCTTTCCGAGCCCAGCACAAACATTTTGGAAAAACACATATGTTTAGGAAGTACTTGGATGATCTGTAAAGTTGACTGACTTCTTCAATATATTGAAAGAAAGATGTGTATGCTTTGTAATCTGAGTCCTGGCTGGGCATCAAGCTCCCCATAAGGCATTCTGTCCTAGCAGCAGCCAAGAGACCTGATACTAATAATGCTCCAAGAATTCAAGGTGTTCGTTAATATTCAGCTCTAATGAATGCAGCATGTGTTTTGGAATAAACTGCATGCTTGAATGAGGACCTCTCATTCAAGAAGGTGAGGTGCATAGTAGAGTGATTAGACTTGGCAAAAAGCAGTTGTTTTGTGGGAATGACACCAGCCAGGTAATTGTCAATGCTCAGCATGCGGCTCCTCCGGCGTCACTCACAGATGCAGGAGGCTGAGCTGCTTGGATGTCCCAAACAACACTGAACTGGTAAATCCCAAGGGAATGCCATGACTGAGAAGTCCCTGCAGGTTGGCACAAATCTGTTTTGCGTTAGAGCACAGTTTTTTTTAGGCTTGATACACGTTTGGCTGAACACCCGGCCCTTTTCACCCTGTTTGATTTGTTAAAATTCTACTCACTTCCAGTAAACTGAAAATGGCTCAGCTTTTTAGAGACTACTTTTTAGAGCTTTGGAGGAGAATGAGCTTCAGCTACACCAGGTCAGCCCAGTAACCCACAGTAGCAATGCAAAACTTTGAATTTCTTACAGCAGGCAGGGGGAGAGGAATAGAACCTAAACATTTTTCCTTGTGAGATCTAAAATTCCACCAACCTCAAAAGAGATCTTCAGTCTTCGATGCAAGCAGGATCTATTCCCCAGTAATCACTTAGGTCTAGCTGCCTTTTTCCAGTGGTGAACATGCAAGGGAGGTGTTTCCATCCTGATATGTGCAGGTTTTGGGCCAAAATATCTTCAGTTTCTTAATGGGATTGTTGAGTGGAGGCCCTCATTTCCATACAGCTGAAGAGAGGAGATGATCTTCATACAGGGAAATGAGATGTTCTAACACCCTTATCTTACCTTACATAACTCCAGATGTTAATCATCAAAAAAAAAAAAAAAAAAAAAAAAAAAAAGAAAAAGATCCAACCCTTTTTAATATTGGGGAGTGAAATGATAAGGCTTGACTTAATTTTTCAATTTTCCTTTGATAAACCTTAACTTTGAGATGCCGCAGGAGGTGGATTCACTAGACTTCTTGGTAACCTTCAAATGCAATTACATCAGCCTAAACCTATATATTCATGTTTTCTCCTTATAAAGCACCTTTGCATTAAATTTGGAGTGGAAATTCTTAAAGAATTAATTGAAAGAAAGTATTTGGTGCTCTATGTCGGAGGAAGAAGGTAATGTTTTTAAGAAATAGTAGTCTGGAAGAATAATCAAAATATATTCAGAACATTTAGCAACAGTTTAATGAGTTTTCAGCATTTCCATTTCCTGTCAACCAACTTTATCAGCCACCAATACTCCTAGAAAGTGATTTGAAGTGATTATTTGCTTTGGTGCTATTACAGTAGAGCAAATGCTTCTGAAATAATTGTGAGGGCATTTTCAAAGTGAAACCATTTTTTTTTTTAAGTATGACTGCATATCACTATACAGTTACTTATGGTTCTACTTTCCACACCCTATAAATAATAATAACAATGATTGAAATAACAAAAGCTTCCCCCTCAGACCAATTTACTTAAATTTTCTTTTCACTGCATTATTCGGTTTATTTAATCTTTACATTATCTCTGACTTGTCTCTGGATTTCAGACACATGTATGCAGATAATTAGCATGGATGCAGATATTGCACAAGATGGTCAGGCTTATCAGATACAGGCATGTCTAATCTGTCAGCAATTTACAGTTTCTTTTTAAATTTCCACTTCCTGATAACAGTAGAAATTTTTCAGGGGATGTGCTCCTGGTCTCCCCTCTGCAACTGGGGCAAGAAAGTCTCACAAGATGGGATCTAACTGCATAATGAGCACTTAAGGAAAGGCTCCGATCTGTGTGCCACACCTCTACCCTCTCTTGTATACAATGAAAAGCCCGTCAATGTTATAGTAAATCACGAGGTTTCAGTCCAGAAAAAACGTATTTTGCACCTCATCTGGTCTAAATATTGAGTTTACGAGTGAATGTTGCTTTGCATTATGTGTTATAGATGCTTTATGTTTATTTAAGAACTCAGTTTGCAGGAATGTTTTCCAGACATGCGGTTTACCGCAATAGACAGTTGTTGATATTCTGATCCCAAGAGCATTAGAATATGTTTAGAAATTGCGACACTTTTAAAACCAGATGTTCTACATAAGCTACACAAAATTGGGGGTGGGGGAACAAATAGAACTGTCATTTGGCATGAAAACAGCCTGTGTTAAAGCAAGGGCAAACACATACCAAGTGAACTAAACGTGGTGAACTGCCCTCAACCCTTTCCTCCTTTTGTAAGTAACTATTTTAACAAAAGATGGAAAATCCCATCTCCCAGATGGTGTGGGAAGGGGAAAGGAAGGCTTTCAGATCCAGGTTTTCATCTGAAGGAAGCTGCTGCATCTTGTTCCTGGGATGGATCAAACCAGAATGACAGAGCTAGGCAACTTCAGGCGAGGAAAGAATGCAAATCTGGATTCAACGCCCAGCCCAGAAATTCATTTTCTGTGCGTTTCTAAAGGTAAACGATCTTCAGTGAGGAAACAAAGATTTGCCCTGCGTGGTGAATTGTCACAGAAAGGCTCCTCCAGCAGCCAGAGACTGGTAGCACATTCTGTCCTGTCCTCCAGTATGGTTTGACCGAGATGTTTGTGTAAACAGCTGGGGGATCATCCTGCGCCAGGCACTGTCTCAGGGACTGAAGTATCTCAAACTAGCTCTGCCCTGGGACTCTGGTGGGAAAGCACGGCTGGGCAGCTGAACAATCTGGACTCACAGCCATCATCAGTTGATGATAAACTGCCTCTTTCCATTCAATCTGTTGCTGTTTTTCTTTCTGACTTTGAACACTTTCCCTTGTTTATTAAATAGTGGAAAGCAAAAGAGTTTTCACATACACCAACCTTAAACAGGTTGACTTGAGTCATATTACTCTGAATTATTTTTCCCCTCCTATCACAAGTTAACATGCATTAGGGTAATCAGTGATAACAGTATAGAATGGGACGTATAATAAAAATAAGACCAACCGACAGCCAAAAGAAAATTAAGGTATCTCTGCTTTTCTTTGTAACAGAATCCCACAGGGATGGAAATGTTACCAGCAAGTTTGAAGGAATTTGCACAAAATGTGTTGGCTGAGGTAAATAAAGCAACATGTTTGCCCAAAGATTGAAAATGTTATATTTGTAATATATAAGTAATGCAATGTCTGACAAACTGCCTTGTTTAAAAGCGGTTAAAGGAAAGCTGTGAAGAAAAGTGATGGGCAAAGTTTTGCTGTTAGATTTCCTGAGCATTAAGAATCAGAGCTGTTTGGAACCTCCTGTGTCTCTTCCAAGCAGCAGCAAAGCTACTCTGCACATGGAGGGTGCATTTTAGCAGTTTGCTGAGCTGCATAGGAAAAAGCTCATTTATGAGTCTGTGGTTCATGGGAAGGCAATTTACCTACATTAGCAAAAGGACTAAACTGCCCTCCCAGCTTAGTCACCCTGCCTGCCTTCATTGAACAGAGTGCTCCTGCTGCCTTCAGTGCATGTTGGACCAGTTTGTTAGTCCAGCTTCAAAGAATTAATGCAGTAGTAGGATCTGCCCACTGATTCATTCTGCTCCTCATGAGTACCTGAAAAGCCAGCTCTGAAACTCTTCCTAGGTCTGCCTCACCAAAGACAATTTATGGCGGAAGTTCATGTGCATATTTATTTTGTTGCTAAAGAGTTTGCTGGCATACTTCAAAGTGTGGGCTATTACCTGTTCAGGTTTATTGCCTGCTGAAGTGAATTATTGCCTACCTGAACAGGCCTGCTGAGCAATAGTTCAAATTAAAATGTGTCATTTATCATGTTCACACCAATCCAAAATGACCACAAAACCCAAGGTGTAATTATTGCCAGGCTCTGACTGCAGAGCTATCACAGCAAGCTCTCAACCAGTGGGGAATACTGGTTCCTCTCTTTGAAGGAAATCTGCTTCCTTATTCATAATGAACAAATATGACCCTATCATTAACAGCAATATTGTTTCAAATGCTGATATGCACCACAGAAACCAACTTTGAAATATGGGGGAAGAATGTGACATGGATTCCATCCAAGATTAGTTTTTCAGCAAAGTGCAATTTTAGACCCAACTCTTTTCATTAAAATTTATTCTAAAAGCATGTCTTGGGCTTATCAACAGTATCCAGAAAGGAGGTTGTCACACAGCCTGGAATGGTGGTGCTATTTTTATTAGTGTCATTATTATTATTGTTACTACTATTATTGTTTACCACAATTCAGAAAAAAAGAAATGACACCAGGATCTCAGTACCAGCATGGGCTGTGGATACTTCAATTTGTCTACAGCTGTAGTGAGCCAAGCCTGTACCTCCATGTTCTGCTCCATCCTCTTCTCTCCCTGCTGCTTGCTGTGTCATCTTTTTGTGAAAAAATATTATATATTCCAGGGTTTGTGTTCCATTTTAACCTAAAACTAGTAGGGCTGCAGCTTTCTATGGTTTGTATATGACAGCAGTGAAGACCAGCAGTATATATAGTCTGCTGTTCTCTCACATCCTTCCCCAACCCTTCCCATCTCATCTGGGGCTTTGGAGATTTTTCTGGGTAATGTAAAGCTCCTAAAGTAAGAGAAAAATAATGCTTTTTATCTATGTCTTTACTGAAACATTGTAAATGTATATCATAACATTTGCTTTTGTTTTCTTTTATTATTGTAGGATGTGAAACAATAGGGAATAGTCAGACAAGACCAAAATGGAAAGCAAAAATCAGAAGTACCTGCTTTAATGAAAGCATGCTGTAATAGGTATGCTTTTTTGTTTGTGCAAACTTGTGGGTGTAAATACAGGGAAAGGAGGGGGAATAAACCCCCAGCAGTGACTTTAGGCTGATGAGAAAACTCCTCTGGGATGCAATTGCTTGTGCACTGGGGTTGAAGATGGATGAGGACTGCAGCATATGGTCAGGCTGGCCATAATTCATATGCAGACTTGGGTTTGAGCATCCTGACTCCTGCCTCACTTCTCCGTGAACCACTCCAGGACTCTGCAACTAAACACTTCCCAAATTATGGAGTTTGCATCCTAGTCTGAATTGTGCAATTCAAGCCTACCTGTGGTTGTACAGTCAGACAGAAAAGCCAACAGCCAAGGGCAACGCCTAGTCACTGACTTTGATCTAGAAATGGTTATTATCCAGCTATCTACATTACAAAACATCCAGTTTGCTACACCTGGGTTATCTACTGATTTGGCTTCATTTGATAGGCAAGAGCAGGTCTAGCATGGGAGAGCTTCACATCCCCAAATGATGCATCTTTCACAAAACTGTTAAGTGATAAACCTTGCAAAACCCGTGAGTAGGACACTTTTCTGTCCACCTCCCAACTCTGTCTCTACAGTTGATCCTAAACAGCACCACTGGCAGCGCTTGCAGATGAGATGGAAAAGTGAATTATTTCTTCACCCTGCAGAGCTGAGAGTCTCCAGTGGGCAGCAAGAGGGAACATGCTGCTGATGACAGCTACAGCAGTGTGGTTATGCAGAGGAGTTCAATTCTCAAGAGATTACGCAGATTTTTCATGAGGGTAAATGACTTATTTTCAAATAATTTCTTTGAAATTTTTTTCTTCCTGGAAGCATAGTAGGAAAGTACTTAGAAAGGAAGTCACTCTGAATTCTCTTCACTCCAGGTTAGAAAAAAACCTCTTTATCTGAGGAGTAAATTTGGGTCACAATGTAGTAGCAGAGTCCTCATGCTGAATAAATTGCTGAACATGTGGTAGTGTTTTGTGACATGGTCTGTGGAGTGGGAAGTAGGCTGAGCTCACCCAACCCATCTCATTTATGGCTTTACACAAGTAAATAAGTATGTTTTCAGCCACTCAACACAAGAATGGCTTGCAAATTGCAACCACCATTGCCTGGCAGGTCAAAGGTTAAGCTTTTCAACAGGTCAGACTACAGTGCTAATTCACCTCAGTAGTGAGTCCCAGGCAGCCTGTAATGCATATTTGTGGTGGTTGTGTTTGTATAGCATACACATAAAATGAAAACCGTATGACAGAGGTTAGTCCTCTTAAATGGTTGTCACATTGGCTTGGGCTGCTTTTGTACAGTTATCCATATGCTAGCCAAGATTCTGGTGGAATTTTCGTATGAATTTTATTGACGTGGTGAACTAACTTGGGTAATTTCATAGCTATTAAAATCAGCCAGTGGCCTAAGAAATGCACTGCTTTATTTATCTCAAAAATGTTGCTAACTGGTCTGGCCAGATCCATCTTCCAGTGGTGGCCCTCTTCCAGATGTGGAAAACCCCTTTTTCTGACATAAAGGGTCCAGACAATCCTTGTGTGCCTGGTCCACAAAACCACTGATGCTGTGGGCTGAGGGCTCAGCCCCTGTCACCAGATGTGTTTCCTGAGTGTTACACAAAGAAGGAGCTTGCAAGAGCTTCTTGAGTTCCATTCACAACTGCCAAAGCTTGCACTAGGGCCTGAATTAAATGAAATGTCTAAGTTAGGAGTCTAAATTAGGCATTTAAACTCCCTTATATACCCAGTTGGGAGAGATAGGCACTCCCAGGGATACCCTGGGGAAGTGCATTTGACCTCCATGTGTGCGTGTCCACTTTACAGGGAGCCCGAGGCAGCAAATATCCTAACACAGGCATCTCAGCTGGGCACATGCAGTGCTGTTCATCTGGACCTGGATAGCTGCACACCATGCCAAAAACTACCTCAAACTGCTTCTTCAAAGGGCTGATATTCTCATACAACCTTGCACGCTACTCAGTGGATTTGACATGCAGACATAATCCCATGGACAGTAGTGACGATGTGAGTCCAGCAGTCCAAAGATCTCTGTCTGAATGACCAAAAGAAGTCATTTACTGTCTTTTGTTGGCACAGAAGTATTAAAATTTCCTCCTCCACAAAGCAGGAAGAGCAGACACAGCCCTGGACTTCCTGTCCCAGATCCTTCCTGACCAAGATGCCCTGCTCCAAAGGAGGAGCCGTGACCTTTCAAGGCCGTGTCCTGGCACATCAGGACATGCTCATGTCCATAGCACACGTTCCTTGTTCTGTTGCAAAACAGGTTAAATAAAAAACTTATAGGCCTATTTTAAGAGATTTCTGCTGAAAGGCGAAATAACAAATAGAAAAGAAATGTATGGGTACACATGGCGGGAGACAAGTGGGATGTTTTGGGAAGCTCCCATTTCCATCTCTCAGAGTTCCTCTACATCCCTGAGAAAAGAAGATGAGTGCTCCCCATCTTTGGTGAAATGCTTGATGGAGCTAGCAATAGCACTCCAGTTTAACAGTGACTGTAAATGATGCTTACATTTCAAAAGCATTTTTTGATAATATTTTTCATAAATATAAGCTAAAGGGGTTGCTTTCCACGAGGGTCATTGAGAGTTCACTAAATGCAGATAGACTGTATTCTGTATTAATGATGTTAAGCTCACTGCCTCATAGAACTGCCAAAGCCCTTTATTTAAAGGAATAGCACTGTATTTCACAAGAAAATATTTTTAAAGCTCTCCTTACTGAAAACTTGTCTAAAGAGAGACAAGTCTAATTATTTACATGGAATCTGAAAGGTCCAGTATGGGATGTGTTCAATGAGATACAGGCTTTATTTACATTTAGAGCACTGCGCTACACATATCATTAAAAGATTTTGCTTTTTTTATTTAACAGAATATCAGCAATTAGCTTCTGCAGCTAATGATTGGATTTTATAATCCAATTTTATAATATTTTTCTGACTCTTCAGGAACAGCTACAAGGATTTGGTTGAGCTTTTGTACTGAGCTCTGGGTAAGGGTTTCCACACAGCAAGAGGAGAATCACTGTACAGGTCACAGTTGATTCTTCAGGAACAGCTACAAGGATTTGGTTGAGCTTTTGTACTGAGCTCTGGGTAAGGGTTTCCACATAGCAAGAGGAGAATCACTGTACAGGTCACAGTTGCTTCACTTCACAAGGGGAAGTGATTTACAGCTCATCTGTTTCAGTTCACCCACAGCAGCAAGGTGGGTGACAGAGCTGGGATTTATCTCTTGACATGGGACAGTTGTTTATCAGGCCAGAAAGTGGGGCTGTAGGTAAGATTCTGCCTTGCATGGGTAACGTAAGTCAAAAACCATTCTGGCTGGTACTTGTGGAAATTCCACAGTGGTGGTGGCTTGAAAAGTGGGATCGAATTACAAACTAGTTCTTGTTACAGCCACAACTGTGAAGTGGCCTTAAAGCAAATTGCTGGGAGTGTGGTGTAGGTTAGATAGTGAAAGAATCTCTAGAAATAGGTTCTTCCTTATCAAGCCAGTGCAATCCACTGAAACCCACATGGTTGTACTGAGAATTAATTCCTTGTCTCCTCAACGGAGAATGAATCTGTAAAGAACAATCTGCTCACACTTCTGCCCTCCCATGTCACATTTCAAGTCTATGCAGTTGTAGAGGAGCTATTTCTAAGCAGAAAAACAAAAACAGTACAAAAACGTTTTTGCTTCTTACAAGTCTTCTGTCTACTCATGATGGATCAATTTATGAAGTTGACAAAACTTGCCATTAGAGTGTGAAGACCTGAAAGTGTAACGTGTAGTACCCAGCTAAGCAAAATTCCTCTTTTAGCTCTGACTATTTGGTTTAGCAGCTGTAGCAAGAGTGTAAAAACATTTTCAGGAATACACTTACTGTATATCCCACTCCATTAAGGGCTGGTACTGTGGCCCCACCCTGGCAAAACTGAGATGGCATTCGGAACCTGTGATATCTTGAGAACTGCAGGTTCCACTTCTCAGGTGATGTAGTGATAGGTATTAAGGGCCATATTTAATGGGAAAACAATTCCTAGGACACTTACCTGTTTGCTTTCCAGTGTGTGAAAACTGGTTCTAGAGTATAGTTTTATTGTCTGTGCTCTTGCCTATCTGTGTAAGATGGCGTCAAGTGACCCTAAACAAACTTGAGCTGAAGTATACAGGGAGAGGATTAATCAGTCAGGCACTTAAGCATAAGCCTAATGTTAAGCATGCAACATAATGTTGTTGAAGTGAAGTCAGTGGCATTATTTGTATGTTCGAAGTTAACCACTGAACTTATCTGTTGTACTATATCAATGCCTAATAGCTTGTGCACTTACTTGCAAATATAAGATACTTAATGTGTTTATTCTGGACTCTTCCTGTTGTTGTGCATCAGAAAATGTTGCCCTCAACCAAGCAGGGTAGTCCAGGCCTGCAGCAGCAGTGCAGGCCAGCTCTTCCTCAGGCAGGGACAGAGAGACGGGATGGAGCTGGATATGGGCAGGGAAATGCACAAAGCAGGTCTGCAGCAGGTCCAGCAGCAGATCAGGTTTTCCAAAGCCCTCAAGCAAATGTCACTAGTTCTGGCTTTAGCCTCAAGGGCAGCAGAGTTAGGCCACTGCTGAAGGTTTGGAAAGTTTTTTGCTTGTTGGGCTGGGAATAGTAAGAGGAACATTGTGGTTTCCCTGCAGCTGTCAGAGACAGAAGAGCTGAGTTCTGATCTTGTTCACTCATGGATGTTCTACATTTGTGCAAGTCCTCTCACTGCCTCACTGGTCTGGGGATGACTGTATTTTGCTGTCCCAGCTCCTCTTCTCTGTGCATGCAAAGCTAACAGACTCCAAGACCTAGAGACACGAAACCTCTGTGTAAGAGTGGCTTGTGAGCTAGACCACCCCACCCAACTCCTTCTTGATTGTTTGGAAGGACAGTCTGGGAAGATTTAGGCAATAAACCAATATTCCCACCCACTAATAACCAAAAAAATTAATGTTCTTGAGTGATGTGCTCAGCACCTTCTATTCTCACTGAAGTAAGTAGTTCCTTTGGGTCTACTTTCATGTGTCTTTAGGGAATGTAACTAAATTACACCACATGAGAGCTGGTAATTTTAATGTTATGCTGTAAGGGGAAAACTATAAACATAACAGGAAAGACTGGATGTTTTCCATTCATATTTTTAGAAAAGTTGCTTCTCATCTGTGCATATTTGCTTTTCAACATCTCTGGCAAGATCTAAATGAATTACTTAACTGGAATTGAAAAGCAAGTCTTACTTTTAAATTAAGGTGATAAAAGCTGTTGTATTTTTTTATTTTTTGGAATATTACTATAGAAGATAAAGATCAAAACCAGACCCAAGGGGAGATAAGACTAACAAAACACCCAACCTCTAACCTCATGGCAGGAGATGGATTATTTTAGAGAATGACTGGCTACGATCCGAGGCATGGTCCATGGAGTCTGGTGAATCCATGAGGTTTCAGTCGGAAGCGTTTCCACGTGGTGTCAGTGTTTTGTGACAGGGAGTACAGGGTGTGCAGAGCTGGGAGTGGCACAAGGCCATGTGAATGAGCTTCTACTGCAAGAACCATGCCAAGTTTTGTGCAAAACATGGAGAAAAGCTGAGAATGGGCCTCATGGAGAAAGACTGAAAATGGAATTTCAGTTTCTTCTCCTCTGTCAGTGGGAAATGTGTAAAGTATGGTGAGCCAGAACACAGCAGGAGATTTTTGTTCAGAAACCAAAACTGTCCTCGGAAAAACACTCAGATGTTGGGTGACCTCTGCTCATTCAATCAGGATTTGGCCAATTTGAAATTGGGGATGTTTTTACAAGTTAAACTGACCCCTCTGAGGGCAGCAAATATGGTCTGAGTTGTGTGAGAGGTGGTAGCACCTACTCCTTGCTCCATACAGCTGAAAACCCCTGTTTCCTTGGAGGAGGCACAGGTGGGATCTATTTTCTGCAAAAATCAATCACCTGAATTGTAGGGCAGGAGAATTTCTATGCCCACACCCACCCCCTGAAAAAACTCTCCCCAGTATTTCCATGCTTCTCTTTTTGCCATTAAGACAAGATTTTCTCCTGCAACTGAAAAGTAAGTGCTTCATAAACAGTTCCTCCGTCTGCAAGTGGACCTTGAAAATTGATTATTTTTTGTTTGTTTCTTTTAGTCTCCAAATGTTTCTGCCATTATGAGGCAGGCAGTTATTTTGCTAGGAAGGAATGTGAAGAATTAGAAAAGTTGAAAGCGATTAGGACTCTGTCTTTTAAGACAGAGCCTTTCACAAAGCCTGGCATGCAGCCTGCTCAGAGTGAGCATCATAAGACACCCTGAAGCCTTGAAATCCCTCAGTTTTAAACCCCATGGGGTGGCTTTTACATTATCAGGGAAGAGATGATATTGCAGAGACTATTTGCTTCATATTTTAAAGGCCTCTGAGTTAATATTTATTCTAAGTAGATGTTTATTTTTGGATAGTTTTATTGTTTATAGGAAGGCCACAAAGAGTTCAATGTTATGGAGAAATGGTTACTTTGTATTTATGGTTAACGAAAAATAAGAAAAAAAGAAAGTTCCAAACAATCCTGCCCCAGTTCTTTATTTCAGGAGACAATGTACTTTCCACCCATGCACAGGCAGTGCTTTACAGGCTGTATAATAAAACGCTGTTCCAGATATTGTCTAAATAGAAACAGATTTAACCCTGCTGTTGTGACTTGCATTGCTGGGTAATGAAAGTTTTCAATCTGGTTTTACTTTGTTTTATGCTCACTGGAGAGCTGCACATCCACAAAATCCTGCCTTATGCACAGAGACCTGTTGTTCCGATGCCATCTGTTTGCATATAAAAGGTGAACATCCCCAGAAACAAACAAACAAACAACCACAGGATCTGGCATTTTCTGATGGACAATGAAATGCAATTCAGCCCTCAAAGTGAAATTTCCTGCAAAGACTGAAGTTTATGGAAAAGAACCCAGTAGTTTCAAATGAGACTTGAAGGTTCTTATGACAAGGAGGTGGTGGTTCCTATGCCTTCCTAACAAAAAGTCAGAAACCCATAAAATTTCTAACCTTAAATCTTTTTGTGAGTGAGTCAAATAATTTACCTAGGCAGTCATTCACTAATGGCCCACTGAAAACTGCTAAAAAGACTCTAATTTAAGTTGGCTTTGAAAATTACTCATTGCTGTGTTACCTAAAGCAACCTCCAAGTGCTTCTCTACAGGGGAAAAGCCCTGTGATAAGAGATAGTCCCTGAAGATCTGAGAACAAAAGATGGGCTGCAGCATCTGCATATCAGGAAACGGCCCATTACTCATTAATTGCTCCATTTCCGTGCACCAACGGGGGGTCACCCTGTCACTGAGGACCAGAAAGATTATAGCAATAATATAAATACCTCTTTATTTACAATTTTGCAAGAAAACAACTTTCGGTGTTTGTTATTATATATAAACTGGGGGTTTTTTTAAGTTTCCACGAATAAAACACTCTTGGAGGACAGTAGGAAGTTTGTAATTTGAAGCATTTTGCTGTGGGACTAAAGGTGTGTTTCCATAAGTCACAGAGCCACGTCCAGCTGTTGGGACATGAGCTAAGGACTAGGAGGAACCAGATTCTCCTCTTTGCTCCCCTTCCGATTTCCTGTATGACCTTGAACAAGTTACTGAGTCTCACTGCCTGTGTGTACAGGCAGTACCCTGTTATTCTTCCTTTTATAATCTATGAAACTCCCTTTTATACTCTTAAGTATTTTTTATCCAGAAATGTGACCCTAGTTCGAGTTCCTGTAGCTTCTGGACCTATTGGTGGGGGTCAGTATAATTCCCTGCTCAGAAGTGGTCCCATCCCTGAGCTGGTGCTGAGGGAGGATGGAGGGAAGGTACCAGTGCTCAGCTGCCCCAGCACTGACAGGGGCTGCCTGGGGCTTGCTGGGCCTGGGATCTCCGTGGTTTTCCCATCTGCAGATCAGAGGTAACAGGAATCGCCTCCTGCATGAGAAGCTGGGTGGGGGTAAATACAAGTGACACTAAGGGCAGGCATTATTATCATAATGTGTGTCTTACAAGTGCTTGGGGTAGTCACTGTAACAACATCCCCTAGAATTTGTGTCCGCTTGAACTGCTCTGTCTGTGTAATCACAGAGCAAGAATGGGCAGGTATGACTCTGATTCTTATCATCGTGGATTAAAACACAGCAATCACCCCAGCCCACCTCTTAGTATTCATTTTACTTATTAAAGCTTCCCAACAAGTCTCTGCAGTGATGTTATCTGCTAAATTGTGTGAGGTTTCTGATCATTAAGTGGATTGGTCTTCAAAGAGCTAAATGAAAATGAGCAATAAATATCAGTGTTACTTAGGTCATATAGTGTAAAATGACAAGGAGACCGAAAGACCTTCTGGCAACTGCAGAGCAAACAAATATGAAATAGATTCACTAGCTCTTTTTGTGGGTTTTTAAAAAGTTTCTCAATTATTTAATTAATTTCTTTTTAAAGTAAGTTAAAAGGGAGAAGCAGACATGGTCTTAAAAAACAGAAACTCCTGAATTCCCCTGTCTGTTTTTTTCAATTGTTGTGACCTCAAATGATATATTTTTACCCCTGCACTAACTTTCTTCTCTACAGAAGGGACATTGTAATATTTATGTATGCTCTGGGGAAGGTATCATTATTATGGCAATTTCTCCAGTGCTTTGCACATAGACAGATGCATTTAAAAGGTGAGCCTCCCGCTGGTGGGTGTAAACAGGAGCTTGGAGTTCTGCACCTGCAATTGTGTTTCCTGTATAAAACTGAGCACTGTACCAGTAGCAACCTGACTGCAGAGATAAATGAGGCAGCAGCAGTTGCAGTAACTCCTGCTTGTATCTGTGTTTTCATTCATTTGGAAAAATAACCAGCCATAACTGTTGCCAGGGCAGATTGTATCCTCAACCAAATACTGTGAAAATCTTCCACTGCAATATTAAACACTGTATGATTTCTTAGGTAATATTTTAAAGGACTTATTTTTTCTCAGTGAAAATGTAATGAAAAAAAAATCAAAATGCTGCAACTTCTTATGTCTTGATTATTCTTTTTAGTCCCTCCCTCTAGTCTAAAATTATGGCAGCAGCCACGGTGAATGGCAGCTTTCTCCTTGAAAAGCAGCCTAACCCTGTGAATATTGCTCTGGTGAAGCCTCATGCTCCTCCTTTATAACGTGGCAAGAGCTCTGAGAGCCTGATGTGTCCATGCATGCTCCAGCAAACCAGGGACAAACTCCTCACCCCACTAAAAACCCACTCACCCAGTTCTCAGAGGCCAGAGTTTTGCTCTAGCCAGATTTTCCCAGTCCTTTCACCAGCTTTTGTCCTTCTGAAGAAGCAATATTTGAGAGGGAGAATTTATCTTGCAATAAAAATAATGAGATTTTACTGTGCTCATTTATTTTTTTCTTTTACTGTCTTAGATGCTGGCATCTCTGCTGTGGTGACTGAAGCACTCTTGAGTTAGAAGTGGGATCAAAAAGAAAGAGGAGATTCAATTCAAATAAGGTTTAAAGACTGAGGCACAGAGAAATGGAAGGAAAAGTCAATTTTTGAAACAGCGGAGAAAGAAGGCTATGACCCAAAAACCCACACTCTGAAGGTAACTGTCATTTCCTTCTTCTGTGAAGAGTGTTGGGGTTTCTCTAAAGGAAGTGGGGGGTGGGGAGAGGACAGTTCCTGGTATTTTCCTCAGCTTAGAAAGCAGACAAAAGTCATCAGGCTTCCTATGTGACTGAGAAGTGTTACGGAAAGTGTGAACTCTGCGGTCAGGTACCCTGGTGAGGACTGTCAGGACTAGGAATCTTTACTCACGTTTCAGTCCACAGTGCTGTTCCCTGAATATAAGGAAAAAAATTCTAGTTGGATGCTAAAATGATTCAGGGAAGTGTTAGAAGGTCCTTGGCTCCATTTGTCCTGCTGCTCAGTACTCCATGAACCCTTCACACTGGAATGTGCTGTCCTCTGCACCTTCCAAACATATCTGGGCCACATCTGCCATGTGGTGACACAAATACACCCAAACACTTTCTACACCTTGGTAAAATGTTTATTCCCAAAAGGTGCCAGCAACAAAAGAGTCAAATGGGATGGCTGGAGAACACATGTTAATTGGTTTCAGGAGATCTTCAAACAGGGCTCAGAAACAAATCAAAGCCATGCAAGGTAACTGTAAAATTTATTGTGCAAAATTAAATTATGGGATACTTGTTAAACATAATATTTTAAACTTCCGTGGAAGCATCATAAGGCTGCTAAATTATAACTGTGATGAAGGCATGATGTGAAATACTCTGGCTCCCATTCTGCAGATAAGTAAATCAGGCACAATGAAGAGGAATGGAGGCTCAGATGTGTTTCCTGGGAATGGGTATAAGGACACACATCACCTGGGCTCTCATCTGATTGATGTCTGTCTCCTGCCTCCCTTTTCCTGGTGAATGTAGAGATCATCCATCTTCACAGCAAAGGGAGGGGGGCCAACTACAGAGGTTTTGGTTGCTCTTATGGGATCAGATCTCTAGTGACTTGGACAAGGACACAGAACCGAGTGGCAGCATTAGGATGAATGCCAATGGATTCTGCTCCCATTTTTCAGTTAATAGGTATTCAGCTGAGGAGGGCAGTTTTGTGCAGGGAAAAATTCATTATATAAATATGTACTGAGGTGAAGCAAAGCAGAATGAAGATTAGAAGGAAGAAAATTCTGGTCTTGGTTCTCAGCTCCTAAAGCATGAAATTCTAAAGCTGGAATGGTTTGCCTTGTGCTGGAGCCTGGTGTGCGGGGCCCATGTTTTCAAGGATGTCATTTTGCATTTGTTGCATCAGTTAGGATTTACATAGCCTTCTATGAAATCAGGGCCATAAATGTTGATTTTAAACAAAGCTATTTCCATAGGATCTTTATTGTCTGTGTAGTGGTAAAGTGCTATGAATAATTTTTCCCAGGTGCTTAAACAGGTGGTGTCTTCAAGGGAAGCAGGGCTTCTTTCATGTTCCCTATAATTTGTGCTGTCTTAAGCCTTCATTGTCAATGTCTTGGGTGAACGTTTACAGCTGCCTGAAATGTTGCATCCCCACAAAGACGCTGGATACCCAGCTCCACGATTGGAGTAGAAGTGTTACAGTTATTTATTTACAGGGAAGGAAATAACACAGTGGCTCTATTTGCTACTCCTAAATTTATTTTCTCTTCTTTTGTGCAGTGTAAAAATGTTAGTCATCTCCAATGGCCCTTGGATATAAGCTTTCCAAATATATTCTCTATATAGATGCACTGATGACACTCCAGCAGTTCAGCAAGAGGAAATCTGAAATAGTGGCACTAAATGACAAGGAAAAAAAATCACCAGGGAGAAAACTCTCCATAAAAGTCTGAGGATTATTATGGAGCATTGGGAAATGTTGCCAGTGCTGGACTGAATACTTGTTGAACCTTCATTTCTCAGACATCATTGATTAAAGGTGGATGGAAAAGTGCCATATAAAAGAGCAGACTCACGAGCTTCAGCTTCTGGTTCCATCTGCTTTGGGGCTGTAAGTGCAAATCCATGTAACAAAATTGGGATTTTAAACCTTGTGTTTAGGGCCCAAGCAGAAGAGGCTGGACTGAGGACGGGCTGTGTTGCCACCATTAGTACATGATGCTCATGAAGCTGTGCCCCCTTCATTAGGAGCTTCATTCGGAAACAGGAAGCAAACTGCAGCAGCCAGGTTTGAAAATGGGGATTGATGTGACTGCAAGTTTCCATCTCCTCATTCAGTTTTTTAAAATGCCATAATACTTTCTTTTCTAAGAAACACGTGTCATGGACTTGGATTTATCAGCATTTTTAAAAGCAATGTATGTGTCTGCTTGCTGGGATCCATCAATTATGAGGGCATATATAAGCTATTTAAACATTTCCATGTGGTTTTGGGGTCTCCTTCAGTGATGTCCTACATCCATCCTGTCCATGCTCATTTATTCTGACACACAGAGAATCCACCATGACTGATGACATTGCTAAAGTGAGTGATTGACCTTTCCCTGGTGTAAATGTGCAGAGATTACCCATCTGCACACAGAGAGAGGGAAAATGCACATAGGTTTCAGTGGGGGTACCCAAAAGAGTTTGTACTGGGATGATTCAGGAGATTGGTTGTTCAGCCAAAGAGCTCAAAGAAATAAGAAGCAGAAATATGGTAGTATATGAAAATATCACTTCTGCTTCTCCAGCCACATGTAGGTCATCCCGAGGATAATACTACTTATATATATTTATTTATATAGAGATATATTTATGAGTGTATATAAGTGAATATAAACTTTTTTCCATTAAAGAAAAAGCTGTGATTAGGGCATGCAAGCTGAAGCAAACTACTGACTATCTATTTTGTTCAAGAACTCTGGGATAATTTTTTTCTTCCTGCTCCTCATCATTTTTCTAGCCATATGGATTTGCCAGTTCACTGCATCATTGCATGTTTATAACACAGCATTTCTTCAGCAGCTGTCGCTATCTCATAATGCCATAGTACATCTTGTGTACCGAGCTGCAGGCCAGAGTGAGATAGAAAACAGCTTACACTTAAAGGAAAAAAAAAACCAAACAAACCTTGACATCCATTTGGATGCTGGTTGTGGATGTAGAAAAGGCAGCGAAAGTGCTGTGAACTCTCTCAGATACATCCGTTGTTCCAGCTTTGTGTCAGGCTGCTAATTCACCACCAGGGCTTCACATTTAGCCTGATACACTTTAAGATACATTTACCAGAGACAGATCCTTTCTCTCCTTGGCTGTCCTGCGTCATACAGGTTGGCCTCTGGGACACAGCCTGGGAGCCTGACTTGCTAACCAGTTCTAAGTACTGTTTTTGACTGGGAAAAAGATGGGTGAAAATAGAATAGGTGGATGCCCACACAAAAGCTGTGTGCAAATTTTGGAGATTTCAATGAAGTGCATAAAAACTGCCCCCAGTCTGGCCATAGGGATATATTCAGGTAACAGCTGAGATACCAAAACGTTGATTGATGTGTGGTCTTCTTCCCTGTCCTAAAGATAAAGGATCTGGAAGAAATGGCTTAAAATGGTGCTATCTGGAAGGGGTAGAGAAGTACTGACACAAGTACTGTCTTCTTCTACTGCTGTTTTCTTCCTCGCCCAGCAGCCCTCAGACGTGGCCAAGAGCTGGAGCAGTTCCTGTCAGGAGTCTCTTGCCCATCACCCACACTGGGCCAAAACGGGATCTGCTGAGCATGTGGGAAATGCTCCTCTGGCTGTGTGAGAGCAAGTGTGGGTTTTGGGTCACAGGGAAGGGAGTTTTTGCCCTATTTCTCATGCAATCACAGAGAGCTTGAGATTCATTGTGTTGGGGCTACCCCAGCTGAAAACCTGCCCACACAGGCTGCATGTGGTGCAGATGTTCTGGCTGTGGTACTTTTTCAGAAGTTAGGTGTATGTGACTTCAGTTCATGCTTATCATTTGACCATCACCAGAACAGGAAGAAAGGTTTGGCTTTTTTTGTTGTTGTTGTTGTTTTTCTTTTTCTTTCTAATGAATATTGTGACATGATAGCTTGAATTATCAGAGCATCATACAGTGTGCTGCAGATAGTGGTTTAATGATGTAACATCCCTTCAGAGAAGGTAACCCAAATACCTGTCAGTTAGATTGAATGTGATCAGATAGCACTAGGTCACAAATCGGCCTTTCTGGCTCATCTCATGTGAGCCTGTGCGATGAGATTTTCAAAAATCAAACTCGACAGGGAAATATTTTTTCCTGTATTCAGTCATCAGCAGAGAAAGAGCAATCGCACAGTACTAAGATTATCCAGCATTAGAAAGAACATCCTAATCCCAGACATGAGAGACAGGATGTCCATTAGGAATGGTAGCCACTGATCAATAGTCTAATTTAGCACAGAGAGGTTTTATTGCTTTGGGAGCTGGAAGGAGAAGAGGGAGGTATTGCAGTGTCTTCAGTTCTAGTCCTGCCTCTGTCGCTGATGCACCCCAAAGAAACACTGGCTGACTCCACTGCTTTTCCACAGCCATAGGATCAAGCAATAATTTTAAACTATCAGACCATTATATATTTTGAATGTGCATTTGATTGTGTATGGGGTGTCATAAAGCAAGAAAATCCATTTTTGACAATGTCAGGAGTAAGCTGACATTTGCCTGCAGTTTATTTCAGATCAAATCCAGCAAATTTCTAGGCCATCAGCAAAGAAAATAACTATGAAAATTTTTTTTCAGGCATTTCATGCCTTTTCCTTCTTTTTTTTTTTTTTTTTTTTTTGTAATAAAAAAAAAAGTATAGGGATAAAATTCCAAAGCAGAACTTTTAAAAAACCCCCATACTTTCTACAAACATACAAATATTTTCTACAGGGTATTTTTAATGTATTCAGAACACCTCTGTCCCCCATTGCCCTCCCTTGATTCTCAGAAATAAGACTTCAGACTGGGAGCTGGCGAAGTGCATCACCTTCAAGAGTGAGCTCAGCTGCCAAAGATTTTTCTAACCAGATGGAGGGGTAAAAGTTGCTATTGTTACATGAACTAGCTAACTAAGAGTGAGCATTACCAGTAAAACCTTTATGTGCTGGAATTTCTCTAGGAGTCAGGCAATCACATGAGTGGGAGGTGGCAGGCAGGGTGCTGGCACACCGTGGCTCTTGCCCCTGCTCTGCCTCCTCCCAGGAATTGCTTCCTGTCTAAAGCTCAGGGAGGGCATGTCTAACTTAACACAGGGAAAGTGATAAAATGTTGGTAGCAGAGCCTAATAGATCTTCAAGGAGATTGAGCAGGAGCCACGGAAGGTAGCAGTGAGGCATGGAAAGCAAAAGTACACCAGGCCTTGTTTAATTATCTTTTTTTCACACTGCATTAATCATCACAAAAACAGGATTATGCCTATTTTTACATCAGTGTTGGAGGGTAATACAACTGTCATTTTGTGCACTGTCTGTCATTAGCAACTGTTAAATTAAAGGTTTGAAAAGTAAAATAATGAAGTCAGACTGCTCCCTTGACCTATTTTTCACCAAGAACTTTTTCCCCTTTGACCTCTGAATCTGGATTTCCCTTATCAAATCATCTTGCTTTCCCCAGCCCTGCCAGCCACCCTGGTATTTGTTATTCCCATGACCTCTCTCTTCAGCTGTCTGGTACTATGTGGTGGTTTGACACAGTAACTTTTTTTCTTCCTATAGCATCTCTAATTCCTTCACCACAGAAATCTTCCTCCTTCTCCAATTGCTCTTCCAGCATCTCTGCTGGTGCCTCCTGTGACCACAGGTTCCAGGTTTCCTCAGTGTTTGCTCTGGGGCTCAGCTCAGACTGTGTCCCTCCACCTCAGTGACCATGGCCCAAGCCTTCATCCCTCCCTTGTACCTTCTCCCTGTTAATGTCTCTGTTCCTTGTAGATGTAAAATGTCCCTTATGTACACATTCCCACTTGTCTCTGCTTCTCTTTACTTCTCCATCCCTATTTTTCTCTCTAACTTCCTCACTCCCCTCCTCCTCTGTCCCTGTTCTCTCCTTTTTGCCTCCACCTTTGAAATAATTTAAATCACTCAATGTTTTTACTGTGGTCTCCATCCAGAGGCAGCCGTGATCTGGTGCTTCTAAAAGAGGCACATAAATTTGGCTTCCTCTATGCTTAGAGTCTGGTTTAATGATGTGGGATCCTTTCTCACCCCCACAAGGGCAATAAATAAGTTATGAAGTTACATATACCTGTTACTACACTTGCATAATTATTCTTCCTACACTCTGAGAGGTAGAGGTTCTGTATTAAATTTAACTGTAGCAATTGTCTCAAGGATGTCTCAGGCTGACTGTTGCAGCAAAACATGCAGC
Organism: Corvus hawaiiensis; assembly: GCF_020740725.1. NCBI lineage: Eukaryota > Metazoa > Chordata > Aves > Passeriformes > Corvidae > Corvus > Corvus hawaiiensis. The sequence continues at coordinate 5,680,831 of NC_063224.1, forward strand.
TTTTGGTGCTCTTAAAAGACTGACCCTGCACTTCACCAGGAATTCCCCTGGTCTAAATTTCTGGGGCAGGGCTGAAAAAAATAAGTGCATGGTGTCCTCTTGGGTGGAATTCATCCTAAGCTTTTCCCCTTCTTATACTCCTGAATCAGTACAAACCCTGGCATATAGCTCACCTGCACACACCTGCGCTTGCTCTGTATTAGCTCTGCCTTGGAGGTACAGAGGTGTGAGAATTGCAGAGTTAGGCAAAATTCCAAGCTGATGTGTAAGATGCTGGGGTTTTTATGGGGGTGAAATGGTAGGACCATAGTCTGAAATCCAGACTATGACAATTTCCAGTGATTTAAGGGTACTAAATGAATCAGATCAGTCACAGCTCCGGTTTCGGAGGAATGTGCAGGAGTATATCTTCCCACATTAACATCCCCTGACTGTGATCAGTCTTTATCACCCGAACCTCGACCTGAACAATGGACAATCGACTGCAGCTGTTTCTACTTTACTAATTTGATCTACCTAAGGAAACCACTCTTGCAGGAACTCTAAAGATGAAAAATAGCACCAATTATATTCTCTAATACAATTGATTTCTTAGTACCCGTGTGTACGGTTCTGATTCTGTACAATTCTACTGCCAACTCAGTAAGAAGGGATTTTATGACAGTCTGAAAACTTTCTTTCCAAAGACTTTGTATGAACACACTGCAAAGCTGTGTACATAGGCAGACACTTCACAACTGAATAAATAAGATTAACTGTATTCAGATCCAAAATTTTACCCATTTTTACAACAGTGGGTCAAATAAATGTAGCAAAATCTCTTTTTGGTTCTTTTCTTTTCCATTTTTGCATGCTACCGTGTGCAACCTTCATTGCAGTTGTCACTGAAGGCAACTCTGCTCTTCCACTACTGAAGCCACAGCAAAGACATTGGGAGGCAGCTGAGATCTTTCACAGAACAAGAAAACCTGTGTTCATGCAGTAACTTATAGCACAGTGTAAAACCCAGCATGTTTAAGATTAACCAGAGCTTATCCCTTTTCATGCCATTGAAGAGTCACCTCTGGAACTCACTGACACCTTAGCACAGCCTCCATTGGGCACAGTTACACAGGTATGTATTATAGCATTAAAGTTTATAATTAGGATTTTAAAGGACCTAAATTTTGTTGTTTCATTCAGGAAATCAGTATCTGGCTGTGCTCTGAAGAAATGCCTGTGCAAGAAGGTTACTCCATCACGTCGCTGCAGCAGGTATTTTTCACCTTGCTCCAGAGAAGGGTGGGAGGATCTAGCAACTGATGAAGACAGGATAACAGACAAGATGGAGCTTTGGCTTGATTCCATATGATAATTTCAGTGTAATTGTTTTGCCTTTAGGCTGCTGTATCTGATTAGACCAGTCTCTCACTGATCCAAGGTTAGGAGAATGCAAAACTGCTGTAGTGAAGTGCTAAACACAATTGCAGCCAGACCAAATAATCTGGGCCAGTTACCCATGCAGATCTGCAGATAGAGGCACACATGCAGTTTTGCATGAGGAACATAACACACAGTAGCTCCAAATTTGGGAGGAGGATTAATAATTTGTTAAGATAAAAGTTGTGGTCTCTACAGTAGGTTGGGTAATCATATAAATAAATGTAAAAGTCCATTTTAGAGCAGCCTTCTTTTAATACTAATTGGATGCAAAAATCTTATCACATTAGTAACCTTCATACCTTTATAATAAGTCTTTTATTGTATTAGCCAGCTTGGTTTTCACTAATATGATACGAAAGACTTGCTAATATATTAGGAAAGTCACTAACACCATTAATTTACTAGATAAATTACTTCTCTATCTTGGAACTTTAAATGAAATGGAATTCACTAATCCTAATTGGTTTGCCTTCTACCAGAATTATTTCCCATTAGTTCAGCATGTTTTCTTTTTTCATACTTGAACAGAAGAGATTTCTTAAACTCAAAGCCTTGGGGTACAGTATATGGGTTTATTAATTATCAGGTATTCATTCAAGGGGGTTAATTAAGCAATAACTTTCCATTGACTGGAATATACAAAGGAATAAAAGGCTTGACTTGTCCTGCTGATTAAAGCAGTGAGGCCGTTGTGCCATCATTTTGCTCCATTTGGTTGTGGGGGAATAAAGTTTTCCCACTATTTAGCACAGAGCTCAGAGCCCCCATTCCTTATGCATAGAAACTTTGTTGGTTTGTTGATTTTTGTCCTTTTTTCCTCCCCCATCTCTGCCTGGCAATGAGGGTTGTGACCTGCCCTTGTGGCTGTGGATCTTGGTGCTGTAGCCCATGTTTTTGTCACATGGAGACTTGAGAACTGCAATGCAGTAACGGGAACTAAATCCCCTTGGAAATGAGGAGCCAGTGCTGAAGGCAGCATCCTGCTGAGTAAGTCGGGTATCTCACTGTAAGCACAACACTTCTGCTGAGGGGTTGGTACTTGGCCGTGTATTGGCTTCCAGGCAGAGTTTATGGTGTTGGCTTTGATGTTTGGGCCTAATTCAAACCTTTTTGGAATCAGTGGAAGGACTCTCCATGTACTTCAGTTGATTTTGGATCAGGCCCAGCAGTCTTGGAATAGCTTGTCTGTGCGAGAGACACCCTCTCTTCTCTGGGGACGTTGCCTCATCATTTGAGAGGAGCAGCATGTTAGCTAGAACAGCTACTCTTGGGAAGGGGAGTGAGCTGCTCTCAAACAAGGACCTGAGAATCTTGCAAGGGTTACTTTGGTCTCGGGCTCACCCTGCAGGAACTTGAATCTGTTGTCTTTTAGGACATACTTTTGAGAAGTGGATCCTTTGAGAGCATAAATTAATATATTGGAATAGGTGGAAGAGAAAGGGGGTTTTCCTAGAGCTTCCCCAGGTCCCACTGAACTCCATTTCATGTAACAGCCTCCCTGGGGCCGTGACAATCTGTTTTAATTAGAGCTGTCTCTGAGCATCTCTTGATTAGGCTGAGGAATGGGGCTCCACCGAGAATTCAGCTGACCCAAGCTGTGGGAGCGCAAAGGCCATCGTTGCGCAGGCCTCCCACGTACCCTCATTTGCACTGTGTGAGACTCCAGTCCAACCCAGCTCGCTGCTGGCCGGGCTCTGGAATCCATTTATAAAAGCTTGTGGTTGTGTCTGTGTGTTGGTAAACGCATATGATGCACTGGCTGGGGCTGGCTGAAACTGCCGCTCGCAATCAGCCCTGCATCACTGAGTCAGCGCATCCCGAAGCCTGAGCACATCTCTGCCCAGGGGAAGCAGGGCTGCTCCCCACCACGCCCAGGAAGGTGGGGCCTCCGGGTACCAGCCAGGAGCCCACTTGTCCCAGGCAGGAAAAGAGAAGGAGGTGGAGCTGGAGGCTGGAAAAATGTGTGATATTGGAGTGACTGCTGAGTTTATTCCCCAACAAGCGTTAGCTTGCTTTTCTTCTTGATTGTTTTGGTGATTGTGGTAAAGTGCAGATGTTATGCAATGGTAGGACTGGTAACACTGGCCACTGCCAAGTGTAGTGCCAGGAGTCATTTATAAGCTTCCCCAGCAATGAGCTCTGTCAGCACATGCTTCACCTCCTTGTTGCCATTGCAGGCACCACTGTTGAGCCAAGCTATGCTGTGACTGAGACGCCCCTTCCACACCAGTCTGGGAGAGGAGCTTCTTACTCCCGTGAAGCCACTGTGCTGTGCCCTTGCCATGCTCTGTTAACTCTTGCAGAGGAGCTCTGCAGCCCAGCTAGAGAAGCCAAAATTCCAGCATCACCTTACCAAGAGGGACGTTTTGGTGAAATGAAAAGGTTTCGAAATCCCAACAAGAAAGGCTGTAAGATTGCCTTGAGTGCTTGAAATAATGTATGTATGCATACATCTAGGTATACCTGTATAATTGCATGAGCCAAATGGCTTGCTTTGGCTTGCTTATCATTCTAAGACATAAAACAGGTAATCTAGCTTTATTTGACACCTACGATAATCATCCAAGAAAATGAGAGGCTCTGTAATGGAGGTCTATAAACAGGTCTTGCAGGTCATTCCCACCAGCTGGCTCTGCACACCAGGGCTCTATGGAAACGTGACTATAAACACTGTGTTGGATCAAGAGCTGCTCTACTGACAGAAGAGACGAACACTAAAGCAGTACAAAACTGAGTAAGTCTCAGAAAATGATTCACTCTCTTAATTAATTTTCCATTTTGGTTGGTGGAATGCCCTTAGGTGGCTGCAGTGGGCTCGAGTTTCTTCTTTCTGGGCAGAGTTCACCTTTGCACAAGGACTGGGAAACTCTCCTCTCCCACCCTCCACGCACTGAGAAGCCCAGGCAGGATCCTTTAAGGGAATATCTTCCTCTACCCAAATCATTCTGAATCACACTAATTTCTTAAGGCACAATCGCATGTGGCTCAGAGGCTTATATAATTACCAATGCAGTGGTATGCTGGGAAGCCTGTAGCCTTCCTTTGTTAAGCAATGCCCCTTTCCCATCTCGTGGAAAGTATCCCCAAGTGCAGTTTTCTGTCCTGACAGCCCCTGGTAAAAGCAACTGTATGTGTGAGCAGCCCTTCTTGCAAAAGAGGCAGCATTCCCAGCTGTCTTGTGCTGGGATTCTTCATTCCCTGGGTGAGCCAAGCACTCATACAATAAGGCAGAGCAGGGGAGCAGAGTCAGACATGCATTCCCTATCCATGCAGGATCCAAATGCCCATGGTGTGCCATCTTGTACCAGGGCAGCCGGAGCAAATTCAATGCCAACGTTTCCAGAGTGCTTTTATGTCAGGTTTGTGTGGTTGTCCAAGTTGAGTATGAACAGTTTGCTTGCTTTCTTTTGAATAATAAAATATTGAAGGCTCTGCTCCAGCCATTTCTTCCATGATTAACAACTAAATCCTTAGTCACAGTTTTCCCACAGAAATCCTTTACTCGGATCAGGAGACAGGACAAAAGGAGAGGAGAGAGCCCCCATGTCATCCCCCAGGCCATCCTAGGGAGGGGACAGGCAATCCTGAGCCTTATCTCTCCCAGGTCTTCCCCTACAATATGCCTGGAGAAGTGACTAAGCTGGGGAGAGGAGCTGGAGCAGCATGAGGTGGATGTGTAGGAGGTTGCCAGTGGGGTTGTTCCAGCTTATGCTGGGAGTCACCTTGACCCAGAGCTACAAAGGAAATGTAAAACTGAATTTCTTCTTTCCATTTCTGCCCCACAAACTGCACAGCATAAAATGTATCACTTTCTTATTTTCAAATAGCTTTTCTATATGCATTATTAATGTAACTAAAACCCAAACCTTCAATTTATCACTCCCTGGATACTTGCACTTAGAAATGTGTGTTATATCATTGTCTGTTTAGAGATGGTGTTAAGTTCTAGCTTGAAAAGAAAGGTGTGGTGTTGGGAACTGTATCTTTCCTGAGAGGACACCAAAGTAAAGTGGGGTTTTTTTCAAGACAGAAGTGTGTAAGGGTCTCCCTTGATAGGGTGTAGGGGGACCTCAGGGCAAAGAGAGGGCATGGCCTGTTTTACTCTTTACCACCATGCAGGAGATACAATTTGGCTACTTCTGCCATTGAGCCTGAATTAATGTGATTTGATTTTTCCTCCTTCCAGTATTTTACTAATAAACACCAGTTTAAAACCCAAAATGTAGCCCATTAATGAATCATAGATATTTTGTCCTATCATGCTTTCATCTGCTTAAGCCTTAAATTTCTACTGCCCTGAGGAAGACTTTGATTAGGGCTCCATACGGTGCCAGAGATGGAAGGTTTATGCAGCTGGGGGTTTCTAGCAAAACATCAGAAGCTTTAGGGTTTCTCTTTGCTCCTGAGAAATGCTGCTGGCAGAAGAACAGGTTCTCAGAGTCAGACTGACAGAAAAATTACTGACACCCCTAAGAAACCAGGTAGGGACTGCAGTTTTGACCTGATGAGGATTTTAACATCAAGATTCCCATGAAAGCCGTGTGAAGTCAATGGAGATACTTCCACTGATTTCTAAGGACTGTGAGGTATACCCCATAGGGTAATGATCTCACAGGCTCTTCACAACCTGTCTTAGATGGATTTGAACAGCAGATCTGTGCTAAAGGGAAAGGGGGCACAATTCCCTTTCCCTCTGAGGAGGAGAGAAGGTGCAGAGTATGCAGCTGTGGGCTTATCTACAGCTTGGTGTGGCCACAGGGCAGGGACTACCCACTGCAGGGAGCTATGAGGGATGTGCCACCTGCCCAGACATTTGTGCCCACGAAGGCTCACCCTGAGTGAAGTGTGCTGCAGTGGAGTGACCTGGAGTCACCAGTGCTTTGGAGCCCATCATGGGCTGTACAATGCAGGGGTGGAGGCCACAGTATCTTGAGTCCCAGTCTCTCTTCTGCCAGGGGGAAAACAGGTCTTTAGAGGCTGAGGGGTGGTACCAGACCAGTGTCCACATGCCCAGCCTGTGGAGGTCTGTTCCTTCAGGCAGGAATCACATGAGATAGTTGAGTTGAAACTGGGAGAAACTGCTCCAGCAGCTCTCTGTGATAGGGTGTAAAGTTTCATTTCTAACATCTAGAACCTGCACTCGACTGCACTTGAGAGAAGCCACCTGTTCAGCTCTGGGCACTGTCATCAGGGCCAGGATTCACCTCCCAGAATTAGCAGCCAATGTCAGGATTTCGGTGTGCCAGGCAGTAAAGGGGTCTCTTCTCCAAACATCTGCCCCCAGCACCCCACTAGAAGAGAAAAATATGAGCACAGGGAATTAAAGTGACAGCCCCTGAGATCTGGCATATGTTACTGTCTCTGAGGCTGATTTAACTGGGCAGCAGGTAGAAAAGACAAATATTCACTAGAGAAGCTGGAGAAATGGAGGCAAGGCAGAATGAGATAAAACCTCTCCGAGAGAGTGTTTTACAGTGTGGTTCCTTGGGGGGCTGGGAAGGAAGGAGAAAGTTCACCATAAATGGAAAAAGGCTTGAACTATAATTAATTTACCTTGTCTGAGCTTTTTACCACATTTCCATGCATGAGAAAAAAATGCACCAAAACTCACATGTTCTTTATTTTTTAAGTACACAAGAGATAAATGGCTCACAACAGATTAATTTGGCCATATATTTGCTCAGACTATGGAAGGGCTTGTGATGGACTTCAGCTTCAGATGAAATAATTAACCCAGACTGAAAGGGCATTTATTGGAAAGGCAATATGGAGAAAGAGGTTGCTGCTGTCTGATCTGCCTGACTCCTGCAAATTAACAACTTAAAGGCGAGGTTTTCTTGGAAATCTGTAGGAAGGAGCTAAGCTCCACTGCTTGCACTGAGCCAAATGGGCTTCAGGAGCAATGAAGGCAGCTCCCTTCCCAAGGCTGCTGGTCACTCAAAGTTGATCTGGGATGTGACAATCAACCCAGGTTCTCTCTGGCTCATACTTTGCCAAAAAGAGGTTGGGGAATCAGCCTATTTTTACTGTTTCTAGCACCAGCTGTAGGAGATCCCAGCTCAGTTGCCTGTGTGGGTTCTGCATGCCTGTACCAAATGTAATTTGTCCTCTCACAGTGGTGTCGGCAGCAGAAGAGACACTGAAAGATTTGATCAGCCTGAAGCCAGAACTCACATAATCACTTTTGCTATGTAGAAACTAAAGTTGATAAAAATGACAGGATTCCAGTGAAGGTCTGAAATGTCCCCAGGTTCAAGGATTCTTGGATTAAGGGCTGGAGTCTGCTAGGAACTCGAGGTTAAATTTTGCTCTTTCCCCTTTGTAGTGTTGACCATACAGAAGAAAAATACTTGGAAGGAAGCAAAGTATATATATATATATACTTCTGCAGCCTAAGAGCTGGTTTCAGTCCTGCATACTTTTATGTAGAACTCAATAAAATGCATTTGCAAACATAATTACAGATGCATCAATGTCCTCTAATAATGGATTATATAAAGCCTGTTACGAAGTGCATTCATATCAACTTCTTGGCGAATTATACTACCTGCTATAACCAGGTGTTATAAAAACAATTACGGGTCTATGGGAATTACTGACACAAACTATGTACCCTTTAAATGAAATACAATTTCAGGTAGCTGTAAAAGGTGCTGTAGAGGGTGGTGGAGCTATTTTGGACATCCTGGAGTCAGCAGAACAGGAGAAGAAGCAGTTCTTGGGGAAAGCATGGTGATAAATGGTGCTTCAATGTGCGTTGGCTGACTCTTGGCTCGAGGCCTACAGGTTGATCCAGCTGTCCTTGTGTGCCACAATATTTTGTCCTGGTTTGTGGTCCCAAATTCCCATTAAAATATGCAGCAATTTGCTCACCTAAGTAATGAATGAAAAATAATTAAGACCCTAGTCCTAAATTATTACCAAGCATTTATGAAGTTTCTTCAATTTGCTGGATTCCCACATGAAGGCTTTATTTGAAGCCTTTTCAGTTGAATGGAAATTTACTGTTGAATTGGGCAATCTCTGGATAAAGTCTTGGTTTAATTTTGTGAGATTATTTCTTTAGGGCAGAAGGGATGTTATTCTGAGTTATTAGGTTGAGTATTTTGCTGTATCATGAGAAAAACAAATGGATTTCTTCTTCTACTTCCTCATCACTAAAAACAGCCTCTAGTAAAAGATAAGCAGAACCAGTACAGATAGAAAGGAAGCCCCTTCCCTTTTCTCTCTGCACTGAACCTTTACCCAAAGGTTTTTTTTTTTTTTTTTTGTATGGTTCCTGTTGTTGTTCATATATTTCCTAGTTCTGCCTAGGACATGGAGCACAGTCACAACCACACAAGTTCCCATCATCATGTTTCTTTGCTATTCAGAAAAAATCTTCCCCAGTCCATTTGTTTTTGCAATAACGGATGTTTGGGCAGTGTGAGAAAGCAAAGAGTGCGTGGACCATGGGTGTCACATCAGTGAACTGCAGTTCAGTTTAAGAATGGAGCTGCAGAAACACACTCCTCAGTATACCAGATGCAAGTTTTTGAGGGTGAAACACACCATGCAGCAGGCCCAAAGCCCAGCTCTCTGGAACCAAGGACCTGCTTGCAAATGAGTGAGATGCCCTTTCAAGCAGCTTTCCTGCATATTTTCCGTATGAAATCCAAGTAGATTATGGTGCATAACCACTGTTATGCAGACGTGAGATTGGGATGCAGCTGGGACATATGCTTAGACACAGAAATTGAGATTTATTTCCATGTAAGCAGCTACCCTGATAATTTGCAAGTACATCTTTCCTCCAAGGACCTGAAAGCACTTCACAAATATTGTTGGAGGCTCAGAATGTTCTTGCACTTAAATAAACTCGTTGTTAGAGAGGTTAAGTGATTTATTTGAGGTTTCTCAGTAAATCAGAGGTAGAGGTAGGAAGTGAAACAAGATCATGACTGCAAATGACATCCTTTAACCTTTGGAGGTGCTACTGTGTACAAAGGCCTGACCCCACCAGCCTCACTCATACGAGCAGTGTCTCTGAAGTTAATGGGATGACTGGCATGAGAAAAGGGCTGCAATATTTGCCTCTTTAGGCCTTTCTCTGTGAAGTGTTTAATATTTCCCCAGAGGTACGTTTGGCTTCACCTTCTACAGAGTGTCTTATAGCAACAACAACAACAACAGCAACAGAAAAGTCAAATCCATTTTCTTCCTTTAGCGCGTAAAATCAGGATCCAAGGCGAGCACTCTCTCTGGGCAGGCGCTAAGCCACGGGGACCTGCAGAGAGTTGGTGTTTCTTGGAAATGGGCTTTGACTTCTCTGCTTGTCTCTTTCACAGGAAAGTAAGAGATTTTGGGACACAGTATGGACCGGCACATTTCCTAGCTGGTAAAAAAAACCATAGTCCATATTTCTTCTCAGCAAAAGTTTGGCACTACCCCAACTTCAGCAATCACAAAGACTAATATGTAAGAAAGACTGCACTAAAAATACAACGTAAAAATATATCCTTAATAAAATGAAACCAGAATTCCCAAATTCATTTTTCTTTCTCTGCAGAAAAAAAAAGGGTTGTGGCTACAAGCCACTTTTTGCCTATTTAAGTCTCTGTGCTTCTTATTCCACTTCTTTAACAGGCTTGAAATGAATGAAGAGGTAGCAGACACGAGAGTGACATAGGCAGTAAATTATGTAAGTTCTATAAATGCGTGGCAATGGCAAGCAGGTTTCAATGCTAATGCAGCCGGCAGAGATTTCTGCCATTAGGGAAGAAAGGAGGGAACCTGCAGCATCTGAAGAGAAATGGGCTCAGTGAGTCCAGCGCCTGCTCCAGCCTGCAGAGAGGGGAGCCTGCCACATTCAGGAAAGGGGAAACGACTCCTGAAACGTGCACAAGTGACAATTCCCCGTAGCTTGAACTTTGATGACAAAGGGAAAGAGATCATTAACTGTGAGCGAGGAGAGTTTGTGGAAGAGAGAAGAGAAAAGGGAAAAAAAAAAAAAAAAAAAACGCTCTTTAACTCTGGAGTTTTTAAAAGTGCCCTTGTTTGTTTTCTTGGCAGAGGAGCGGAGCGTTTGGCACCCATCCTTGGAAGGTGGCCCAGCTGTACAAACGCTGGGGTTGGCCCTTTCCACGCTGTTGCTAAGCTGATGGCCCAATAGCCGGCGGGGCTCTCCACACCCCACCCGTGCTCCGGCCGCATCCAGGCTCCAGCCCGCCTGTATTAAAGGCTTCTTTTCTCCCACTCGCTAATAATAATAATTCAAGAAAAAAAAAAAAAAAAAAAGGAAAAAAGAAAAAAAGAAGAAGCCAAAAAAGTGCCGAGTTTATGCAAGCAAACCCTCCCCAGCTCTTGCCAGGAGCTGAGCAGAGGGGAGCTGGGGAGCACCAGCCCGTACCCGGCTCCCGCTGGGATGGATAGGGCTCAGCGCTGGGCTCTGGTCGGACTCGTTCTGCGCTCCCTCCCTCTACTCCCACAGCCTCAAGGTATAGGGCAGAAACAAAGGGATTTTTCTCCCCCCCCCCCCCCCCCCGCCCCTTTCCTCCTTTTTTCTTTTTTAATAACTTTATCAACTCCGAACCCCAGGATGATTTGTGTGTTTCATACTCTCTCTGTGCTTTTACTCTTGGTTAGAACTTGGATCCTTTCCATTTCTCAGTTAAAAACTCTTTTTTTTCTTTTTCTTTTCTTTTTTTCCCCCCTCTCTCTTTCCCCCGGTTGTTTGTGGTTTTGCATGAAAGGGCACTGTTAACTCCTTCAGCGCCCGGTTGGAAAGGGCTCTCTTGGCTCTGCTGTTTTAGGTATTTCTGGAAGAGCAGAATAAAGTGCTGGGTTTCAAAAACACAGACTGAAGAAAGGACAGCAGTGATGGAAAAGATTCACACTGAAACCGCTGCTGTAAGTTAACCCCAGCTAGAAAAGCAGAGCCCCTGTTATGGACTTACAAGAGGCCTCACCAGTCCTGCAAGGCACAGGATGAGGCCATTCCGAGCTGGTGCTCAAAAGCATCGATTTAAGGGGCAGAAGGTGAGAGGTTTGGTAAAAGCATAGGAGGCGGTGACTGTCCTGGCTGCTCCACACAGAGAGGGGAGCCAGGCCACCACATGCTACTGCTGGACAGGGCTAACACCCCTTCCTGGCTCAGCATGTGCACAAAGCCTTGCTTTTGGGTGAAAAACTGGGAATTCGGGGGTTTTTTGCTGCGTAACTACAATATAAGCAAAAGGTGCAGTTTTGCACCGAGGTTGTGTTAAATGCCATGTGGCTGAACAGGAAGTCCTCAACACACCAGGACACCTATAAATCATGGGAAAAGCTGGGCAAGTTCTTGCTGGAAGTTGTAAAACGTAGAGGATTAATTTTCCCTGTTGTCCATAGGAGATGAAAGACTGGGAAGTTGGCATCTCTCACTTAAATCACTTTTTTGCCCTCCTCATCTACAGTTGCAGCTGCAGACAGTGGGGATGGTCTCTCTCCCGTGGGGAGGCTGGGCTGGGTACACATGTCCACGCCTGCACTGCTCCAAGAGCTTTCCCAGCTGAAGTCCTGGAGCTTTGAGGGAATGCTAGAAACAGGGATGACTTCAATACTTGGCAGCAGCTAGGATAAGTTATCTTTTTCCTTTAAAATAGAGCATGTTACGCAAGCAGGTTTTATTATAATTATGGGTATTTATTATTTCTGTAGATTATAAAATAATCTTCTTGGAAGCAATAGGAATGTAAATTTAGTGTTTCATGCTATTTGTGAATTAAATAACACAGCATTTCTTGTACACCTTCTCAAAGCTCATGAAAAATCCCCTCTTATATTTGCACACCCTGTGGTAATTAGCAAGTAGTACTTTTCATTTTTTAGACTTTAAAAAAATCTTTCTGTATTGGTTAAAACAAGTGCATATTTTTTCCAACATCCTCCCTAGTATGATTGCTGTTCCTGAATGTTTCTGAATGTTTCTACGCGTGTTACCATGTATGTTTGTTTTGCCTGTTAGTTTGGTTTTGTAGAACAAATGTAGAAAACGAAAATATAGATTTTTAACCGCAACAAGATTCCCTGCAGACAGGATTTTTTTGTACAGCTATAGAAATGCAGCAGCTCAGAGGAAGAGCACAGCATGTAATTTTACATATATCACAGCCCTTTTTTATTACTCTTACCACAGCAGCTGAATGGAGAATTACAGAAACTATGTCCCTGATTCTGTAAAGATTTTAAAAAGAAGCTTAACTTTAGGCATACAGGTAACTTCAAAGGGAATTAAGTGAAAATAGAAGATATGAGTATTTCATGACAGATGAATGCATTAGAGAAAATGATCTATACAAAACTTCATCCAGAAGTTCTGGAATTACGTTAATTGACCTTGGTGAGCTAAACAAAAGCTCAGTCGAAATTATTTTCAGAATTTAAACCCAACACTTTTGCAAAATAAAACCCAGTGTAATGGATATTCCTATTATTGTGTATCCGCTGGTTTTCTGTAGGCAAAGGGTGAAATCCAGCACTGCGGAAGGGAGTGGGAGCATTGCCGTTGATTTCACTGATGCCAGAATTTTGCCCAAAACATTTACACTTCCTTTGGCTCTGACTTTTCTTTTATTAACTCTGACATTGGTTTCTGCATCTCTGCTGTCACACTGCATGGGGTGCAAGAGCATTTTAAAATTAACAGTGGGCTTGAGCTGCAGAGCATGGCTCATTGATCAAACCTCTGAATCCATCTGACAGAGTCTGATCAGGTGTTTGATTCCTGCCCAGACACACCTCTTTGCACACTTGCAATTTTGTTGGCACACCTGTTGTGACCAAGGTGGGAAACTTGGTGCATTTAGCAAATCCCAGTCTGGTGGGGCAAACTAAGCATCAATTTTCCTTCACCACGTAGGAGCAAGCTGTGTCAAGTACTGCACATCACTTTATGATCATGCTAAAGCCACTGTGACAACAAGCCACCTCAGCAAGCTGTCATTTTAATGTTTTATCCATTTTCTTTTCGTGTGTGTTCGCTCCACATTCCAGTGAAGCCTCATCTCCCCTGCCCACCGCCATCGGCTACTAGGCTGCAGCAAAGCCCTGTCTCGAACATGTCACATAGAATGAACTGGGAAAACTCCACACAAAACGTTCTGAACGCTGGCTTCCAGAGGAAAATTCCCTCCTGGTCAGAAAGAGAGAAGGATGAGTGAGACAGTGGTAGGTGGCACCTGCACAGGGGCACCACTCAGCCTCCTGCAGCCAGGATTGTTGTCCTGGTGGTTTTCTGTGGGACACAGATGCAATCTCTGTGTGGCGGCTGCAGTGGGAACCCCTCTGTGCCTCGCTGCCACAGCTCTGTGGGATGCCCGTGCCCATTTATCACTTCAAACTAAGCTGAGCAGCTCCACTGTAATACTGCAAATTACAGGCCTTCTAGATCATCATTTTAAAGTACTTAAGCTTGTGTTGTCTTTTAGCTTTTTATTCATCTAACTAGTTAAGGTTCTGAAGACCTAATCTAGTTCCCATTAAGACAAAGATGATGATTCCTTTCCCTGTGAAGTGTTACACCCCAGGAAGCCAAAAACTTTGCTGTCTGCCTTCGACATGTATATCTTACTGGCATTAACAGCTCAACCTATAGATTTTTCTTCATCAGTGGGGAGGTTTTATTCTTATCCCCATTTTACAGGATGAAATCTCTTATCCAGTAAAGTATGTGAGCATGTGCCAGTTTCAACAGAGCTGGTGGAATATTTCCAGGATAGACAGTGTTTGCCAAAAGTGCAATTTGAAGTGGAAAACTATTCACAAATTCTGGTTGAACGTAATGCAGAGTTTTGTCAGAAAGAAAATCAGGGAAAATACTTTTCTCAGGGCAAATGTTTCATTTCAGTATTTTCAAAATAAACTATATAATTTTCACCTTTCTTATACCACTTAATTTTCAAAATTAACCATTTTTCTTCATTATTATTTTTAAAATAATATGGTCAATTGAATGTTAGACTTCTCAGTAAGGGAGTGAATTGTCACTGCTCAAAGTTTCATTTTGATGGTTTGAAAGGGAGGGTTTGCTCAGCTAGAATGTTTGTTGTTTAAATTTTGATTAAAAAACAGTATGAAAACTTCCATTCTAGATCAAGCAATGCAATCTGGGCTGACCCAAAATGAAACTTGGGGGGGGCTTTTATGTTTGTTCCACCAACACATTGTGTGTTTGAGGTTGAACCTCACCTGGATCATTTTTCCAGTCTGCCGTTCAGCCACCAGGCCGAAGGGAACACGTCTGTACAGCTCCTGCTCCAGCAGTTTAACTGCTCTATTGTTTTCACTTGACTCCTGTGAAACTACCTGTGCTGGGAGTCAGCCACGTGGCTTTGAGTCTCCCTGAATCAATGCCCAAACAAACTTTTGGGAAGTCAATCCAGGTGATGGGCAGAGCCCGGCGGGGAGCCTCGGATTCCTGGCTGGCCCTTTGGTGCTCTGAGTTCAGGACCCTTCTTCTCCAGGTTTGCAGACCTCTCTGCAACACATCTGGGTTAAGAAGGAAGGATGGGGGCTGAAAGGGAATTATTTTCTTTCGCAGCCTTCAGTGCTTATGACCCAAATTGGGGAAGTGTGTAAGCTGGAAGAAATGCCTGGGTGGATTTGAAACTGAGATCAGGGCTACATTTTTCAGTGATTCTTGTATTAGTTTAAAACGTTCTTCTGCCTCTTATGAGCATAACTTCCTTTAAATAAATACACAGATAACTTCCCCTAGTTGCCAAGAGTTTTCCCATCCTCTTATAATAGCTCCTCATAATAATGCAAAATAAGCGATAAAATAAAAATGAATTGAAATAATTTTGCAATGACTACTTTAACAATCTGTTCAGGGAACAGCAGGAACAACAAAGACATAAATTTAAACATATACCTCTAAATAGCATAATTGCCTTTTAAGTTTCAAACTGTACACACGAAAAAGAATTCCAGCCATCCAAGAGAGAAGGAAACATGATCCAAAGGATGCTTGCTACACACCAAAATATTTTCCACCAAACTAAGTTTTATGAACTTCCCAATGCCAGGCGATATGTATCTGCGGCTCACTCATACTGACTTAATTTGTTGCTCTGTGTGACAAGTTGTAGTCTGATCTAGCCTGACATGCCATGGTATGCACAGCACACATATATCATGATAAGACAGTTGAAAACCAAAGACAAACAGCCCCAAAGAGAGAGTTAAATAGCATGATCCAGTAGGGGCCTGCATCCATCAGAGGGAAGCTATTTGAAATGGCACACCTTCCACTTGCAAGTAAATAAATACTGATTGCATGCAATAGCTGGGAGTGAAGGAGATAACACCGTGTTCCCACGGACAACTTGCTTTCTTCTCCTCCATATGTATCAGTTACATTCTTTCTAATGACATCCTTTTTTATCAGTGTAGTGAAAAAACAGGGTGTCTTGGACTCGTAAACCCCACTGAAATGAGAAGATGGAATCTCTTGCTGCTCACTGGAGAATGAGACGAACCCAGCTGCTACTGCTGCTGTAACACGATGCTCCTGCATCCTCCTTCTGTTCTTTATTACGTTGGTAAAAGCACCAGGAATTCAACTGGCTTCATTTCTGGCCAACTTCAGGTTCCTCTTCTAAGGACACAAAATATTTCTGGGCTATAACTGAAGGATTCCTCTGGCAAAGGGGATGACCTCTTCAGTGTTTGAGGTTCTGAGAGAAACTACTGCCCAGCTGTAGCAATGTTAGTTGCATTCCCATTACCAAAAAGCCCAGTAGGAAACAGGTGACTTTTTGTCATTTAGTGAATGAAGGTGTTGGCAATTATGACAAAGAGCTCACTTTGAAGGGGTGGTTATAAGACACAATCAAAACATGTCCGTTTCGCTCCTTGTGTCTCAGGTATCACATCTGAGGTGTTTCTGAGGCCCTGGGATGCAGAGGTTTAGAGCATTACACAGATCTGATTTTCATGCCTAGAAAACTGACACACACTAACACAATGGTTTTTATACCTGTATTTGGGCCACAAAAGAATATAAAAACCCAGGCAAACATGGCAGTAATTTGTAACGAATTTTTCAGTTTTCTTTTTATAAAGAGTGGTGTTTTGACCAAGTGAAAGCTGCCTTCACTTTGGTCCCTTTGAGTTCAGCATTGTGAGAGTCTAGCTGAGAAGCTGAGAACTTCAGTTTATCTTAAAGTTTATCTTAAAGTGCTCTTAAAGCTGTGTCTGTGGTGTTGTACTGCCTCACTTTGAGGAGCTGGGATGAAGAACTGAGCACGTGCTGCATCTGCTTAGTGTTTCTACAGACTGTGCAGGATGATCACTCATCCAAAAAGAAACACTTTCCGCTCTACATGAGCATCAGTGGAAATGCAGATAGTTTCAGAGCAGTTCTCTTTTTATCATAGAAAACTGACATTCTCTATGGACCTGCTCCAAACCCTGATCGTGTCAATGAAAGGACTCCCATTGAATTCAGTGTGACTTGGAGTGGTTCCTGAAAATAGGAACAAAGCAGCAAATTTCATAAATCTTCTGATGTGGTCCTTAAAGCTAGAATTCAGACCCCATGGGGCAAAGGTTTGTGATTAGAAAGATGATTTGGCCTCTCTTTCTTCCTGAGTTGAACCATTCAGGCCTCACTGAAGATTCATTCTTTTAGAAATATCATATGCCAGTCAGCACAGGGGATCATCGGTCTGTTAAATGCTACATTATGCATTTTACTTTTCATTATGGTATGAGATTTGATTAAGGCAGTCAATGACCCTGTGCTTAGAAACAGAAGGAAAAAAAAGGGGAAAAAAAAAAAAAGCTAATGGAGCCATAGAGCTAAAATATGTTGCTGAGAAGTGCAACAATTGAAGGTGTGGAGGAGAGAGGAATTATCACAGCACTGTTGGCACTGAAGTGGTGTTGGGAGGCTTTTACCTGCCATAAAGCATGTGCTGGCACTATTTCATTTTCCACCTTGGCCATAATGCAGACCCTGTTTGTGTAGGAGAGTTTCCCAGCCTGAGAGCAGAGGAGTACATGGATGCCCACACTCCAGAATCCCAGGCAATGCTCACCAGCAGCTGCTGCTCTCAGCAGCCCACTGCCTGCTTATGGCTACGCCCCTACACCTTTCCCAGGGAAGTTTCTAAAGGTGCTTAGGAAAATAAAAGGAGTTTTACCTCTATGTCTCTTTGTGCCATTGACAGAAAACCAATTTTATTTCCTTCCCTTCTCTCCCTTTAGACCTTCTGCATGTTCCCCCAAACTTGGTGCTGCACTTGACGTGTCAGAGCCCACTGGGAAGGAGGGACTGCTCTCTGCACAATTTTCTGTCACAATTCTTTCAACATTTTGACTCAAGGTAGTTTGGCTTTATCACTCCCTGGGTGCACTGTAGGTGCCTGTCTCCCGAGGCTCGTGACGTGAACCATTGTGTTGACATGTGGAGCCTCTTCTCCAAGCTGCTCTGTATAAGTCATTCAACCTTTTGATTAGGAGGTTAATTTGCATGGTACTGTGCGTATTCTTTTACTGGAATATATGTACGATGAAATGTATGATGTAAGTTAATCCAAAGCTAAAGAGGCCAATAAAAGCCAGTTCCTTAAGGAGGAAGAAAAAAGAGCAGAGCTCAATGGAAGAAAAGCTTGGTCTCAGTCCAGAGTCCTGACTCATTGTTAGCCTCCAGAGCGTCCTGACTAGCATCAACGTGTCCTGGAAGCAATGTGATTTTCCTACTGTATTAACGAAAAAATAATAAAATGTAATGCTAAAACAATAGGACATACCAGAAAAATTTCCACTGAGGAATGGGGCTCTGTAATAAGCTCATGTCAGAATGATTTCCATCCTGTTTGCAGAATCTGAGCGTATGGTGGAGTGACATGACTTTGTGCAGGCTGTGGAGAAGGGAGCAGCTCCTAAAGGTGTGTAGACAGTTTCTTCTGTACCACGTGCTTCAGAAAGCTGGGAAACAGAATATGAAATATATTTCTATTAATGGGAGCCACCCAGCCAAGAGGGAGCACTAGGAACGTGCTGTATAGCTGCAGAGAAATGTTAAGACCTCATGGAAATCTGAAAAATGTTTCAATGGCCTTCTACCCGTGTCTCTCCATAACTATAATCTCAATATATATATATATAATTTGGAAGTGACGGCGTCCTGGAAGCTTGACTAGTGTGAGCTCACAGTTATCTTTTGCTTGATCCTGTGAAATAAATTATAAGCAGCAAATCCCAACTGCAGATAAATTCTTCTCCATCTGTTTTCCTATAAGAGAAAAAAATGTAGAATTGCTTTCATGCAACAATTGCACAAGCAAGTCATAAGCTTAGAGACAAAGGAGAAGAAAGCTAGAATGCTTTCTGGTTTAATGCCAAAGATTTTTAAGATAAAAATTCTCTGAAAGTAACTTCAATAAACCAATGACTGTTGAGCTTAAACAAACCTCAAGTCAAGTTACATTCAATTTCACTTAAATATTCCTTAGGAGTAAAAGAAAACATAAATGCACAAACCCAAAATTTTTATGTCTTAATTGTCATCTTTTTCCCACAATATGTCCTAAACTAAAATGAGGTCATTTGGATTTTGGTAACCAGTCTAAGTACAGTGCAAAATATATTTCAAGGCAGAACAAGAGTTCACATCCCAAAAACAAAGGAGTTAGCAAATATATAAAACTGCATGAGACTGAATGCACTCAATGCCTAGGGAAGTATAGTTTTACCTGTCAGAAACAAAAAAGTTGGTCTGCATCCATTACATAGACATAAAATAATCTCAGCAAGGGCTGCACCACAGCTAAAGCCTGAGAAAATACTGGCTAAACTTAGCAAAAGAGTTCCTAAATCAGAGTTGTTCCTAGCAAGGAAAATTTTGCTACATTTAAAAATAAAGCAGGTACAATCCTGTGTGAATCAATAATGTGTGTAGTGACAAAAAAGTGACAAAAGATGCTTATACAGTTATAATTACAGCTTGCAGGTCACTTAAATGCCTTGCATGGACAGTCCATAAAGAGAATACGACCAGGCACTATGAATAAGAGCATGAATAAATAGTAAAGATGTAGAAGTAAGGCTAATGAAAAATAAACATTCTTGTTAGGAAGAGAGAGAGCGACAGTAAGAATTAGAGTGATCCGGATTTTCAGGAATACAAGTGAGTGAACACGTACTGCAGACTTTGCATATGAGTATCTGGAAGGGATCTAAAAATCAAAAATAATTAAATGTTTGGTAGTTACATCTGTCCCTCTTTAATCACAGCATGCTTATCTAGAACTTCGTAGGCAGTGAAGACTTTTTTTCCTACTTTCATATTTGTTGTGTTTTTTCAGTTTCTATTAAATATCTACCAGAAGTGCTCTGATCCCACTCGAAATCCAAACCCCCAAAAATGCATGAAGGGAAATAATCCAAATGTCAAATGCAACCACGAGCAGTTAGTCAATCCATCCAAACAAAAGCAATCGAGCCACATCCTTCTCTTTCCTCTCTGGAGACTCACATACATCTAATAATAACCCACCACGGGCACTTCGAGGAAAGGGAAGTGAGGAGGAGCTGTGAGTTTTGACCCCATTCTAGAAAACAAATAGTGTCCAGGCATTTTGGTGAAAGTGCATCAGCTGGTGACATCCCAGTGTAAAAGTTTATGTGAATAATCTGAATTACACACAGAGATCTGGTGGAGCATACACTGCCACTTGCAACGTGTATGAGCAACTCAAGAGGCTCTAACAACCCCTCTCTGCAACCTCTGAAGTGTTCCTGCTGTCCTGCAAGGGTCTCTCCTGCATGATTTCACATCAAGTTGGTATTGGAAAAGCCATGAAAAAGTAGGATGAGTTTTTCTCCTGATGAGACAGTCCGTTCATGATTTACAGGCACTGGGTCTCCACTGCCCTTGCCCAGGTCCTCCCCAGCAGCAAGGGATGGTAGCAGCACCCGTCTAATTCTCCTGCAGCCCCAACTAAAGTGTGAAATCATAAATGTGCTTTGGCAGGATGTATTTAGGTGACAGTTTTGGGGAAAACACTTGGTTTTCTGTTGACCCTCTTGCATCAAAGATGCTGGCAAGATTAACTGGTGGGTAGTGGCCACAGAGGGAGCAACTGTGCACTGTCAGGGGATTTCATCTGGCAAACACTTTGTGGAGTTTATTAATCCCCTTGAGCTGACCAGGGCTGCTTTTATGTGTGAAGTTAAATATATGCCTGCTTGCAGGGTGAGGGGCTTTATGTATTTATACCTCATGTCCTTGAAAATCTATCTTTCATATGTCAGTACTTGGTTCGTGTGCCTTATTCCCCTGTATGCTACCCTGAATGTAAGTTCTTTATGAATCTACCTGAAATTGTCTTTTGCAAATGTGTTGGTTTCAGTTTGCAAGAAAGTTGTTCCTCTTTGTACTGCTGGGCATTTCTTTTGTTCATTTTCCTTTGTTAGAGGCTGACAGCATACTGGCTGCAGTTTTCATGTGATCATTCTTGAAATTGCTTCGTGCTTGGACAAATGTGTAGGTGTTCTGTGCAACTTCTTTAAATACTGAGTGAAAACAGTACTTCAAGAATAAAGGAATATATCACAAGATTCTGTTTCTTTCTGCCATTTTTGTCTCTCATTCATCTAATGAGCTTATTTTTACACCCTATCTTTCATCCCCCACTCTATATTAACAACTTTTCCCTTGATTTCATTGATTCTCCTTGCCCACAGTGGCCTTTTTTAATAATTTATTCAATATGTTTATTCTTCTGAAAGTACCGGCTGCCAAGAGAGGTTGTGGAATAGTCATCACTGGCTCACCTAGACACCCATCTATTAGGGATTATTTAAGGATAAGGAAATCAATCTTTCTGTGATTCATGAGGAGGAGGGGATGGATTAAATGACCTGGTAGAATAGTCCCCTCTAATTTAAATTATTCTGTTTTGGGTAATGTTTCTTATTTTGTTGGATTTGGGGTTTTGTTGTTGTTGGCCTTTTTCTTTTTTTCTTTTTTTCCCTTTTTTTTTGTTCTAAATTCTTTTTGATCTCAATTTCCTATTTTTTTTTTTTTTTTTAAGATAATGTCCTCTTGTGTTCATGTTCTTTGAAAGTATGGAGAATTTGCATGAACCAATTTTTATTAGTTCCCTTGAGAATGTTAAAAACTTCAATTAGGTCACAGTGAAGTCTCTTTTCCAGAGTGAAATTCCTTAATCTTCCTTAATAACTTAAATCTTTGAGAAGTGATGTTGTTCTGCAATGCATTTTCCTCAAAAGTAATTATATACTGGCTAAGTTGCTACATAATAGTCAGGGCTGTGTTGTGCTCTGAGTATAATCAGTCCTTGGGTTTTGTAGAGCCTATTAGCCCTGATGGGCTGGAAACACATGACTGTCAGGATGGAGTTGCAGGCTGGGAGATAGGAATTTCCAGTTTCCAAGACGCCGGCATTTTCTATTTGCACAGGAACCTCTTGCAGTGTAAGCTGATATTCTGCCTGTATTTCTTAGTAGATCTGCTCAATTGTAATTTGGGGATTATTTTAACAACAGCAGGCAAGGAAATCCATGAGGCAAATGTGAGTTAACAGGCTGAGATATGATGCAAGCTCTGCCTTTTGCTTCATGCATGTATTATCATCCTTGCCCAGTGTTTGCTATATTTTCCAGTAGCATGCATCAAGCTGTTTAACACTGTCAGTAATCAAAAGCCAAAATCCCTGTATTGATCCTGGGGCAGTAGGAAGCCAGACTATCTCAAGTCTGGGAGAAACTCCCCTTCGTGGCTGCCTTTGCGCTGTTTCTTCCTTCACTTGTGTCAGCTTTGGGGTCATTGCATAACCACCCCGAAACACTTCTACTTTCTGGAATTAAGGGAAAAGAGCCATCCAAATCCTCTTAAGAAGCTTTGAAAGAGCTGCTTGCTTTCCTGTGTGCGGCAGTGAGAGCACTGTTAGTGCATCGTCGGGAGCAGGAGCAGCTCTGTTTCATTTCCTTGGCCTCTGTTTCCTGACCAGGAGCTCAGTGTGCTCCAGTGCCAGCCTCCAAAGGGGGAAAAGAGACTCATTGGGCTAAAGCATAAAACTAAAGTAGTGCCAATGTGGGTTGTGTCTAGAAGAGCTTTGATGTAATATCAAGAACAGTTTTATCTCACCTGAAAGTACATAATGAAAATTATGGAGGACTCTATGGTCCCTATGGATTTAAAGTTTCCTACCAGCTCTGTTGTAAGGATTAGGATAATCTGCTTGGAAATCTGCAAAAACAATGAGGATTGAAGATGTTGGTAAGAGGGGTGAGTTGCAGGAATCAGTAAATTATCAAGTTTTCCCTTGCTTGTCTCCTGCAGACTATATTCCTATTTCTGGTCTATGCGATCTTAAAAAGTGTGGGATTGAGACAAAATCTCATGGCCTAAACATTCTCCAACCTGAAAGGCTGCCATTAAATAGCTTCTCTTGTTTTTTAATCCTCTAGTTTTATGAGTTCATTTCTTCCCTGGGTGTCTTCAACATGTTTGCTCATTTTATGGACAACGAGATGCAGATGTTTTGCAATTAAGAGCGTAAACATTCTGCTTGAGCAACAAGAGTTTATAATACCTCTTCATCTCAGCTTGGTTGATACTATTCATATGCACAGGGTGGTTCATGCTGAAATTGCCCTCTTGGTCAGCCTTTTCCTCATTCCACATACAGTAGATAAAGGTGGGTTTTTTTGGGAAAACATGAGAGATTTGGTTACTTTCCTTAACTGCTTTCAGCCAAATAAAAAATCAAGAGGGTTTCATAAAGCATCAAAACCTGCTTCCTGCACCCGCAGTTTTGCTGGTGTAACTTCTTTCCCTGCTCTGCATTCTCCTATGTTTTTTGCCACCTCTGGAGCACTGTCTCTGCTAATAAATGTTCTTCTATAACTCAGTTGTCCATGAAGTCACGATGAGAAGCCCTGCTCTTCCAGTCCTACTCTTTTTCTGGAGTAAAGACTCTTTAATCATTCTGTAATAATTACAGCAATGTTTTCCCTCGGCTCTATAGGCATTATTTTGAGGGCAGGCACTGGTGTGGCACAGACTTTATGGATGTGTATGTTTTGGGCAAGGAGAAAATGTTCAAATGCTTCTCCTCTCCCTCTGCTGTATTTCCCGTAAATCTCCGTACGCCTCATTTCTGCTTTGCAATCTGCGGTCGCATTTCTCCACACATTCGGTTACAACAGCCTGGATGTGGCATAGTCAGAACTGTTCTTGCTCCAGTCTTCATATCAGCCCTGCTTTGGGCACAGAAGTGACACCCCTCATCTTTCTGTCCCACTTGGTCCCCTGAGAAGGAAAAGACACTGAAGAGAGGGTGGGATCAGAAGTGTCTTAAATGCCCAATTCTACAGCATGTCGCTCCCTAATGTCACTGGACTTGGACTCTTCTGAGGGTTCAAACCTTCTCCTGCACCAGCAGTTTCCTGTCCAAGTGTGTCTGGGGTCAGTCTCTGATGAAACATATGCTTGTAAATCAGATTCAGAGCTCAAGCAAGAAATGGGCCCAGGAGAGTGTCTTCAGACTTTGTTTTGTATCATATCAGACTTCAAATATTACATAGTCTTGCCATGCCAGGATATTTTTACTGTCCTAGAGACTGGAAAAAAAAAATTGTCTCTTGGCTGAAGGATTTGTCCATATTTGTTCCAGCTTTAACTCTGGTTGAATTCAGTGCATCCAGTTTCTAGGCTTAGCTTAACTTTGGGACATACTCTTGTTCTGCTATAACTTTTTACTACAAATATCATGCTCTAGCAAAACAGTCCCTGCTTGTAATAACTGAATAGCTGCTTTCTTACAACACCCACTGAAAGGCACTACAGGAAAAAGAGGTCAGATTCACAGGGAATTTTTTATTATTATTTTTGGTTTTTAACCTGGCAAAAATGTGAATTTTAAAAGTTTACGTTTCAATCTTAGTTAAAGTCAACAATAACAAACTTCGAAGCAGGAATAGAAGTCCCATGGCACTCAAATTAATATTACAAGGAAATGCAAACTACTTAAGAGGCCTGTTGCACAGCAGTGTGTTCAAGTCCTCAGCTGTAGTCTTAAGGGCCAAGTTTCTGGCACTCTTAGTCGTGTTATTTATATATATATGGACACAAATAAACATGCATGTACTGCATGTGTGCACACACACACGTGCGCCCTGGCCATTGCTAGACCTCAGCATTGCACAGCCCGGCTGCAGATTTCAATGGAAATCATGTCTGGAAAGATCATAAGCTCTGTGCTTGCAGGCAAAGCAGAAGAAGTGTGCTGGGGAATGCAATGTCACCACACACGAGGCTTCTGCTAGTTACAAGATGTTTCTGTTTCTGTCTTGTACTGAAAGAGAAATAAAGTGGGAGAAGGAAGAGGCAGCATGCGAAGAAGGGATCTTTCCCATAGAGGTATTGTGATTGCTGACTTTTGAGTTTCAAAACTATGATCCTTGCATGGAGCTCCTTCAGCTGAGAAGACAGCAATTCACAAAAGAATGGTATTTTCTGCCTTTGGCAGGAATAGTTCTTCACCATTGCAACAAAGAAGGGATAAACAGACCTGCTTTCTTCCAGATAACCAAAATGCCATCCCTGGACGCTGCTTGCCCGTGGTCCCCTAAGGTGAGATCTCTTCCATTCCAACACCCCCACACACAAAGAAGATTTCAAATGTACCTGGTGATGAGCTGCTGAGATACAGTGGGTACTTCAGTCTAACAGAAACTGACTGCAGTGGGGAATGTGGACAAAATGATATTGTGTCAGGTACAAGTTTATCCCTGTTGTTTAAGAGGTTGAAAACTACTGTATTTCTTTATTTCCCTTGATGTCTAGGATGTGGCACACAGAATAAAAGCTTTGAACTAGGATTCACAGTTTTCACAGGAGGTAGATTTGGCTCACCAGTGGAAATACAAGCTTTGATTTGGAGGAGGGGGATGTCTACAAATGCATGAGGTGTCAGCTGTCACTAATGAAGACCTTCTGGCTGAGACCAGCTGTGGTTTGTGTGTGACTCCTGTGTGCCTGTGCTCTGGAAGGACTGATCCATAGTTATCCTTTATGCAAACCTTCTGTCAGCGGCTTTGGTACCTCCTGATCTGATACTGAATGATTGTGGCTAAGCTGTGGGACAAAGTGATGCAGCTTGTTTATTATAATATTTGGGAAAGAAAAAGATGGTCCTTCATCATATCCCAGTGTTCCTGATTATGTGTGACAAACTGGAGCTATTTAATCCAAACCATTAATGACCTTCTGAAGCTTTTTAAAGCCAGTCAGTACCATGATCCTTATTTTGCAACATTTTTATGATTAAAATGTTATGGGAGGCAAGCTGGTTACCCAAACCGAGTTTGTTGAGTGGATGTTTGCGGTGGACTATCCTATCAGCCTGTGTGCTCCTGCTGGGCTGAGCCTTTCAGTGCCTCCCAGCAAGCAGTGCTCAGCTGAACTCCCAGTGACCCAGTTGTCTGTGCTAATCGCTCGCTGATTACTGGCTAATCAGTGCCTTGTTTAGAGCAGCCAAGCCAAAACCACCCTTTGCTATGCTGCACTTGGAAAGTGGGATCCATTTTTTGGTCGCCCCCATCACGTGCCATGATTGCAGCCTAGGTGGGCAATGAACTGGGGACTTGTCCCACGTGAGGCCAGCTCAGAAGTTTTAGCTGGGTGCAGACTTCCCCAGTTCCTCTGTAGCCCCACACCATGAAGAAAGCACCATTTGTAGTGTTATTGGCCTCTCACAGCTGTTAGAAGTGAGAGGGCAGAAGTGCCTGCTGGGGTCAGTAGGGTAGATTTTATTCTCTAATCTCCTCCATACAGTGAAGCCACCCCAAGGTTGTGGTCTTGGTTCACACTTGTCATGGAGTTCAACTCAACATGGAGAAAAGGGGGAAAGAGAGGGGGAAGGAACCCTTACCTGTATTTCTGCAAATATGTCACTAAGTAGAAGCCTGAAACTAATAACACTGTTAAAGTGTCAACTTTTGTTACCAGATTTTTGTGCAGGCAAGAGATGGGAGTTATAAACATTCCTATGATAGCTGCCACAAGAAGAGGATCCCATTTGGCAGCATGCTGCATAATTCAGCAAGCAAAATGTGGCTTTAAAAACCAATGTTATCTTTGTCCTTGGCCAGAACTGTGAAGGCAATGGCTTGGCCTTTTTTCCAGCATGTGTATTAAAGGGTTAATCAGCTATATAAGGTTAAATTTCACCCTGGGGATTTTTAGTATGGGCTTTCTGGCCAAACATATCTTGCTGTCAAACAAATACCTGCAATTTCAAAACAGGAAATAGAAATTTTTTGTGGTTTACAATTTATGATGAGGGACACACTCATGACATGAGCTATCCTGATCTTGCTGATCTAAAAAAGACTACAGTGACAGCAAGATCCAATCAATCAATGCAAACCTACTAGTTTTGACTTTTGAGGTCTCAAAACTTGCTTTTGCTGCAGATACATTATGATCTAATGGATATTTTTTAAAGAGTGTGAAATGCATTTTCTTTTTTTTTCCCCCCTTCATTTGTTACTTTGCTAATGCAGCCACAAGAATAATCTACACTCAAAAGCAGAATGTTGTGTTCTACGATAGCCCAGGTTAGTTAATCTGAGTTATACACACCTTAATGTTTAACTTCTTTACCGGGAAAAGCTTCTGGTCCCATGTGAAAATTAGTTTAATACACTACATTGCTAAAAACACTTTTTCTTCAGATCTTACCAGCACTTTCTGTTCATTTGAGGTGCCAGACAGGAATGACAAGATAAGAAATGAGTCTTATTAGCAGAGATGTTGTGTATGAATAGTGATCAACCCTCAGTTTGTTCTCCCTCCCCAGTTATCAGGAAAGTGAGATAGTTTTTCTGGGTGTTGTATCAGAGAGGAAGTATATGCCTGATGGTTTGAAATATATTTCACTCTGGTTGAAAAGACCATGGTCCCCTATTAAGATCTCTAAACTATGGATTTCCATGGACCACAGGGAGTGAAAAGTGGGGCTGAGCCCAAAAATCTGCAGACTTCCAAGCTGGCTAACATTCTGATGGATCTGTCAGCCCTAAACTTGGATACAGATCCAGTCACACATATCATAAAAAAAGAGTATAGAATAGCAGGGCAAAACTTTATATAAGAAACTTACTATTAGAAATATGCCAGGACTTCACAATAAAAAGCAAAATTTATTGAAGTTTATGGGGTTTAAAATTTCCTCACAAAGTTTAAAGTAGGCTTGTATTTGCTTTTTTGTCTGACCCTGCTCACCTTTGCCAGTGAGAAGGAGCCAATTTATGAAGGAAGTTGGCTTTTCCTAAAGGCAGATTTGAAATTTCATGCATGATGTTAGAATTTCCTAGCATTTCTGCATGCCAAGAAGAAGTCTTTCCACTCCATTTCCCAGAAAAAAACACAGCATCCAAGGTACATAGTTTTCAAAATGTTGAGATAATTCAGCTACAAATATTTGCAACATCCAGCCCTGGTTGTTAAAGCAAACATTGCTCAGGAAATAGATGCCTTTGCCAGGGACTAGGAAGACCAGGGTATCTAAGTCTCTCACTTTTCTCTGACCATCTCAAGGAAATCCCTGAAGCACTCTTTCCTCATTGCCTTTCTTGAAGCAGAAGATTAGAAGTTGCTTTTTTTTCCCTTTTATGATGTCTTGCATACAATAGGCCCAAATACCACCATATTTTATATTTATTTGCATGTTATTCAAGAGATATCCAGCAATTATACTGAACGAAAACTGGACTTGAATGCATAATTCTTTTTTTAAAAATTTCAACATGTTTGGGTTTTGCTCCTTGCCCTGTCCAGAAAGTTTGATGGACTACTTGCAGTCTGCTTTTAATCCTTTTTTAATAGTACATGAACATCCTTCTTCCTTTGGTGTTAGAAACACTTCTTCTCCTTGGTCCTGGGAATTCATCTGTTCATTTCATCTTAAAACTCTCACAATGTGGAGCAGATTGTTTGATAGTGCAGGGTGGCACACGTGCTTTTTCAAACAACTGTTGTCTTTATTCTTCTGGGAGCAACTGCTACTGCTGTCAAATAAAGCAAAATTGACTCCCACAGGAAAGCTTAAGGAGTCAGATATGCCATCAGAAATTCTGGCATATCTGGCTGCTTGGAAACCTTTTTCTTCTTGTTTGGCAGGACATGTGCTCAGTACCTGAACACGCTGCTCAGAAGCTGTTACAAAATACAGAAGACAATAAATACTAAGCAAGTTAAAATTTTATCTGCTTTGAGATAGGGGTCTGAATGTCTGAGACACGAGAGTTCAATTGAGAAGAACAAGAGATCTCACACCACTCATGTAAATGAAGAGCTGCTAGGCAGGTGGTACCTTCCCCAATGCCATGTTTTTCTTAGAACCGGGGCATACATTACACACAAATTTGAGATTATCTCCAACAATTATCTAAAATTAACTGTGGTTTTCTGATGAAAAACATTTAGAGGAGGATCTGATAAGGAGTGGGCCTATTTATAATGCTTGCTACAAGAAAGAAAGGTTTGCTACTCTGAGTGAAACCAAAACACACCACGTGTCAGAGGATAAAAGAACACTGGCTTCCTTTCCTTTGCTCATTAGCAGCAGCACTGGGATTTTATCACATCTATCAGTGGCTAACTGAAAAGGGCCAACATGAAGAAGAGGTGTTCCCATTTCTTTCAGTGTGGTACCAGCTGCCCTCTGAACACCTCTGCTCCCACAAAGCATTTACAGACCATGGCTGTCACACAGGGCAGCTCGGAGCTCTCCTGGCAGCTTTTTAACCCGTCCACCTCAGAAAGGGGCACCAGCTTGGACAACCAAAGCAAGTTCATGTCTGTTTGGTCCTGCACCAGGGCAAGCCCCACACACACCTCGAGGCTGGGTAGAAGGGGGCTGCTCCAGCTGCACCTCGAGGGCATCTCACAGGAGCATCCTTAAACACTCACCATCACCTCAGCACACTGACACGGTGGAGCTTGGGTGCTAAAAACGTGAGCTCCTGAAGAACCATGGGGCCAAGTCCTTCTGTAACTCCACATTTATTTAGGTGTGACTTGGCCAAGGGAGCCATGCTCATGT
Source organism: Corvus hawaiiensis (assembly GCF_020740725.1). NCBI lineage: Eukaryota > Metazoa > Chordata > Aves > Passeriformes > Corvidae > Corvus > Corvus hawaiiensis. The sequence continues at coordinate 5,710,359 of NC_063224.1, forward strand.
TTGATTCAAAGGACTCCAAAATAAGTGTGGAGTCCAGCTGGATATGGTGTTGTTTATTCCTGGTTATGAAAGGCTGGAGTAACCCCGGTGTAGGAGGCTCAGAGGGAGACATCAACATCACAGGTTCTCTCCAGATCACCCCCTCTGCATCTTTCCAGCACAGAATGGCAGAGGAGAAGCAAGCAGTAGTGTTACATGAAGTGTGTTTCTCTCAGTCCAGGCACTGGGTGGGAACAAGTCACTGTGTTTAGGGACTCCTCAGGCTATACAGAACACAAATTACAGGGAGGGTTTTGTCAGCAGACAGTATCAGTGGAGAGGCTCCTTTTCCCAGGCCACAAGATGTTACAGGTCACAGAATGAGTCTCCAAAGAGATGCTGTGGTTTCTCTCTTGGCTTTTTGCACATCTTGGACTGCACAGAACTGAGTTCAGGGACCTGATTCAAATACAAGAGAGCTAGAGTGAGGAATATTTTAAAGCTCTGATTTCTAAAACCATCAAGTTTGGAAGTTTCACCTCGTGGGTAATGTCCACACAGACACATGCAGATTTCTTTTCTTCCTTTATATGAACCCAAAGACAGTAAGACTCACAAAACTCAAGTCACCTTAAATTCACATGCTGAACAAATTCACATGCTGATTAAACAAAAAAATACAGCCATTCTACTTATCCAAAAGGCTGATGGATCTTGACAAACCTTTCAATGAACTCATTGTGGCTTGTCATTTGTAGGAGCCACAGAAACCAGGTGGATTTTGTTGTAAGAAATTTTCCATAGTTCTGCTTATCAGTCATGTGAGCACGGGTAATTATTTTCACATCATGTTTGCTAGTACTGATTTACTTTGAATTTGACTGGTCTTAAAAAAAGAAAATCTTTAATCTAAACCAAACAATCCTTAATGCAACCAAATGTTTGGGTGAAGAAAGGGCAAATGTCTTTGTGTTTGTGAAAGCAGCACCAATAAAAATAACACAGACACCATCTAAGATTGTAATGCCATCAGGCAATGCAGAATAACTAAAAGGGCCAGTTGTAACTTTGCAAGGTTGAAAGAAGTTCCACTGTCTCTTCAGGATACTGGCTTTAACTGGAGAAGATCTTTACAAACTTTACAAGCAGTTTCTCCAAAAGGTTTGCAAATCTGACTGCTTCTTTTTCTGTCTTCCATTTTTAGAAAGAACAACTTTTTAGAAATTTCTGCATGACAAATGTTTTCTCAGCTGCTAAAGCTAATTAGGAGACACAAGGATTAGTTTTGTTATATTTTCCTCTGAATAGAAGTGAAGTTATTTCATGCAATTTTTTACCCAACTCTGCTGTGTGATGGGCTGCATACAGAGCAGTTTATTTATACCACTTTATCTCACACCTGTTTGGATACTGGCTGTTTTATGGTATTTAAACATACTATTTCTTGCCAATTGCTTTATCTCCACAGTTCCTGCTTTTGCTGCAAATGTTTCTTATTAACTCTAGAAGAAACATCAATTGCTCCCTGCGCATTATTAGTGAGGACAAAAATAACACAATTGTTAGTTACTTCCAACATGTTATCACTGCAAACCTATAAAGCAGACATTCTTTCAAAATACTGTAGGGGCTCTTTTACTCAGTTGAAAATAAATAATACATGCTTTAAGGACTTGTTATTTCACTGGAATTTTGTTTTTAAATGGAAAAAAAAAAAATAGCAATCCAAAATTCACTGAGTTCCACTGCTGTGCAGTGTGCTTTCTGAGGTATTTTATTGAGCACACCTCTCTAGCTGCAAACCTAGAACACAGTGTCAGGCAAAAAAAGGGGGCACACAAGATTATTCATGCAGAAAATGTGTAACTCTTTGGGGATGCCTTCCTCTGGTTTGGATATTTCTCCCTATAGCCTCACTTCGTGGGTTAGTGATTTTCAACCCTGCAAGTAGGAAGGAGGTGGGGGCCACCCCTCTGCACATGCTGCTATGGGGCTGCACTGCTCAGAGCCCTCAGGAGGACTAAAGGACTTCTACTGCCCTAAGCCCCTCTGAGAGGGCCCTGCAGTGTCCAGGCTGCAGAGGCAACGTGAGTCAGGCCGAGTCACTCACCTGGCAGAGATTGCTATTGGCACAGAGGTCACATGAATGCTGGTGCTTCTCCTACCTTCACCCTGGCACATCAGCTCCAGAGCCACGAGCTGAACAAGCCAGGGCAATGGTGCTGTGTTTATCCACACCTGTCCTTTAGGCAGCGTGTCCTGGCATCACCATTCCTGGGACCAAGGCTGCTTCCAGCTTGTACTGACTCCTAACAATAGCCTGGGCTGGAGCTGAACGCTCAACCTCTATTAATTGCCCATAACACCCTATTGTATTGTTGATGTCTAGAGAGATATCAGACAAGGGGAAAAGAAGTGCTGAAGTAGGTGTCCCTGGCTGCAGAGGTCTGGATCTTTACCTCAGCATTTGCAAAGCCTGATTTCAATGCAGTTGTCAGGCAAATATGCCCCGATTGCAGCTGGGACACAACAGGACTGCCTGGAGAGAGGAGTTAACTTTCAAAGCAAACTGCTATAGCCAGGATGCCTCACTTCGTGCCTGCTTTCTGAAGTAGGTTCTTTCATCCACAGCCAGAGCACACACCACCCTCCATCCTTCTTCCTTGGGTGGTGTTTTTACTGGAGGCATTGCTGGATTTGAGCTTCATTTTATCCTGCCTTACTGCTACTGTTTAAAAACCTGTCCAACTTGAAGACACGTGTCAATGTTGCATTTAGGGCTCCAGCTTATCATCTCTTGCTTCTTTCTAACCAAAATAGCACCATTTAAAACAACCTACATGCCTGGTAATGAAGGGAGCCCTACATGAGCTCTTCACAACAAAACTTCCCTTACCAATCCGGCGTTTTATTACAAAAAGCAGAATTTCCAAAGGACAGAATTTCTCACCTGAACCTGCCTTCAGTGATCCTCAAAGGCTGGAGTTTAGTTCTAAAACCACAAACTTAATAGGTTGTTCGTTGGCTGGATATTTTTGTCATTTCCTTTAGGCTTTGCTGTATCAACATGAAACTCAAAAAGCCCAATTTGCATTTACACTCAGGTGCATTTGCACTCCCCTTTGTTAAAACAAACAAACAAACAAGCAAACCAGTTTTTCAAAGCTCATTCCCTACAAGCCTAATGAGAGGTTTCTTCCACTGAAACATCTGGTTTTAGCCACTGCTGGTTGCAGGATACTGACAATTCCTCTGTTCTCAAAGTGCAGGGAAAGCAGTGTTAATCCTGGGCCTGGGGAATGAACACAAGCCCAGCCAAAATAGCTCTTGTGACTATAATCATTCATTGCTCTTAGATATTTTATGGTGCATCAGAAAATGCATTCTATTTATATGAGAATTTCTTAAACTAACAGTGAGACTTTTGTGCAAGTGAGAAGTAGGCTCCAAACATGTGCACATTAAACAGAGATGTGTGACTGATGAATCACACAAGAGCCAACAGCACCTGATTTCATTAACTGTATTCATTTCTGCAACACACACCATTTAATAGAGGCCTCATCTTCAAGGAAAAGTTTTTAAGGATTTAAGGAGAAGAAAATAAAACTCTGTTTGGATGAGAGATGTGCCAAGCTACCTGCAAAGCACAGTATGGCACAGCATCTGCTCAAAAATGCTGTGAGAAGGTTCTCTCGTGCACTGTGTGCTGCTGCTTGTAAGCCTAGACCTGTAAATCACACTTCAGCCATGAATGTTTTCCAAGTGCTTTCCAACAATATATCACCTTGCTCAACAGTTTAAGACTGTCTGACAGGAGAGCATGTATAGTGGTAGCAAATTAAATAGATGTGGACCAGTGACACAGACCCATCATCTTTCCATGGTTCAAATTTAAATTTGTTTTCTCGCACTTTCATGGTGTTTTAATATATTTTTCTTCCTTAACTTTGTTACCATTAGGCAAGAAAGACCTAAAAAATTCTAAAATCTGAACTTGGTTTGGTTTTTTTCTGGTTCTAAGTCACTTCCAAGCCCAGAGGACCGTTTGTATATGTTATATATATAATCTCATGAAAACAGGGATTCTTAGAAGATTTTGGCCAAGAGAATTTAAAGACTGAGATTTCTCTGCAGTTGAGCAGAGCTCTTGTCTTAATTTCTCCACTCAAAACCCAGACTAGCCCTAAACTGAATCCACCTGCAGGCAGGAACATCTTTCTCACCATTCCATATTTTATGCTGTACTTATTTTTGTCATTGGTTAAAACCAGTCTGGTTTCTTTGGTACAGACAATCCTGTCTGATTCTGAGATGTGCACTCAGTTGTTCACCTCTGGTTTAAAAATGTGGCTCAACACACCAAGCAGTATACACTCAGGGAAAGAATTCTCTGTGTAGGAGATCTTGTATATTCTTTGCTATCACACTGAAGATTTAAGTCCTGCCTCAGTGTTTTCATAATTTTACACAGTTGCTGCAATTATTTATCTATAGTCAGAACTATAGCTCTTGTTTTACTGCTTAGTGCTTAAAAATCCTTAACAAGTGTCAAAGCAGAAATGAGTTATGTTTTATCTATTTCAGAACTCGTAATTAAATTGCTTTTTCTTACACTGAGACAAAACCAGAGGAAAAAAGCCAAACTCCTACCAGCAATGCTCACCAATTGCATATTTCAATCAGCACAGTGCAGAAAGAGAGAGCAGTTAATACAAACCTGGGTGTAATTATTTACTGAGCAGTTTGCAGAGTATCCGTGCCCACTCTGTTTGTAAACTGGCCAACGTTTTGACTCACGTAGGAGACACATGTAAAATGCTGGATATCTGTCCTACAGAAGCCTCACTGTAAATAAATAAGACTATGTGTGATGTCTCCCACAGTTTACACCACATCACAGCCCCTCTTACACAAGAGATCTGTAGGCACAGCAGAGATACCAGCGTGCCCATCTGCACTTTCATCATCCCTTTATCACAGGGCTGGTTACAGCTCTCCTCTTTGTAGACAGGTAACGAAGCCAACATGAAATTGTCTGTTCAGCTCAAGCATTGAGGAGACACAAACCATGTATAAACCACCCTCCTCTTCAGCAGGGCAGACAAAGCTCAGCTCAGCTCCCCTGGCACCTCTGGCAGGTTTACAGCCCTGTAGCTCAGTGCTCTGCTCAGGGGCACTGGGGAGATCCTGCAGCACCACCTTTAAAGAGCCACCTCTTCGCAGAGCAGATGGAGACAGGAGAGCCCTGGCTTGTGAAGGAGGTGCCATCTGTACATGTAGCTCAAGAAGCAATGCAAACCAGCAGCTGGTAGTGGGGCCCTGGAAGCTGAGTGCCATGGAGGAGTCCCGTTCACAGCAATAAATCCTGGGAACATCCCACCCAAAAGCCAGCTCTTCTCCTGGGCTAATGCTGCTCAGAGATGAAGAGCTGAAGATGTTCAATTCAACAACCGAAATTCACTTGGGAAAGGGTGTAAGGGCCTGATTCAAAAGCCACTAAAGTGAGCAGTGTGACTTGTCACTGGCCTTTGCCTTGTGGGGCTGGCTCACACTGGTGAGAAATGGCCCCCTCCCTTCCAAACCCCTTTGGCTCACACTTTGTGTCTAATGTTTCAAAAGCTTCACATATTTTTAGAGTGTGTTCTCAACTTTGGGAGGTGAATTGCTGGGAATTTGTTTCTAATATAGGTAATTTAAACCAACTATACAAATATGTGACCTTTTAAAACACTGGAGGATTTTGACATATTTCAGATCGATGATAAGACTGTACCTAAAAAAAAGCAAAACAAGAAAAACAAAACCAAAAAGCTAAGAAAATATCTCCTTCTGTTTCTGTTTATAAACTGCAATTATGAGGCAAAAAACCCCAAACTTGTCTTGTTGCTTCCTTTGTTGACATACCTGTGTTTTTCAGTGAAGGAAAATGGATTTGAAATAAAATCATGACCCTTTTTGTTTCTGAAGGGGGTATTCCCTTGGGAATATTATTTTTCTAGAAGCCTGCTGCAGATAATAGATGTGCTTTATCTCTTTAATGATGGCTTTCGAGAAGCTCATAGAAGAGCAATTGCAAGCTACACTGCAGCTTCAAAAAGTTGTACTTTAACACACCAATTACTATTAATGAAACACTTGGAAAAAGATTTACAAAACCAGGCCATCTCTTTAATTATTAGCTGTGCATTTTTTCATTCAGTAATTTTTTCCCTGACCTCACTGATATTTGGGGAAATCAATTAATTCTCTTGAAATCTGTGGAGCTCCATTGGTTTATATAAAACTGCAAGGAAAAGTTTCTGCAGAAAAAAATTGCCACATTAAAATATATTTTAAAAGCATACTTACCAGAAGAGCTTAATCTCCATTAAAGTCTACTTTTTGGTCCTTTATGATTTTCAAGTCTTTAGTAAGAACCAGATTCTGAAGTAAGATTAGAGCACTGCATCAGTTTCCAATTGATTGCTTTACAGATGTTTAAAAGGAAGTACATTATCAATAAAGATTATTATCTCTATCAAAATATTCAGTGAATGCTAATGTTATTCTTTTCTCATTTAAATATAAAGATCAAGCCAAGACCCTGCTTGCTTGAAATAAAAAAAAAAAAAACCACTATCAGTTGAGCAAACTGCTCCATGAATATTTTTAATAGATTTTTTAAAATTTTTGTTCATATGGAATTCAGATGAGATTTCATGTCCTGTTCTAAGATCAGTACTTGGAATGAGAACATTGCTGTCTCACATACACCTAGACCTGAAAAACTAAAATATCCAGAAAGAGAACTGATTTAAAAATATGTTTCTTGAATGTCTTTAATTAATTAAATAAATAAAAAAAAAAAAAAACAAAAAACTTTTTTTATAGTATTTCTGGCCCAGAAATCTGCTACCCTACAGCAGTTGGGAGAGAGATTGTTAAATAACAATGTATTTAAAAATGAGGTAAACAAAATACTTCTTAAGTCAAAACATTAGTGTTTGGCTACCAACAATTTCAATTAGTGCCAGCTATGTCTGGTGCAGCCGTGAACATTAATCAGAAAAGAGCTACTGAAGACATTTGTCACATTTTCTTATTTTTTGCTCTAATTTCACTGGCTGCTTTTTGTGGCATTTTTCAGGCCACCAATGGTCAATAGACCAGGACTGATTAACACTACTTTAGAAGGTAAAAGTCTAAATGGCAAAACCCAGCTGAGTTCACCACGTATCTGACTTGGCCTTGGAACAAGTCAGCAGGGCCTTATTCCTCTGTTGCTTGTGACTTGTCCACACAATTTTTCTAATAACTACTTCAAAACTGAGCCAGTTTTGAAGGGGAAAAGAGAGGAAATTTGGAATCTTCAGAAAAGAAAATTGGTTGAGTGTTGCTTTAATGGACTGAATCATAAACCTCCCCTTAACCACTCAGATTTTGTCTCTGCAACTTTGCAGAGAGTGACGGCCCAGGAAAACACGGCCCTGGAGCACACCTAGGGAGAGAAAAGGCCAGGATGAAATGAGTAGCCAGAATGTCCTGTACCAAATACAAGCACAACCTTGACCTGTTTCATCCCATGGGATCTGCTCAGCACTGGAGCCAAGGAGAGGAGCTACCAGCTGAAGGCATGTGAGCCCTACAGAGCAGGGAGTGGGCAAAAGGCACCGCTCGTCATTCCATCAAGGACTCCACATGCCAGTCTATGCAATCTGATTTGCAATCAATTGCAAGTGATTACACATTGTTTATCATCGATTGGCACAAGGAATCCTTGAGAGAATAATGAGCTGCAGCTGATGACAATCAGAGACTACTGTCTCATTGCAAGTTTGATTGCACATCCTTCCACTGGTGCAATCGAGCACCCACCACCACCACCACAAAGCAACACTGTAAATAATAAATAAATAAATAAATAAATAATGGCACCAGAAAGCAAAACATCAAAAGCCCTTCTGAAAAATAAAGGCTGAGTGGAAGTTCTTCAGTATAATGCTAGGAAGGTTAACATTGTTAGAATGCTTCAGGCTAGAAATACAACAAAAAGGTTTCAGTAGATCTTCCAGCTTATCTTTGGGCAAAATAAAATCTGAACAGCAGGCAAACACTTCTTTAAACAAGCAGGAGAAATTTTGGACCAAGGCATCTAAAGGCAATCTATTACTTTAAAATGAAGCCTGCAGCCAAGTTGGAAGCTTAGAAGGAAAGATGGAAATTTTAAGACAATCTGCTAATACATCCTGGTTATGAGAAACTCACCTGTTCCTCTCAACATGGGCTGTCTCTCTATCAAAAAATGCACAGAGAGCAAAAGTAAGTTGTTTTATCCTGCTGGAGCTGTGAGCTTTATCAATTCAGTGTACAGCTCTTTACAAGTGAAACACCCAGGTCTGTGTGTTTTAGAAAACAGCAATTAAAATTGCATTAACCAGCAGATCATGGCCAAAGGGAAGATCATCCCTGGTTTTATGTTGTGGTTTAGGGACAGGGCCATTAAGGATTGAGTTTTTATTTTGTGCCTGGCATGGTGTATAGAATGATCAATGCCTGAGACAGATTCCGAAGTTACAAATCTATTTTAAAAGTCGCACCAAATGCAATCATGTCTTGTATCTGTCTCAGTGCCAATGATTGTGATGAAAAATATACAGATCCCTTCATTAGGGATTTAATTTTTGGAAGTTTACATTTAAGTTAAGTCTTGAAAACATTTTTGCTGTCCCAGCAGTGTTAGCAGGAACTTTGCCACTGCCTGTGCTGGAACTGAGATGTTTGCCTTCTGATCTGTAAATCAGCTTTGTGAAAAGGAAACAAAATCATTGCTTTGAGGTCTTTTGTTTCATGTAGCTATCACATAGATCTCACTGCCTCCCTGATGGTCAGCTGTCCACCACCTCCATTGCAGGTTTATTCTCTGTGTATGCCAGTTTGTATGTTCTCCAGGATCTGTGACTCCTATTTTTAGCATTTCAGAAAACATGGATTCCAGCTGGGTTATCTCATTTAGGTGATTATTTGAAAAAGTGTCACTATTGTGCAATATTTTTTGGAGTAACTATCATCTGGTGACTGAATCAGGTGCCCAGAGATCTCAATAAATCTGTGAAAGTGAGGAGATAAAAATTGTTTCATTACATGCCAGAGAAACATCCAAATGGCCAGGTTTCATTTGGACCTTTTCTTCCATGGGTCTCCCCATACCAAGCTCCTTTAGAAACCCTGTTTGCAGCCCTGTGGGCCCTAAATAAAAACCTGACACTCTCATTTAACCTTCACCCACTTGCCCAGGCAGAACAAAGCCAAGTCTGCAGGCTCCCCAGTTCACAGTCTAATGTTTAAATACACCCACAAACTCTGTGCTGTCCAACAAAAGCCACATGACTTAGTCCTCTCCTTCGGTGAGAAGTGTCAGGTAGAGCTGTACCAGCTTGTTAGCACGGAATGCAATGTGCTTGGTCTCAAACTGTTAATCAATATCTGTATCTGAGAGGTGACATTTCAACAGCTGTGGAACGCTGGAGCCTGTTAGGATCACTCTTTTTTTTTTTTTTTTTTAAAGTGTCAGATTATAAACTTCATAAATAACTGATGAGCACACCTCTAACAACACCACGTGTGTTTGTGTCTGCCTGTGTCAGCACCTTTCTGGATGTAAGCACGGTGACCCTGGAAAAATAGAATGTACTGTTTTACACACTTGCCCTGTGCTGTACAGTTTTAATTAAGCATTGACATACCCTGAGCCATTTAAATACCCTCAGATCCCAGAGAGGTAAAAGGATCACAGAAACATAAGGCTGGAAGAGATCTGAAGGGGTTGACTGGTCCATCCTCTTGCCCCAAGGCCAGACTTAGGAAATCCCCAGAACATCTCTGTTGAATTCATTCCTTAAAACCACCCTGAAATGGAACATCCACCACCTCCTCAGGCAATCTGTTTCAGCACTTAGAATGTCCAAACTATCAAGGAGGATCTTCCTAATATTTAACCAGATAAACTTCCTCGAGTTTAAACCATACAGAAAAATAAGGAAGCAGGGCAAGGCAAAAATGGTGGGGAGAAAGGGATTGGTGTGAAAAGGGGAGTTGGATGAAGAAAATAAATCTTTTTAACTGGAAAACGTACTTAAAAGGAAGCGAATGTTCAGAGGAAAGGCCGTGCAGAGGAGGACATGTAGTTCCCTGCAAAAGGCTGCAAGAAAACATTTTCTGGAGGGAAGGAACAGAGTCTCTGAGACCAAGAATTTGCCTTTCAATATTTTTCCCTTTCCCCTTTTGTGTTCTTTATACCTTCTTTCTTTTGCACCTTTCCATGCTTCTTAGTATTCCACTTTTCCACTGTGCTATAGTTTGGTGTTTTTTTCCCTATATTTATAGGCTTTTTTCTTCCATAGGTTTTATTGACCAAACAATGCATTAGATTGTCAGGATGCAATATGCCATGGGAATTTCTGGGGCCAAACCAGCATCAGTGACTGTAGGTGAATGCATACTCCAGTACAAAAAATTTTCACACCTCATTCTCTGCTCGTACATATTAATACCTACTTACACATTGTGAGAAGCCCAAGAATGAAAAATTTTAACCAATCTTGCATATTTCACATACAAACTGGCTTTTGAAAAGCTTTTAAGCATCATTTGCTGAGCCCTCTCAACACCTCCCTGAGGCATTGGCAGTCCTTCTTTACACGAAATGATAAGAGCAACTCAGGTGAATATAAAAGGAAAAAATGAGAAATAAAATTAAATCAAAGAGGAAATGCTGCTAAGAAAATATGTCTCAGTTTGTTGTTATCAGGCTTATGGTGCAAGACAAAAATAAAGTTTGTTTATGATTTTGACCTCTTAGATGTTGCAGGGGCATTGTAATTTAATCATAATCTAATAATTTACCAAATCTCCACTTCTGAGTAACAGAAAACCATTGTGAGAACAGCAGTGAATTTTCAATTCTACTTGTGTCTTCATCAAGGCTATAAAAACTTTTTACAAAAGACCACAAGAAAACCAGTGAGGTGATCACACACAATAGGAGAGCTGAAGTTATCAATAGAGTAATTTACAATAATTGTATTTGCAAATTGAACATCATTACAATAACTATAAAATCCCAGAAAGATACTTGATGCTCTTGAGTAATTACATGCAATTAATTTGTATCTAATTCCAGACTCTGGCACGCTCTAGCCTAGCCTTTCTCAGAAATACTTTCTGGCAATGAAAAAATAAGATGCTGCCCAGGCCACCTCTGCTGGGAAAGCTTTATGTTGTGTGAGAAGGGTTCAGATTTGGCAAAGAGAAACAGTGCATCTGCAGGGAAACCTCTGAAGGATCCCAGTTTGTCCCTTGTGGAAGTGATAACAGCGTTTATGAGATTATTCCAGTTGAGGTCTTTGGCTCCAGCTTCTCACATCCCTTCTGCTGGCTCGTGCTGAGCTGTGCCCCCACAGCAGAGTGGACACAATTATTTGGCAGTGGCCAAACCAAGACAGGGAGGAGAAGACCTTCTGTAATCTTAGCTAATGTTTTCCTTTCCCATGCTGATGAGTGAGGAGCAGGAGAATTTGAGCCTCCTCTTCCCAAACAGCGGAATGTTTGTCACCGAATGGTTTATACTCCCACAGTTTAATTGAAGAAAGGAACTAAGGATTATTTCTGGACCATACCTCTACTTTTGGCTGGTTCTAGGGAGGTTTGTGCAGACCTCCAGAGACAAAGAAAACTAAACAAACAAAACAGAGGGAGAAAGGAAAAGTGTGGGGACTTTAGAGACTGCAAAGATTTTAGAGTCCTAAAGTAAGAACACATCAAAAGGCAAGGGCTTGGTTTCATGAGCATATATTTTCTACAAATCTATATTAGTCCATGTGTCTTGGCCCAAAGTTCTATGTTACAGTTTACTATGGATATTGATTTTCATCTACTTTGCTCTGTACATGTTCAGTCTCAACTTTTAAAGGAAGAAAGGGATTGAGGCAGAGAACAGTGAAATGAGAAAGAGAGTAACAGGCACTTTCACTGCTTTGCTTCATGATACACTGACCTAGTGACACCTGGGATGATCATCCATTAATATACATTGAATATTTTTTTCAAATTCAACCACTACCAGACACAAGGAAAACTTATGTGTCTCTGTGAGCAGACAAACATTCAGGTGTTCAGGTGGACTGGCTTGGTTGGTTTTGGGTCATGGTCTGCTGTACACAGTACCCCAAGCAGTACACTGGGTGGGGAGGAAACCCACACAGCTTGTTCTTAGCCCACCAGAAATGATGTCTTGCAGATAAGTATTCACCAAAAAGCTTCTGGCCAGCATTATGAATTATCTAAAATAATACTGTTGTTTTGGAATACATTAATGATCGGCACACAGCCACCCACCACCTCCAGCCACTACCTGTGCAAGAAGGTGTGATGAAAATCTATACTGACCTACAGAGATGTTGGAAGAGAAGGACTTCTGCCCTAAACTCCTGCAAGCCCGGGTAGGAGGAAAAGGGATTCCCCTGGGGCAGAAACGATGGCACCTCTGCAGGCTGCAGTGCTCGGAGTGTGACAGGGTGCTGGGCAGGGCACTGTGCAGGCAGCTGCCTGTCTTTGCTCCCCGTGTGGATTTCAATATGAAAGGTGTGTGCTGCAAGATTCAAAATCTCTAGCATCAGTTGTTGTTTGCTGTTGTTATAAGCAGCCCTGCACTGCTTTTCCTCTTGGAGTGTGTGTGTGTATTTGTGTGCATACACATATATATAAATACATATATGTACAGGTATGCATATCATATAAATAAAACCAATACCATCTACAAGCTTGGCTTTGATGTTAATGCAGTGAAACAATGCGTTTTATTTGGAGTAGCTCGTGAATAAATATTGTTGCAGGCATCACATAACAAGAGAACTTGAAACTACTCCGTGCTGCAGCGTTGAGGCTCTGTATAATTAGGTCAGTGTTATAGCTAAGGGGAGGAGGAGCCAGTCCTGAGTGATGTGAAATCCTGAACCTTTCAATTAGAAAGCTTTTTCTGTGGGGTAACTTAGCATCACCTCCATCTGACATTAAGGGAGGTCTGTTCAATGTTTAAGGTTTTTCTGGAGGGATCTGTAAAAGACAAAGCTGTGACCTGCTATTCCCTGCTTGCTTGGAGTAAACTATCCAAAAGCACTCCAGATGTAGAAATGACTGCCTGAGTGGGAGAAATGGTGGGTAGAGTGTAAATCTCCCTGAAACAGGGAGCAGTTAACTGCAGCAGAGCCTCAGCTTTCAGGTTTTTACATTTTAGCATATGCATCAGATGCTCCCGGGAAGGGTGACACTCAGAAAAGAAGTTGTAATTATTTGTTTTGGAAATTAAGTTATGTGTTAAAAAACACATGTGCCTTGGGACTTCTAGCTCTAACAGCTACTTAAGTTTCAGTAAACAGAGTGAACAAATGAACCAAGCGAAAATGAGAAGAAAGCTTCTGACTCACATCCTCTCTCTCCTGACTGTAATAAGAAATGTCTTGAAAGCAAAATGTATTATTTTATGTTATCAATAAACTCCCCATAGAGTTTATGACAGAGTTATTTACCTCCATCTGAACGTTAAGGAGGGGTTGAGGACAGAAATACACACTTCTTTTTTGAGATGTTTCAAAAATTTGGTTGTGTGCAAATCAGAATGAAGCTGTACTAAAATGAAACAAAGTATAACCTGAGAGAACATTAATGATAACTGTGTGACTAGGGAACTCATTTGGCAGATCAGAGACCCAGACCAGAATCCCAAACTTCTTGCAAAACCTTTGTCTCAAAATTCATACCTTTTGGCCAAAAGTTGTGATTTTGACAAAGCAGCTCTTTTCAGCAAAGATATTTTAACCAGCTCACCAGCATGCTAAATTCCCCTCTTCTCATCCTCCACTTGACTTCCTCCAGTGTTTTGGGTTGCAATGCCAGAACAGCAGCAATCAATAGCCCAGAAAATTGTAGTATTGCATGTCGCTGTAATAACCTGAATGCTGGTGTCTGTGTTAGCTTCTTTTCTGGCTGTCATGATGCCTACCAACAGAAAAAGAGGGACACTTGCCACAAAGCTCCTCTGAAATTAGCCTCCCAACGTGTGCATGAGGCAGCTGGGAACCTTGTGATAACAAGCAAGTCAATCTTCACTTTCTCATTGTCTTCATTCAGGTGAGTCTATCACCTGCCCAGAGGACTTGGCAGAGGAGCTTTCCTGCTCTTGGCTCTAGAAAAAGGGGTAAGAGGGACAGGGTTCTTCTTCTGTGTTAGGAAACTATTACTCCACATTGTCTGAGGGGTTTTTAAGTCCCATCCATTTATTCCATGAGATGGAAAATATTGAGATGCGATTACCTGGAGATTACATTGAAATGTGAATACGTGTGAAATGCACAAGTACTGTGTTGACTGCGGCTTCTTGTATTTCCTGGCAGGTCTTGCAGATGCAATGGGGTTTATGGTGGAGTTTTACCTCTGAATAAGATCTCTCCATGTCTCTATCTCCTGAACTACTGTGTTCCCTGGTTTCCAGTGCTGTAATATCCAAAAAGTGCAGTAAATTGTGTTGCTATGTTCCCAGAGCTTAGATATCATATAGCTCTTGTGGATGCACTGCACATTGTATTGGGGAATGAGGCTCCAGCTCAGGGGGAAAAAGGGCTGCGTTCAGGAAGGTTGTTTATCAGGAGAAGTGGATTTTCTGTGAGGAAGACAGAGAACTTGATGGGACAAGGAAAATAGTTGGGTTTTGCCTGTGTTTCCAAATTTATATGAGCATACAAAGGACAGCAAATGCACAGAGAAGGCTGTTTAGGGGATTCTTGGTGGAACAGAGTAATTACTGTGGGTTAGTAGAGGACATAACCAGCCTGTTAGCAAAAGGGGCACATATAGTTCAAGGGATTCTTTGCTCTTCCTTTGTCCTTGTTTCCCTCAGGTTTCATGAGTGATGAGAAAGCTATTCTAATAAACTTCTTAATGGGAAGAGAGATAGAAACCTGACTTTTTTGCTTTCTATACTGCTCTGAGAAGTCACTTGTGGTGGTTGAATTGGTTAAATGGTAGAAGTCCTTACAATTACTCTCCTTTGCCTTGTGCTCTCCAAAGTTTTGGGGAAGGAGCTTGGTGCAAATGTGGTGGTTGGCGTCCCTGTCTCTGAAAGTTCTCTGGAGGAAGTGGAGGCAGTCAGTGTAAACCCAGGCCAAGGTTCTGGGCTTCCTTCAGTGGCAGAGATGGAAGATGTCTCTAATCAGACCCCCAAAATGTGTGTATGTGTGTTTTCCCACTCCCAACTAATGTCAAGTTTCTTCTAGAGCTTACAATGGATGCCTGTGGGCTGAGGACATCACGCATGGTGTGATGTCACCAGGGCAACCTTCCGAGAGCTAGAATGAAAATCTGGTGAGATCAGATTAAATCATATGTCGTGCTTTCAATAAAGCACATTTTCTTTCCCCCAAGTTTGTCTCTGGAGATGACAATGAATTCCTTTGATAGAAACGAAGAAGGAGAAACTTCTGCTAAAGACTTTTGTAGGAGCTGTTTTTTCTTCCTCTATTTTATTTTTTTTTAATCTGCAAGAATCCCTCCTATGTATGCTGCTCTCATTACTTACAGAGCTCTTCACCCAGCGTGGTTGAGACACAGCCTTTTAAAGCCTGCAACTGGTGTTTTTTCTCTTCAAGAGGGTGTTAACAGAAGGTTACAATTATACATACATTTTAATATGTAACTCTCTATTGTAAACAATTCACTCTTAGTATGTCTGGCTTTTGTTTGCTATGAAGTTATACATTATATTTGGATAAATGATTCGCTTGGCTGTATAGTAATTTCTCCTTATAGGTACAATCTCAGTCCAGTCATCCTAGATTATTTTTTAACATAATCTAATTTAAAAAAGAAAATCTCCTCCCTGTTTATAAAAATATTATTTGTTCCTGGCTTTCATACATATATTTGGAGGAATGAAATGAGTGATACTGAATAATGTAGCACTCAGTCTCTCTAACCACAAATTATGCACCTCTATTTGCAATTTATTCTAAATGCTTATTGTTGTTGGGCTTTCTCTTTGTGTATTCTCTCATCTTGCTGCGCAGATTCATGCTCATAACTCCCCTGAATCCATATGCAGAAACACAAGTACCTGAGCTGGATTGTGGTATGTGAGCTCCTGTAAAGGCACAGACACTTCTGTGGTTGCTGTGAGATTGGGTTTAGACACAAAAATCAGTGGGTGGAGAAAGACAAAAGCCAACTATTGCACCACCCGAGCACGACCTAGTCCATGTAGGAATGGGGGCGTGAGTATCTGCTGCTGGTATTGGAGCAAAACAGAAATAGGGGGGAATTGTTCCTGTGCTGCCTCAGAATGGAATATCTTCCTCTCTCTTCTTCCTTGGGGTGTGTCCGTGAGATACGATCTAGCTCTGTGAGGGAGAACACACAATCTCATATATAAATAACAAATATTTCTGTAGCATAAACACAGATGCCTATCTGAATAAGATCCCTCTTACAACAATTTTATTATGCAGCAATGTAGCAGAGGAATCTCTGGATGGAAGCACTGGAAAACTCTTCCCACCAGAGGAAAGATCTTGCTCAAGATGCTCTGGATGCCAGGTTGGGTAATGACAGCAAAGGGCTATGGGGGGGTTATCCTACTCAACATAAGCTATATGTGTTTCCTCCGTGTTTGAGGAATACTCTAAAGACAGTACTCTCAGTGTCCCCACAGAAGCAGCAAAGAAATAAACCCTCCCTCTCTTTTGTACTCCTACATTTTTGTCACTGATGGCAGTGAAATGGGAGAATGGAAATCTAGTAGTTGAAGTTTCTTGCTGAGGATCCAGAGACAGGCATTGGGGCCATAGAAATAGGTTTTAGTTTGCTTAGTTAGAGAAGAACACCGTTTCTAATCCCATAGGATTTTCTTTCATGGACTGTAGGAAAAACTGTGCCTTAATATGTCAGCTCCTTGGACATCCCTGGTTGGGATCATGAAGGCAGATGGTCCTGAACAGCTTCACATTCAGGTGTCTGCATTCATGATTTCTTGATTTGTGGAGTAACTGCTCCAGAGAAGGTCCGAGCTGGGTGCCAGGAAGGGGAGCACCACGCAAAATCCTGTCACCACTGAAATCAAGGGCAGCATTCCTCAGATAAAATCTCCCACTAGTCCAACCTCCCACCTGCCCTCTTCCCCCAGAATTAACTATGAAATAAACTATGAAATAAACCAGTTCTGCTTAATGGCATTCTCTGGTCAACCATAGATCTAATGCCTACAGAACCAGGAACTCTGAATACAGAGTTTTATCAGTCACGAAGAGAGAAACGCAAGTCTTTCTTCCCAGGCTGTGCAAAAGACCATTTTTTCAATGTTAATTCCCTATGTCGAGGTTTTGCACAGGTTATAATTAACTTTAATACACACTTCAAACATGGTTACTAATCTACTTTCTGTTCTTTCTAAGCAAGATAAATAATACTTTCCAACTCTAGCCTTTCAGAAGATTGCAGGCCTAAGATAATATTATGAAATGGAGAGGACTGTCTCTATTTTTTACCCAGAAGTAATACATAATATACTGAAGTCCAAAGCCAAGTTTTCTGATGGCATGGAAATGGTAGGCAATACATTTTGTTAATGATCACCACCGGCTCCAGAGTTAAGCAATTCCAGCATGGAAAGACTCCAGGCAGCTCTGGAGTCCAAATGAGGAGTTTGTCAGCTTGGGAAATAAAAGCATGAGAGTTTATGGGACTGAGATGACCTTTCATATGAGCAGAGTGTGGTTAAGAGATGAATGTGCAAGCTCTGGGTTGACTTTATCTTCCATCTGACTTCCCTGCTGAGGAACATCAACCTACTGTGCATAACATAAGCTCTGCCCTCATGGTCCCATGGCTCAAGCTAAAATGCCAAGGTTTCAGCCAATTTGGGACTGTCATAGGTGGATGAGAGGCATGATAAGATGGTACTTATAGTCCAAAAACCAGTGAAAATGAGCCCATACATCTAAACACCTGCAGTTCACAGGCAATAGAGCTGAGCTCACACAGGTGTGCCCAGGCAGAAGGTGTGTGGATGGGGAAACAAATCTCAGAATCAGTGGCTTCAAAGAGACCCAGGGCAGAGAGGTGACTTCAACACAGCCACATAAACATGGACAGAAATGGTGAGTGCAGCTTCCTTGTGTGCTAAACTGAGACAGTTTCCTCATGAGAGTTTTCAAAATATACCGAAGGTTTTCTGTTCTAAAACAAAGGAAAATGTATTACAAACCAAATTGAGAGCTTTGTTCTTTAACTTATATATTAAATACATTAAAAAATGAACCTTTCAGTATTTGTTTTCACTGGGAAAATGGGTGTATCAGGTATGGCTGTGATGGTGAGTGATAAACCAGGAGCACTAACCTGGCTTCTTCCCCTGTCAGTCTGGTTGAGTGAGAGCAATATGGGGCTTTGCATTTCTGAAAGTGAAGCCACTTATTTGAGAGTTTTGAATAAACAAGTTTACCTGCATCTGTACCTCGAGTTCCTCCCTCTAAGGCCCATGCACATTCTTACCCTGCTTTTCATAGCCTCAACAGATAAAATGAGTTGTAATTACACCTCAAAGAGGCATTTTTCCTCTTGTTCATGCTCTGTTAGGCAGCAAGCCCTCACAGCCTGACTCCTCGCCATATTACTCTAGTATTACACTTTGTTATAATCTGTTGGACCTGTGGTCTCAGGAGTTGAAGTGATGGAACAAAATTATTTCATCACTGGATATGAAAATCTTTTCAACTCTCTTATGTTGCCATCAACTGAGTCGTTTCCTCCAGTCTGGTTGTTTCCATTTTCTGAAGACATCCAAAGATTCTCTGAATTATTTTTTTTTTTTTTTTTTTTTGCTTTCAGGCATATTTCATAGAATGGTTTGGGTTGGATGAGACTGTAAAGATCACCTAGTTAAAATCCCCTCTCAGTTTCATTTGTTGAAATTGAGAACATGTCAAAATTGTCTCCCGAGGTGGGAACCCTGAAGTATTCATTTCCTGAAAAGTTCAGCTTTACTAATCACAATCAGACACTACCCAACATAACAGGTCGTCCTGGGCTTGTA
This sequence comes from Corvus hawaiiensis, assembly GCF_020740725.1. NCBI lineage: Eukaryota > Metazoa > Chordata > Aves > Passeriformes > Corvidae > Corvus > Corvus hawaiiensis. The sequence goes on from NC_063224.1 coordinate 5,729,455, forward strand.
ACAGCCTTCTCAGAAATCTCACTTCCCATCTCCTATAATAAGATTATCTTGATGGTGGCTTTGAGTCATTTTTGTGGATATTTACATGCTATCTACTGACTTCCCTCCTGCATTTAAGGGCCTCAACCAAAGTCCAGTGAGAGATTTTCCACCGTCTTCAAAAAGAGTAAGATAAGGCACTTGGAAAGATCATTCATTTAGAGAAAATAAGTTCTCTTTGCAAGTACTTACATGCTGCTGGGCTTGAATCTTTGCTAAAGGGATTGCAGGCTCTACAGTGCATGTGTGAGTCATGCTGGTGAATCAGAGTTTTCCCTGTTTTCAAACTGTGGTTCTCTTTGTAATAAAGCATACATTGTATTTTCACAGCCAAAGCTCCACCACCACAACTCTTTCACAGATGTACATGCTAAATGGGAGAAGCTATCCATGGACTTAAGTATCTCACACAAATAAAAGGGGAATTACCAGAATTATGCACTTTTTTTATTTGTTTGTTTCCAAATTTGATCTTTTTTAAGGTGCAACATCGGTTTCTTGCAATAGTTTCAAAATACAGGAACAGTTAAGCTGCTAAGTATTTTGAGCAGGAGTCAGGCATTTCTGTCAGCTAAGTTACCTTCTGTAAATCTAACTTCTCTGGGGAAAAAATGCACCCATTTTTCCAGGGAGTAACTCACGACTAGTCTATGATGAATGTTGAGTTCAACGAAAAACATATGATATACTGCATGGTGCTAATTATCTGGTATTTTGCTGTTTTGTCCTCATCCCTCTACAATATTAATCCTCAAGCCATTTGTGTTGTGGAAATGGTCTTGAAAACATAAAAACAAATGCTGTTTAGGATGTTGGGCTCAGGTCCCTGGTTAGTGTAAATCAGCCCTGACTGAAGTGTTTCTATATTTCTATCTATCTCCTGGAAATCCAGACTGTTACCATCTTCTTTGGCCTTTCACAAGATGACCTCAGACCTGTTCCCAGAGGAAATGTGAAGCCCCTCACCATAGACCCTCACCATGGACTCATGCAATGATGGGACATGAACTAGATGAACCTCTAGGTCCTTTCACTGATGGGCATTGTGATACATCAAGTTGTTAGCAACACAGAATTAGATCACACCAGATTAAAAATTTTAAAAAGAGCCAATTGCCTTAATCATTAGCAAGAAAAAGGAGAACAGAAATAGAGGAGAGAAAGATCTGAAAAGATTTTTGAACAACAGTTTTTAGGGTGTTTGATTTACTATTCAAATGTGCACAGCTGCTGCTCGGGGGGGAAACGGCACCATGCCAAGAAGGAGAGACAAGGGTAGAACAGTAACGAGAGAGGAGAAGATTGTTTGCAGACTGGACTATTAAATGGGCTTGGAAAAAGTCCCCTCATTCCCTCCATAAAATAATCATCTGCTTCAGCATCCCAGTAGCTCACAGATATGCCACTTAAGCATTGTTGTTGCCATGAACTGATGGCAGGACCAGAATCCACACTTCATTCCTCCAGTCTGGTTTTCCTGAAAGGCAACATTAGCTGCAATGAAAGCTCCCTTATTGGTAGCATCTCCCTTGTGCTCTCCCTCTCACATGTTCAATCAGTTTGAGTGGGAAATATATAATTATTCATTTTAGTGAAACAGCAGCAGTCAACACGGCCTGTCCACAAGCAATTCCAGCTCTCGGTGTGGCAGCAGCACCATCACACAGGAAGTCATAAAACTCCAGCACCTGACATCTGATGGGAGCGGTCCAGGTATGGATCAGAAACCGTTGCCAAAACTGATCACAGCAGCCACTTCCTTACTTTTCAACAAGGTGAAGGATGTCTCCCTTTGGACTCTGAGATTTGTCATCATTCTAGCACTGCTATACTTGTACAGACACTGATTGACTCAGGCTTAATAGCATTGATTGCTTCGCTCAGGTGACACTCCCACAACACGGCCGCCCATCCTGCTGCTCCGCCACAGGCACCTGACATTTTTCTCTGCTTCCTTTGATGCTATTTTTGTTGTTCCAATCTCCTTGTCTTTGCTCATGTTTTGCACTGCCGGAAGGTTTCAGCACCACTCTGCTCTTGCTGTAAGGTACAAGGGCACAGGCAGTGGGGGCAGGTGCCTTTCTGTCAGTGAAGGGGGCTTGACCCAGATTTTCCTGTGCTCCACACTGACCAGTACTCAGCAAGGGAGAGGAACTGGGTTTGTGTTACTGGTTTGGATTACTTTGTTTATGAGAATCTTGCTTTTGGTGATTAATGCCTGTGCATTGTACAAGAGTGGCTTCAAATTTCTCTTTGAAACATGGCTCTAGAAATATTGCCAAGATGATATTTCTTCCCAGGCAAATGGTTCCTTTTCTATGGAAAATGGGAATGCTTTGTTGGTTGCAAAAGACCCAAATATGGTACGAATTGTCATCTTATTTACAAACACAGCCTCCTTGTTCCAGTAAGAGGTAAGAATACACTGTTCAAACACTGGACTGTTCAAATTTACCATAAACTAAGCAGGCACTGCCTTCCCAAGTGACCAGTTCAAATGATTCACCAAACCAGCTATTGAATTCCACAGCGAGGGCTCTGGACACAACATCTGCTTCTGCCTAGGCTCTGCTGGTCACAGCCTTCTGATCTTCCAGCACTCACTTGGGAACAGGCTGTGGACGAGCTGGAACTACTTCAGTCTGATTTAACACGATACTTTTTTTTCCCTCCCTGTGGTATGGTCACAATTTCTTTTACCTTTTAGAAATGAAAATATTTTAAGGAGACATTTATTTAATTCCTAGTCCTACTGGATTTTTGAGATTCAATTTATCATGCTCAGTGGTCATGACAAACACACTGTATCCAAGCGCAGGGAGAATTATTTGAATGCAGATTGACATGAAGGAAAATTTTCAGAGGAGCTTATGTGACTAAAGTGTACAAATCCCATTAACTTTGAAGTTTCTACCTAATATCTTTCTAATGATCTTAAGAGTCCAGTTGTCTGGTTTACTAATTATGAATCCAATTTTCAAAAGAGTCTGTCAGACTTTTTCAAATGGGACTTAAATTCTTAAGTCACTAAAGCACTGCAGCTTGTATGTTAGTGGGAGCCTTGGTTTTATTTGAACTTAAAAATACATCAATGTGATTAACAGGCAGGTAAACTGAGAAACTGTGGGTTAGGACCTTGATTTCATCCAGCTGCCTGCTCAGGTGGTGTTGGTGTGTGTCTAGGTGGTGCCTATGGACACACAGCCCAAAACAAGTCACCTATTATCCATCTTACCTCCAAACCACTCTGCTGTAGTCTCATTGTAATCTTTCTCACACTTCTTAGGTTTTTTGTTTAAGTTGCTGCATACTATTTAAAATTAGTTCCTTGCCTATGATAATGTTACCATGTTAAAATTTTGGTTTTCTTTACCACCATTCTACAGGCCCTAGAAGATACTCTTGAGCTTTTATTCCACATAGTTTCTACAGACCCACGTAAAGCAAGGCCCTTTTGCCTCACTTCCTTTTGTAGATCATTGCTCAGTGTAAATTGGCTACCATTTGCAAATTTTACAAATTTTCATGCAGAATATTTTTTATTTAATTTGACTTCATTCTCTGTTTTGCTTTTCTTGAGTGACTCCCTTTTCTTCGAAGCCGTACGAATTAAAATCCCACTTTGTCACTTGCTGAGTGTAGCAGGATGAATGGTTAAGTATGTCCTTGGAATCAAGTCTCTTGAGACTTTTACCCACTAATATTGTTCCTGCAAAGATCCCTCAAATTTGTTGTGATACTCATGCCAACATTGGAGTAGATGCAGTTTTCGGCTGACTCTTTCACCCAAAGCAAAATACCCCTAAAGCCCCAAACTGATTGTTGCTGTGACTGTTCTGGGGCAGTTTGACAACAGATGTTTTACAGCAGGGTAGCTTAGTTTTTTTTGGGCTTATTTAAAAACATTCAGTGTAGATGCATCTGTGTTGCAATCAATGTGCGGTCATTTGGCTGGTTATCCTTTCCGATAGCACAATTCAGTTGGTCTGACTGATCTACTGATTTTAAATAGCCAACATGACATTAAAGGGCAAGTCTCTTTGTGAGGTCATGATTCCGTATTTGGGAAGAAGAAAAGAAACAGTCTTCTTAATACAAATTGTGGTTTTGGACTTGATTTTCTTCCCCTTTCCAGTATGACACATTTTTTTCAGTTCATGTAAATGGTGCACCAGAAGGCAAATTTTGATCCATGTTTTGGTGTTTCATTCAGAAGCACAGGCTGCTGTTCATTATTTTATGTATATAATCCTGAACACACACACATACCCATACCCTTCCCAACATAAACTCCTGACATTTACACGTGGGATTTTCTAGGGTCACAATTGTTTTCCTCAGAAGTTATTCATCATCTTTTTTTATATGCTTACAGGTAATTACAGACAACACTATCCTCTTCGAAAATTCCCTGAATTCTGGGAAATGAACTGATAACCACTATAGCCTTCTCCTTTTCTGTAGCATTGATATCAAATTCATCAGAACAATCCAAACACTGATTAAGACAAAGTATTAGTTGATTTTGGTTGAGTCATCCTTTGTTTGCATCCCTTTCCTATCCGGTATCTCAATCTCATAATTACTTTTAAATGTCCCACATGGTACCAGAACTGAAACACTGTTTGAAGTAAAACATCACCAATTATTTCCTTTTTTACTCCTAAATGAGCATTGTCAAATTAAAATGTTATTTTCCAGTAAAGCTGAAGGGAAAGAAAAGTAAGGAAAATGGTCCAAACTCCTTTTCTGCAGGGATTTATGACCAGAAATAATTTCAAATTATATGAAATAGGCATTTTTTCCAACAAAAGACACAAAGACATTCTATGATGTAGGGAGTGTTGTGAGTACGCAGCAATAGCGCTGAGTATATCCTTTCAATTGTGATTTCTAACTGGTTTAACAGTTCTTTGTTTTGGAACTGGATTACCACCTTGACCTTAACATTCAAAGATTTTCTGCAAAGATTTGGGTTCTTCAGCCTGTGGACTAGCCCCACAGTAGCCTGGTTCTTTTTGTTACGCATGTGGGAAATATTTGGACTAAATAAATGGACTAAATAGTTTATTTGTTCACCACAAAACAGAAAAGGATAGTTGAAACCTAGGTATCTCCCTGAAAGATTTTGGATATAGCTGAAGCTTGAAAATTAAGAAAACAGCCAACAGTCTTGCAAGTTATCAAAATTTTTAATCGCAGTCATGCAGATCCATACTGGGAGCCATGAGCTACCACAACCAGAGTGATCTGCACTGGACTCAGACGAATTTCCCAAATAAAACCACTCCCAAAGGATCACCTTGAAAGGACGAAATTGTGAAAACTTTTTTTAACTACCCAGGCTCAGTGAACCAGTCAGTTGAGCTCTGCTTGGGACCACTGTGAAGCCATAAAACGTACCCCAGAGGCTTCCAGGGGCAGGCAGAATTGCAGTGGGACTTCTTGAAGTGCTTCAATGCATCTGAGCTCACCAATAGCCCTTGTATAAGGAAGCATGAGGTTATTAAAGGGAGTTTAATAGTGTAGAAGTGAAGCCTACATTAAACCAGATAGCAGCCACATATGCCTACTTCATTGTAGCTCGGCTGCACAACCTTCCCTATATAATAGGTATCATTCTCTGTGTAGGAAAACCCTTCCCATAAATGCTGTTAATCTCATTCTAACCATACTTTTGTAAATACAATGACATGGTCAATGGTCCCCCTGAGACCGCATTTCCCAATAATGAGGGAAATGGTATTTACAGGAAGGACTTAAATATTTCTTTTGTACTGGAGCATGCATTTTTGCATGTAGTGTATGAACCCCCTAACACAACTATGACTAATGTACCCATCTAATTAAATTTTTACAGCATTCCAGCATGTCAATGTCAAATGTTTGCATCCAGTTACCCTCCTCATAATACTGTCAAATAAACTTCTGCTTTTTATATTTAGTGTCTGCCTCCCTCCTTCCTCACCATGTGAAATCAGGGCATCATCATCATCTTCATGAAGACAGGAAAACTGCCTCCTGCTTCCTCTTGTCCCAGCAGTGACCCCATAGCTTTTAACTTGCAATTTCAGATCTGCTGTTCTGCAGGAGGATCCCACGCACTGTTATTCAATGCAAAGATTAGAATTTGGAGTTATAAGATTATATGCATTTGCAAACAAAAGAAAACAAAACATATATAAAACTCTATTTGTTTCATTTGCTGTTTTCCCCGCAGAAAAGTGAGGCTTTCCCTCTAACCAGATAGCTGTTTGGAAACAATTCAGGCAAAGATAAAACAGGAAAACAACAAGCTTAAGGCTGGTAACTGTTAGGACATCAAAGCCAGGTGAAAAGGTCCATAAGGCACCTCTAGGTTATATCCCTCTAAATAACAAAAAGGTTTATGTTTGGGGATAAAGTGGGATTACTCCCCCAAATCAGATATCACCAGAAAAATACAGACATTGTTTAGTTCAGTCTGTTTAATCTTTCCTTACAACACAGGCAGGTCATCATGCAATCTCCCTGAATCCCTAGGTAAGCACTCAGTGGTTGCCTTTAATTAGTCTGAAAGTTATAGTTTAAATGCAGTGGCCTGACATCTCAATTAGGTATGCAAGATAAGATCCCAATAAATGATTTCTCAAGTCGAATATTCTTCAGTGGGGCCTTCTGGGGTGCCGACACAATGGGTGTTCTCCTGACCATGCAGCAGATGCAAACAGGGCCATTTGCAGGGCTATGTTGGAAAGGAGCACTGCATAGTGCTTTAATCCCTTAGTTTAAATGCTTTTTATTTGAACAGGTTCTAGAAAAGAACCCTTCATTAATATCATGAGGAACAGACTGGGGCCAAGGCCATTAGCTGCCTCATAGCTGTAGATTATGGTTGAATCTACATGACAAAAAAACATTGTTTGGGGGAGTTTATCAATCAACTGCAAATGACCATTTTGAGTTCAAAAGTTTCTCCAGCATCAGATTTTAATTAATGAGTAAACTAAGAGGAAAACCAGGACTTCTAGTGATGCCCATTCCCTCCTCCTCATGGGGAATATCACGGACCAGGTTTTGGTACAAACTTAAGTTCTATGCCTCAGGGTGTGAGTTTTGTTTTTAGAGAATTTGGGACAATTATTTTTCTCAAAAATTGTTGAGCCTTTGAGAGTTACAAGAAAACCACCAAGCAGTGACAAAGACATCTGTAAATATGATGGGGCTTCTCATAGGAGAAATTGGGAAAAATATAATCCAAGAAATCATTGCAAACAAGTCAAGCTCATTCTAAGGAAACTGAAGTATTTTTTCCCTTGGACTACAAAACAAGGTTTAGGTTATGTGAAAAGAGATTGAGATGCAGTAAAATAGTTCCTAAATTCAGGGTGCTGAATAATCCTGACTTTGTTGCTTAGGTTTCCAGGTGAAGTGTCCGCAAAATGCTCAGAGCCCGGGAATGGGATTCATATAGGTGAGGACAGTCAGCAGGGGACTGCCTAAGCGGCCCTATAGGGAAACCCAAGCGAAAGGGTGTGGATTTCTAAAAGATTTAGGGGCCTTCCTCAGGACCAAGCAGAGAGCTTTCCTTTTTCAAAAAATCCTGGTTGTGCATCTTCCACGGACATTGGAAACCTGAATCCTTCCCCTAAAAGTAGAGAAAGGAAAGCTCTTCTCTGCTCTGTAATGCGGCAGTAGGGAAGGTGGAACCAGCCTGGGATGCTGAGAGCACCACTTTCCTCCTGTCCTCCTCCTGAAGGCATTCAAACCCACAGCTCTTACCTCACTGTGTTGAGATTCCTCCCTACACCATGGTAGGACTCGAGTCATTTACTGCCCTCCCCATGGAAAGTGCTCCCCTTCACACAGAACACTGCAGCCTGCAGAGAGGAGGAACCTGTGCCAGGACCCCAGCAGGTTTTAGCTTGCTCCAAGATAAGGAGGGGGAAGCACAGAGAATCTAAACCAGTGCATGAAAAACCCAAATGCTATCTAAATTTCGCATTTGGTGATTAAGTCGCTGGGAGAGAGAACCCGCATTGCCGTGTCAGTAGGTAAGCAGTAAGCTGGTTCAAACAAACAAGTGCTTTTCAGCAGGGGCTTACTCATAAAAAATTTCATATCTCATTAACCAGTTGATTCTGCAAACCTCCCCCACCCGTTAATTTTTTCCCCCATCTCTTTCCCTTGGCATGCTTCCTATTTCTCACAGCAGCAGCTGTGCACAGTTGAATAGTAAATCAAACACCCTAAAAACTGTTGTTTTAATACAATGTCTAAGATTTCCCAATTCTCTTTTCCCCCCTTATTTTTCTTGATAACCATTCTGGCTCATCTTTGTCTGGTAGTAAAATAACTAAATCTGGTAGCAAAAGCCTGACCTGTATTTTTATTTTTTGTAGAAATTATTGGGTAGGTTAGTAAGTGAAAAGCAAGTAATCCACAAGCAGTTTAGATAAGAGGATATTACAGGCTTGTGTTGTTAAGTGGTATTAAATACATTTTTAAAATTACGTTTCAGTAGCAAATGACTTTTCTCATCAGACTCTCTTGTGGCAGAGCTATTTCTTTCTTCATCGTGGTTATAAGTCTTTGGAGAAATCAGTGTACACATCCCCCGCAGCCTTCATTTCATCCTCTCCCTGGGCCATGCCATCTGGCAGTGTCATCTTTCTCTAAGTCTTCAGGTGCCTCTGTTGGCCTGAAAAACCTTCTGAAAGCAGGCTGAGTTTACCACGTCTGAAGAGACATCCTCTCCAGGACAAAAGCACCTTCAGGAGTTCCTGGAGCTGTTTGGAGGCTTCCCAGCCCATGGTGCAGCATCAGAGGTGGCTTCCTGGCTTGAGGAAGGGTAAATGAATCTGCCCTGGCAAGGCTGCAGCTCTTTGAAGCAGATTGTTCAGAGTAATCAAGTGCTCAATCTGCTGAAGGAGTTATTGAACTTCTGTTATCTCTGTACGACTTGGCTTGTCTAGTGTGGGATGTGCAACTTCTGGGTCGGTGTTCACATCCTGATTACACACAACACTGGGGTTTTTTTCTGTTCTGGTTTTAATCTGGGCTGTGCAGGGGAACGAGCCAATGGCAAATCCATCTCAGTGACATTCTGTCTGTTATGTGTTAGGAGGGGAGCTGTTTTGATTATGCCTGTGATGTGCAAACCGCAGATGACACTCTACTCACTGCCAGTGGTACTACCAGTGCTTTAGTGGGGGAAAATGTCCTTCCCTAAAGAGCAGCCTCTGCGTTCTCCTCTCCTGTGTGAGGGGACTGTGAACACTGCTGAAGGCAGAGGCAGGCCGTGGGGCAGGGATGTACACCCAGCAATCACATCTTGTGCAAGCAACTTTTTCCAATAAGCCTCCAAGAGCAGATTCCTTAATGGAATCTCCACGCTGCTGTCAGTGGAGGCAAAGTCAAGACCACATCCTTGACTCCAGCCATTCTGAGAAAAAAGACAGGTGTCAAGACTGAGAGAGGGAATACCAGCCTTAGAATGCATCCTCACAGATTCTGTTGGCATCCCTCAGAGCTGAACATGGCCATGGCCATGGGGAGAGCAGAACTCCTGCCATTCGTCGTTTTTTTGCCTCTGTAAGACAGCTCTGGTGAGGTTAGAAAGGGGTTCCCAGTACTCACTTGAAGCAAGAATCTTCTGCATGATTACATGGAGTCCTCGTTGTATTTCTGTACTCCCTGGTTGAATCTGAGAACCCTTAAAGGGAGCTGGAGCAGCTCTGGGAAGTGAAAGAAGATGTGGAAGTATATCATAAACCTCCTGGCTGCCCACTTCTCTCTTTTCACAGAAAGGAATCTGGGGAAATCACTACTACTATCTCTCTTTGTGCTCCTGCTCCCTTCTTGTGGGACGTTATGTTTCTTGTGGCTTTTGGCCTTTTGAAGTTAAGTTTGTTATACAGTCTCGGTGAGTGCTTTGTGGCTTGTGGCAGTGTGTAGGCGAAGAAAAAGGACAGAGCTGTGCCGAGGGCAGTTTGGTCTCTGTTGGTAGAACCGGCTGCTAAAATCAAAGCCTGTTTCCTAAGCCATCTTTAAAAACCACTCCAGAAAGCTCTGCTCCCTGCTGCTCGATGCCCCTGCCTTCTGAAAGCCACACCACCCCTGCTTGTTTTGGCAGATCTCTCATTCTCCTCCTTGCTGAAGCCATAGCTCCTAGGCCTCCTCCCATGGTCCCATGCCTTGCACTGGTTTCTGCTGCTCCAGCAGCATGGCCAGCAATAAAAATGGGATTGGGTATGGTCTGCAGACCTCTCTGGGCTAAATATCTGTTATGTGGGACTGGGCTAAATATCTGTTATGTGGGACTGGGCTGACTGACCAGCCCTGAAGTACATGTGTTAACAGTGTTCAGCACTGGAGCCAGCATTAATGATTTGTGGACAGACCGTAGTACTCCAACTAACCAGATTAATGCCTCACCTGGCGCACAAACCCTGTGTAGCTGTACAAGTTGCACACAGTCCCCAAAAGGCTGTAACAACCACTCTAAAGCCATTACCACCTAACTAGCAAATAAATATTTGGGCATGCAGGCTCATTTGGAAATGTGGATTATTTCCTGAGAGGCTGCAATGGCTCTTCTAGGTAAACACTAGCTCAGGGCAGTCTCTACAGCTGAGTTTTGACCCAGGGGACCTTGGCTGGCAGGCAGGAGTGTGTGCTCAGGCAGTGAGCCCCAGGCTGGGAGCAACGTCTGGTTTCATCACATAATGTGTCTTCCCCTTCCCACCCCACTCCTTGTTTCTTTTTCATTTCTCTTCAGAGGAAACAATGATAATTTTCCAAGGAAAAAACAAAATAAGTGTTTTTAAAATGTTTTTGAGTTTAAAATTAGAGTTCGTCAAGTGAAGCCTTAAGAAATTCCATACTGGGGCTCCTTTTCCAGCAATGTTAAATTTTGCTTTTGCATTTAAGGGGTGTGTTTTAGTGGACAACTTCTCCTTCCTCTCTCACAAGACACTTCCATGTTGGCTCTCAAAAGGCTCTTTCTCTGTGCTCCAACTGTTTTTTCACTCAAGTGCCTTCAAACCAGATTTTCAAGGCTGAGGGAAAAATTAGGGGAATAGGGTAAGCATTATGCTCCCATTAGAAAGATGGATTTGGTATTGAAGTTAAGGAAGCAGACAAGCTCAGAGGAATCCGGGCAAGATCTGGGGTTCTGCCTCCCTTAGTGCTCAGCTCCCTCAGTTGTGGCTGTGGTGACTTGTACCCCAATCCCTGCAGATGGTCTGGTGTCTACACTGACATCAGCCAGCTTCAGTCCCCGCTGCTGGGAGGTGTTCATGTTGTAGGATTCTCCACCAAAACAGATTTCTTTCTGCTGAAATACACCTTTAGGCTGAAATCAGAGTCCCTGGCAAATGGCTAAGCACTGTCCTTGTTTCTGTCTGTTCCTGGGGAAGGAATGTTTATGCCAAAAGCACAAAAGAAAAATGTAACCCCAAAACCTGCAGATGGTTTTGTTGGGACAGGTGATGTTCAGACATGCTAAATATTCTATATGGTCAGCACAAACTGTATTTGAGACTCTGAAAATCAAGGCACTAGATTTGTGTCACTAAACATGGAGATTTTAGGGCTTCACTTTGAGAAGAGGTTTCAAAGATACCGAGAAAATCAGGAGCCTATTTTAGGCAATGTCAAGTCCTCACTGCTCTTCTGCAGTTTTTAAAAACTTTCCCCCTCCCCAAATTTGAAAACATTTTCTTCAAATGCTGTCAAGCTAGAGCTACTCAGTAATGCTAAAATCCACTTGAAAGAATGTATTAAAAAATGAATACACTCGAAGATTATGCATGAATTCATATGCATGGATTCAAAGACATTGTCTTATAGACAACAGTGGCAGCATATTGAATCTCTTATTGGGGAATAATTTCACAGCATTTTACTGTGTGTTTTAGCCCTATCTCTTTGCATCTTTATCAGAAGCCCATATATGTCATCATTCATCTCTCTCCTTGAAACAACAGAATTATGGAATTTGCTGAAAAGTGTTAATGTAAACTTTTTTTCTTTTCCCCCAGGTGATCCCTCTGGCTCTGGGAGGAGAAGGGACCCGTGTGGGGATTTGCCCTTCGAGGAAGGTGAAGTGTGCAGCTGGAATTCAAAACCATCTGGATTTGGGTTTTATCAGGTTCTCTGCAGGCCTGTGAAGGCACAAGAAATCTGGTGAATTAATCTGCCGTGGAGGGGGACGCTTTGCCACAGATACCAGATACACAGTTGTGCTCAGGATGTTTTTTGTTATGAGAACTTACTCTCTGCAGGGAAGGGGAAGCAGGGGGAGGGGGGCTTTGAGCAGGAGCGAGCACCAACTCCCCATCAAAAAATTAAAGTCTTTGCAAATATCCTCTGCATCCCTGCACAGAAAGGATTCTTGGGGAGATTTTTAAAAAATCAACAGCAAGATTCTCTTCTCCCCAGCAGTATTTCTTGATGATGACAGAGCCCCTCTTTCCCTTCCCCCCTTGCTATCAGCTGGCTAATCTGCCTGCACATTCTGACACACAGCTGCGAGAGATGAAAACTGTACTGTTGATAGATGAAACTTTGGATAAGATTACATGGTTTTGAATATCTTGATGACATATTTGTCTGAAAAGTCTTTTAGAGGACAGCCTAATATAAATGCACGGAAATGTTTCTAATGACTAGCATTTGTCTACGTACTTGGTTTGGAAGATTAACATTCACGTGTTCTTCGACTGTCATTTGCATTTGTATGTGGAGGCAAACTTTTCAATAATCACTTCTTCATGCCGAGAAGAGTTAACAATTTATTCAAAATACACAAGGCCAAATTAGTCCCTTCTGTGAGGCTGGGAGCTTTGGTGGAGCTGCACCAGTGGTGGGTTTGGCTTCACTGCTCTCGGCAGCAGCCGCAGCTCCGTGCCCAGGAGACTTCGCCTGTGGTAATGACGAAAATCCCTCCCTAAGAAAGCACAGCAAAAGGGTGGAAAAAACCCACCACCCAAGGTCAGGACGATTGCATCTTTCATCTGTTTGGCTGCACTGAGCTCTGGGTTGTTTTCCATTTTGCACTGATAAATGAATGTAGTAAGACTTTTTTTTTTGTTTTTATTCTTACTTTTACAACACCCAGTGGTGTGGTTGGACCTCCAGACTCCCATTTGTCAGCGGGGGAGAGGGCAGAGAGCACCTGATTTTGACACATATTTACACTACCAGTCCGAGTGTGGCAGCTGGGTGCTTTGGAATCCTACCCCTGCCTAAAGTTTTCTGAATCTTAGGATTTTATTGCCTCAATCACTTTAGATAACTGACCTTCAAAACTCTTGAAGAAAGTAAGCATCCATTCCTAAAATATGGAAGTACCTATGAAACCTGGTCCTATTCAGGTCACAGCAAGCTGTACATATTCCTTTGCATCAGTTTTACTCTGATGAACAAATGTTGATGGAGGAACTTCCTTATTGAGGGTCAGAAAGGACTTTGGTGGACCACGTGTTAACAGGCACCTTTACATCGTCCACTAATTAAACAAAAAAATTATTAGAGCTCATCTGTGCTGCAGTAATGTGAACCCTCTGCCTTCCTCCTTCCTGCAGGCAGCATAAAATGAAGATACTTCTCAAATCTGGCCTCTATATGACACATTCCAGATGTCTGGGCTAAAAAAATGTAACTCAACACTGCAGAGCTGCACTCATGAAATGGTGGGGCGCCCTTTCCAAGAGCGTGCAGGGAACAGGGCTATGGGAAGGCTCCCGGTTCACAACACTGGACAGAGCTCGGCACAGCTGGGAGAAGAGGCAGCACGTGGGGAGTTGCAGAGATGGATATTTTATGAAACGTGGTTGGGGTGAGGAAAGACAAACACTTGCAGAGACTGGTGGAGCTGTGCATTCCTGAGGGCTTTGGCCAGTTGCTTAAATATAAATAAACCTTTCAATCTGCCTTCAGTGACTTCAAAGAGTGAAATCAGTGGATAGCACCATGCACCATGAGCATTGTCTCTGCCCTGATGTGGTGAATGTGGTCCCTTGGTTCCAGGAGGAGACTCTTGCCTGGTGTACTAGTTTGAAAACAAACCAGTGAGAGGCACCAAGTAAGAATAACAATTTAATAGGGGGGAAAAAAAAAGGCAGAAAACACTCGTTCAAATTGACAGAGTCAGGATACAACCTGACACCCTGTTAGTCAGGGTGGTGGTAGCAGTCCGATAAACTGGTGGGTGCAGTCCTCCTGAAGTGGTGGATGTGGTTCTGTTGAAGCAGTGATTCTGTAGAAGGGTCTGCTCTTCCTTGGAAGGTCCAGTGGTGGCTATGTAGCTCCTGTCCTCTGGGAATCCAGGGGAAAGGGGGTCTGTGGTGTTCGGAATCTCAGATTATATCCAGGATGGAATGCTTGGTTCCTCCCTCTGGGTGGAGCATCTCACAATGGGATGATGAGTCATGGGGCCAGGCGTTGATGAGCCATTAAGAGAAGATGGTCCAGAGGGAGTTATCTCTGAGTCACGTGGCATGGCATTGATGGGTCGTTAATCAGAAGATTGTCCGCAGGGAAGAGGCAAGGAAACACCACCCCACCTGCTTTCAACAGCTCATGAGGATGGCAGTAGAATACACTGCAACCCAGGACACCTGGCATTGCTGGCTGCGGTTCTGAGCTGCCCACAGGTTGTGCAGACCCTTCAGGAGGATGCTGCACCCTCCACTGACCAGGAAAAGGCAGGAAGGAAACCTCTCAAGGACGGTAATGCACATCCCAAGAGACTGTTCATCTCCCCTCTTCTTAAACACACATGAGTGTGCCACTTCCCAATCCTCTGCTCTCACTACGGTGAGACTTCTTGTTATAGATCAGGTATTTAAAATTTTTTATTTAAATACTCCTTAATGGTTGAAAATATCACAATTACCTGGTTGCTTCCTCTTGAATACTGCACATGCTTCTTCAAAGGCTGCTGGGATGAGCGTGTCTTTGTCCAGCAGTGTTGTGCAGCCACAGATACCATGTCGTTTCTCTTCCCCTCCACACACCACCGTGTCTCTGCAAACTTCACTGACACTCTTTCCCCTTTCAGAATATGTTGACATCTTGATGCCTTCTCCATAGACTCACACTGACACAGTGTTAGGGACTATGTGATGACACCGCAGCCCACGTTAGTGAATGGTGAAATAGCCCTGTCACAAACTATATTATGAAATATCAAAACTGTTTAAAAATGTAGTATTCCAGAAGAAAAAAAAAAGGAAAAAAAGTCCCCAGGGGCTTAAGCTTACCTTGAGGACTGCTATGCTCAGTTAGATACAAATATTGATGCTTAAGTAGAACATTTTAACCTATCACAAATATAAATGTTATATAATATTTATGTATGTATATAATGGCTATACATTATCAAAATTCTCAGTACCTAGGAATGATGTTCATGACTTGTGAGCACACCTCCTGATATTTTTCCAATACAGGTACTTTGAAACTCTGGTTGGACTGATACTTGATAATAAATGTTTTGCTTTTTTCTTTATATGAAGCATAATGACCAAATTTGAACTGCCACAATCTGGGATTTAATTTTCAGTTATGAATACTTTTTATTACAAATACAGAATCAACTATTATTCCTTTTGGAAATGGTGGCATAAATTACTCCAGTGCACTTACTTAATTTCTTCTGAAAATTACTCTAATACAGGGTATTAATTTCTGCTGAAAATTACTTTGAAGCTTGACAGGGTTCTGTCAGAGTTTATCAATGAAGGCCTCACAATGTGTGGCAACAGTTGGTTTCTCTGTTTCTTTTGACAGTTATGAGAATCTAAAATAGGTCAGGTGAAGATGGGCGAGATTGCCCAGGCTTTACTCCTTTGCTACTCTTTTTAACCATTAAAGACTGCCACCAGTACAATGTAAGACTGAAGAAAATAACAGCTTTAAAATAGGTGCAGATGTTACAGAGACTTGTTCCTGTTAATATTTGGGATAGTCATTATATCTGGGATGAGATAATTTGGACAAATCAACAAGTTAAATAGTTTTGATTTCTTTATTTGTTTATGGAAAAAACACACATTTACTTAAGAATGTTGGAGAGGTGATTTTGTCTCTTGATCCAAAAAGTGATTAATAGTGGGGCAGGCAGACATACAGTTGGAATTTTACCACACAGGACAGAGTTCATGAGACAAATTCAATCCCTGCTTTAAATATTACATGGTCTAATGAACCTCAGTATTTAGTTATTTTCTTAAGTGTCTGCCTTGCCGACACCTCAGATCTGGAGTCGGAACATCCAGCTGTGCTCTTGCTGCTTCTCACAACACAGTGTAATTAGAACGTGCTGATAACTCGGTTGATGCATGAGAGATAAAAATCCATTCTACCTCATGCTGGTGGTAAAAACGTGGTTTCATCAGGAAAGAGAGCAAATATGAATTAAAAACACACTGAAGACAACAGTATCATTTTCACCAACACACTCCTCTGACATCACTGACACCAGCATGTGTTGTACTCCGCTGCTTTATCCCTGGCATGGCATTGATCTCAGCCATGAGTCAGGACTCAGTGGTACAAGACACTGCAGAGAATAAAAAATAAAATATTCACAGCCCTGGAAACCTTCACGTCAAGAAACCATCTACCCAGTGGCTCCTGCAGCAGAGCAATTCATGAGGAGCTCCTGCTGCTCCAGAGTCAAGCCTCTAATGGAGCTAATTTTTCTCCTGCATCCTGGGATAAACTTGTCACACGGCTCTGTTTTTATGAGTAGGGGACATGACATCTAGTCAAGTTTTCCATGCTAAGAATTTCATGTTACATATTGTTAAAGACGACTGAAATAGGTTATGTACACATCAAAATGAGTGAACTTTTACCTTTCCTATTGCAAGTTATCCGTGACATCCTTGGAAATCATTGACTTCTCAGCTATTGACATTGTTGGGGGAAGGGGAAAAAGGTTCATCTTGCAAGAAATGCTGACTCACAGATTTCTCAAGAAAATCTACTTTCTCAGCTGAAGAAGGACGATTCATTCTTTGCTCATCTTGGTGAAATCTAATTGTGATATTTATATTCTGTATTAATTTGATTCAGTAAAGGTTTCCAACATAGGCAAAGAAGCCAATCGTAATAATTTGTTCCGAAGCTTTTATTACTATTGTGTTTTGAATGCAGGTATTAAAACAGCAGTGGAGCAGCAGATGCTATCCCCTGCATATTGCTAAAGATGCTACCTATGCAATTCCTAAAAGCATGAGCCCTTCTAATGGGAGGAAGCAGCAAAACACCCATTGACTTCAGCTGATTATAGATTTCATCAAGTAAATATGGGGCAGTGCTACTTGCTGGAGAACAAAGTCATTTGTGAGGAATAGTTTACAGTAGCTTTTACTTCTCCTTTGTACTTTGTACTTTACAAAATAGAGTTGAATTCCATATATAAAAGTGACTGCTTTGCATTAAAAACAAGTTTTCCTTTTAAGTTGTACAAGCCTGCTTAAAAAGAAGAGACATTTGGTACCAGTAGCTGTGATTTAGTGAATATTTCTTCTACTTTTTCAAGTACTCATTACAATTCCTTCTTATTTTATAGCAATATCGCACAATAAACATTTCTCTTCTGATTAAGGGATTGAAGGAGAACTGAATTATAAACAGTATTAATATAAGAGGGAATTTCTATCCTGTGCTCTGTAGGCCTGAGTTTATATGACCTTAAACAATCAGTCTGAAGAAGTGACATCAGCTGCTGTACACATTCCACATTACTGAGGAATTAAATTAAGCAGCTTTAATATCTGTGAAATGGCACAGGCCTGGAAGAGAATCGTTCCAATTTATGGACTTTGTATCTGATTTACTAGTGCATGTCTAACAATTTCAGAGCCACCAATTGCTTTAAGACCACCTCCAAAGTGTTTTTATCACTTACAGTAAATGTGCTAACATAATGTTTTAATTAAACATTTAAAGTGCATCAAACAAATTTATTGATGCTGCCAGAAAAAAAAAAAAAAAAGATGGAAAGAAGAAGAAGAAGAAGAAGAAATTCTTCTCTTTGTAAAATAAACCAATCTCCACTACATTTTGTGACCCAGGCAAGATTGGTCTTAAACATTTCAGCTAGCATCTATAAATTAACAAAAAGATTCCCCTCCCCTCCAGTTCCCTCATTTTCCATCCCCAAGCTCCAAATCATACTTTGTGCATAAAAACATGGTAAGAGCTTTTTGAAAGCTATTCAGCTATAACATCAAATGGTTGTGAACACTGCATTTATTTTTGCTCCTTGAACATAGGCCTGATATTGAAAAGATATAAAAGTCCCAGCAGCACTTTATATTGATGTTGGCATTAAAAATGCTTTTTCTGTTAGTGAGAGAGGAGTTTCCCCTTAAAAAAATAAAAGCCAATACCAGGTCTATCAAAACTTTATCATCCTGTTACCACTTCGGCACCATATTAAAATATTCACAACTGAAGCTTGTTTTCATTAAAAATCCTTTTCCATCCTGCACAGGGGATCACAGTCCTGACACAGATCCAGAATTCCTATAACCCTTTAAAGAGGAGAAAAGCAAGCATTGCATTGACATCACCTGAAAAAACACATTCAGATTTGCTCCCAGTTTGCTCCTAGTTGGGTGCTTGCAGAAATGATGTGTGGTGGCAGGGGCAGAGATCGGTGCCAGGAGCACCGCGGTTCTCCTCACCACCTCCTCCAGCTCTGCCCATCTCCTCCCAGGAAGGTGGACCTCGGGCACTGTGGCACAGCAGCTCAGTGCAGAGAGGCTTTTTGCAGAGGACTAAATCGTGATTTATGCTTTATGGCACCAAAACTACAGGCATGTTATTTGTGTACATAGCACAGCTAAGGTTTTCCTAGCAAGGGGAAGAGTGTTTTGTCTTCTTGAGTAACCATTCATTTTAGAGACAGATAATGATGGCAGGTTTGCTTTCCTACATATCTTTTATTACATACATCTGTTGTGGTATATGAGAGAGCAGCTAAATACAGTGGGTCATAATGTGAATGGAAAGCATCTTTCCATACCGAAGAGACTCAAGGATTCTGGTGCCTGGAGATGGGATTCTAAGCAATCATTGTTAAGGTCAGTACTGCTGCTAACAAGCTGATATGCAAATTCAAAGTACATTTCATGTATATTATTATATTATATTACATGATATTACGTATCATCTGCAATTCAATTTACTCTATTTGTTCAAACATGATAAAAAAATCATGTGGTTGGAAAGGAAATGAGCAAAGAACCCCGTAATGATTGGATCTGCCAGGAAATAAAAGTCAAGGCAAAACGCCATGGCAGAGCTGAGAACTGGCTCTTCCTGGGAGACTAATCTTACCTCTGTGAAGAAAAAAAAAGAAAACACAAGGGAGTTCATCATTTGTGATCAGAACCCTCATTTCTGGTTATCATTCAATCATGGGTTGCATGAAAGCTGTTGTGTCATCTATCATGATGCAGGGTAATTCTTTCAGTGTGGTAACTCAGTGATGCGAGAACCACCACTAACCCTTCGTCCTTTGTTCTCTTTTGTCACGTACTCAGTCACCCCAGCTTTGCTTCACTGCTCCTGGGAAGACAAATCTACTGCAGGCTCATGGTAACTGTGGCTCATGGTTACCTTGTGGTCCACATCTATTTTTGAATCTGTTGTCTCCTGCTTTATATTTAGCTCTTTGGGCATTCTAGAATTTAGCATAATGGAGTCCAATCAATGATGTGAGCCACTGAGCAGCGACACAGTGTGACTATGAAGAAATAATAATTGTGGCTTTCAGCATCAAGGTGGAGACATTTTTCTAGAGAAAAGAAATAAAGACCTCAGAAGAAGGGTGCAGCATTTCTCTTCATATCACTTCATCGTGCATGATTTACCATTGTGTTCTAGGAGACTGATTTTCAAAAAGAATGAATTTTGCATTAAATTCTGAGTATGGTTGCTGCAGAAGATATGATATTTGCCTATTCAGATGATGAGCTGGATGCATAAGTGATCACATCAATGGGTAATATGCACATTCAGTCATGAGAAAAAATTTGCATGCCCTTTAAAGACCTAAAAGTTGAACATCTGGCCTTTTCTGTGGCACCTCAATTTTTTATCAATGTCTTCTCTTCTTTGAAAGGTTTATTCCTAAAACAGTCAGATCATCACAGGCTTGATACAACATTTACTGCACCCTGTTCACAAATGAGCCAGGCTCAGCTGTGGTGAGAATGACTTTAATTATTTTACATTACAGAGGTGGTGTTTACGACAAAGTCCTTGAATTGCACATGACTGGACACTCGTGAGTGCTGTACTTGGGACAGTCTGTGTTCTGTCCAAATGAAGTTTCATTAAACCTCTGTAACACATGCTTTAGGTAGGGTTGACAGCCAAAGGGAATCAGATGACAACTTTTTCCTCCTCACCTGCTCTTATGTTTTCCAGAAATACGTAGTTAATTGTCAGTATGAACTGTGAGGAAAGAACACTTAAAATGAGATAAAATTATGTACCAGGTGCCACTCATTTCCTCTCAGTTTTGTCCTGCTCCCCTAACTGATGTCCCATCCCTGAGCTTTCTGCTGGGTTTTCCAGTGAGACCGATAGCTTCACCTCTCCAGGACACCGTATATTTTTTTCATATCTTACTAATTTGGACACATGGTGATGAAAATTGCTCCTAACCAGAAAGTCTGATGTATGAAGCACCTTTCTTGTATCTGTTTACAACTACCTGGCTGGTGATGCTGAAGAGCATTACCATGCTATGGGTGTTCCCTCTTCAGAGTGAGTCTCACACATGTCATCTTCATTTTTGTAATTTTGCCCTTGCCTCAACCGCTCCAAGCCTCTAAAGAAGTTTGGATTTGCACTTTGAAGCTCTGGCTACAAGTCATGGCAATACTTTCACACCTCCCAGTATATTAGTTAGGGGACTTGTGAAACAAAGGAAGGACAGAGTGTTATTAGCTGAAATTCCCAAAAGAAGGGCCAAACATTGAAAAACTTCCTCTGCTTTTATCCAGTCTCAGATGAGGCAAAATTCTTATGCAGCATCAATAAAGAGTCACCTGCTAAGCAATGAAAGATAGTTTTCTACTACATTCTATTCATCAGACTTTCAGTCTGGGTGGCAATGTCGGGGCTCATGGCTTTCAGGTGCCCTGCCTTTGTTTTCAGGACTAATATCCAGGACATTTAAGCCCATTTTTATGCTTCAAATTATGAAGATAAGGAAGCCCTGATTCCACTCCTGCCAGCTGCTGTTCCAGTCCAAAATAAAGGAGGGTGACCCTCTCCAAACATGGGTATTGTTAAAGCAGGTGATAGGGAAGATAACGAGGGGGGTTACGTGTCATTCTCGCTTAGGCAGATTTTGCATGCTTGTACTTCTGACCCCAAGATCAAGTTCCAGATAGTGATGTATGCAAAGTTTAGTTATCTTTCAGAGAAGCCACCAGAAGCCTAAAACTGAACAGTTTTTTTCTTTCCATGAGGAAATCCTGTAGCAGCCCTCCTCTGCTCATATAACTGCAGCTTTGCAGCACCTTTGCTGTGAACAGGCATCAGAGGAATTCCTGCTGGTGTCTGGCCAGCAGGCAGAATGAAACTTCTATGAAAACAGAAAAATCAAGTAAAGGGGTCTGGGAATGAAAGGACGAACACTCGGGAACTGTCACCTCCACTGAGCTAACAACAGTTTGCCCAGCTGAGGCTTGGCGTGAAGTGTTTACTCATCTGCCTTAGCCCTGGAAAATGAAAAGGAGGTTAAAAATTAATCTGTGCAGCTGGCAACTGCTGGAGTGGGTTGACATGGTGGTGCAAATTTTTTCTAATACCAGGAATGCTATGGAGCAGCAGAGTGACCAGGCATCAGGGTTCACATGTGGTAGCTTGTCCCTTGCAACACAAGGCACTACATGACCTTTGTGGAGTGAAGTGCCCCTTTTTGTACTGACCTGTTTAATTTTGGTGATATGAAGGTGTGGGTATCCCGATTCTTCTGAGACAGTGCCCACCCAGCCACAGCCAGCCTTTCATTCCCAGCTGTACTTCCAGAATAATGTGGCACGATGCATATTTTTCCTTTAAATTTGCAAGGCTAGATTTACTAATGGAAGGCTATTTGAGTCATCTAGAAAACTACAGAAACCTTATGGTATATCAACTCTTTTATTAGTGGCTCCTAGAGCTTGATTTTGGATCATATCTTGCAAAATAACTTTGCCAGGTGCTGCTGGAATCATCTTTAGGCTGAACCTTGAATTTCAGGCAGATAAAAAAATGAATCCCTGTTAGAAGAGACTGCAGGGGATGGAATCTAAACCTGCTGGGACTAAACTAACACCAGAAAGTGCTAGCCTGCCACTGCACGAGGCCAGTCTCTAAGTAGTTTGGTAGTTACCTTAACAGCTATAAAAGGTGTAAATCTGTAGAGAGGACAGAAAGAATAAAGAGAGAAACTGCCCTACCTGTCTCCTACTCCACAGGGAATAACATAAGCTACATTCACAGTAACTGATCCTAGTAACTGCTCTAAATGGAGAGGAAAAAGCTGTGGCTGAAATGTCTGTACAAATTACAGGGAGACAAGCCTGTATCTCCAACTCTCTCTCTAATTCTTGTGCTGCACCACTGCTAAAGAACTTTAAGCCCCTTTGTATGACACAATAAATATGCAACTAAACAACTTCAGGTACAGGAAGACCTCTTCAGCAGCACCACAAGATTATTGCTGTCTCCCAGAACAATACAGGCAGTGCTGAGTGATAGGTGTGTACTGCCTTAAAAAAACATATCAGACTTTACATTTAGAAGTGGAAAGAGACCACCTTCTTTGTGTTACAAATATAGGTAGTTGTAGAAATGTGCTCACACCCTGAGCAGATGGTTCCTGGGGCACAGGGAACAGTTTTTTGCTTTTCACAAGCCAAGCTGGTCTTGAGAGCAGAGGAGAATAAAGCTGAAACATTTCAGACACTCAGAGCATATCACGTGTGGCCATTAGGGCAGGATTAAACAAACATAATTAGAGAAAGTCCTTCTGAAAGATGGTTCTGCTAAAGGATTCGAGTGCACACCTATTCTGTGCCCTGCTTGAAGTCCTAATGCTGCTCCGCTGCTAGAAGCAAATGCCTTTTGAAGGCAGCTCAGAGCCACCGAGCAGTCACTTAGCTTTATAGTTTGCTAGCTGCATGTCATCTTTGAAGGCTGGGAAATTGCAGAGGCAGTACCGTGATTCCCAGCCTAGTGAAGCAGACACTTGACACATTTCATCCCTTGCAATTAAGGGAGAAAAGCAGAATCAGGGGAAAATTCAAGCAGCATTTTAGCAATAGACCACTCCCTTATCAAGATGAAGTACAAGCATCACCCACAGATATATGCAGGATGGATGCTAAGCACAGACAGTAATAAATGCATGTGAACTTTACATGAGAAAGCCTCACACTTAGAAGACTTCGTTTATTGCTCTTAGTCATTTACACACATCCTTCTAAAGCAAGGAAGCTCAAACATAATCAAACTCTGTGTGGAAATTACCAAGTCAAATGCTGTTGTTCTCTTCCGTTGTCTTTTAATATCAGAGCGCAAACTTCCCAGTGCAAAAATACAATCTTGTGATAAAATGACTAATACATGACTAAAGCCAGTTTCCATTGTGCAGGCATAGCTCTGGGGATCATTTGTTTTTCATGGTAGATCCCTCAGACAGTGAATTCCTCTGGTGGTTGGGATTATATTAATGACCAAGACTGTTAGTCACCTCAAAGGAGCTGAAATAGGATGTCACTCTGGATGCCATTATTAATTCCAACTGCAGGTGTGAAAATTAATTTCATGGGAATTTTTATCATTTCCTTTTAGTTAAGGATTAGAGTTTCCGAATGACCCAGACTCCGGATGGAGACAAATCTGAACCGGGTCTGCCCAGCAGTCCTGTAACAGTGAACCAATTCTGATGGAGTAGGAGGAAAAAAAATGGGGTATAAGGCTTTCCATCCCTCTCTTGAAGACAATTAATGGCGCTGAAAGATATCAGATGTCATAATGACATACACTTCTTTGCACCGAGACTCTGTAAAGCAATCCAGCAAATTGCAGGTTGTTTTCATTTCAGTGGAAGAATAACACATTTGCCAATCATGGGAGAAAAAAAAAAAGTTAAATATATAAAACCAAATCAAATGTGGCTGATTAGAAAGCTACAGTTTCCATTTGCTGGCACTGGTACTGTTTTCACATAGATTTTCTGACAGATGCTGCTGTATCTCCGTAGTCAAGACAGTTCCAGCAGCCAAGCTCCTGTCTAGTGTCTTTAACCATAGGGTGGAGCTGGGCTATTGAATTTGGAGGAGAATGGCTGGGAGGGGAGCTGGCTCACCTTGGATGGAGAGGGCAGGAGTTGGAGTCAGCTGGATCCGTTAAGGAGAGACAGACTGGGAAGGAGGAAAACCCCCCCTCTCACCCCCCTCCCCATGATTAAGCCTCAATTCCTGCCAGTTCAACTGGCAAAGGTGTTGGCTCCAAAGCTGTCCTGTATTCACCCACACCTCCTCCTGCCAGAGCCCCGTGAGCAATGCTCAGAAGATAAGCAGGTTAGGCCAGATTCAGTCAGATAATTAAGCCTTGGAGGTAATGTGAGATCCTTAGGTGCTCTTATATACATACAACTCATCCGGGGTTTGGATTTATAACTCGCTGTGCTCACAACCACCTTCCATTCGACAGCTTTCCTCGTGTCTGGGGCATCTTTGCCGTGTGGGCAGGCACACCCAGAGATGGACAGACAGACAGAAGCCGCGCCCGGGGGTGCAGGGCTCGGAGCTCCCTCGCCGTCTGTGTCGCAGCCATCAGCCCTCCATCTCTCTCGAAGTGTCTCTTCTTATTGCAGCCATGCGAGGTTTTTCTGGCCTGATCCCTGTCCCCTTGCCCCTCCCGGAGCCTTTTCTATCAGCGCCATCCCAGCGCACAGCGGGGAGAAGCTGCCGCTTGGAATTGGCTTCGCTCTACCCCTCCCTCCCCGCGCCGGGTGACCCTCCCCGCACGGAGCTGCCAGAGCCGCGGGGCTCGACGCCAGCCCTCCTCTGTTATAATGAACCTTTTTAGGTCATGTAAGCCAAGAACCTTTTGTTGCTAAAGACCCCATCAGTTACTTTAAGCAGTTATCGTATTTTACTGTTTACAGGGAGTAAGTCCAGAGCATGGCGCTCAGCCCATCGCATGCAGCACAGTTTATCACCAAAAATTAATGAGTTTGTGCCGTTTCGCACTTCAAGACATTAAATCATGGATTTGTTTAAAATTTACTGAAGTTCGCAACTTTTAATAAAGACCATCTCAACCTTCACAGTTACACGTCAAAACATCATGTCAGAATCATGCCCTCCTCACCATTTACTGACGGCTGACTCTAAGAAAGAGATAGCATATAAAATTCACTTATTTTTTCATGCTGCCACTGCAACCGTTCTTACTGTTGAAAAAGCTTAATGCAGAGCAGAAGGGAAAAAAGCAGTAATAATTTTTCTGAGCTAAAATAGATACAAATGCAGTGTGCATATTGCAGGACATTATCAGGACAGCTCAGATATATAACATTAATGTAATCGCTTTATTCTCTCCCCTTAACTAATGCTAGTTTTCTGCTTCTGTAGAGTTTTCAGTTTAATTTGTGCAGGAGCTTTTACCAGGTTCTCCATTTACTGACTTTGGCTAATTTCAGAGAAAACACCATACTGTATAGCTGAACATGATCACCCAGGTTATAAATGAAAAATTCCACCATAAAGCTTTATAAAAATCTTTATTGCAATTTAAGTCTTTATTTCTTTTAAATGAATAGATTTTTTTTTAGCATCCAAATGTCTTCATTGATTTTTACATTTAGGTGAAAGCTGTTCATGAAAATTAGTAAAGTAGGACATGCATCATGGAACAAGCACAGTGCAAATCTGGTGACACCAACCTTTAGCCACGTCTCAGTGTAACTTGCAGCTTTCCTGTCACACCTCTGTGCTGTCTTCCCTTCAGAGAGAGAAATTGCTTCTGGATCATACAAAGTTATTTGGAATATTTCTGTCATTTTATGAATGTTATAAGTGAGCAATGAAAATATCCTTATTGCTAAAAAGCCATCACTTAATTTGGACTCAGAGTAGACAGAGCAAACTCATGCACTCAGGTGTAGCACCGATGCTGCATCATCTGTGACTGTCGGGCACTTCCAGGGGAATAAAATCAAAGCAGCTGCTAAAATCTCACAAATCCTCGAGCTAAAACACAAGCCCTCTTGGACGTGACACAAAAGCAACCAAATTGTGTGTTTAAGCCTGTCTTTTCAAGCTACTTTTTTTCTAATTTAGTGTCAGAAACTTTACAGACAAATGAATAGAGGTTGTGTGCTCATGATCTGGGCAGAACGGCCAAATAGGGGACTGTATGGGGAAATAAATATTTTTTTTATTTTCTCTCCTTCTGCAGCTTTGAAATGCAGCAAGTCTGGTGGATTCAGTAATGCTAATACAAAACTGGAAAGTGGAGAGTGAGGAGAAGCAAGTTCCATTAACAGGGAGAATTCTACATAAAATATACTGGAGCTGATGGAGGAAAGGAAGAGACAGCCAAGATGTTCAGCTGCAAGTGGAGTCCAATTTGATGCTCAGCGTGAGTTTAAAGGGAAGATTTTCTCAGCCTTAAAATAAAAGAGCAGTATTGGATGCGTACGGGGCAGAAAACTGTCGTCACAGAAATGGATTGTGCCGGGCTTGGGAAAAGCGAGAGTGGCAAAAGTAGCTCATTTCGCTGTGCTACATTTATAGATGTGCTCATTTGAATGCTCCCAGGAGGACCAGCTTTCTGCGTCCAGACAAAATTATACAGGCATCCCACCCCACCTTATCCCAGTGCTTAAAACCTCAGCGTAAAGGAGATCCACCACAGCTTAGCTGGGAATTCTGCCTTTGGATTTTGGGGAGCAGATCTGATTTCCTGCCAGCAGATCTGCTGCTGTCTTTCATTTCTTGTAGGATCAGCCCTCTGACATAAACAAACTGCTAACATCAAGGACCTGATCCTGCTTCTGCTGAAATCAATACAAGTTTTGTCATTGGTTTCAATGGGATCAAGGATTCAATCCCACCGTTTTTGAAGTCAATAGGATTGGGGTTTTCTCTGAATAAGCAAAGTTGTGTTAATACTGCAGAATGGGCCTAAATTATATTGATTATTTGGATGTAAACCCAAGCATAAAAACAAGATTAGGGGGGAAAAGTGAAATGTATGAAAAAGTGAATGTAGAGCAGCATTCATTCCTGGCATGCAGTGGGTCAGCAGGAGCTCTGCCGGAGCAAAGGCTGCAGTGGCACAGCACCAGGGAGCCAAGTCTAATGGAAAATATTGGGGGGGAAGAGGGAGAAGAAATTCATCCTGGAGATCCTTTTTCATCTGCTCCTTCTAAAGAAAACCTTTGAGTCACTCATCCTTTATTAAAAATAAACAAAACATTGACAGAAGAAATTATTGTCACATATACACACACGGTAATTGGTTCTGCTTCTTCACTGCTCCTTCTTTTCTCTCTTCTCTGATACAGGGTTGTTCTGGGTTTCTGTAACAACTACTGGCAAATCAGAATTTATTGTACATATGTTTGTGTTCCACTTAATAAAAAATATACTTATATTTTCAGATAAACTTTGTTAGTAATTCATGAGGTAAGTGACTATTTATGCTAATAAGGGAGAAATATATTCTCAAGCATAATGCATTACATAAATTTGAATGCAAAATGTTCAATTATGAAGTAAATACAGGTAATGCAAATAGTAAATTACATCCAATAAAAATATATAAAGAATGTGTCTTCAAAGAGAGACAGGCTTTTATTTGCGTCTGTGAGTTGTTTAAAGAGAAAAGAATTAATAAATACTGAATTACTCTTATGATGATTTAGCTCATAATTCAGCAATCCATAACGACTCCCAGTAATCAGACTGTTGTTTCATACCCTCCAATATAAGGCAGGACTGTTTCCTCAGCAATTTTATCCCTACCAGATTATCTCGTCTGATTCTATTAATTCTCTCCCATAAATCTGCTAACAGTGATATGTGATTTACTTACCCTGTTAACTGATCTGAAGACTGTTAAAAGGATTTATCTAGCACTGCACCTAGGAGCAGTTTATGCCTTATCACTCTGTTACTCCGAAGAAGTCTTTCTGAAATCAATTTGGCTGGTTTCATACTTAAATTCAGCGGACACTGTTTAGTTCTGCACCATAAAATAAGACACTAGATAAACAAAAGGAGCAGTAACTGTACTTAATGTGTTGGTCTTGATATGTGTTTAAGTTATAACAAATTACTCTCTGAGTCCATATAACACGAAAGCTGCACGTTCGCTCCTGCTGGATGTGGTGTGTGGGACAGGCACACATGTTCCAGCGGTGCAAGTTCTGCCTCTGCTGCTGGCGTGCTCCATGCAGGCCGACCCCAGAGGCTTTGGAGTTAATGTTTCACGTCCCCCTGCACGGTCTGTCAGAAAACTCTCCCACAATAAATACACATTAGTGTGGAGGTTCATGAACCAGGTCAGCAGTGCACAGGGAGCGAGCAGGGCTCCACGGGTACATCGTCAAGCGGAGATGCTTAAAAACAAACCGGAGCAAGCGGCTGTGAGGGGGACAGTGGAGTTTTCCCTCTGCCTGGCTCGGGGCAGGATTGTTACAAACATTGCTGAGAAAAGGGAGCAGTCTGAGGGAATTGGCCTGCGATAATTGTGGAAAAACTGGAGACTGAATAGCTCTAATTGAAATGAAAGTGTGTGATTGTTATGGAAGAAACACTGTTAATAGAGGACTGTAAATGTTTAGACACCCATTGTGAATAGCCAAATAATAAAGAAAAATACTACTAAAACGAGAATTATATACTGTAGGGAGGAGAATGTTGATTCTGAAGGTTATCCAAAAATTGCTAATAATCTTTTTTTCTCTGCTGCACTGAACAGTAGAGACATTTTGGTGCAGTAGTTCTGTGTAACAATCACACAAGAACAATACTGTACAACTAATAATTTTACTCCCTGTTCTGGTAGGTCAGAGCTTCAATTAATTTGCAGTACTTGCTTACATTGGTATCAATTAAGAGATGGTCCCCATTAGCTCACACAATTTCATACTCTTTGTCTAGAGTTCAGAGTTTACTCAGGAAATTTACTCGTTTGCAAATGTAGCACTTTGAATCTTCACATCCAAACAAACTATTTTATGGGGCTGGAGCCACATTTCCATAGCCATCTACCACACAGGCTAGGGAAATACTACAACTGTACATTCTGAAACGCAATAACCTTTTCATTTAAAAATGTTAGCACCCACTTTATGTCTCTCATAGGTAAGCACGTTAAGGGATATATAGTGCCACATTCATCTTGCTCAGAAGAAAAAAAAAATAATACAGGGAATTGGCCTATCCTGGCGGGATTTATGCTGTGAGCCTGGAAGTTTTGTTGATTCCAACAAAGTGAAGAAATAGGAAAGTCAGCCCAAGCAGTTAACTTGCATTAACTTCGTCATGGATCACAATCTGTAAGATAAAGCTGCAGATGTGCACGGCTCTGTGTGTGCGGGTGTGCTGCGGGACGGTGCAGAACTGTATTTTAATTTTGTTAGAAATGTTGGTAACAATTTTTGTCTTTACAGAATTGTCACTATGATCCTTTCTAGATGTAGTTATCTTCCTAAAATCGCAGTATGCCCTACCCCTTTCAGCTGCCAGGAACAGTACATGCTGTATGAATTTCAGATGTTAGTACTGGCACTCACGCTGATAATGGCATAGTCAGAAGATGTTATCCATTCGTAAATCCACTCGCCAAGTGCTATTTCCTAAGCAAAGATTCTTTGGCTATTGCAAATGATGACTTTCACAGTCGGTGAAAAATCACCCAGAGCCTTGCCCGCACCTACAGAATGATACCCTGAGCAGGGTTATAAATAGCGAGCTCCGGGGGGGAAGGGACCGGGCTAGGGGAGAAGGGAGGATTTGAAGTACAATGTTCAAGAAGCAGGTTTAATATATGACCAAGTGTCAGAAGTCAGGTTTCTGAGAATTACTTTTCAGATAAACAACTTTATAGCGCTGCACTTAATCTTACTTACTAGAGACATCTCATTTATCACGGAATTACAAGTAACTTTAATTCTATCGATATTCCCATAAAGCCCGGTCGGAAAATCGAGCCTGGCAGCCCCGAAGGCTGCGGATCTCCCCGGCCCGCGGCGGGTGCAGCCGGGGCCGGGCGAGACCGCGGTGGCTGCGGGGGCGGGCGGGACACGACGCGGGGGCCCGTCCTGTCCTGTCCCGTCCTGTCCCATCCCGTCCCGTGGCTCGGCACTGACCTGTGGACGAGAGATGGCGCTGTCGAGGTTCGAACCGAGCCGCTCCGCCGCTCCGCTCCAGCCGCCGCCGCTCCTCGGCCCCCGGACCGGCCCCAGCTCCCTCCCGGAGGTGAAGGGGGGCTGGGGGGGACGCGAAAGTAAATACAATTAGTTCTAAATGTATTAAATTAATTAGTCCTGGCCGACACGCCGAGTGCGGCGACAGGGGAGGGTGGGGGGAGAGCGGGGTTTGCAAACTTGCGGGGCTCTCGCACCTCCGGGCGGGAGTGGGGGATGGAGGGATCGATGCCCCGTCCCCGTAACAAAATAATCAATAAGTGACCGGGGCGCTGCGGGGGAGCGGAGCGATGACCCGCGGCCGGCACAGGGGAAGGGCCGCCCGCCCGCCCGCCCGCAGGTACCCGCGCCGGGCACGGCGGAGCCCCGCGCTGCCTCCGCGCTGCCCGCTCCCACCCGGGCGCTGCCGGGTCCCCCCGCGGTACCGCGCCCGCCGCTCCCCCTCCCTGGTCGCGGCCGCACGGAGTTTCCCCGCGCCCCCGGGTGCCGGGCCGGGCTCAGGGCAGCTCCGGGGCAGCCGGCCCCGAGGCAGGGCGCTCGTCCGCGGGCGCGCACGGCGCGGTGCGGCCGGGCGGAGCGGGCCGGCGGTGGCCGAGCCGAGCCGAGCCGAGCCGGGGCGCGGTGCCGGCGGCCAGGAGGGGGTTAAGCGGGCGCTGACAGTCAGCTGAGCCCTGACTGACAGCCCGCAAAGTTTCCCTGTCGCTATACTCTTATGCTAATGAGGCCGGGCGGCGCGCGCCCATTGGCCCGGCCCCGAGCCTGTGTCCCGCCTGACGTCACGGGCGCTATAAAACTCCGCAATGCTTTAAACTCTCCTGCCGGATCAAACCTTTAAATATTTTTCATCTTCTTGCTGTAGCTTTGAGGCCGAGGTTTTTTTCCCTCTCTCTCTCTCTCCTTTTTTTTTTTAACTCTTATTATTATTTTGGTTGCGATACAGACTTTTTTTTTCTTTTTTTTTTTTTTTGCCTTCGCTCTCTTTCCCTGCTCCCTCCCCCGATGAACCTCTCTCCTCGCTCTGCACTTTGCACGAGAGAGCCCAGAGGAAAGGCACCATGAAGTGTTAAAAATAACAAAACAAAACAACAACAACAACAAATTTACTCGCAACAACACCAGCTAACACTTCCAGCTGCGGTTCGCGAGCTGCGAAAGAGAGCGAGAGAGAGAGAGAAGGGAGGGAGAGAGGAGGAAAAAAAAAAAACCTCTATGCAAAAGGCGAATAGCGAGAGCCCCGCGCTCTGATGCATCAGCGGAGCCTCTGCGAGGGATAACGCGGAGCGGGAGAGGAGCCGCCGGGGCGGACCGGAGCGGAGGCAGAGCAGGAGAGCGGAGCGGAGCTCGCCAAAAATCAAGCTGGCTCACCCGGTGGCGACTCAGAGCAGCCCCCTCGCTCCCGGAGCGCACCCTTTCTGGAGGACTCTCGGCAGCAAAAGGATGGCATCAGAGCTGGCGATGAGCAGCTCCGACCTGCCCACCAGTCCCCTGGCCATGGAATATGTTAATGACTTCGATCTGATGAAGTTTGAAGTGAAAAAGGAGCCGGTGGAGACCGATCGCATTATCAGCCAGTGCGGCCGCCTGATCGCCGGGGGATCGCTCTCCTCCACCCCGATGAGCACGCCCTGCAGCTCCGTGCCCCCGTCCCCCAGCTTCTCGGCGCCCAGCCCCGGCTCCGGCTCCGACCAGAAGACCCACCTGGAAGACTACTACTGGATGACGGGGTACCCGCAGCAGCTCAACCCGGAGGCGCTGGGCTTCAGCCCCGAGGACGCGGTGGAGGCGCTGATCAACAGCAGCCACCACCCGCTGCCCGGCGCCTTCGATGGCTATGCTAGAGGGCAGCAGCTGGCCGCGGCCGCCGGCGGCTCCGTGCCGGCCGAGGAGATGGGCTCGGCGGCCGCCGTGGTGTCGGCGGTGATCGCCGCGGCGGCGGCGCAGGGCGGCGCGCCCCACTACCACCACCACCACCACCACCCGCATCACGGCGGCGGCGGCGGCGGCGGCGGCGGCGGCGGGCACCCCCACGCCGCGGCGCCGGGCAGCGCGCCGCCCTCCTCCGCCTCCTCGGCCGCCGGCTCCGGCACCGGCAGCGGCGGCGGCGGCGGCGGCGGCGCCGGGGGGCTGCACCACCCGCACCACGGCGGCGGCGGCGGCGGCGGCGGCGGCCTCCACTTCGACGACCGCTTCTCCGACGAGCAGCTGGTGACCATGTCGGTGCGGGAGCTGAACCGGCAGCTGCGGGGCGTCAGCAAGGAAGAGGTGATCCGGCTGAAGCAGAAGAGGAGGACCCTCAAAAACAGGGGCTATGCCCAGTCCTGCCGCTTCAAGAGGGTCCAGCAGCGGCACGTCCTGGAGTCGGAGAAGAACCAGCTGCTGCAGCAAGTGGAGCACCTAAAGCAGGAGATCTCCAGGCTGGTCCGGGAGAGGGACGCCTACAAGGAAAAGTACGAGAAGCTGGTCAGCAATGGCTTCAGAGAAAACGGATCCAGCAGCGACAACCCTTCCTCTCCAGAGTTTTTCATGTGAGTTCCCACAGCCTTGCCACCTTAACTAAAAGTTCTCCGTGTGAGTTGTTGTTGGGGGCTTTGCTAGAGCCACAACCCCGCTTGCCACCTTCTATTACCTTTTTTTTTTAAAAAAAAAAAAAAAAAACAACAAAAAACTCAAAACAATTTTAAAACAAAGTTGTTTTTTGGGTTGGTTTTTGGTTTTTTTTTTCTTTTTAAGGTGGGCTGGCTCCGTGTTGGCCAACCTAAAGTTCTACATGAGTTTCCTTTCTGTTTATTATTATTATTATTATTATTATTTTTATTTTTTGTGGGGGCTTGCTGTTGTGTTATTTTTTTTTAATTTGAAAGATCCAACTCGCCACCAACTCAGTTCTTCATATGAAGCTTGCTCTTCTTTGAAACCTGCCATCCACATTATATATATATTTTTAAGTTCATGAGGTTTTTTCTTTTGAGCTTGCTGTGTCCAAAAAGTCAGATTTTTTTTTTTGCCATCCTGAGTTCTTCATATGAGATTTGAGCTTTGCAAAAAGAAAAATAAAATAAAAAAATAAAAAAACTAAACAAAACAAAAAAATACAAAAAAAAGGTGAAAATTTTAGACTCCAGCTTGCTGAGTTCCATCAGTTTTTAGCGTTGTTGTGCAAAACTAGAGATATGCCTAGATCAATCTGCCAAAATCAAGCCTGCATCAACCTTCGGTGTGTTCATGTGAGTTTTGGCCTTAATCTGCCAAATGTGAGACTTTAGTCTGCCATTAGAATCCCATACTCATCTCATGCATTACGCTTGCTATTTTGTCTTAGCAACAATGAACTATAACTGTTTCGAAAGACTATGAAAAAGAGACATTATATTAATAAAAAGCCCTGCATGCTGGTCATGTACGGTATAATTATTTTTTTTTTCTTTTGCTTGGAAATGGACTTTTGGAGACTATTATGGCATGGCATTCATCCTTTTGTTTTATTGCCTCATCACTTTTTTGGGTTGAAAGCAAAAAAGTGCAACCTTTGATCTTCCTCCTCCTCTTCCTCCCATTAAAGTTTGCATCTGCTCTAAAACTGCTTTGAGTTACTCAAAACTTCAGACTTCCTTTTAAATGCACTGAAGCATTCCCTCTCAAAAAACCTGCCAGAATGGATTTTGGTAACCTAATGTGGCAAAAAAAAATTAAAAAAATAAAACAAAGCATAGAAGGAACTTTGGAAAGATGTTCAAAACCAAAATTCACATCCCACTTGGGGGGGACATTGAAACCATGCTGTTGCCTAAAAACAGTCTAAAATTAATTTCAAGTGATCTGCCCCATTTTTTTTTTTCTTTTGCATTTGGTCATTGTCAAATGTGGAATGCTCTGGGTTCCTAGTATATAATTTAATTCTAGTTTCTGTCATCTGTTAGCCCAGTTAAAATGTATGCTACAGATAAAGGAATGTTATAGATAAATTCGAAAGAGTTAGGTCTGTTTAGATGTAGATTTTTTTTTTAAAGATTGATGCACTAAATTGTTTACTGTCGTGATGTAAAGGGGGGTAGAATTTGCAACGGGACTGTTTTAAAAAGTAGTTTATGCAGCATGTGCTTGCAACTTAAATATAAGTTGGGTATATGTAGTCCTTGCTATACCACTGACTGTATTTGAAAACCAAAGTATTAAAAGGGGGAGGCACCCCTGTTTATATCTATAGGGGTATTTTACATTAAAAATGTATGGGTTGTTTTTGTTTTTGTTTTTTTTTTTCAAAATTGAAGTATTTGGGACTGAATTGCACTAAGATATAACCTGCAAGCATATAATA
This sequence comes from Corvus hawaiiensis, assembly GCF_020740725.1. Classification (NCBI taxonomy): domain Eukaryota; kingdom Metazoa; phylum Chordata; class Aves; order Passeriformes; family Corvidae; genus Corvus; species Corvus hawaiiensis. The sequence goes on from NC_063224.1 coordinate 5,764,263, forward strand.
CAAAAACAACAAAAAAAATTACGAACCTGTTTAGAACGCTAATACAATTTATGCAGTTATAAAGATGGCATTACTGCACAGTTTTAAAATGATGCAGATTTTTTTACAGTTGTATTGTGGTGCAGAACTGGATTTTCTGTAACTTCAAAAATTCCACAGTTTTAAAGGCAATAATCAGTAAATTTTATTTTCAGGGACTGATATCCTGTCTTTTAAAAAAAAATGGAAAGTAAATCTTACCACAATAAATATAAAAAAATCTTGTCAGTTACTTTTTCTTTTACATATTTTGCTGTGCAAAATTGTTTTATATCTTGAGTTACTAACTAACCACGTGTGATGTTCTTATGTGCTTTTCTTTCATTTTCAACTCTATGGTTATATCAAAAGAGAGAATAATCTACAATAATAAACTGCATTTTTTTGATTCCGTACTCAGTTTCTTAGTCTGTAGTTTAAAGTTCCATAACTCCCAGCGCAGTATTTCAGCGTGCTGCCTGCCGAAGGGGCAATGCTGACCCAAGAGCTGGACTCGATAATGTTCAGGAGGGAAGAAGGACAAGGGTAGCTTCGTGTAAAATGGAAAATTGTCACCCACTAGAACTCAAGTTCTCTCTCAGGTAGATGAAAAACGTGAGCTCTCAGGTGCTGCTTCTGACTTCTCAGTAGTGCAGGGAGGGCAGTTTCAGTGACTCAGATCATCCCACCAAGTTCTAGGAGATCTCAAAGGGGAGGTCTGCTTAAAAACCTGATGACACGATATGGCCCTGTATTTTGGTTGTTTAATGATGGAGTGAAGTGAAAGAGAAGACTTCACATCCTCTTATCATCTGATCCCAGCTAAGCATGCCTGTCTCTAGTAAGAGATGACACTGCATCAGGCTTGGCTTGTCACAGAGCCACTTAACGCTAGATCAAAAGATTTCTTACCATTTTGGTCCATACTGCCTCCTTTTTTTTTTCCTTTGCTTTTTTACCCCTCTTTTTTCTTTTGTTTACCCTGTGGATTTTTTTTGTTGATGTTTTGGGGTTTTTTTGGGGTTTTTTTTGTTGCTTTTTCTTTTGCTACAGGCCTTAGAAAGTCCAGAGAGAGCTGAGGAGTGGAGAAAAAAAAAAGCCAAAGGACTTCCTCCAACTTTTGAGAATTATTTGTTCTAAACAATCAATCCCAAAGGTTAATGTGCTAAAAACATTCAGGTCTCTGAGCCCTTCTTCACTGCAGTTCTCCATGTCAAAGGGCATTTCAACTTTGAAAGGCTCCTCAAACCCTCGACCCAGTGCGTTTAAAGCCACCTTTCCCTGAGAGCCTCCAGTGTCTGTTGGCAGAGTGCTGTCCTGCTCCCTGAATGGGATTATCTGCCCGGTTTATGTGAGAGGCAGAGGCCTCTCCGAAGGATGCTCCAGCCTCTCCAGGATGGGAGGTTTATCTCCAGACCCAGGCTCATAAACCAAACACTTTTTTCTTTTCCTTTGTGTTTTTCCCCCCTGCTGCTGGTGCCACTTATTCCCAGCAGTAAGGTCATCCATCCCGGGTGCTGGTGGCCTTGAAGGGAGAGGATCTGTGTCATCCCTCTGCCCAGCTGGTCCAGCCCCTGTCAAGGGCTGAGCTGCAAGGTCAAGGTGTGTCTCTGAGTCCCCCTGCAGCACCTGTACCCACGAGAGCCTGTGTCAATGGGGAGTGGCTGGTGCTGGAGCTCACTCTGCTCCTGCTGAGGTCCCTTTGGCAGGGATGGACACCAGCCTCTCTGTTGGTGACAGCAGTGGCTTGGTCTCCGGAGCCGATACTGTGTCTCACCCCTCCCCAGTGCCGGGGCACCAACCTGCCCTTTGGCATCTGACCTGCTGTTTCACCAGGGTTTGAGTAATGGTTCAAGCTCCAGATTCTGGTTAATTTGAGTTCCATTTTCTGGTTAATGTGTAATCTGTGGGTAAACTGGTTGCTATTGGCCAAGCTGGGAATTATCTCCTCTCATAAAGACAAGGCTGCTTGTTATTTTGTCTCCCACCTTCCCTTCCCTGACTGAGCCTTTACCAATGCCCAGGTGTTTTTGCTTTGTTAGAAGCCTTGCTGCTGCCTGTGCTGAGAGCAAGGAATGGAAGGGACAAGGCCTGTCATCAGCAGAACCCCCGCTGAAGTGGTACTGCAACCCCCAAGGGAGCACAGAACCCCAAGCTGCCCGGAGCAGGACCACTTCTGGTCCAGCCTCATCCTCACACCCCGCTGTCGCTTCAGGCTTCCTTGCAGGCAAAGTTAGGAGTAGGCAATAGGATTTTAAAAGTGCTGTGAATTGACTGAGTAGTGAAGAGCAAGGAGAGCACTGCACTGCCGCCTCCCTGAAGTACCTTCTTTCTCAGAGGAAAAATAACAAACATCCTATTTGAATGATTTGAGAGATAAGAGAAAACCTTCCTAGAAATAGACTTCCTAGAATAGAGTGACAAAGGGAAAATTCCCGTCACACCCCCAACCTGAGAGGGGAAAAAAGCTTTCTTCCAGTTTGGCATTGTAATTACAATCTTGCTTTGCAAATTAAGAAAAAACAACGCAGCCTTCCTTAGACTGCACTTGAATTTCAGCCTGAAACACGCCAACTGGCCAACAGAAGGGGAAAAAAATTAGGTACACATTTTAATATTCACTAAAGCAAAGTGATTATTGGGGTTCTCTGTATGAGTCATTGCAGGGGAGCGCCCACCTTTGCCGCAGGACTGCTTGCTGAAGACTAATTGGAACCGCTCTGCTCTGAATAACCTACATTCATTAATCACCCCTTGCTTGACTCTGGCCTCAATCCTGCTCCCACTGAACTCAGAGGTGCAATCCCTGGGGATTTCAAAGGGGAGCAGGATCCCACTGTTCTCCCCCAGGTAAAAAACAGGGGGAATGCTGCCTGAGCCAGGCACTCAGGTGTCAAATGGTGTGCGTGGTCTTAATCTGCCCATCACTAACAACATCCTATTTTTCCCATAGTCCTGTAGTGCTTTCCCATTTATTAACTACATTACAAAGAACTTTCATGTGACAGCAGATACGTGCACAGACAGCGGCCCTTTGCTGGCTGGGAAATGGTGTGCACTGGGGCTTAGCCTCCTCCTCCCTCCCCAGCCCACCTTGCCCCTAAGCCTTTTATATTTCCACCCCCTAAAATGAAACACAATCCTCTCCTGCCCAGCCTCCAGGCTTCTGCTGAGCAGAGTCCAAGAGTATTTTTTGGTTTTGCTGCAGCATTTTCCCTGCCTGAGAATTGTCATCCTGGACTGCATCCTAAAAAAAAGACGGGAGAAGGGAGGGAAATATCCCGGTCACACCAGTGCATATTTATTTCCTGAACAATTTCTCCCAAGGCATGCGGCGAGAAGTGCACGTTTGCAAACTGAGCGGGGAGAGCTTCTATTTATTAGAAAGTCTTCTTCACCCTTTTAAAATAAAAACGCCAGCGCTGAATCAAAATGTCACTTGAAAACTCCCCCCACGCGAAACATGGCAGCAAATCTTTAGTTTAAAAAATGAACTTTCCCAGGTCTTTCTTTTCTTTTCCCCGTCTGAAAGCTTTTCTGCAGCTGTTTCCTCCCCCTTCCTCTGCGTAGTGTGTAGGAAGTTCTTGATCTAGAATCATTCATAATTTTAATACCAATTTCTATTTGACATAATATACTAATATCAGATAGAGAGTGTAGCTGCTTCCTGGATTTAGGGAGGAAATGATGCATATATCAGAATTATCTGCTCAGATGCCAGAACTACATTGGTGTCATTTCAGCATGTGCTCTGTTGAAAGGAAATCCTCTATATTTATTACTCCGATCATCAGAGGAGCTAAATGGACCCACTGTTTCTGACACCTGTTCATATGGCTGAATTTAAAATCCCATGCAGGAAAAAAATCCTACATACTTCAATGTTAGGAATTAAGATTTTTTTTAATACACTTTTCCCCCTCCCTCTTTCCAAATCACTCTGTTGTGAGGGGCTGCCATGAGGCTTGGGCATTCCGGGGGTAGCTATGGAGAGTGGGATAGATTTTGTTTGCTCAGCTCTGACAAAAACCAATCCTGCTCATACACACACACACACACAGAGTCTGTAACCAAATGCTTCAGATGTCTGTTTTAAGTGCAGGTCTCGGTATGAATAACACGATATAGCACACCCCAGAACGTGGCAGAGGTGAGCGGCCAAGAAAGAACTCATCTTTTTGGGAGGGAGCTGAGCACCGAACCACTTCATAATTTTAAGGCTCCTCTAATGAATTTTTTTGGGCATAACAGGTACAAATCAATAGATTAAAATACTGTACACTCTGCTGCATCTAATTCTTGACTGCCTGAAATTGCGGGGGAGGACCGAGAATAACATTTGTCACTCTGAGGGCTGAGTGCATTTAGATTTGTGAGCTCTAAGCCAACACAATGCAAAAATAGTCCAGGATGTTACTTAACTTTTCAAGTGAAAAGCAAAAGGCCAGGGATCTGTGAGGCTGTAGTTGGCAGACAGGCAGTTCCATCCCGAGCTATCTATCACCTTATCGGGCTGACCCGGCACAGTGTGACAACATCGCCGTGTCCTCAATGCTCGCTGCCTGTATTTCAGCACTCTCTGAAATGATCATTTTCGTTCACTATTGCTGTACCCATTTTTTTCCCTCCAAATTCTGGCTTTTAAAACTCTGTCACTTCCGACGCACAGCAAAGTGTGCAGGCCTATAATCATGGTGCAGTGAGTGATGAGGACGGAGCTTGCCCTGCCTCTCTCCTTGCTTAGTTTGAAGCCCTGTGGACTTTGTGACATTATTTTCTTTTTTTTTTTTTAATTAATAAATGTCATTGTTTTGTAATGCATCTCTATTCGACATCTTACATGGAAGAAATCAAAGCGAGACCAGAAGTTTGCTAGAAGTGGTGTTTCTCCACTGTGCAGAAAAAAAATACCCAGTAAATGACAAATCGAGCAGTGTCCTCAAGTTTCCAGCGGGGGTAGAGGATGGAGTGTCCCTGGGTGCTGCTCTCAATTGTTAATTCATGAAGACCCACGGTCCTGAGCAATGTTCCCTTAGCTTGTCCTGATACAGCAGAGATGCCGATGGCTGCGGACGGAGGCGTTGAGCCTCAATGCCCTGTTCCAGTGAAGGCTCTGGCGTCTCCCTGACCCACAGGCCTTTGGGTTTGCGCTAAATCTGGGTGTCCCCGAAAGGCTGCAGGGTGTGGGGACAGCAGGGTGTCGGCAGAGCTAAGTGCCCACACGCCTTTGCCTCCCTGCCGCCAGCGCGGCATCTGCCTCGGCCGGGGGAGCAGCAGCACTGGGGAGGGTTCTGGCACGGATTTTCACATCCCTGCTTCCAGCAGCTCCAGAACGCCCCGGTCCGGGACAATCTGTGCAGGGATGCAGCCCCTCCTCGTCCCTCACGGTACCGGGGCCGCGGCCGGCGGGGTAGCTCGGGGGGCGGCCGGGCCCCCTCGGGAGCTGCCCTGAGCCCGGCCCGGCCGGGCGGCCACGTCCAGGGGCACAGCCGGCCCCAGCCCCTGGCCCCGGGCACAGCCCCCGCAGCCTGCACAGCTCTGCCCCCGGGCAGAGCCCTGTCCCGGCCCAGCCCTGTCCCATGCACAGCCCTGCCCCGGGCATAGCCCCAGATCCCAGGCACAGCCCCCGGCCCGGGCACAGCCCCCGGCCCCTGTACAGCCCCCGGCCCCGGGCAGAGCCCCTGGCCCCGGCCCCGTGGGCTGCAGAGGCCGCCCGGCCGCGGGTCCCACCTCAGCTAGGTACGGGGGGCAGGCCCGGCCGCCCGGGGGAAGGCGGAAAGGTGAGGACCGCATCCGCCGTTTGTTTGTTTCTTGTTTGTTTTTCTCTAAATCCCATCCCTGCAACAAAAAGGGTGTCTGGGCGGAACTATGGATCCGTCTGTCCGCGCATCCAGAGCGGAGCTCCGGTTGTCAGCCGGCGGCTCCCGCGGGCCGCCCGGTCCTAGGTATGTCCACAGAGCACTTCCCTCGGGTTTGTCAGTGTTTGGTCAGTGTTTCCAATTTCTTTTTTCCCTTTTCCTTTTCCTTTTCTTTTTCCTTTTCCTTCCCTTTTTTCTTTTCCTTTCCCATTTTGTTTTCCTTTTTCCTCTTCATTCTTATCTCTTTCTTTTTCCTTTTCCTCTCTCTCTCTCGTTCTTTTTCTTTTTTATTTTTTCTTTTTTTTTCTTTTCTAATTCTTGAATTGTCCCCCTTTCCTTCCTTCCTTTCTTTTTCCTTTGTACCTGTGCTCACACAGAGACAAATCTAAACCCGGCTGCAATCAAAGGGAGCTTTTTAAATGACTTTTTTGGATCAGACCTTGAGTTCTCTGCAGGGAGCAAGAATGGGAGCAGGCAGGATTTACATTTCATGGCTTTTAAAGAATCTGAAGTACGGGGAATGGCGTTTGCCGAGGCTGTTTCACAAGTCTATGTGGATGTACCTCGGAATGTGTATATGATTAAGCTTAAAGCCCTCTTCTGTAAGAAAGCAGGCAGATTCCCTTTCCTGCAGCCTGAACCCTGCTTCTCCAATTTTGATACAAAAGTTCTTGCCAAGGCCTTGGCAGTGGGATGTCACTGCTGAAGGGGATGGAATCAGAGTGTTTGTTGGTATTGTCTTCCAAAGCTGAGGTGTGTCCACTGCAAACAGCCCCTGCTCCCTCAAGCACTGAGAGCCGTGACAGTGAAACATTAGTGACAATAAAAATGAGCCCAAAATTGAACCAAACAAGACCTAATATTTTTTTTTCCTTTCCCACCCCTTCCCCCCAACTTAACTGCTTCCAAATTCCCTGATGAAAGCATTTTAATATGTAGGAAGGGCTGCTGGAGTCTGCAAAGCGATTCAGTGTTCTGTGGTGTGGGATGAACAGATTTTCCTTTCCATAGGGTTTCCTCCTGCAAAGTCATTGTAGAGGAGGGAATACTGTAAGATTAAATCTGGTTAAAATACTATATTCATGTCACACCAGATATGGTCTCCAGACTGTGCACAGTCTTTCAGCTTCCTTTATTGTGAAATCCTTTTAAAATAGCACAGTGTAGTGTAGAGAACTTATTGAAGTATAACTGTCTTACACTAACTCTGTCAGATAAAATGAAGGAAAGTGATCAGCCTTCTTAAATTAATAAATCTGCTTCGTGTCTCTGGCTGCCTTCACTCTCTCTTGCTGTCTCTGACTCTTTCCTTATTAATAAACTGATAGTTAAATAAAGCTGCTAAGTGAAGCAATGCACCTTGTCCGTGGAAGAGGGCTGGTGCCTCCTGTTCCTGGTCTGCTGTGCTGGGAATGGCTGTGGGCTTAGGGCAGGGATGGCCACAGCAAAGGCTAAAAGCAGGCCTGAACAGTAAGAAACTGACCACATCAGTTTCTAGATGCTCCTCAGGTGTGAGGCTTGAGTACCTGTTCCCCTCAACCTCCTGCATTAATAACAGGATGAATTAACCGATTGGCATGAAAGGAGAGGTCGTCCTGAGGAAAATGACACCAAAGGTCCACAGGAGTCATTTGCTTTTAGAGATCCCGGGCCAGGTGCCAAGTATTGCATTTATGGAAGCACTGTCCCCTTTCTCAAAAAAAAAAAAAAATTAAAAAAATCCTGAAAAACAAAACAAAACAAAAAGGCAACATCTTTTTCAGTGGCATGTGGGGTCCTTTCAATGAGGGGGTTCTTTCAAGTGGGGACCTTTGGGTGGGATGTGGGACAGGGATCATTCCGCTGGCTCTAAACATGCCGCCCACTTTTGTTTTCAGATCTGCAGAGCTAATGTGGAATCAAAATGCTGGAAAAGCACCTATAGGTTGTCTTGCCTTTTTTCTTTTTTATTCAAGTTGATCAGACTTGCTCTGATTATGCTGCACAGTTACAATAAATGGATGGAGCTCAAGCATTCCTGCAGGTGCTTCATAGGAAATATATGTGTATGCCTGCGTGTGCACACTCAGGGAGAGAAAGTTGACTGTAAGGGACACAACAAAATATCCATATTTAAGGAATGTGGATTGACTCACTGACTTATCTCACTTATTGTACAAAGATTCACTCAATGTTGAATTTTTTTTTTTTTTAAATTAGATTTTAAATATGTGTTGACAGGATGAATTTGTACAGTGTGAGTAACTGCAGGGGGAAATGACAGCTCTGCTTTTGTTATTAAACTACTGTCTTGAAAATAATGGAGTGTGTACAAAAATTGATTATTATTTTGCCAATTACATTAGTGCAGCTAATAACGATCGCTAAGAAAGAAATACAGAAAGCTACATGCTTTCAGATCTTAGAAACTGATATTCACTGGTGAGGCAAAAATATGTGTTTTTAAGGTAATTTGTCAGTAAGAATCTCCTGTTACTAATGTGAAGTAAATACTAGATGTGTGAGCTAGAAATGTTTCACTTCAAACTGTGTTCATTTCTTCTTCACTCAGTCAGAGTTAATAAACAGTACAAGAGACTTTCTAAATTTAATTTAGGATTTGCATATAAAAGGTCCTATTCTGTACCATAGTGGCACAACAGACAGGCTTTACAACGTTAAATATTCCTTTTAATAATAGTTTATTTTAATATATTTACTAAATTAGGTACCCGAGAGAATCATCTACAACGGTGATGTGAAAATCCCTGTTACCCGAGGTCAAAAAAAAAAAGGTACGTTTTCCTCTTCATTAGCAATTTGACATATTTCAGCAGGGGTGGTAATTTCACTGCTTTGTTTTCTGCTGCTAAGATGGTGCTTTTTGCTCAGCCCCGGGGAGCCGGTGACAGGCTGTGGTGCAGTTTCCTGGGCTTTTGGGTGAGGCTGACTTTCAGGTGCCTACAAGAACCACTTGCAATGATGGGGCTTTGTACTTTTGTCAGCCAGGCAGCTCTCCTGTGTCCCACAACTCATATATAATCCTTTGCAAATGTTTTCTTTCTTTTCCTTCAAATGATAGCGTTCAGACACCAGCTACAGGGATTAAGGATGGGTCTTCTGAAGATCTCCCTCAGATCTTGATGAAAATCATGAGTCTGTGTTAGATGACTTCAGTACTTACAAGTTACAATAGAGTTTAATTCACAGCACTGCTTTCCTCTGGAAATTCATGTTCATTCAATCTGTCAACATTGACTAAAAAATATGCTGCTAATGAAAATGTAGGAATTAAAACTTTCAATCCCTTCCCCTGCTAGACTCAAACAGGCACTTTATTTTTTTTCCCATGGAATCTGATTTTTATTGACCTTGACTATAAAAATACTAAGTGGGTTAAATGAGCACCAAGGTTGCAATGACAGATTCCTGTGTGAATTTTTTTTATAAAACCTCCTATTTTAGTTAAGAACACAGGCTGCTGTACAGCCTGCCACACTTTGATCAACGGTTAAGTGCTGTTAGAAACAGCTGAATTTTATTAGCTCATTGAATTAAGCTTGTTTAAATAATAGATTTATTTTTTTTATCTTTTAAAAGAAATGTAAATAATAAATTAAAAAAAACAGATATATTTGCTAATTTTGCAAATAAATTCAAGTAACAGATTTGTTATTTAAAATTTAAATGAGGGTGAGGAAAATGTAATTGGTGCTCTAGCCTGTACATTAAATGAAACTGAGAGGAGTTTTTGATGGTGTATGGGCTGTAGGAATAGTTTTCTCAAGGAGCACTACAGGACCTTCATTTTAAGCCTGATACTCCTCTTACTTCCCTGAGGAACACCCTGGATAGGGTTTTGCCTGCATTGCTTTTTTTGGTTTTTTTTCACCACTGTAAAGGAGAGGGAAACTGGACCACTTGTTTGGGTTTTTTTTGTGAAAACTTAGAGTGCAATATGCTTTTTTTGAAGAATAGAGCCAAGCTGTTATTCAGCTGAAGTAAATACATGAAGTGTGTATTCTAATTGCAAAAGGTGCAGCGCATTTCATCAACTTGTTCCTAGGGAAACACTTCTAATTTCAATAATCCCATAGGAAAACTTGCCATGCTTCCTGTAATTCATATATGTGACTATTAGATTTATATAAATAAGTGATATAATAAGTGATAACACATTTTATCCATATAGTAAAAAAGGAAATCTTTTTCCCTTATCAGCACTTGTGATCTCGAGACTTGCTTAGCCTGCTGTTCTCTGGGAAAATTCCTTGTGTCTTCCTTCAGTATTTTGTGGTTATATTTTCACATATTATAGACAAAACAAAACCCCAAAACAACCAGCAGCAAAATCTGTTACTTTTAAGCAAATAAAAAAAATCTTGGGTCTTGGAAGTGTTAACAAACTTTTATGGCAAGGTTCAGATGGTTCTGACCCCTATGGTAATATTTCATCTAAGGTTACTTGTGGGAGAGAAATCAAATTTCAGCTGTGAACATGATTGACAGGTGAAAGCAAGAGAGAGAAAGACATCTGGTCAGATGGGGAATTTGGGCAGGAGAAGGACAATTCAGGGAAGTGTCTCTGTGATATTAGGAATAATAAGCTTAGATATGAAAACTCCGATCCTCCACGCTGTCTGGAGGAGAGCTCACTTGATATTCATGGAGGTGGCTTGGCTGGGGGAATTTAAGGCTGTACATTTATCGTAGTGGACAGTAGCCTCCATGGTCTGACTTACTAACTTGGCTCCTTTGAAGAAATGATGTTATTTCTGGCAAACTTTTAGGATTTCAAGGCCACTCATTCCATGAGTGTGACTGGAATATTTGGTGGTTGCTGGTTAAGAGGTTCACACCATAATGTCTCTGGCAGTTCAGGCAGCAGCAGGGGTGGTGGAGGTCAGTGGTGGTGTCACTCCATGTCCTCCATCCTAGTGGGACTGCTGAGAGTTTTCAGAGCAAGTGCTGCAGGATGAATTTTGTGTTTATGATATGCACTGTTATACCAGCAACAAAATCAGTTTCTACCCCATAAAATACCACGAAGGGTCCATTGTGGTGTTTTACAAAGCAACTGTTATTTTCCAAGGGCTGTGTTGTGTCTTATTCCAGATCCCAGCAGCACCAGATAACATCCCTTACAATACATGCATAACCCCAGGTGTATTTCACTGTGCCTCAGTGTATTTTATTTGGTGCAGAAGAGCTTTTTCATCCTCCAGTGTCACAGAACCAACAGGAATAAAATATCCCTCTATTTCCTGATCAGCATGATGATGTTGGATAGTAGAATTTGCTTCTGACATAAAAAACTGTAGCCAGGCTTTCTCTTAAAAAGGGCAAAAAAAAAATCTGTTGGTTTTTTATCACTGTGTGTAACAATGTTTCAGTTTTGAAAGAGGCTCTGAAGGACATTTTAGAGCTCCAAGGGCAGGATGAGGCAACGATGGACCCTGGGATCTAAACTGCATCCTACCTACATCCCAGGTGAGAGGAGAGATCCTGGGTGGGCTTCTAGCCCCACTGCAGGCTTTGGAAAAATCTCCCTTGAATTCCTGGGACCTGCACTTCCACCACACTGGGAATATCTACAGGGGAGGTTGTACTAATAAAAGGCAAAATCTGAACTCATACAGAGGTAGCTGAGCTGTGAATTCCCTGGATGGATGTTCTTATTTGGGAGTAAGGGTGTTTTCCCCCCTCTCCAGTACAGCTAAACTGCTTTAAAAAAAAAAAATAGATTAACCAGGAAAATCTACTCTTATTCTAGAGTAGGAATGTCCATCCAGGCAATGAATAGCACTGCAGTATAGTTTACTTCCTAATTTCCCCATATGGGTGAGACCTAAACTAAGGGGAGAATAAGGAGCAGTAAAGAGCAGAAATGTATTTTCCGTTCCTTTTCCAGTTTGCTTCTAAGACCTTTCACACAGGGGAAATCATGGCACTCTGAAAATACACATTTACTTACTTTTCACTGCTACTCCTGCATTTGCACATGCATTTTTAAAAGAGATTTGTGTTTTGTGCAGCACCTTTTGCATTCTCATACTATTCACGCATATTTTTGATGTGCAGTTGAGTCTGTCTGTTGTTCATGACATAATTTCTTTTTTCATGGCCATGGCCTGTGATATCAAACTGTCCAACTTCACTGCAAATTAGATCTTGTTTTTATTCCTAGACTTTACAGCTGATAAAACTGAAAATTAAAGCTAAGAACTATAAAAACAATCAAATTTCTTTGTGCATGAGAGAGTTATTTTTAATTTTAGGTTGTTGAATTAACACTCTCTGTAAAATGTCTTTATTTTTTGAGGCTGATATCAAGATAACTTCCATGAAATATTATTGGCAAACTTCCCGCAGCAGTCAATGGGAGCCTTGTATGTATTTTTCAAGCAGATGTGCTGTATTAAGCCTAAATGAGAATATTTTTTTATCAAATGGGATGCAATATGTTATTCTTGATTAAAAAATTCATAGTAACCTCTCTCCCTCCTTTTCCTCTCCCCAAACATATTTCATACAATTTACAGATCATTTTACATAGGTAAAAAAAAAAAAAAAGTCCTCAAGTGTTTAAAAAAAGCAGGACTTTATAATGCCCCAAATGTCTTTCTAGCTCATTCCTATGAATTTGAAGTATGAAAATGTCTAGAATCTTTATGAGTGAAGAGAAAGTATATGCCATGTGTAACAGCTTTTACTCCCCTAAAATTCTCAGGAAAGTCAATGTAATACCTTTCCCTGTGTTTAGAGTAAGCTCTAAAGTATTTTCTGTAATGTCGTTCTTGCTGTTGTTTAGTTCTAATAAAGGATTTTAAGCATTAAAAAAAAAAAAAAGTAATATTTTTAACATCTCTCCTGAGTTTTCTAATTTGTGCCACTTACCAAATGATTCGCAGTGTACCAAAATACAGGAGATTGATGAGACAGGAAAAGTACTGATTTAACATCCCACATATAAAATTACTTCTCAGGCTCCACATATAGTCACAATGTTTAGAGAGTGAAGAAACCAGGAGCTGGGAGTCACAGTCTGACTCACTTGTGAGACTTTGACCCACTTATTTGATTCTAGATTCAGCAAAATACTGAAGCACTTCAAACTTGTTATCTCAGGTTTCTTCTAAAGGTCTGTTACTGTTGATCTCTTTATATCTCAGTTTACACAGTTACAAACCTAGATAATTAATTCTTACCTTCTAGGCTTTTGTGGGAGTTAAAAAATAGCTGTAATGCTCCTTGAAGCCCTTTAATGAAAACTGGTTTATTGAAGTACTTGTCATTTACCTTACTTCATACTCTGGGATGAGAAATCACTGGTGTTGCCCAAGTCCCACGCACCATTTCTACTGGGATGGGAATTTAGTCTCCTGAGTGCACCGGGCCAGGATTACAAAGATCAGATGCTTTGGGAGGTGCCAATTTTCTGAATTGCACATAACTTCACCCTGATTTTGAATTTGCCAAAATGTAGGCAAAATCAGTTATGTGCCCCCTCTCTCTCTTAAAGACAATATATCTTTAGTACCTCTATGTACACACACATATGTAGAATAGCTCCTGTGCACCTGCAAGACAAGCAGAGGTCACACTGTCCTTGTAATTCCTCCCCTTCCTGCCATTACCTTTTTTTTCCCAAGGTTTGAGCCATTATCATTCAGCAGTTGTGCAGCTTTTCTTTTCTTCCATCCCCAAATTATTATTGTTTCCCTGCTACCTTCTACCCCTCCTGAACCATAATGGAGTCCTCAGCTGTAAATTTGCTAACTATAAAGATTTTTGCTTGAAATGTTTTGAAAATGCTGTGAGAAAAAAGAAAAAGGAAAGAAAGCCTATGAACAACACGCTGTGCCATGCTCCAGCATTGCACTTCTATGGGAAAGATAATAAAGATATTAGCACTCATATAATTTCAGATAGGAAATGAAACCAGACATGAAAGAAACACTAGCTCCATCTGTTGAGTGGGAATCAAACTAGCTATGGGAATTACAGGTATTGTCACCGGAGACAGCCTGACTTCTGAGAAATGACCTCAGGTGTAGGAGCTTGCTGTGGCCCCTTGCAGATATTAACACCTAATTAACAATCTGTGAGAGCATCCTACATCTTAATCATCAGTGAGGTGAGAATGACAATCACAAGGAGGAGAAGGAGAAGGGAAATGGTAATTTTTCCTCTGCACACATCATCTAATAACCATGGTTATTCAGATGCAGCTAAATGCGATTTCCTTTTAGTCATTTCTGTCTATTGGAAGGCACAGTAAGTTCATTTGCTAGCAGGTAGGCAGCGGAGGTGAGAATTGAACTGATCTGAGATACTCTGAAAAATTGACCCTGAGGTCATTCCTGGTTTAAATTGGGAAGTAAGGCTGAGCTCATGTCTTCCCTTTCTTCTCTCCCCTCTCCCTACTCCCCCTCTTTTTGTGTTTTCAGGCATATTAGTCTGTACTGCGTAATTACTTAGGCACACTCTGATGGTGGGGAACCTTGTTCCCTCAAAGTTAATCAAAATAAAGAGAGCTTTTGTTAGCGGTGATAGGTAATTAAATCGCGGCTCGGCGTTGTGCAGGGCCTTTGTGCCAGGTTATTGACAGCAGGGCCAGGCTGCCCAGCCCTTCTGCGGCGGCACAGCCCAGAGAAGGCACCAAGATTCAGGCCCAGGCTAAATTTAGGAAAGGGGAGGTGAAGGTCTGGCAATCTTAACGGGGCCAGGCTGTAAAGGAGAGGGGTGCACGGCAGCACATCCGGAGTCTCCCAGAGGAAGGGCAATTTCCCAGTGGAGAGGTGCGCATTTTAAAGAGGAAACCAGAGGTGGCATTTCTCTTGCCTGTCTACAATTTTCTGGCTGTGGTTTTAGCCAGCAACAGCTGTAAGTGTGGATGGTAACAACCTACTAACCCAATTTCAGCTCCAGTGTAGATATTTAGGGCCAAATTCTGCTTCCTATTATCTGGTGTAAATTCTCAGGAGCATAGGGGAGCTGATGGAGAGGCTCTGGGTTTAGTCCCATGCCAGAGGGCTGGTGCTAGTAAAAAGCAAACAAGAAAATAAAACAAAGACCAGATTTACTTGATGCCATCAAAGCCGAGGCAGGAGTAACTTCCCTGGGATCTGTGGTGATGTTCCAACTTGCCTCTGTATCACTGGGGCAGGATCCAATGGAGTTTTAATGTAATGCCTTTTAATGGATGCTTTTATGTATGCTTCTAAACAGCTTCCACTTTCAAATGTCTTTGCAAGAGAGTTAAAATGAGAGGCAGGCAGGGAATGAGGAATAAGCACGTAAGTACATCTTGTAGTCCTCATTCTGCAGTGGCTCTACCCACGGCACTCCCTTGCTGTGCTCAGGAACAATCTCTTCCCATATTACTTGGGCCCAAATGATATTCTAATAAGGAGAGAATGGCAAAGTGAAGACAGCATTATATTAACCACTCAGCTTCCGTGGAAATTCCCATCATTTTATTTCCCATGACAAGAGATAATCTCTGTGGTTTTTTGTTATGCTCACTTCTTCAACTGCTTTAGCTTTGTTTTCATGTGTTGGCCTTGCATTAAAAAATATAACTTGACATCTTGTGTCTTCTCAGCTAAAAAGGTATCAGTTCCTGGACTTAATGTCAGCTGTACCCAGATCAAAGGCAAGAAACATAAAAGTTGACATATATTATTTATTTCATGGTTTACATCAATGATGCTTCTCTCTATCTTTTTTTGTTATTATTGCTGATGTTTTGCCCATAATGTTGCACTCAATTCTCAAAAGTGTTTGTCCCCTACAGACAAATATTCATATTAATGTAATCTATCAGCAGCTAACAAATACCAGCTCACTTCAGCATTTCCCGCACATCCAAAAATCCCATTGTTTTTGGAGGACTTGGGTGTGCAAAGAATGCAGGATCGGGCCCCGGGGTGGAATTTCAGAGCTGGAGACTTTCTCCCTCAGCCCCAGCAATGCCCGGGGCTGGCTGGAGCAGCAGCCTGGGGTGCTGGAGCAGGGAGTGGGAGACACTACATTCCCTCCCTGCATTGTGAGCTGCTGCAGAGGCGAGATGAATGTCAGGCTTTGAGGGGAGCAAAAGCTCTAAACAGACTTTTTTTTCAGTAATTTGGTTTTTTTGATCTCCACCTTCCCCTGTCTTTCTTGCCTGACTTTGGAGTCCTGAGTGAGTAATATGGGGTCTGTCTTACAACTGTGTCCAGAAAACCATCTGAGATCAGTCAAAAAATGCTGCTCCAATCTGTGCTTCCCTCTGATTGCTCCATTTAGCATTAAACTTTCCTTTCCTTTTTTTTTCTCTCTTTGTCAACAACTGTGGCAGGTTTTACTTCCTGAGTTACAGAACCAGCTGAAATGCTGAGTCTGATCTTGCCCCCTACCCTCCCATGAGCTATTTTTTTCCGCAATGAAAATAATAATGCTTGAGAACCATCCTTGGGATTTTTTTTTTGTTGTTGTTTTGTTTTCTTTTGTTTAGTTTGGTTTTATTTTAAAGCTTGCTGACAATTGTCAAATGTTCATTCTAGCAAAGAAGTCCTGGGAGGGTATAGCCCCTCTGCACAGCCGGCAGGAGTAATTTGCAGTGCTCCTTGGAGCTCAGCTATTCAGCCAATGTGTGTCGCTTTACTATTTCTTTAAAATTTAATTGGGATCAGGCAATCAAGTGTCTCCAAATTTTTTGCCTCTTCAGGCTGCAATAAAGCCACTTATAATTTATAATCAAAGTTTGGTATCGTTAAACTGAACTGTAAAACCTACTTCAGGGCTTCAGTCGTAAAATAAGTATACGATAAATATTGCAATGGGGCTTGAGTAGCACAGCTCTAACAACAGCACAGTGAATGAATACATACACACACATATTTCACACTTCTTTCTTTTTTGTGAGTGTGAGTGCATACGTTTAGTTCCAGAGGTAAGAAAGATGTAAATAATAGATAACTGACATGTATTCTTTCTTGGAAGGATTGAAGCTAAGATAGATTTATAGCCCAAGTAGTTAATTTAAATGCAAAATGAAGTGTTAATTCATTAAAGTCATTTATGCATCAACATTATTTTTATGTCTTTATTTATATTTTCCTGTAATATGCAGCAATGTAGTATTCATCCTGGGGTTTTTCTGTCTGTTGACTGTACTGCTCCTTTGCTTAGATTTTTTTCTAACAAGGCAGCTCATTTAGAAAGAAATGTTTATGTGAAGTGCTTGTCAGTTGGCATTTTTACTGGTGTGCTAACCCAAAGGTAAAATATAAAGGCACGTCTTTTCCTTGCTGGCTTGTTGCTACTAGAAGGGTTCCTCCCTTGTTAGCTTGATAAATAATTTTACTAGTGGGAATCTGCTGAATTTTTATGCTTGCTGTCTATTTTCTGCTTGCTGCAAATAAATTCCAGCACTCAGAGGGCACTAAAACTCCAAACACATGGTATTTTCCCATTTTGTTGCTAGTTGCCTAAAACATTTATTTCATCTAGTGTTTTTAATTAAATCATTTTTATAAAAGAATAGGAAAAAATCCCTCAAGTTATACAATTATTTCCAAATGAATTTTTTTGTCTGAATTGTATCTAATATAAACTCTTGAGTTTAAATAACACATTATCACAGGTACTCTAAATGGGTAGTGTTAAATCAGTCATCACTCCAACTACCTAATGGTTTTCAAATTAAGTGCAAGGATTATTTATTGATATATTATCCCTTTAAGCATTTCCTGCAATTTATTATATATTTTTAGTTTTCCCAGTTTGCAATCAAGGAAGTCAATTTAATTTGCCATATGAAAATTCAAGTTTGGTGAGAGAATGCACCAAGAAGCTTTAGATTACGGGTTGTCATGGCATGTATGACAGAAAAAAGTTTGCAAGGAAATGAACTGGGAAGGCTAAAGTGGAAGAGCAATTGATTCACTTTTTTTACTATTTAAAAAAAAATATTTATTAAAATAATTTAATTCAAGGAAACAAGACTCAAACCCAAAAATCTCCTCTTCCTCCACCACAGCAAACTCTGCCTGTCAGAGAGTGTTTGTCACCATCACGCATCTGGAGACTCACTGCTCCTTGGCAGCACATCCCCACTCAGTCCCCTGTGCCTCATTTTGGGGGGCTTTGCAGCCTTGCATGGATTTAGGAGCTGCCTTTTGCAAGGCTTTCCTTCAGCAGCGCCGGTGTTTAGATCTGCCCGGGGTCGGGTCCTCCTGCGATGCCCATGGGTGCTGCTACCAGGGGAACAGATTATTTTGCTTCCAACAGGATCCCTCGCTGTGGCCTCTGTGGAGCAGTCCCAGCTCTTCCCAAAGCTGCAGGGATGTGGCTAGCATAGATTCCTTACACACCTGCAGTTCAGGGAGTGAGCAGGGAAAGGACCTGGATGCAGGATGTTTACACTGCTGCCCGTCCCATGCCCACCGCATCCCTTCCAAGAGCAGGGATGTAGGGAAGCCAAGCAGCAGGCCCTGTCCAGACTTTCCCTCAAACAGCAGAAAGACAAATATCTTTGAAGATGGCAGGCATATCCACACAAAACTTTAGAATATTTGCATATTATTAGAAAAATTTATCTAAAAGCAACCCTCAAACTTTGGCCCAAATTCTTGCATTCCTACACCAGCCACCCTTTGCTTATTTCCATAAGAATTAGGTGATGGATCTCAGCCGTGTAAGCACATGCTGCTGCCTGGCTGCCCTGCAAACATCAGCCTTTTCTCTTACATGAGCAGATCCCAAATCAAGTAATTGGCTGGTGAGAAGAACCACCAGCCCTGAGCAGATAAGGGAAAAGCTTGGGCAGTGGGGCAAATTACCCTTGGGGGCTTGACCATATAAAATCATAAGTGAAACAGGGTTACAAGGAATCTCAGGAGGTGATGTAATCCATCCCTTCACCATTGAGGCAGGGTCAGGCACGCTTACATTATCCCCGATGGATATTTGCATAACTTGTTGTCGAAGCCCCCCATGGAGAGCGTGACACCTTCACAGAGCCTCCCTGGCAGACCTTCACCACCGCCCCTTCTCAAAAGCATCTCTCCTTGTCTAACACACAGCTCAGGTCCCTCGTGTCCCGACATCGAGGACAGCCCATTCCTTTCCTCTTTGCTCTGACCCTTTGCATATTTGAAGGCTGTTGTTATGGCTTGCAGCAGCGTCCTTTTCTCTAGACCAAACAGCTCCACGTTTTCTAGTCTTTCTTTATAGGTTATGGTCATGACATTGTTATTTAATATCTTGTCTGAAGAGTCTGCATACAGTAAACTTGCTGGAATTCAATTTACCTGTGTTGAAAAGGACTGTGAGGATGCTGCCTGGAGGCTTTACAGCATCTGAAAGGGGAATAATTTAATTCTCACTCTGATATTCTGTCTTTTGCAGGATGGAGGGTACAGAGCATTTCTTTACCTGGGAGTGTTAACTGCAGCCTCCCTGTGAATTTACCCTGGTAAAAGGAATACTGTAGTGCAATGTGCAGCCAGAGTGTAATGACAGGCTTTAGGAAATATGTTTTAACATTTTATAATTTTGTATATGAAAGTAAGAATGGGAGATAGGATTCAGCCTCTGTGGTTGTAGGTAACACCTTGGGGTGTACCTTCAAGGTGCTGTGTGCATAATCTGTCCCACAGGTTTCATGAATTTCAATAGCAGCTGAGCAGCTACAGCCATCTGCACACCACTTTTCCCTGTGCTGGTATTGCTGCTCAGCTCCAGTTTGGGTAAATCCAGATTTTCCATTTTAACAGAAGGAAGTTTGCCCCAAAATGCCACAGGTGAACAACCATCTTCAGTGATCTGCACGGACTTTGCTCTTGGCTCTAAGTTGCTTTTTTAGAAGTTGAAAAATACGTTTTGCACTCTTTCAATGAAGATTCTCTTTGCTCCTTAGAAAAAAAACTGAGGGGAAACAGAACCTTATAATTCTGTTTCTCTCGTTGACTTCCACTGTCTTGCCTGGGAGGTTGGTGGGAAGATATGCTGGAGCAAACCAAAAGTATTTACTTGTGAGTAAATATTCCCCAGGGACTTTTCTTTTCAGATGTGCTGGCACAAATTGCTCTGCAGTGGGATTAATCTGCATGGCAGAATACCAGGCAGCATCTCCTGGAGGTGGATTTAAATTTTATAGGATTTTGGCTTCCTAACAGAAGTCTTAACCAAACCCTGTCTTGAAAGGTGCTATTGGATGTGCACGCACTGCCACCTCACTCAGACAGACCAGGTACCAGTTCTGGAGGTAAAATGTGACAGATTTTGAAGGGTGATTGTTGGGGTGTTCATACTCATAATATACTTATTTGAGGGGAAGATAGGAATGTCCCTTTATGACACAAATATCTCTTTCTTCTTCGAGGTTCTACCTCTGCTTTGCATTGTGTACACCCCCTTTATTATAAAACTGGTTTGGACATCCATATGCCCACAGTGATCCACCTCATCAACTTAAAAAGTTGTCTCATCTAAAAGGATTAACCTTCTGTACATAATGAGAGTGTATGCAGAATCAGGGAAAGCAGCAAACAAGTCAAGTAGATATTTTACCCCATGTATTTTCTAGCTCTAAAGGAAGATCTTGTTAAGAAATATTCACAGAACTCTGTTATGTAGAAAGCAAAATGAGAGTGACCTTGCTGAGCCTTTGGCTCAAGTCATAGAGGTAGCAGCAGAAGAGAAAATATATGCTTCCCTCCTTAAAGAACAGAGTTAGGGACCAGTTCCTACCATGAGAAAGAAGAGAGAGGGAAGTGTATTGTCTTCCTTTCAGTAGATCATTTTTCTTCGCAAAGTGATTAATGCATTACTATAGCGAATTTATTGTATAGCCTGATTACCATTGCATAATAAATCTAAACAACTGTGACTGTCATGGTGATAAGGCTGGCATGATTTTGTCTCTCTTAAAAAAGGTTTATAAGTTAAGCTTAACTTTTAGCTTTCTGTATTTCTGGATAAAATTTATTTTGGCCATTACAGCTCTATCTGTTTGAAACTGCACCAAAAGGAAATAAGTTTTTCAAAAGGATGGTATATTATAGGAAGAGTTTTACCTTCACTCGATTTGCAAAAGAAAGTGAACATCAGCATTAAAATGGAAATGAAGTTCAGGAGAAAATAATAACTCAGTTGTTTAAAAAAGGTTTTAACATTTAAAAGGGACTTTGCAAATATCAAGGATGGACAACCCAATTAAATTAACTGCATTATAGTCACAGCCGTTAACACCTTGGGCTCAGCTTTTCTCAGGCTACTGGAGTTTGCTGAGGGCTTGTCTGTGCCTGGATGAGAGACTTCCAGGGAGCTGCAGGGAGAAGGGCTTGTGATAATGAGAGCCGTTTTCTTTGAATCCCAGGGAAAGTGGTGCTCCAGTATTGGTGCAGTGGCTGTGCTGAACCAGAGCCTGGGCAAGTGCTGCTGTTGGGAAGGATCTTGGCCACATGGGCACTTCCCACTGCCCACGCTCCACTCCACTCTGTCACTTCAAACATGGATCAGTTGTTTCTTTCTTTATCCTTCCCTCTCTCCCTGAACATATGTGAAAGGGCTCTGCACCTCTGTGCTACAGTAGCTCACATCTGTTCTAGCTGAATGCTGTGGTGAGGGTCACTCTTGTGAAAGCACCCAACCTGTGGAGGGTGTGATGTGGAAAGAGATTAGGTTCCCAAGTGCGTGGATGTCCATTTAAGCCCTGCTTTTCCCATCAGCCATAAGGCACCAGTGCAGGACAATAGCAGGATGTGTTAGTGGCAGCAGAGCTTCCATGCCCTGGGTTTTCTACTCTTTCCCTCTCCCAGGGCTCCTGCCCACCACCAGGTCTCACAGTCTCTTCCTCAGAGCAGCACCAGCTGCTTTTGTAGAAGAAGAGATCACTCAGGCATCTCTGTACATCTTGGTCCACCATTACTTTGTCTTCCTCCAGGTCTTCTGTACAAAACTAGGGAGCAAGGCAGAGAATGTGGCCTATTTAGCTGGTAGAAAACTCAGCTGTCACTTGAGCTGTAAGTCATAAACTGCAAATTGCTTCCAAAAAGGTGGAATTGAAATTTCTTGCATAGTTTTATGAATTTTGTAGTATAAAGAAAGACTGGGAAAAAGTCATGAACCTTCATACAGCCTTCAACTGGGGCCCGTTGCAGCCAGACTCTGGGAACATATTTGGATTAGGAGATACAGAGTAAATTTTCTTTTTGTAGTGAGGACATATGAAGGTGATAAGGGCAACAGTCTGTTCTCTAGCCTCTGAAAACTCTGTATTATCTCTTTGTGGAGGAGATATTTTCATTTGCCATCCCTGAAGACCTCCTGCCTCACAGGCTGGCTGCTTCCATGGGTGAATTCATGACTGTGGTGGGAAGGGATCCTCTGTGCAGGTTGTGAGGTGACTGGAAGACCTTTCCTTTTCCAGTACCAGGAGACACCATTCCCATTGACATTCATCAGTGATGTTTGATTTGGACTGGCAATACTGGAGTTTGGGTCTGGGGACATGAATTTAATCTCTCAAAAACATCACAGCTTTCACGCAGGAGTGGCAGTAGCTGGTAGTTTATATTAAAAAAAGTTGAAGGTCTTTGCCTGATTTTAAGTCCCTGAACTCTTGGCATTTTTTCCTTCTTTCACATTTTTCCTCAGTTACATTGTAGATTATCTTGAAGCCAGTAGAGTTCAAAAGGTCTCTATTTAGATATGAATTACTTCATTCAGGAATAAAGAAGAAGAAAAAAAAGGAAATTATTTGGTACAATCTGGTACAATCAAGTATCATGAAGGGGGAAAAAGAATGCTTAAGCTTTTGCATAGGCTTTCAAGGGCTCAAAGGCTTCTTTTTTTTCCCTGGGTATGTTGAACATCTTGAAAATAAAACAGGGTGTTTCAAAAGAGAAGATAGATGTGTCTGTTCAAATAGGCATTGCATTTGGAATTGGTGCCTCTGGTTGTTAAACAGAATCCTTGTTTAACGTCCTCATTAAGAACTGTGACTTGCCACCAGTTTTATGAAGATCAAGTCATTTACTTTTAAAGTAAATTAAAGCAAATTTCTCTATGGTGACAAGTCAATAAAACAATGGAAGGCTCAAGTTTTTCAATCACCCAACATCTGTTCCTTGTTTTCCTCTAGATCTAGATGCCCTGTGTGCAGCAATAGGTGAACAGAGCGAGAAACAAAAGCTGCAATGGTGGGGGGGTTGTTTGGATATTTTTGTGGGTGGTGTGGGTTGGATTTGGTATTTTTTGTTTGTTTGTTTGTTTGTTTGTTTTTTCCAAGCAACACGGTAAGCTATGTCCACTTTTGGAAAGGGTAATTTTGTAGTTTCCCGTGGCAGCATGTTCAGAGCTCCACTGACATGTGGGTGGGGACAGTCGATGGCTCTGATGCTGCATTTTTCTGCTGGAAGCACAGTAAGCTATTGCAGTGCAGTGTAAGTGGTGAACCACTTCTTGGAAGCCCAGTCAGCACAAATGAGATCCTGTCTTTTGTCCGAGCCACCCACACCAGCACCAGACACCTCTAAAGCTGAAGGATGTTCTCCAAGCCGTGGTGGGAACCGGGTTGTACAGAAACCTCACTGAAACCACTTCCACGCTGTAGCCACATGTAACCTGTTTGTCTTGAAACGTTGTCTCAGAGAGAAGCCAGCAGATGAAACCCAAGGTATCAGGTCCATTTCACATTTCAACAAGTGCAGGATGCAAACAGCGCCGTGTTTGTTTGAAGGGCTCTGGAGGGTTTGGCATTTACTGGTGTGACAACTGGCTCTCTGCTGTGTGAATTGTTCACATGTGGATTTCTGCTGCGTGGGAAACGCTGGCAGAGTGGAAAAGAGAGGGGAAGCTCTGCTGGGAAAGTAAGAGGGGGCTGAATATAAGTCACTTGGGGCACAAGTCTTTTCCTAATTCCTCTTGAGAGGGTAGTTTGTCTTGGACAGCGTAACATTGACTTTTGGAGTGGTTGAGGAGGACAGGAAGTCATTACTGGATTCATATGAAAATTAGGGAGATCAAGATCATTTTAGACATATGAAAAAAGGTCAGTGAATATCCAGAGGCCTTTGCTGCTGAAACTACCCCTCCCTTTGAAATCTGCCTGCTCTCTCACACGTGGTTACGGACCCCATCTTCTGAGGCGTAGGACTGTCTTTTATCTCATGGTGTCTTCTGAGCCCTCAGGTTGAAAACCTTTGGTGGGAGTGGTTTGCCTTCACTCAGACCTTTATGGGGCCAGGAAATGGGCTGCTCTACTTTATGGGAAATGAGTAATTAGGTCTCACCAAATTCAAGGTACCTGGCTGTGGGAAGTAGGCAACTTCTCCTTTGAGTTTTTCTAGAAAAGAACTGACAAATTCTTTGCATGCTTTTGTGGTGCTACACTAGATTTTAATATACAGAAGCACATAGATTTATTGAGCTATTCTGAAATCTCTGTTTTGTCCAAAGGATGAGTAATATAATTGTATTACTGTATTTCAAAACACACAAAAAACCCCAGCCAACCAACAACCAAAAAGAACGGAAATCAAACACTCGATGAGTTTTGGATGATAAAAGAAATGGTAACATTTTGTCCATCCCAAGAATGTTTTGGTAATTGCTGCCTATTTGCAGCTTAATAACTGAATATGGGAAAGTATAAATTTAAATAGCTTTCTCTGCTTTCTCATTGTCCATGAAGTGATGCTGCACTCAGTCACACGAGGAAGCAGATGAGTAACCAGCCAAGATGCAGCTTTCTGGGGTATGATCTGTCACGTCATAAGAGTTCCTGCTCAACCCTTCTTTTCCATGGTTTCCATGGGCTTTGGAAGGATCTGTGATCATCATGCTTGGACTCATGATATCCAGGAGATGTACATCCAAAGGCAATGCATATATGCACAGATGCACAGATGCATTTTTGTAGGAAAAGTGCTTCCTGGGAGCACTGACCCACAGTGATCTGCAGCCAGCACAGGGAAGGACCCAACTGTGGGAAGGGTCATGGACCACTACAGGAACAGCCATGCCCAATGGGGACATCCTGGCACCTTCTTGCACCAGGCTCTGGCAGCCCTGAGGTCAGATCTTTTTAAGGAAGCTCATTAAAAACGGAGAGCCTGCATTTTATTTTTTAAGTGTCAAGGTGGTTTTTCAATATCAAGAGAAACCAAGGGGATGAGGCCATCCAAGGCCAGCTTCCTTCCTTGTGTTGATGGTTGATAGAGATGAAATGTCAAGTGCAGCACAGATTGACCTTAGTGGAGAGCTCTGTCTTATATGTAAGACTAATTGTTCCTGCCAGAAAATGTCCTGGGAGAGGTCAGAAAGGACATCTCCCTACATTGTAACAGCAAGGTGTTGTAGCAACTGTCAGGTTTTTACTCCTTACTGCCAGTTTTATTATTACTATTTTATTTATTTGGCAGGGCCAGAGGTAGGGACATACATCCTCACTTTGATCCTGGCATCTCCAGGTCATATTCTCGTCTCTCTCTTCCCTTCTTCTTACTTTTAGCCTTGTAGATAGAAGGAAACTGCGTAAGACCTCAGAGTCAGTCCTGCCCGCTGCACAATGCTCCTTCCATTTCTCCTTTCAGAATTAAATCAAACTTTCAACAAACCCAGTAGAAAATCTTCTTCTGACTTTGGTGGTGGTTGTCATGAGCTCCTAGCAAAAACGTAGAAGTGTCTTAAGGCACAAATGAATATCTCTCAAAAGCAACCCTGTTTTGTGAGCATCTCCTGGTGCATGAGGAGCACTCTCCATTTCTCTGGGGTTCAGGGGGGGTGTTGGTGCTCAGCTCCTCCTGGGAGTTGCTCAGCCCTGGGCAGGATGGGACCATTTGCAGGGCTAATTCTGAAATCCACTCATGGAACTCTTTGAATTCCCAGGTCGTACAGTTTATCTAGAGATCTGCTCAGAGGTGAGTGTGAAATAATAGTGCTTTGCACTTCCTGGGTGTCTTTCATCTTTCCAAATATTTATTAAATAGCCCTCACAACAGCCTTGTGAGGCAGATAAGATATGGATGGATATGGTGCCTTTCATGCACGAGTGGAACCCAGCAGCTGTCTGGCTGTCTAAAACAACCCTGCCCCCAGGTTGGGGCAGATTAGGAAGTGGATAACAAACATGAGGGTGCAGAGAGAATTTAGTTAGGTAAAATTTATTTACCTGTGCTGGAGCTTGGCCAGAAAGTCCAGGCCCACTTCCCTGCTTTCATTGCTTTCACTGTAGAGTCTGTAACTCCATCAGGTTCTTGTCCTGTTTGAAGTTTGATCTTGCACCTGGTTCTGGCTTGAGTGGGTGTTGAACTCAGACCAGGGACCTCTTTCTGGAGCTCTGCATCTGTCTTTTTCCCACTAAGATTTGTCTCTGTGCCTTTTTTCCTGACAAACAAAGTTTTTACATTGAAATTCCCTCTCTGGTATCCCCAGGGCATTCGGAGATGCACAGCACGAATTCTCTTTTGTTTGCCTTTGCAGCATGTAACTCTAGAGCATAAAAATGTTGAAACTAGAACTCAAATTTTCCCTATTTTGTGTTAATGCTTTCTATTAAATCTCCGGACTCTCTTTAAAGCTTCACAGAGAGCAATTTATTGTAAAGCTACATTTACTGTATTTTATGTCCACTGTAATTGCTTGTTTCATCTAATTCAGATTATACTGGCATATAAGAAAGACTATCCCAAGATAGGAAGAGATGAATTATTAATCAAGAAAGTTTTGGAATTAAGATTTTAAATGTACATTTCAGATGTATGTATAATATTTAGAAACAAAACTGAAAGGACTTGTGTGATGTACTTTAATCAAATTTTGAAAAGAAAATGACCAATACATCAAACGTTAAAAAGGAGTTGACCAATAAGTCAAATCTGGAAATGGAAGTGATGGATAAATCAGGTATAAAAAAGCAGGCAACCAATATGTCAAGTGCACAGTGTGTTTATTGAAGTAAAGAATTGCTTGGATATGACTGAATCTGTGTGCTTCAATCATGCAATTAAATACTTGAAATCCTTCAATAGCAAATTATATGTGCAGGTGTACACAGACACATATGCCTCTATACATGTACACAAAATAAACACAAGTATTCCTTTGCAGTGCTTTAGCCACACTAATAGCATATGATATTTGCTGAAGTCTCCTAGGTGTATCCAGGATTTCAGTTTGAAATGTCTCCATTTCAATATTCTCATGTTACTGGACCTGAACAGCTCATGTTTCCAGCTCTTTTATAAATAGTAATTGTTAGTATAGCCCAGATCTTAAAAATGATGGGACATGCCTCATTCTGAAAGCTTTCTGCTTTTGTTTTCTGATTCTAATTGTACACTAGCAGCAACACAAACTCCTTTGGCTAATTCAAAGGATTTTGATAGACAGCTTGGGCCCAAAGCATATTTTCAAGATCAAGACTATAAAAATCTCACTATGGAAAAATCATCACTTGCCTCACTGACTTTGATTTACATCTATGTTACAGAGCCATGAAATTTAAAATAAGATGATCTAAATTGTCCTATAATAATGTGGGCATGAACGTATACTCCTGGTGGCAGAGTTTCCCTGTCACCATACCAAATGAAATCTAGTTTTTAGTGCCAATCAGTTAGGCATCATTAACCCTTTAAGAATGTTATTAGCATTCTCACAAAGCTTTTCATCATGTAACAAATGTTTTCAGACTAAACTTCTCGAGGTCAAAGAATCCAAGCCAGAAAGATTTAGGACCTTTTTGTCCTCTGCAATATTAAGTGTACACTCTCCATCACACCAAATATAAATTATTAGCAGTGGTTTTTAAAAGCTTGCAAAAATGTAGTATTTGAGTTAAAAAGCAGTCCTTCATAAGCAGTCCCCATGTGCTCCTCCCCCTCATCCCTTTTTTGCTGTATAGTAGAAAAATTGCTCTGTACATGCATCCTCCAGGATCCAGGAATGAAAATTGCTTTGCATTTGCTATTACATTATGGTGCTCTCCATTCTGTTTGGGTTTTTTTTTTTTTCTCAGTTCATGTTGTTCTTTTTGCAATAAGTGTATGTTTGAATTGAATTGAAGAGTAGCATATTAAAGAACTGGTTTTCATAGCTGTTTATGTCCTTTCATCCAAAGAAGTGTGAGAAAAGCAATCAAGGTTTCAGATTGACATGCTAAAGCAAGAACTATCAGAAAAAGCATCTTGCCGTTGGAGTGTGGAATATTTGCATACCCAGTGTGTTTGTATTAGATCAGACCAAACCGAGGTATTTATAGAACCAGCTTCAGCCTGTGGTCAGACCTATAATGAACAACTGATTTAGTTTTAGGTAAAGTAATTATTAATCTGTTCCCCCCAACTTTATGCCTCTGAATGTGTCAAAATGTAGCATCTATAACCCCGACTCAGTGTATTATTCAGACTTTCCATCACTCTGTTTTTCAGCAGATGGCATCTAGGTGACTTGCAGTCTTACGAGTGGGATTTATGAAGTGAAATAGAGAAGCTTAAAAAGTAATTGCAGAGACAGGAGGAAAAATTAGAAATTAATATCACTGTAGGAAATGGAAGCAGCCTCACACGGAAGTGAAATTCTCAATTGGTAGCTTTTACATCAAAAGTGGTGTTTGATTTGTATTTATTGCAGTATAAATAATGTGGAACAGGCAGTAGTATTGTAGTCAGTAATTTCTCTTGCAGGCCTTTGGGATGAACTTCCCATGAAAGACAAGTGAGAAAGGAGCTGCATGACTGCTAGTCCTCTGCTCACAGGCAGCGCTGCATCTTTCAGCTGGGGTTTTGGGAAAGATGCTGCTTGTGCAGTTCAAGTAAAACATCCTGTGTTTTTTGGCTCAAAATAGCTCACTTTAAGGTTTTGCTGATGAATCGATGTGGCCCACGGAACAACCTGAATTACTCACTGAGACACTCAGTGTGAATGTGTGTGAATTCAGGCTGGGTAAACACTCAGTTTTAAGGGAAGGAGGAGAACTTAGAAAATCAAGAGTACGGTTCACATGACTGGCTGAAAAATATGTTTGAATGCTATTGATGAGTTTAAGCAGTATTTATAATGGATTTGCACAGTAGCAATAGTACAGAGAGTAATCTTCTCTGCAAAAGGGGCAGTGGCAATGTTAGTGTAAGGGATCAGTGTCATAGGCTACGTCATCTCCACTGCTGAAAGTCAGCAGAAATAAGTTGCCACATTTTGGTTAGGACACAGCTTAAAGCACCACTTTCCTTCTCTGAGGTGCCTACTCTGTATGAAACCTGTGTCACCAGTGAATAGAGATTCATAGCCAACTCCAGGTAATATGTGCTTAGATCCCTACAGAAATTCCCATGGGAATATGTTAATCTGGACTTGCTGCATGTGTGTTGGCACTGTGGTGCAGTCATGATTTTGAAAGAAAGCATGGATATGATGGATGATTTGTTCTTTCAGTGCTAGCTCTGTAGGTTTTTTGGACCAGAATCCCCATGTAAATGCAAAACTAACTTGATCTCCAGCCTCTATGATTTAAGATTCAGCTGTATGTGCCTAAGTATGGACTTAACACATTAATGAATCAAGATCTAAATTCACATCTTTGTAAGACTAATGCTCAAGAATGAAGAGGTTATTTGTCTGTCCTAGTGGAATCCTTTTTGGGATAACATATTTGACAGCTCTATGTAAATTCACAGTGGTGTATGAAATACTTTTGCCCATCATACACTCTTTGTCACTACCTTCTCTTAACATTTATGTCAGTAGAAAAGAATATTTAGAAAAGCATACTTGAAAAATGGGCACTAAAAACTTACTGCCTGAAAATGCAGAAATTGTTTTAAATAAACCTTTTTGAGGCTTAAGGAACTTCAAAAAGAAGTTGGGAATCATAAAAAATACTGAAGGTATTCCTTTTTGTTGTTGTTGCTTGAAAAATGAAAGTAACAGCCTCAAAATATGTGCACTGAGGAGAGGAGGCTTTTGTTCTGACAGCTTGTACATCAAGTTTCAGCATTAGGGAGTTTGAAATGGTAAAAGTTAGAATTTGATAAAGCAAGTTTTTGGGGGTCCTTTCCCTAAAAGATTCTTACATGAAACATGAATCCAGAAAAAAATCATGGAAATGCAGTGGATGTTTTTAACTGTATGGAAATGTTAAGAAAATAATAGTGCAAGATGTGCTTTGAGATAATATAATGGCAGGAATTTTGCAGTTGTATTGTCACTGTCAAAATCAGCCTGTTTGCTGCAGTTGTGTAGTGCTTAGGCATAAGGAAACATAGAATTTCAACCCTTTCCCAGCACAGAAAAGAATGTTTTTGAAGTTTGATTAGTTTCTTTTTTCCTCAGATTTCCATTTTTGTACTCCTTCTACATTTCCTAAACACTGTGACAGTGCCTGATAAAATGTAAAAGGTTTCTTAAAGTGTTTTTGGAAGTTTTCTGTGATATTTAACATCGGTGGGATGAAATACATTGCCACCAAAAAGCAGAACTGAAAGATACTTTTCCTGTATTAGCTGATATCGTGAGGTCCTGTGTCCCAGGGGTCAGGACAGCGGAGCCATGAGACTCCAGCCAGAGAAGCAGGTTTGGATTTGCACATGAGCGGTTCCTCATGAAGAAGCAGTGCCTGAACACGGCTGAGGAGAGTGTGGATGAGGTTTGAACATTTTGGGGCAGGTATTTTGGGGCAGGTATCGTGCTCAGCAGGAGTGTGGGGCTGGAGCAGGGATGAGGGGCAGCCCTGCTGTGAGCTGGGAAAGCTCCCTCATCTGACTGGTGCTGAACACCTGGGTGGGACAAAGGTCAGGGGATGTCCACCGTCCTCACCTCAGGCTGAAAAGAAGGTGGAAAGAAAGTAAACCTGCTCTCCTTTCTGGGATGGCCCAATCTGATGGGTTGGGTCCTTCCCAAAGAGGGAAAGAGCAGAGCCTGAATTTCAGGGAGGAGATGCAAGGGGCTAGAGCCATCGAGGCGATATCCATATCCCCTTCTTCTCAAAGAGCTTAGCAAAACAAAATAGAGAAAGAAAAGCCTCCAGCAGCAGGGAGCGAACGGCTGGAATTTCCTTAATATTAGCTGAGCTTTAGGCAGTAAGCCTTAACGTGGAGAATTATTTTTAATTAATAGCTTTTCCCCTACTTTGGAGCTCAGCGGGAGGATCTTCTTTGCGTCGCACAAGGAGGGGAGATAGGAGCAGTCCCGGTTTTGTAACTGATAACTATTTCAGGCCAGCTGCATTGCCCGGAATAACTTTGTATTCAGAAAAAGAACAAAATGTTGCATCAAAAGATACCTCCTTCTGGTTCTTGGATTTAATTTGCCTGTCTCGATAAACCCACAGCCTGACCAGAAATGAGTTGATGGATTTTCACGAGTCTCCCGGCCAAATGATTCCCTCTCTTCTTTTCCTTCTCCCTCTCTCTCATCTCTATGTTATCAGCATGGCATTTGTCCCTATGAGGGGACCTTCCAAGGATGCTGAGCAATCACAGCTCTGCCAGGGTTTGAGGCTCCGGAGCTTGTGCCGGGTGGCAGGGTCCTTTACCCAAACTAGCCCAGATCCAGATGGAAAAAGAGGCAGGAAGGTGTTGTGAATTTGTATTACTTTAACACAATGGGTTTGTTCAGAGACAGTTTTCAGGCAATAAATGGCTCCTTTGTGTTCCTTCCCTCCCCATGGTAGCTTTCGGAGCTGTATATGTGCATATCATTTTGCCTGTGTATTAACAAGCAAGAAGGCTCCCTGGCCCCAGGCTCCCTCCTTCTCTTCCTCTCCCTCTCCTTCTCCCCAGCTTACAACACCCTCTGCTCCAGCACACAATTAAAACAAAATTAGCAAAATAAGTACAAGTTTATGGTGGGGGAAAAAAAATTTTAAAAAAAGAGAATCCTTTCTTTTCGCTTCTCTTATTTGGAGCACTGTAAGAGGCTGTAGTGCCTCTTTTTATGAGCGGCTTCCTGGGAGTCGGGACATTTGCTTGTTATACTGTGGCACTGTAAGAGGGTGATCGTCATGGACTATAAAGTAACGGGAAGTCTCACAGCCCCTCCAGCTCTGTAACACAGTAGCTTGGCTCACACAGGAGAGAGGGATTTATAGCACTGCCTTGTATTTTTTAACATATTTTGTCTGCTTTTTATTTACAACCTAGCCCAACAGTTCTTACTTTGTCCCCTGTCTCCCTCTCCTCCTATCTTAATTCTGCTTGTTCCTTGTGGTGTGTTGGAGCCCCAGAATGGCACAAAAAAATGTCACTTTAGGTGGAGAAGCAGCACAGATAAAGGTTGAACTTTGAGGTGAACACAACCCCCTTCAGGCACTAAGTGCAGGATAAATATCTGCTTTTCTAGGCTGTGGGGAAGGCAAGGAGAGGATGGAGCTGGGAGGAAGAAGAGAATGAAAAAGAGTGTTTTCCTTGTTATCAAACTTGCCAAGCTATTTTCCTTATGAGCTTTTGTTGAAGCCCAGTGTCTTTCTCTTATTTAAATAAGTCTAATCTCTGAAGGAGTTCTGAGTTGCTGCTTTTCAAAGCAGTGGGGTGTAGTTCCGTTTTATTAGCTGTCATTGAAGATCTGATGCAGTCATGTTGGAGGCTGTAAATGCCTTGATGCTGTCAAGCCAAAGCAGTTGTGAGCAAGGGTGGGTGCCTGCCGTCCCTGGCACTGCCTTCAGAGTCAGCATCTTCCAGCTGCTGGGGTTCACAAGCAGCATTTCCCAAATTTTGGCCTGGATTTGGCAGCATTCATGGGTGGCCATGCCCTGGTAGGGTTGGATCATTAGTAAATGCAGGGTTAGTATTTACGAGAAGAAGGGGGAAGACTGTGAACGATGCAGGCATTGCCTTAATAATTAAGCAGCTTTTGGGAGACCTTGTCTCTCTGTTAGCATTGGATCCTGGTCCCAGATCCCTTCCATTTGCTCTGATAAAGCAGCGGGGCATCACACTGCTGACCACAGCTCAGTTTTGGGATTATCTGCTCTCATTGAAACAATTCCCCCAGAAGCTGCAGTGATGAGTTAACTATCCAGGGTCAAGAAGAGGACATTAAATACAATCAGCAGCTCCCTTAATCTTAGGAGGAGAATCCTCATTTGCTTGAACGTGTGTGCTGATCAAAGCATGATAGGAGCCAGGATGTGATACAAGAACAGCTATTTCCCAGGAAGGATTTTTTTTTCTCTTCTTTTTAAGGGCAGAGGGGAAAAGCACCAGGAATTTTGAATCATTGGAACTTTTTCTCTTGTGGTTCAACTAGTGTAGCATCTGGAATCAGCTGCACTTGACCAGTGCTTATACATGTTAACTATCAGCTAACATAATCTGAAGCCCTAGGAAAATAGGTTGTAGCACAGATGTAAGACACTGAAGGAAGACAGTAATTTTTTCCTGTAGATGGGAAATGCATATGTTGCCTCACTCACTTGTCATTACTGAAACTATAGGTAGGGACAAAAATAGAAACTACTGACAGCTTGATTTCTTCATGCTGGCACTGAGCTACAGCAGAGCTCTACAAGACCCTATAAATATGCAAGCGAAGGGAAATCCTACACAAGTGCTATCATACTGCTATAGGACTGAATAGAATTAGCTTTATTGCAACCAAACAGTATGGACAGAGTCTGCTTTTCAGAGCTCCCCTATCTCATAAACAATGTAAAATGTGAACCAAAGGCAGCTAATCTGGCCTGTTTACTGGGAACAGTTCCAAAATATATTGTTGGAAATGACTAGAAAAAGCTTTGCACTGCACAGCCCTTATGGAGCAGCCCTTTCTTCCTTTTAAAGTGAAATGTCCTTGCAGAAATTAAACACTGTTCAAAAAAAAAAAAAAAAAGAAGAAGGGGGAGGGGGAAGGGATCACTGTGGTTTAAACCACTTATTAAAATTTGTGAAGGATGCAGCGTGCATTGAAAATGCTCCCCCTCCCCCCAAACCTAAACCAACAAAAACAAGCCAACCCCATGAATAGCTCTTCCTAGCTTCCTGCACATTGAATATGTATGTTAAAGGACAAGGAGCCAAGAGTCGCTCTGTTTTGCTTTGCTTGGAATATTTTTTCTATGAAAATATTTCATATTTAATTTTCATATTGCTATTTTTGATCTGTCAAAGTCAGGGGCTATGCCAAGGAGAGGCTGGCAAGCTGGCAGTGGAGGAGATTTCTGCCATGGTACACAGTGGTGTGCAGCAGCAATATGTACCCCACTGTGTAAGTGATGCTCTCTGCACCTACGAGCAGGGTTCAAAAGGTTTTACATGGCAAGAGCAGAAAACACTGCTGCTGGCTCTGGGAGGGGAGTAGCTGGGGTGAAACAAGACCTAAGCAGAATTCAGGGTAAAGGGACCCCCAGAATTGGAAAGTACTCATTAGGCATGAAATCCTGTAACTTTTCATTGTTCTCAACAGAAGATATTACTTGTGCCATCTTGTGAGCCCTGCCAAGTATGTCTCCCCTCAAGAGGACTCCATAATCCTCTTACTTTCATTCACATCTCTAAAGCGACTCCATCTCCCTCATTTTTCTAAGCTCTTGTAAGTTTTCGTCGTGATTTAGCTGCTCTCGCTTCTTTTTTTTGGAGGTGGCAACTGATTCTTCCTCATTAGAACTGAGCAATGTATACAGCTACAGAGTAAACATTTCTATCTTCCTCCTGGTTCAAGCAAAAAACCTTGACCCCCATGCCAGTAGAAGCAAAACTTTTCCAAAACACGCAGGCAACTGGAGATGTGACTGTGTTTAAAAGCCTCCAATTTAAACACAGTCCTCTAGGAAACCATGACCAGGAGAAGATGACTTGTCCCTGATGAGAGGTTTGACTCTGTAACAATTTGTTGGCCCACTTGTACATTGTTGTTTTATTGTCTGGACCATGGAGCACTTCTTAATACATTTGATAATAAAAATCCCACAGAAGTTTAAATTAGAGTAAGGCTCAGTGATCAGGCTTAGCTGTGATCTGGGGTCATTGACTCTCATATCAAATCATGTCACCTTCATTAACAACTGAACCACTGACCCTGACACTCAGGGAGCTTTCCTATGATTTCCTAAAATCTGGAGTTTTCATCCTGTCAGCTACAAACTCTTACGAGGCAATGAGATTCCTACTGGCTGGTACTGTCCTCCTCCCAGGTTCTCAGCTTTTCTGCTCTAACCTGGTTCCTGGTATTTTCCACGTTGGTGTATTCTGCCCCAAATTGTGTCATGTAGTGGGTACTGTACAACTGCCATGGGCTGAGGCTGTGCAGGGGTGAGCTCCAAGCAGGCTCCTGCCTGCCCAGGTGTGGGGTGTGCAAGGAGGGGCTGCACATTTTCTTTTTTAGAGATCTAACCTTCTAAACTGGTCTGATTGCTGCCAGTATTCATAGCAGGGAGAAAAAAGATGGACCTGTAATTTCATTGTCCTGTCCCACACACTGAAATCTCCTCCATCCCTCCCCCAAAATCTCTCCAGAGTTGCTAGATGTGAAGAGTTCAGTGGTTTAATTTTCTGTTGTCTTGCCAAGTTAGAATGGGATTAAATGCTCTCAAGGTCTCTGGACTATCACTTTACCCAAAACATCCATCCCAAGCATTCAAAGAGGCATAGAGGCTCTGCATAGCTATTTATTTTAAATGCCTGATTAAAATTTCATGAAAACAGGAAGTCAGGGGAAAAGAATAGATTGCAAGAACGAAGAAATCCAGGGCTTTGTCATTTTTAGCTCTACAACACACAACATTGAAGAGAAACCCCCAACACCCAGCACATTCAGTTGTAACTGAGGGGTGTTTTCACAATAGTACTGAGGCCACTAACGACATATTTTTTCACTGGCAGGGGAGTTTATGAACTAAGAATGAAATTGATTTTTTTCACTTATTACACAATTTTGATTCTGTTTGTAAATTGTCACCTTAAGGTAACCTAAAATTACTGTACTTAAACCCTGCAAATATTAAGATTTTTTTGGACACTACATTGTTTTTTTCCTATTTCAGCAGCAATAAATATTGAGATATCACATCCTTAACAGTGCAGTAACTCTTCTGCCCTGGTGTCTTTCTGCTTCTCCATTCTTAAGCATATCTAATCATCCATAGATGAAATAAATGATGGGGGCAGAGACAAAAGACTGATTTTTCTGTATATTAGTCACATGCAGAAGACCTTCATGGTTTTTCTGGCTTCTAGAGCTCATTTTTCCTGTATGTAATTTGTATGTTTGTATTTTTCCTGTATGTCCTTGTTTTACAAGGAAATATCCTTTTTGCTGAATACATATGAATCAGAAGCAATGATTAGCCAGGCTGCATTACAGAAGGATTTAGAGTCTGTCAAAGTCTTCTTGCCTTTTTAGGCTGCGGGAAGCAGGACCCCCATTAAGAGGCTGCAAATGCCTCTCAGCCACTTTCCAGTACCGCCGTCACCTTGACTACCCATAGGTAGTCGTGGGGTACTTACGAGCCATCAGTGTCCCAATCTGTTCTCATGTACCAACCCCATCAAAAATAGATGGATGTTAAAATTCTGTATTAGCCTCTCACTGCAAAGGCAGCATATGTAGGGTTCTCAGCTAGGGCATCCGGTGGCTCTGGGTATGGTATAATTGTGATAGCTTAATGACAAAATAAGTTTTCACTTGCCAGTGTCAAATTAATCCTGTCAGTACATACGTCACTGCAAGTGCATTGCTCGGTGTACCCTTACAATATGCATAATACCATGTCTCCTTGCTTCTGCTTCTCATCATGTGGTCTTCTTGGTGCAGATGCTGTTCAGCCACTTAAAGAGCTGTAACACTACCAGGGGAAAGAAGAAAAAAAACCCAGTACGTTACACTGGAATGAATATAATGAGCCTAAAACCTTGGAAGCCTTCCTTTGCTCATCATTCTTGCTGCAAACAGTCACAGCCTTGTGGATTTCTCTATTATTTCAGCTGTAAAAATCGTATTGAAATTTGATGGGAATTATTTCTAGAGGTAGTTAATTGGCTGACTAGGTGTATATGTGAGGAGAGGTAGCAGGGAGCCCATAAATGACCTTTTCCCTTGTTAGATTGCTCCCTGGCCAGCTGGACATTTGGTATCCTAAGGTGAAGAGTTTTTTAAATTATAGTTTCATGGCTTTGCCCCTTTACAAGACCACAATTTCTCGGTGTTAATTCACCATATCAAGAGGAGGAAAGAAAGTCAGCTGCTGCAGAATATCCCTTCTGCTTTAAGAAAGCACGGCACTAATTGCTGGGAGACTTTTGCAAAACAAAATTCTGTGTGGCTCGGTCCACGCCTGCACACTCTGGTCGTCCCCGCTCCGTGCCAGCATGTCACAGGTGCACGCCACAAGGGACAATGCAGCAAATGTAATTGGGAGGCAGGTGGCAATAGCTTGGACTCCGTAACACATTCATCCCAAGGTGTACTCGTGCATCTGTTAGAAAGTGAAGTCATTTTTTTTTTTTTTAAATTCAGTTGGTCTAACAGAGATTTGAGCAATAGGAAAATATTTCCCATCTCCTAAGCACAACAGCAAGAAAGTTACTAAAAGTCCTCGGAGACCGCAAGCAAGGTGGGGTGGAGGCTGCTGATCTTAGGGAAAAATCAAGGGGTTGTCAGTTTACATAGAAGTGGGTCAAGTGTTTTTAAGACACTTGAGAGGGCTTTTTCCTCCTTTTCTATCGCTGTAATATCAGTGCAAACTTTTCCTCTCCAGATATGAGCCTTTTGTAATTGCATTAGTGCTGCGTGCTCTGGCCAGGCTGGTCACTCGCCCGTGCTCAACCGTTCCTGCATCTTTCCAAGAGCCAGAGCAGAGCCTCTCGGTATGGGAACCTTTGCTCCAAATCCTAACAGAGGGTGTTTATTCCCTCTCTAAAACACAGAAAGGACCCCAAATGCTTGTACTCTTACAGGGAGCCTGAAAGCAAACCTTGCCAAGCCGAACTGCAGCAATCTCTGGGGCGGAGTATAACAGCTATAGCGCAGCACACAGAATCCCTCTGTAGGGGAGGGAGGCTGGTGCCAAATCCAGGAGAAACTATGGGGAATGGGATTCAAATGAGCACAGATGTGATGTTGCCCACGGACAAAAACAAACAGCACAGTACTGCAAAAATGCATGTAGGTTTTAGCCTTTGGTGGACAAAATATTGCTTTTATATGAAGGATACATAAACAAGGCAAACAACATAAAAATGATATCACACATTTTGAATGCCACATGATTCCTAATCCCTGGGGGAGTATTTTCCCCATCTGTCTCAGTTCCTAACTCCACTACTCAACTCTCCTTTTAATCTGAAGTTGAGTTCAGCCGTAATCCAGAGCTCTTTGGGGAGATTTGCATGTGAAGCTGCTGGGAGGGTCCCTTTGCTCCTTTCCCATGGTCTGCTCCAGCCTATCCTGGCAGTTTGCAGACTTTGTCCTCTTGCTGCATCTCCGGCTCTTGGCCGGTGGCAGGGCCAGGTTAACTGAAAGTGTGAGGCTTTGATAACCTGCTGCAAGTGTTTTCCGTCTCTCAGGAGAGAGCCGCGCTGGAAAACAATTTGCAGAAGACAGGAGCAGAGATCTGGTGTCATTTTTGGTGCAGCTGTGAGCCCTTATCAGTGGAGTCCTTGTAGGGCTGCTCATCAGCAGAGTTCCTGCAGGCGAGCGCAGCGTTATTGCTTTGTCCCATGTGGCTTTTTTTATCAGTGCTGTTCTGGTTTCTAAACCTTCTGGAGACGCTGTAATTGGGTACTTTGGGGTGGCTTGGCTTTTTTTATAGCATAAGTTAAGTTTTTAGACTGGGCTTTAGAAACAAAATAAAAATAAAATAAAGTAAAGTAAAAGAAAGCAAAATAAAAGCAAGTAAAGTAAACGAAAGAAAAAGAAAGTGACAGGAACTAAAACAAAAGAATGTGAAATAAAATCAAATGAAAAAGAAAAGTAAGCCTCTGTAGTTAGAAAAAAAGAAATGAAGTTCCAAATAAATAAATTCTACTTCTGTTTCTTGGAGTGATCTAGGAGAGCTGATGGAGATTGACACTCTTAAGTTACATGGATGTTTTGAACATGTAGAGAATCCTTCATAAATTCAGCTTGGTTTGCTGTGATACACTTTCCAAATTAAGATACTGCAGAACAGATTGTGAAATGGTGATTTACATGACTTGAGGATTTTGCTCCTTGTGATTAATCACAATAGTACTTCCTTTGGTTCCCTTTAGAATGCATTTTAAAAAAAATGTATTTAAATGTATGTAGAAATGTATTTAAAATGCAGGTTATTTCCACAAGTATAAAAATATCAGGCAAAAAGTGCATTATTGAGTGCTGTGTAAAGTACAGCTGTGCATCTCTAGAATCGCAGCATTCTAAAGGAGGAAATAAAATTACAACTAAGAAAAATATTCAAAGTACTGTTGGTTTTTTTTCTGGCAGGAAAGTGAAAACATGGAGTTTTGTTGGCTCATTCTTCCTTTTGCAAAGGATTTAGTGCTGAGCTTTTACCTTGCTACATGATATACTGCAGTGAAATGCACAGAAATTTGGGATTAGATATGAGTTGTAACATCGAGTAAATTTTGTGTTGAAAAATTTAGAGCGTGCCAAGCGGCCAGCTCCTCGGACAAAAGACTAACATGAATAGGTTAGAGAATTATTAGCCTCTAATAATAGATGATATACTATATATCAAGTAAGGACTACTTACTATCCTGCATTTATCTGTTACATCAAGTCCTTTTTAATTACCTATCCTGCCGCCACAGGGGCCAGCAGCTGGTGCAAGAAATGCTGCAAAGCTCATGACTTCCTCCCTCGTAAAATGGAAATGTCCTCCCAATCTGTGCCCTTGCAGTTGTTAGACATGGGTTTCCCAGGAAATAAAAAGGTATCCAAAGCACATCTTTTTCGGACAGTAGTTTTTAAGGAAGGTTGTGTTACTGAAATTGTTTTTCAGCATAGTTACATCCAGTGGAGAGCAGAACTCCACCGACTGGCCTGACTGTGGCTCTTCCCTTCAGACTTTAATTCCTTCTGCTGCTTGTCTAGGTGAGGAATGGATAAAAATAGATTGTTAGATGAGGCTGTTGCTTTTAATTATATTCATAATGAGCATTCACCATCCTTAATTCAATAGTGCAGTATAACAGGGGAGGGCAGGGTTGTTTAACCTCGTTTCCTAAGGAAATGAGGCATATAACATCCCACCACCCACCCACCTGGACCCAGAGACCCAGGCCTCCCCTAATAACATGTGAATGCCTTGTAACTGGGCTTCAAAGGGGACAGACATCTGAAATGTTACATTTTCTCATGGAAATTGGGGTGAGTGCAAGAAAAAGCTCCACATCGGTGTCTGTGCCAGGCAGGTAAGTTCAGTCTTTATCCCTGCTGACAGCAGCCCATGGCCAGTGACGTCCCCTGCCTGCTGGGGAACAACAGGGCTGGAAGAGTTGGGCATCAGGCTTGCTGCTGGGGCTGAACTTTGGGATGGGCAGCATGGGGCAAAACCAGAGGAAATCACTTCTGCTCACAATTTGGTTTCTGGTAGGAGCATAAATTCTAGGAACCTCATTTTGCACTAATTCTCCCCGGTGTAACGTCAGTGCAGGCAGCCTCCTGGCTTTGGTGAAATCAGGGCAGAGTGAGGAGCTGGCTTGCTTTCTGGGAGCAGGACAAAGCTCAGTGAAAATTGGCTGTTGTGCTTTTGGACCTGCAGTGTTGCAGGGGACCTTTCCCCTGCTGTGCCCCCAAAAGAGCAGTTCTCCCCCCTGCTTCCCTCCCTCCATCCGCTCCCACACCGACTGCTCTTGGAGCCGGCAGCACATTAATAAAAAAATGTAAGTTTTATGGGACAAAGTAAATAAGGCAATTCATATATCATTCCTAAGACACACAGAAAGGAGGCAGAGAAAAATAACCATCCGATATTTTATATGAGAATATTTCCATGAGTCAGCTCATTTTCAGGTTTCTGGGCTTCCAGCTGCAAGCTCTGCTGTGTTGGCTTATCTTCTACTTGAGGCCTGGCATGTGCCAGAAGTAGCTTATAATTGGCTGTGTTTCCCCTTTGTAAATGGTAATAATAGAGCCTTTATCAGCAGAGAATGGCCAAAAATTTGGATGTCTTTAATTTCATCACAACTTGTAATTTTTTTCAGGTCTAATATTACACAAATAGATCTCAGAGCTCCTTGTTCAGGTTGCAGGGCTGACAGCAGAGGGGTTGATTTTTGTAGGTGGGATATTGAACTGCCCTTCAAATGTTCCCTAAGCAATGGCCATAGAGCTGACTTTAACCCTTATGGCAGGGGTTTCATTAACTCCTTGGCTTAAGAAAAGTCACAGTTGTTGTGGCTCAGCCTGGTTGGGAGAGGCTGATGCACTTCTTGTGGCAGCCTTGGTATTTATTGCAGGGCAAAAATGCAAGGTATTTTCAATGTATTTTAATTCATTTGAGGTTTTCAATGAACTCACCTCAGCCTTCTACACTCCTCCTGAGATTGCTTCCTGTGGATTTCAAAATGACTAAATTTAACTGGGGGGGGGGGGGGGGGGGGGCTGGGGGGAAGCAGCTCATTCAGTACTATTTCTAAAGACAACTATGCAAGCTTTATAGAAAATGAATTTTAAATTTCTACATGGCAGAAGAATTTGGTTGATCACAGGCATAGGAAGGATGTTGCAAGATTTATTTGGCCAGTCACAACCTGAATTTTGAATAAATTCTGTCAAGCTGTTAAAAAAAAAAGTATGGAAATACATCACTTGACACATTCAAATCACAAATATGTTGGAGGGGAACTGCAATCTGCTCAGAGATGTCCTGCAAATAAAAAAGATTTCACATGTGTTTAATGTATTCCTTTTTGGGGAATTAATTGTCCACCAGCACTGACAAGCATGGGGGATAGAGGAGCGGAATGGGAGCGATTTGCAGTTCTTAGTGGGAATTAGTGGCACGACTATATTATAACAATCATAATTAAGCTTTGTACTTGAACAGTGCCTTTCCTTGGGGAATCTCAAGGCACTCTGTCAAATTTATGGGGAAATCCCGGGGAAATAAGTGATTTCCCTACAGATCCGCAAAAATTCAGTGGCAGAGCTGCGAGCAGACCCCAGGTCTCCAGTCTCCTGGACTCTGGCTCCAGCTCACAGCAGGAGCTGCCTGATTTCTTTGTCACAGCCCGGGCAGGACTGAGGGGCTCCGGGAGCACAGCCCTGGGGGTGCAGGTGGGTGCTGGATATGCTGGGGGTGCCTCCCTCACCTGGGGCTGTGCAGGGAGCAGGGACACGGGCTGGGCGCAGTGGGGAGGTGACAGCAGGGACAGGCAGCTCACACCAGACAGCCCTTTGAGCAGCAACCTGAGCCTAAATGCACCAAAAATAACAACGGGGAAACACATTTAGGTGTGGTGTAACTTTGGGAAAGTCCTGAGTCCTCCATGCCTCAGTTTACTCACCTCTACAGTTAATATGGTGGCACTGTGAGAGGACTTGTGGTGGTGGATTTTTTATGGCAAAAAAAATTGAAAAATCAGGGGAACTTATGTGGTGCTTTGAGCATCATTTGAAGTTTTTCATCAAGGCTGAAGTCCTTACCAGAAAAATGTGCCCCACTTTATCTCAAAATTCAGGGTTTGTGCAAGAAATACACAGGGAAATTATTTATGTGTCATGAAGAAGACGCTGATGAGATGATCACAGGGGTCTTTTCTGTTTAAAATCCCTAAGGTTAAAAATCTGTACAACTTAGTGTTTCTAACATGCTTTGAGACCTTCAGAGGCAAGGTCCCTTTGGATTCAGTAGGATGAATTGGCCTCCTTGAGTAAGTTGAGTTGAATTTTGGGTGTAAGACAAGGAACATGTTACATTACGAGTTTGTTTGCTCCACTGGCTGGTTTCACCAGTTTGTGCAGCCTGGTAAAAAACCAAACAAATCCACTTGACTGCACAGACAGAGCAAAGCCGACCATAAGTTTTTCATCTGAATGCCTGCAGAGGATGACAAAGTGTTCAAAAGACAACTGGACTTATGTTATTGAGAATGTTTAAAGTAAGCAGTAAAACCTTAAACATTGATTTGGTGTTTTACTAGAACAAATAGAGAGATTTAAAAATAGTGGTTAGATGCTGAAAAGCACAGCTACAGTGAAAATAGCCATATTTTCTCTGAATAAATCCTCTCCCTCCAGGGAGCAGGCTGAGTGTGGAGGGGAACAGAGTTATCAGCCTCTCTTGTTAGGCCCAGGCTGTGCATTTGGCTTGATGATGGGCAAAAGGATGTTTATGGGTCTGTGTGAAGGAGCCAGTCCAGAAGCAATGGGCAGTGCTCTTCTGGATGGGAGCACGTGGCATTTTAGAGGGAGCTGAGTTGTTGATGCCATGCAGAGAAGTCCCTCTCCTCTGCCCTGGGACCCGGGGTCATGGCAGTGGCCTGGCAAGGGGCACTGCTCTCCCATGGCACTGCTGGCATCTCTGCAAGCCTCGGGTCAGAGGACCAAGGGTATCCCCCCAGAACTGGGACAGTTGGCAATCCTTGTTCTTGTGCAGACTGCGTGAAATGCACACCATTCCCCAGAGCTTACAGGCACAGCTACAAACAAAGCAAAGATGGCAGGAATGACATTCCCTTGCTAATTATAGTGTGGTCCCATCTGTATATTTGGTGTTATGTCACCAACTCCAGCCTGCTTTTTTCTAGCAGGGAAATACTGCTGTAGGTCGAAGCTCAGCACAAAAGGCTCCAGACCTCTAGTAATGTTATAGTTGCTTGTTTAACGGGGACGAAACTCTATTTTTGAGGGCTATCAGTTGGAAATCTGAGAGTGTGTTGGCTCAGGTGCTTTTTGGGTAACTCAACAGTCTGTGTTTAAAAAGCCCTTGGGTGTGGATAAACATAACAGAGTTCAGTGGCTGCACCTTTCATTGAACCCCGCTGGCTCCATTGGCACGTTGTGCATGGCAGCAAAGCTGTGAGCTCAGATCCATCCCTCCTGCATGGAGAAGGTGGGAGAGCAGCTATCTCCCTGGCCACCAACGTTCCTCTTGGCTGCAGACTTTTTGGTTAGTGGATAGTCTGTGAAGAGTTTGGGCTGCAGGACATGTGCATCACTCTCCAGGAATTCCCTCTGAGAGATATGAGGACAGAAACCACCCTTCTGGATCACCCCCTGGGGTGTTTCCTTTCAATCCTCTTGAGGATCTCATGTGTCCTCCTAGAGGCCCAGATATAGTCTTGGAGTCCACATCCCTGTTTCTGTTGGTGGAGTTTCCTGACTCCTGCTTGTAAAATGGTCGCAATTTAGGACATTAAATTCACTCATGTAAGATGCCATTTGTCCCTCCAAAAGAGCCCATGGGGTGCTTCATTCTTGCACATAGTACTTATTGAGCAGTATTGGTGAGCCTCATGCTAAATCATATAGGACTGAGATTTTTAATTAGGGTAGAGATGGGAGCCTCCAAATCTCATGTGATTAGAGAGTTCTCGTAACTTTTACATTTATTATATAGTCCAATTAGCATATTTCTTACTTTAATGTCTCTATTGCCCTGTTCAGTGTTGAAAATCCAAAAATAAGAGCACTTTGCTAAAACCTGAAAG
Organism: Corvus hawaiiensis; assembly: GCF_020740725.1. NCBI lineage: Eukaryota > Metazoa > Chordata > Aves > Passeriformes > Corvidae > Corvus > Corvus hawaiiensis. The sequence continues at coordinate 5,808,682 of NC_063224.1, forward strand.
CCATGGAGTGAAAATAGTCAAGAAACAAAAGTAAAAATGGGTATTCCTAATTTAATTCACTGTTTGGGCCAAAAACAATGAATGAAACTTTGGCAAAACAGGGAAACATCATAAAAACAAGGAAACTAAAATCTGAAAACCATCCACTTCACTAGTTGCGGCAGAGGCAAAAGGAATTTTAAAAAGTCAAATAAGTCTTTAAGATATCCTAAAATTAGGCTTGTGTGGGGACTTACAGAAGCACTGTGCAAAGATTAATCTCTCAGGACTTGCACCTGGATCTGTCCCCTGAGCTTAAAACCCCTCTCTGCCTATGGTTTTCTGATACATCCCAAGGGTATTTGGTGGAACTCATGTGCAGGAGGGGAAGCAGATCCTCAAACAGCTTTATGGGTGAGGAGCTGCCACATGAAGGCCACGGTGTCTCTGAAAGTCAAGGCGAATTCGTACCAGCAGAAATAAGCTCTGGTTTCTTGTCATGCAGGAAGCCGTTGGTGGAGCAGGAATTTAACAAGTTCACAACTTAACAAGTCCCAGCCTAGTGTCTGGACTACCAGAATAGATTTTTTTCTCAAATAACCCCAATCGCTCAATGCTTTTGTCAAATTTCTGTCTCTCTGTACCCAGTGTCAGCCTCAGCTTAACAATGAAGGTAGTCCCAGAAAACTTCTCACAAATAAGCAACCTATGCTCCCTGTTATGAAAGCAGCCTCCTACTGTCTGGTACATTAATTCTGTTCTTGTGGGGCACTGAAGAAGTAGAGTTTTCTTTGCCTGGCATGGTAACTTTCATTGCTTTCATTTTTTTAGGAGCTTCATGATTCTGAAAGGCTTAGTGTGAGCTATAAAGGCTCCACCTCTTTCTTGGCCCTGTAACCCATGAGCAGTTCAGCTGAGGCTAGGGGATTTGTGTATAATGATTTGGGAAAGTTGTGAGTATAAATAGTAAGGAATTTGAGATGTTTCTCCCCTCTGTAATTCAACACTCAATAGCTTCCCCTTCCACCCTGCACATAAGGTGCTGTACCAAAACCATGGAAAGAATCTGTAGAGCTTCAGATCAAGGAAGTTCATAAGCTAGCAGGCTTTTTTCCTGCCTGCTCTTTTTAAAAATCTTATAATATAATCTCATCTGGGGAATAGCATGGCCAGAGAGCTTTACAAATTTTCACCAGATCCTCTCACCAGGAGCATTTGCCCCAGGGGCAGAGGCAGGACAGCGCTCTGATCTCTTACGCACAGTGTGGTAAGGGCAGGAACTTGGAAAAAATGTTCAGCCCCAGCTTTTTCCTTTCTTTCTTCTTTCTCTTGTTGGTAGCAGCTACTTCTGAGAGAATGTTTTCAACCTGCTCTAAGCTCCAACCTCACTCTTCCTTCCCCTTCCACATCTCACTGGTGTGCAGGTCCGAGGTACTGGGTTACATCACATAGAATAGCAGAATCATTTAGGTTGAAAAAGACCTCTCAGATCATCAAGTCCAAGCTCAAATGATCAGAGCCATCTTGGCCCCAGGTCTGTGACGATATGCCCATCAGCCTGGAGCCCCAGAACAAGGCATTCCTGAGCACAGAGGTTGCCATTGCATCTGACAGCAGTGCTTGGAGCTGGGGGGGCCCTGGCCCAGGCATCTCTGTAGTGACGGGTTTGCTTTTAAGTTCTCCTCAGGTTTCTTTTGTCTCCATAGTCATCTTGGTCTTAATTTCTCCTGTTCTTTAAACCCTGCACACAAAATGCAATGTAAACCTCAAAACACCCTCACTTATTCCAACAGAAATGTCATCTCTGAGCAGTGTCAATGCAAATTCTCTGTAGCCCCTGTGATTTCAGCCCAGAGATGAGTCTCAGCTCTGCGCTCCATCCCCAAAGCCTGATTGAAAACTGCTCGTACAGCTCTCCAATAACACTGACTCGGGCACAGATGACGGGCAATCACAGCATGTATTCGTGTACATACATTGCCAGGCATTTGATGTATGGTTTCATTTTTGAATCTTGACTTCATTTTGCTCCATAATATTTGAACATGCAGATTTACAAATCAGGCCCCAGCATTATTGTTTAAAGAACCCTCAATGCTTTTGGTAAAAACCTGAGTAAGTATTTGTTATATTTAGAGGCAATTCTACTTATTGTCTCTTCATACCATAAGCTTTTCGCTGACCTAGATTTTGCTATTTCATTTTCCATTTGCTGTCCCACAGTACCTTTGCATGGAAAGAAAGTCTTTTGTCTTTTAGTGTTCTCTTGCACTTGCTACTTCATTCACCAGCCAAAATCACGCTCTCTGCCCTGTGATGGTGTAAAGAGCTTCACTGGGAGTGATTGTATGGCTGAAGATCCTGGCTTCAAACTAGAGGTAAAAAGCTATTGCAGCTTTTAGCTTTGTAGAATCCTTGGGCTGAAGAGTGCTGGAGGACCAGCCAGAAGCAGAATAGCATGCAAAGAGGAATGGTTTGTGTGTTTTCCAGCAGTAGCTATTTACAGAAAGAAAAGTGGACAGAGTCAGAAACTGACTTCCTTTCAGTCAGAGGGAGTAGTCCTCTCCCTGGATGTATATTACAACTATAGCTAAAGACACAAAACAACATCTTGATTTTAATTCTGGTTTCAGTTTTAGCATGTCATTAAAGAGATACCTGTATTGACAGGAAGAGTTGTAATGCTTTTGGGGAGTTGTTATTATCGTATTACACGATTATGGTGTTTATTGCAGTGGCGCCTTAGGCCTGAATTTACAAATGCTACGGATGGATTACATGGTATTATGCTGCACACAGACATTTTGCTGCATGTTCATGTTGAAATCCTGTGAACTGGACAATATAAACAAATTAACATTATCAGGGAAAACCTGTTTTTTAATTTAAGTTTCCCTGGAGACTGTATTTGGCCAAAGGACACTTGCTCTTGCTCTCACATCTTCTGCATCTCAACCATGTTCAAAAATGTTTTTACTAGCACATGTTAACCAAAACCTCATCCTCTTAAAAAAAAAAAAAAGCAGGCATGTTTTAAAATGCATTTGATCCAACCAGCTAGTATATTTTTAAACACGACAGTGTTATGTTTAACAGTGTGTTAGCATATGTCAATTAACTTGTTTCCACAGAGTGCTGACAGAAGTACCCCCATCACCACCAGCCCTGAGGGGCCCTGGGGCTCAGTCAAATCAGCAGAAGGGAGCCTGTGCCCACAACTCCAGCCCACTGAAACTCAGCACTGGCTCTTCTGGACAGTATTAGGGTGCTGGAAGAGGGCACAGTGCATTCGAAGTTATTCCTTCCTTTGCCTGCTGTGGTCTGCAGGTAACCCCCATGGCTGAGGGGATGCACCAGGGCTCCTCTGTCAGCACCCCAAATGAAGTCTCCTGCGAGCACACACGTGAGCTGAGATGCTCTCACTGCACACAACGCCCTTCCAGACAGAATAAATAGAGACTTTTTCTCACACTGTCAGGAGATCACACCCCTTCCCTGTGCCAGATATAGATGAGATGGAGGAGAAAAGATGCACGTGCACGTGCATGTAGCCCCTAAGTCTCCCCTGTGCCCAGAGCAGGTGGAGGGGATGGCTGTGTGTGTCTGGGGTGCTTCGTGTGACGAGTCATGGCCATGGCCATGTGGGCTGCTCACCTCCACACTGCTCTGGACCACGCTGGCCAGTGCAGAGGGAGCCCTTTAATCCATTGTTGGAAACAGCAGAGATCCTTTTGTCCAGAGACTGGCATGTGCTGCTGGATAAAGCCCTGGGAGTGTGTGAACTAACCAGGCGTATCCTGGCAGGACCTTCCTGTGCATCCCAGCCCTGAAATTGTGCATGATGAGAAGTAAATGGAGTGGGAAGCACACAGGTCAGGTCTCAGCAGCAAAGCAGGGATGCACACTGCTTTCCCACATGGATGTGCAAGTGCCTGTCCATGCGTGGCAGCTGCAGAGACCCAGGCAGGTGTTTGACAGGGCTCATCTGTTACTGCCCATGCAGAGGGTGTGGGAAGGGTGTATATGTGGGCATGCAGCAGGCTGAGGAGGTGTCCAGGGTCTGCATGGTGTATCCACATCCCAGCCAGACTCTGTGCACAGGAGCAGTCTCCAAGCAGACAGACTCACCTCTGCTGCTGTTCCTCACCCAGGGAATTTGGGCAACTTCCATTTCTCATTTCAAGATTAGTAAATGCATGAATGATTCCCACGTGTTCTGGGACAGTGTTAATGGGAATGGTAGAAATACCTAGAATAGGCAGTGTCCAAAAATAGGTCTCTTGTCCTGCCAATGTCTTGCACATGTTCTTAACTTTCCTGCCCTGGGAAGCAACTCCTGGCACCCTGCAGGGCAGGAGAGTTTTTCCATTCACTTCAGTGGGTGCGGGATTTCTTTCTGCCTTAGGGACCTGTGGATTTTAAAGGCACTGTCCATAAGGCACACTCAGGCTACTCTGCAGGGTCAAAGTGTTTTATATTTTTAGCATTGACATGATGGTCATGAGGGAAAAGCACGTTTTTGCCCCGCTCGAAGGGCATGGTCAGACGTGCTGCTCTGCTGGGGCTGCTCAGGGTCAAGTCATTACTGGCCCTGGACCATTTCTTCGGGTGCTGCACCTTCCTGCTACACAGCTTGGCTGCCATAATTGGAGCTGTGGAGCTGACCTACACCAGCCGAAACATGTTGGAAGTGGGGTTTTATAAATAGACTGTGTGGACAAAGGGTGTCTGCTCCGGGGTGTTTATGGGGCTGGGGAGAGGAGCTTGGGGAAAGGGATGGAGCCTGACAGCTCCCAGTGAAGCAGCACAGCCCTCTTTGCAAAACAGGGATCGTGGTGCTGGCAGAGCCTGCAGCAAGCCCTCGGCACAGGGAAGGACGGAGAGGCCACGACCCGGGGTGTGGGTGCTCAGCTATTTTCTCCCTGTGAGACTGGCTCCCAGGCCTTTGCTCATGCAAACCCTGACAGATCCCATCTAAATGAGTTGTTAGAAATTATGTGCTCCCTCCCTGGTCTGGGCTGGAGCTGAATTTTGCCTACCAGTCTCAGGGAGTAGGTTTTGCTACTGAATACAATTAAAAGAAGCAGAACTTGGCGCTGTGGGATCATGCCCAGTGCTGGTAGTCAGGGTGATTGACACTGAATCCCTTGATTTCTCCAGGGGCATCATAATATTTTAAACTTATTATTAATTACAAGTGTATTAATCTCCAAATAGTATTAACACTATTTCAAAATATAATTTTATCCTATCCAACCGACTGGGGAAAAAAAAGCAGTTTTGGATGAACTGAACAACTTTATAGACACTGTTCTTTATAACCAGATAGATTTTCCCTAGTTAGTTCCACTTCTATCTAATATTGGTGGAAGATTAAAGATACTGAATCAATGGCTGTAAAAGCTTACATTAAAAATTTTCAGTAAATGAGAAGAGGAAAATTTCATTAGAAACATAAATTGTAACAACTGGAATGCCTGCAACTTATTTTTAGTATTCTACTGACAGTCACACTTGAAAGCCTTTTTTTTTTCCAAATGTTTTCTTTTCTCAGATTAAAAAAAAAAAAGAAGAAAATGACCTCTAATATTTTGAAATATAGAACTAATTACAGTAGAGAGTGATCCTGATCCCACAGAAGTCAACTGCGGCATTCTTTATGACATTGCAGGATAGTGCCTCTATTAAGAAATAGTAAGGAAATGAGATACTTTAAAGAGAAGGGTTTAAAATGAACTGGCTCTGTTGGCCTCTTTTGTAAAAATACCTTAGAGCCACTTTTATCAAGTCAAAAGGTTCATTGAAAAGAGAGAAATGAAAAGATGCTGCTCATGGAGCCTGGCAAAACATGAAGTTCTCAACAAATATCTCTCCAATCCAATTATAACATTTAAATCAAGGAGGAAAAAAAATTATGAAATATAATGAAAGCTTGCTTTCTACTGAAAAAGTCTACTTGGAGATGTCCAGACCTAAGGGAATTACCAAGTCAGCCTTATAGTGGAGAAAAAATGTAATGTAAATGAGAGTAAATAATCAAATTTTTCTGGTGAAAATAAGTGCAGTTGTTTAATGTAATTTTGACACACAGCATAATTTCAGCATCAACAGTGAAGTTTAAAGAATCAGTCAGTGTGTCTTCATGAGATTTCTGTACAGAAAAGCCATTCAATGGGGAAATCTAAATCAAACTTCAGTTTGCACATTGACCCCTCTACGAGAGAAAGCCCTGAATTATTTTAGTTGCAAATAGAAAAATAGAGATGACCCCATTTCATTAATTTCTAGGTACCTTTTCCACTCAAAAATCCAACATGATTGTGGAACATAAATCACAAGAATTGTGATGTGTGACTGTTTTTGTGCTCATAAAAATCGAACTTCGGTTTATATCTCTAACACCAGCTCAGCCATTTACAATTGCACAGTTTTCCACAGTGAGCTACACTGGACTCACGTCACTGTGTTTCTTGCAGATGTAATTTTTCAATATCATGGGGATATAGTCCAAACAATTAAAACAATTAAAGCAGGGCATGTCTTCAGTATTTTACTCAATCTCATAGTCTGTATGAAATATATTTGTAATTTCATGTTCATTTCCAAATGGAGACAGATTCACACACCCTCACAGCCAAACTCAGGACAAGAACCAACAATTAAATGAAGCCTGAGATCCAGTCCAAAGCACGCATATACTCAATTTAATTTTTAAATAGCTTAATTAATAGTTTCAGTTAAAGCAAAGAAGTGAAAATGGGTCAAACTATGTAAACATTGGTTAGAAAAACACACTGTCCAGCCAAAGCATTGTAGAAGTGCTTTTAAGAAGAATGGTTTTTAAATTTAATTTAAACATGGTTTTCCAGCTTAGGTAAAAGCCCAGTTCAGACAAGGCCCAAGCCACTTTTTGTGCCACAAAGAATTACCGAGGTATGCTGAGAGTTTATTTAGTCTTTGCTTGTTCTGAGGCTGTGTTTCACTGTGCAGTCATCATTTTCTCCTTGCTGTCAGCACGTTGTTACCTCTCAGCAGCTCGGAGCCCACCGTGGGGAAGCTGCGCTGAGTCGCTGCCGGGACCTGCGCGAAGGCTGCACAACATCCTCCGCAAATATTTACTGGAATTTTGAAATGGGCTGGGAGACACTGCTATTGCACACTGAGTGTTTGCTCTCTGCAAACATGCAGGTTCAAGTTCTTATTGACACGGCTGTGATGGATGATGGGGCCCCTTACATATGGCTCAAGGCCAGGAGAGTGATTTTGCTCCGGAGTAGTCAGGGAGTAGAAGCAACACCACATGTCTTATCTGACCAGTCATTGCTCAGCAGCCCTCACTTCATGGGAAGATACACTTGTTAACTTCTTGGTAGTTCCTGGATTACAGAGGGGCAAAATCATAAAATTCAAGCAATTTCTCTCAATCCAGAGAACTACTGTATCGAGAGAAAACTGTGTTCTTTACTCTAAAAAAAATTTTGGCAAAATTTTTCTAAGATACTTTAATTTCAGTTTAAATTACACCAGGGTGTCATTTCAAAGTGGTTAAGAATTCTGCTTTTAAAAATCCTTTTTAAATTATACAGTAGCACTTACATGACTCTATGTATTTGTAGTTTGAAGTTTCTGCTACAGTGAGTTCTTTGCAGATTTGCTGATTTGCAGTTAACTTCCAGGTTCCTAACTTTTTGGCTAGAATAACTGAAAAGTTTCTATTTGCTTGTAGGTTGGGTTTTTCCCTGACTTTTTTTTTAAACTTTAATTTGATTAAGTTAATAAAACCAAAAAAGAAGAATTAAAAAAAAAAATCAGATGATAAGTACCGAGAGCGGCTCAGGTGCACTGCTTTAGGAAGATGTCACTGCCATCCCCTTCATCAGCACTTCTTACTGGTATGATAAATTTGGGAGTTTGAGCCTAAACTTTGACTAAGTTTTATCACATGAGAATTTTCCCCCAATTCCTATGTTGCACCTTGATTTGTGCAGAGCAGGTCATGCAGCACAAGTTGGCAATGTCTGAAGGTGTCACTGCTCTTTGCCAGCCATCCCCTTTGGAGTGTGAAGTCAGGTTTGGGGGAGGGAACATGCTGTTGGTGGCTTTTTATGGAGTACATGGCTGGCGGGTGAGACTGTTTTGGCCTTCCAGATCTGAACACCTTTGTTTCCATTGTAAAGGACAACACAATCTGTGCAGGGAACAAAAACCAGCTGCTTCTTCTCTCCACCTGCAGAACATCTGCAGAAGGAGGGAAACGTATCAAAGATCCTTATAATGAAGGACAGTTTTTACTGTTCATGTTCAAAAGCAAAACCACAACAGGAGACAGCGTCCCTTTCATGAGAACCAAACAGACATTTTGGGCTGGAGAGCAGGCTGGATGAGCTGACCTACTCCAGCTTGTCTGAAAACTTAAATGTGTCAAAGGTTCTCTTCCAGGCAAAGGGAAGATGTAGGAGAGGTTTTTATAAATGGCAGTTGGGCAATTAATGTTAACCATCAATATCAGAATGGCTTAGATTGCATGATTAACTAGTAAGAGTTTTGAGTTGGCTGGTAATTTTACATTAAATAGTCAGGCAGCCAGTGACTTGAATATTGATGAATTTCCTGTGTTTTATTAATATGCATTCTCTATAAATTAGAGGCTTAGTACACAAAGAAGAATCCTAATGCTCTTGCTATTTTTCATTGCCACAGGTAGAGCTGAATAATTCATAGCAATTAATTTATTTCACTGATTTAGCCTTTTGGGGCGGGGGGGAGGTAAGGGGGAAGTTGAGCACAAGTAGTCTGCAGGTAATTTTTCCATGTTTATTTATGATAAATAACTCACCAAACACATTTGAAGACTAATTCTTAGTTTTGGGGATTTTTCGTATCTTAAATTGGAGAAATTGAGAGGAATATGGGCAGAAGTGCAAGCAACCCACCAGTTGTTATAAGAACACAAATGAATTTTAAATTTTAAAAAAAGCCCAGCTAGTTGCAAAGACAACACATATAGGGTCAGGCTCATGTTGATTTGTATTGATCCGTGTAATGCTGTTTACATTGCATATTTCTGCTCCTCATTTAATTGATTGTAATTCTTCAGGACCAAGACTTTCTTACAAATATTTCTGTGGGCAGAATTCCTTGTCTGTATTTAATCCCTAATGCAAAGGTGAAATGCTGCCCCTTTTGCAGCCAAAGGAAGTTTTACCCTTCATTCTGAAAGATCCAGGATTCCACCTGCTGATGGCAACACTCTTGTTGTAAATAAACACAACTTGAAAGCTGTATCTGGTGCACACATAGCAATAATGCATCCAACATGGATGATATTTTATATTTGTGTGAAGTTTCAGAATATCCATAAGCAGATTTTTAAATTTATTTTTTAGTCAGTGGGAGATGGTGCCTTAAATATGAGACAAAATGTTGCAGCACAAAGATCATTTGCCAATCCTGCAGCTCAGGGAGGCTGCAGCCCTTTCTCAGTGTCACACTCATATCCTGAGCAGGTAATATCCAGAAACACACGAGGAGGAGGAGGCTGGATGATTACTGCCTCTCCCTTATGCTGGTTCTTACAACACGCTCACAGCAGTGAGACTTGCATAGCACGCAATAAATCATTGCCTCATTATGCTCCTTCTGTAGGTTTGTTTAGGGCACCTACTCTAGTACTGGCTATGGAGGATTATTTGTTCTTCCCAGAAATTCCTCTCAGATACAGAGTTCTGGTTTGATTTGCACAGAAGGAAAAAATCTCTGTGTCTTATTTTAAAAATAATTTCTTAGTGTGCACAACAATTTACAGAACTGCCTAAGAAAGTAATTTCAGCAATGTCTGGATGGGATTTTAATTTGTAGGTGGGTGATTTTGTTGAGAACAGATAAAGGTTAAAGAGGGTTTCTGTGGTTTTGTCTTTTTGTGACTTGTCAATATGAAGTATTAATAAATGAAACAGAGGGTCTTCATACCCTACTTTCTTCCTTCAGCCCTTCTTTCCTGCCTTCCTTTTTGCTTCCCTTCTTCCGTTCTTTCTTTCTCGTGTACATAAAAGCTGCTGATCCCTCACCTAGCCAGATTTTGTTGAATTATTGTAAAAGAAGCCCAAGTTCCTCATTAAAAAACATGTTAAGGTCTTCATTCACTTTTTCCATACGTCTTTAGCCAGTCCTAGTTCACAGCCGGTGCAGGAGGGCACCGGTCTGATTGACAGAATAGGGATTTTGACACTCGGTTTTGATTTAAGGAGACAAAATGTCCTAATAAAAAGCGTGCATTAGTTGGCCTAATTTACTAACGAGGAGCAGTATTGCTGATTTTGATAAAACAGTATTTATTTAGCATTGCACCAAGTAAATGCTGGAATAACCTACATTGTACCTGCAATGGATTTGAACAGCTAGAGCTGCAACTTTGGAGAGCAGGTGGGTACACTGCAACACGGCTGGGTTTTGCTGCAGTGTGACAATGTGATCTAGGATCCAATCCAGGCTCCTCAGAAATCAATGGAAATTCTACCCTTGACTTTACTGAGCTTTGGATCCTGCTCCAGTAGTGCCAGGATGGAAATGAAATTACTCCAACTTGGGGGAAGAATTTTCTGGCTTAACAGATTCAGTGTTTTGTATTGATGGGTGTGTTTGTGTAAGGGGTCCTGACTTCAAGTTCAAGTGTTTTTGACACATACCTTGCCATGATTCTCCCTCCTAGTCACAGTTCCCTGAAATGCAATAGATTTCTGTTTTGTGACCACTCACAGACATCCCAGATGAACAATGACATTTCATAGATGATTGTAATGTGAAACTCAAAATCATTGTAAGCTTGCTCAAAATGTGAACTGCCTTCACACAAAAGCTCCCTAAGCTTTCTGAACCTTACAGCAAAGCTGCATGTGTTCACAGCCATAAAGAAACACAGAGATAAGTCACTTTGGTGTATTTTGGGGTTTCACTACACATACTCCTGCATCATTTTGTCTCAGAGTCCTGGGTATAATCTTCATTTGATCTTAAACTCTTACAAAGAGCCTAGGAATAGAAGATGGGCTGAGGTCAGGACCAGAAAAGACTTTTTCCAACACCCACTGCAACGTGCATCCCCCACAAACAATCAAGACTCAGCAAGAGTTGTACCCAACTCTTTTTTGATGGAAGTGCAGTGGTGACCTTCTAGATTGATTAAAGATGTGACATTGATTGACTTTGAAGGGAGCCACATCCACCCTTCTTCTGCCAAAAAGGCAATGTGAAGCCTCAAGAATGGGGCATTGCTCTTCCAAGTACGTGGAAGACATCCAAGGGTAACGAGATAATGCAGATATTGGGATAGGGTTTCTCCCCTCCTCTCCCTCAAATACCATATAGCTAGATTTTGGCTGTACAGCCTCAGGCCTTAGAAGGCTTTTCTCTGATAGCTACTTAAAAGATGAAATAGCTGAGGAAATGAGCTCTTTTTATAGGTTATGTAGGATGTTTGGTGGTTGAGAATGTCAAAAAGGACTGGTGATGTTGACTCTGCAGGAACATTTAATGGTGATGAGAGTATGATGCTGTGAGGACCAGAGTCAGAAGAAGGAATGGCGTGATGGGGAAAAGCTTTATTCCTCTGGCAAACCCACCCCTGAGGATTTTTCACACTGTCGCTTTGGGGTGCCAAGTTTGGAAGATGCTAAAATGGCCCTATTTACCAAAGACACACAGTATCTTAACAATATCTGGTCTCTTTAAGGCACCTTGAGTTGGCACTGAGGAATACTGGCCTCCAAAATTACCACTTTTGAAAATCTAGGCCACTGAACCTGATATGAACTATCAGAAAGCAGAGACAAGGGAGCATTTATGTCAGAGAACGTATAGTGGCTTGAAAACTACAAATCAAAATAATTCACCCTTTTATGTGTAAATCTCCTTCTCTTTGATACACAAATTGAAAAGCTGTCTGGTTTCCTTGTAGTTTCCGTAAGCAAGCAGCATGTGACTGCACCCTCTAGAATGCTATTTAAGTGTTTTTTAAAGTGCAGACCTGTTAAGGTCAAGCAAGCTCATCTGTATGCTAAAACTGAGCCCACCAAACCTTACACCTAAAACCAGCAGGCAAGGGGGTCTGGAGTTCCATGGCTGCCCCGTGACAAGGGCATGGTGTGACAAATGGTGAAGCAGCAAAAGATCAAAGCACTTTTTCAGGGATAACAATAAAATCAGAGTCAGAAAAACACCAGGTCCTGGTGCAGGTGTCTGCTCTTCCAAAGCAGCCTTTGTCAGGTTTGACACAGCCAGCCCATCGCAAGGGGATGCAGGCAGGAGCTGGAAACTGGCAGTAAATAAACATCAGCAAATGAACGTCCTTTGAGGTGCATTTCTGAGCTGGTAGAAAGGCTGGAGAGTCCCTGCACGGAGGCCATGTGGAAGGGATCACTGGGACACACTGAACTTACTCTGAGTTTATTGGAAAGGAACTTTTGAATGCAAGCATGGAAGCGATGTGTTTTGCTCATATTCCACAGTTGTTTTCCCTGGTTGAGCACCTCAGTGCAGGTCCTGTGGAAGTCAATAGCTGTCTTGCCTTTCAGAAGGATTATGCCCCTAAATAGCTTCTTTAGGAAGTGTTCTTTGCTTGGTGATAACACAAAGCAGAGGGTGGATGATTAACACCAATTAGGATTATTTACAAGAACCTAGAAAACAATAGGCCCATAAATCATTGTCTTATCAATTGTAGTTCCTCCTGAGTCATTCAGTCATCGCTGGGCACCCTGCATGTTTCACTGTTCGTTAAGTACAGATCACACTGATGTTAGCTGAAGTGTGTGCAAGTGTTGAAGGTACAATATGACCTAAAATAGCAGCATGTTACAAAAAATTCTTATAGTTTTCAACATTTCTATGTTCTAAATCCCCTACAGTTTTCCCGCAGGTATATTGAGTGAATTTAAGGCAAGTGACAGTAGCCTTGTTTCTCTTGGGTTATGCTTCAGCTCTGTCTACACTTGTGTCTCTGTTTGGGATGGTTTTGCAGTAATGCCCTGGCTGTCTTCATTTGTTGGGCACTGGTCCAGCTGCAGAACAGCTTCAGTGCACACACATTCCTTCCAGAGGAGAGTCAGCGGGGGGTTCTCTCCAAAAGCAAGCCAGGGCTTGGTGGGACACACTGCTCTGATCCAAGGGGCAGCCACACCACCACAAAGTCCTTCAGGGTGTCTGTAACCCTGCTTTGCAAGGGGAAGGATGTCAAACCTCCCAGAGCTCCCATAACAGCCTGGAGAGGAGTTTGTGCTTTAGAGAGGGTCAACTGCTTTATGTGACACCCTTCTTGCTTGTGACTGGCAGCTCTTGAACCACTACTCCTCTTTCTTCCACCAAGACTCCTCCTGGCTCATTATCCTTTTTGTTTAGTAACTGCCCAGTCTTCTGTAGCTGTTCCTCCTTGCTGCTGATCTTTTTTACTTCTACTTTTATCACTTTTTGTGATCCCTTTTCCAATTTCCAACCTTAGTCTCCCAGAAGATCCGGAGTGGTGATGCCTGGATGCAGAGGAGATCACACTGCTTATAAATCTGCACCATGAGGAGGCCAAAAGTTTCTGCAGCAGCAGGAGGTAAGCCAGGACTGCTGGTGGGTGTAAGGAGCAGAGAGCAAAGCCACATGAGTTTGAAAAGAAGGCAGCAGCACCCCTGAGGATGGAGACTTTGGGGCCGTGTCATGATCCTGTACAGAAAACTGAAGAGACACTGAAAACTTCAGGTGGGAACACACCACCCAGCCGTCTGCTTGTGTGGTTTGGTCCATGGACCTTTGGGGTCTGCACGCCAGAGACTGAAAACTCTTGACTAACCCTAAATTTCCTCTTTGTGGACTTCTGAGGTGATAGGAATGGCACAAAAAAATCCAATATATCTTCTTCGCCATAATGTTTCCAGCCTGCTAACTTTCCCAGGACTACATTCTGCTCAAATTACTGGAACTTAATTACATGAGCTTTAATTTCAGTTGCTTGGCCAGCTTTAAAAACATATATTCAAATTTGAACCACAAGGACAGAATTTTTGGAGCCTCTTTGTCCTCTCACTTTGTGTTAATTTAAATGAGGAAACTGTGCCTGTGAATTTCTGCTTTACTTCACCTATTCCAAACCAGTCTCACTTCTGGAGAGATTTCCCTGACTCCCAGCAGTTTAAGGGGGAGCACAAAAACCTCCTTATGTGATAGTTTATGTTTTTGAAACTGCACAAACAATAGATATTTGTCTCCTGCTTATGCATTTTCTTGTAAATAAAATGTATTGAGACCAGCAATGGAGTTACATTACATGACTTTACACCAGATAATGTATTGACATTTTTCAAGGGAGTGTTGTATTATCCATAAATTTCACAAGTAGATCTTACAATGTTTAATTAAAATGAAAAAAGTGGAAGGAGAATCAAGGGAGGGACATGGAGAGAGAACATGAAAGGACATGAATGGAAAGTGGTGGAGTTGCAGGATAACATCACCTATCAAGGCATTATCTGAGAATTCCTATGATTAGGACTTATCTTTCTTGCTTCATTATTTCATTATAATCTGCTGCTTACCTGATAAGTAATACATGACCTCCAAATTTTATTGCATTTACTCACTTTCTTTAGATTTTGCATCAGTTTGTTGCCCTCTTAAGATCTTATTTCTGTTAAGGAATGAAGTTTTTATGTTTTTGCTGAGGTTGACTTGTTCCTCTGGTATTTCAGTGTTGTTATTCAGCTAGTGAGTGTCCCACAACAATTTCTTGGATAACACTTCTATCTATTACATTGGGATGATCAAGGATACAACTGCAGCTGATGTTCAAACACTGATGTGTATTGGGGTTGGACACCCACCTCCAACTCAGCAGACACAAAACTCTCCAAAAAGCCAATAAAAGAGGGCTTTTTTTAAACACTCCAACCCGCTAGTGGATTATCCTTAATGGGTTGGCAGCATGCCCCTTCCTTCTTCTGCAGGAATGCTGGCCTGGCTTTGCAGCCCTGGGTTTGGGTTTTTGGTGGTCTTGTTTTATTTTTTTTCCATGTTACAGCATGCAAAAGAAATAAAGTGTAAGACTGATTTGTGATAGTTCATGATGTTTTTTTTTCCTCTGCAGCTGGGATTAACTTATTTACCTGCAAGGAGGCAAATGTAGTGACCAGCACTCCTCTTTGGGGAGTGACCCTGCCTTGTCAGCATGGCCCTGCAGGAGAGAGCTCCTTGCATGGGCTGGCTGTTGTTTCTGGGAGCTCATGGACACACCTTCAAAGGTTGAGGGTTCAGCTTCTTCTGCGTGAGAGAGGAGAGGAAATGACCTTCACCCAGCTGAGCAGGGAACAACAGGAAACCCTCACAGTCCTGCCATTTCCCACCCCCCAGGATCCGGCACTCAGGGACCTTTTTGACAAACTGTCAGGGTTTTTGTCAGGGTTTAGCTGCTGCAAATATATTACCTAAGTATGCTGATGATTCATGGGGAAGTGGTGTACGCTGATTTAAGTGATGGACTAGCCATTCTGTAATGGGTTTGAGAATTCCCAATCAGATTGTACTTAGTTTTATCAAGCAGGAAGCTGGCAGGCTGTGTTTTAATCAACTGATAGCATCTCCTGGCAATTGGCATCCAGCTAGTGGACAGAGTACTTCTCAAAGACCAGCTGCTAAGTTACAAACAGTCACAGCCACTCAGATCACTCAGCCTAACCTCCTATTTTCTGTTTAGCCTGTTTCTTTCCCAAATGAAAGTTTCAGCTGGAAGTGCAGGATATCTGCAGCATACTTGCTTCTCTTTCACTGATGTTTTAGGGGGAATGGATGAGGCAGAACACATTTGCTTCATCCTCCAGAAAGCTATGCTCAAACCTCCTAGATGTAGCATAAAATCCCAGAATCGTGCAAATTCTAGGATTTGGTGCTGGCATAAGTTTTTGGTGTGCTCACATTGCATAAGTGTAGTAAATCTACAATGTGGGGCCACAGCAGGCAAGATGTGGAGTCTCCCCCTTTGATTAGGCCTCATTATTCCATGACTCATTATCTATTGTGTCACCAAAGACATGCTTGGTGTTCTGACCTGTACCAGCAGACATCAAGAATGGTTCCCTTCCCTGATAAAACTCATCACTCTATTTATTACTTCTGGGAGAGACCGGCTCCTGCAGAGCATCTTCACAGCATAAACCTTCAGGTGCCACAGCTACCTTAAATAATTCCCTACTCAGGATTTATATTTGTCACAATTATTGAGGTCTGGAGCCATTCACACTCATGGAGCTGTGCTCAAGCACAGCATCAAACCTGAGGAGCTGGTTTGTTGTGCCTGGCTCCTGTAGAGTAGTTACTGTACTTAGCAACCCACCACCAATATATCTGCTACTCTGAAAACAGGCTTTGAAAAGCACCAGAAGGGATCACTCCCCCATAAAGATTTTTTCCAACATTGCAGAGCTGTTGGGACTTTCAGAGAGAAATTCTTCTCCCAGTTAAGCATCCCAGCCAGAGGGGTGAAGATTTCACCACAGGCTGACAAAGCTCTGGTGCAACCTTCTGCAATGGGCCATGAACCCCCATTTAAAGCTGGGTCCTAGCTGAGATGCTCTTGAGCCATGCAGTCATGGAGGGAGGTGGAGAGCAGCCATCCATGCCGTTGGGATTTGGGAGCCATCTGTGATGTCTTTGCACAGGGGTCCCACAGCACCATGTGGGAAAACAGCACCCTGGTCTGAGAGCTGAGCACTAAAACCACGTAGGTTTAAAACTTGTTAAACATTTGGAACCCTCAGAAGAGGCTGATGATGGAAGGCTGTAAAATAATCATGCTTCCAAAAAATAATAAACATGAAAGTGAGGCGTAAGGAACAGAGAGGAGTGATTCATCAGGAAATTGTACTCTTGAAATTGTGTGACAAATCCTGGACAAGGGAGGAGCTGTGTGTAAGCATTTAAGGGCCAGATACTGGCTTGTCCAGAGGAGTTGAAGATACAATGAAGGTTGACAATGAACCCCATGACTGAAAGGAAAATTTTAACTTCCATCTTAGATATTTTCTGTTGACCATTACATGAAAATCAGAGAAACCAGGACCCTGTTTTCAGTGTCATGTCCCATGAGTGTTTCAGCACACAATGACCCCCACTGCAAGAACTGAATTTTCCAATGCCAGAACCACCAAAAGGACACGTGAAAAAAAAGCTGAAAAAGTCTTCTCTGTCCAGGATGGAAATATACAATTTCCACAGGGTCATTTTCTGTGTAAACATTCCTATTTGTATGTTTTACAGATTAAAACAAAAATGTATCTTGCAAACATATTCAATAAGTCAATTTTAAAGCAAGTTAATTAATGTATCTAAGCTTTATCACAGAG
Source organism: Corvus hawaiiensis (assembly GCF_020740725.1). Lineage (NCBI taxonomy): Eukaryota > Metazoa > Chordata > Aves > Passeriformes > Corvidae > Corvus > Corvus hawaiiensis. The sequence goes on from NC_063224.1 coordinate 5,826,033, forward strand.
CATAAGTGAAAAAAATCCCCCAGCCAAATGTGAAGAGTCTAATCTTGATTTTCTCACTCTTTGAGTTCATTTATTACAATGTTTGCTCAATTTTATAAAAGCCATGCCCATGTAATAATCTAATTTCTGAGAGCATCTCCGGGGACAGGAGATCACATTACAATATCTCACATTATGTGTCATTCAGGCAGTATCTCCCAGATCATAAAACCTATGGAAAAGGAATGACACTTGAATAGCAGGTTCCTCCTCCTTTCCTTTTTTCCTTTTTTCTTTTTCTGACCATTTTTTTTCCAGCCCAGGGCTCTCTTCCTTTTACTGTCTGACCTCATGCACCCAGGCTGCTCATCTTCATTCTGCAGAGAAACAGGCTGTGGTGCACATCTCTCCTTGCTCTACCTGACCACCTCATCCTGTCTCACACTGTCTTTCATATAGTTTGGGATTTTCCCTGCTGTTCTGGGCTGTCATTTGTGTTGCCTCACAGTCCATGTTTTGTGCCTATAGGTGCTGCTTTGTGAACTGATGAACTGGAGCAGAGAACCAGCCCTGCTGACAAAAATCTGAAAAAAGCCCAAGTTTCAGGTCAATAATTCCCCATGTCTGAATCACTGTAATTCTATCCAAAACTGTCCTAACAGGACAAGTACAGAGAGACAGGACCTCTCCAGCTACCTCTGGTGCCAGCTCACAGACCCATTGCCCTGCTATCTCCATTTCTTTCAGCAGTTTCAGGGATGTTGATAAAGACCTCAAGGGAGGGTTATATGGTCTTAAAACAGATCCATTCATGTCCACACAGTCCAGGGCTTCCATTTTTAAGATTCCTTCCCTATTATCATGGAAACTGGCTAATTACCATAGAAGCCTGTTAGAAACCTGCTTAAGACACTAGTGTTGGTGTAGCAAAGCACTTGCAGCTTGCCCAAATCTCAGTGTGCAAATCTATGGGGTCCTTTGAGTGAAAATAGGTTTTCTAGGAGATGATCCTGTTGCTCTAGATATTATTTTAACATTCAAATCTAAGGTCACAACCTCAATCCTAGCTCATCCAGTTGACCACAAAGACCATAATCAATTTTAATTTTTATGACACATCCATTCCAAACTACCACTCCTATTGCCCATTTCTTCATGTAGAAGTTGTGCACCAAATTTTCTGGTCTGATTAATACCAGGTTACTGTGCCTACTAGTGCACTTACAACACAACTTTGCAATGGAAAAATAAACCCAGCCTTTTTAAACACTGAGGAGAGCAGAAAAAAATCACAGCATCAGGACTAAACCAGTTCTGACAATTTCTCATTTCCATTTATTCAGAAAAAAAGTCATAATTGAGACTTAAGGAAAAAAGAAAAGCCCTCCATGCCTTTAAGTGTAAAATCCATTTTAGTAGCAGGAAGCTGTTATATGGTTAGAGCAGTTATTTTTATTGTCTGTCTGGGTATAGTTTTTAACTGCAGGCACAGAATAAATCAATAGTGTCATAAAGCTACTCTCACCCTCTGCCCTTTCTAAAGGGACATTGTTCAGTGTCTGTGCTGGATGTGACACAGACTGTGCTTTGATGCACAGAATTATGCCTCTACTAATGTTCTGGGGGAGAGATGTGTGTGACACATATTTACCTGTATCTCTTTGTCCATACCATCTCAGAGGCATCAGATTAAAAGCAAAATAAAACACAGATACACACATAAAAATGTGCAGAAGTTTTTCATCAGAAAAGAGGGGCTTATTCTGGTTATTCTCTTGGAAATGATATTTTCAATTAATTTATGCATTCATAAATATTCTCAGGTGATGTATTTTCAATACTGTCTGAAAAATATGCAGTCCTTCATAGGACAGTCCACACAACTTAGACCTGACTGTAACCCGCTCTTTAAAACAGTGAGGAAGGACATAGCAGGATGTGACTGCATGAAGCTGGTGCTAGATAAAATTGCCCTGAAAGTGTGCCTTTTTAATAGCAAGAGTAGTTAATGGCTGGAACATTTGGCTTAGGAATGCAGTGGATTGAGCATTGCTTTCAGTCTCTAAATCAAGAGTGAGTGTCTTTCTAAAGCTATGCAATAGCTTCAGCAGAAGTTATGGCTTTGATGCTGAAATGAGTGGGTGAAGTTCTTCAGCTGTGTTACATAGGAAGCAAAACCAGATGACTGTGATGGTCCTTTTCAGCCTTACTAATCCATTAAGTCCTGGTTTGGGGCCTTTCACACGCTGGGGTTTAAAGCAGCCTCTTAGGTCATCCGGATGGTTTCTGCAGGCAGTACACGTTCCAGAGCTGGATCTGACAAACTCCATATGAATGGGTGTCCGGAATTGACACACTTTATAATTTATATATAAATCACTGCCTCTAAATGCAGTTCCAGATCCATTTCCCCATACAGCTGAGCTCACTTTGTCTGTTCTGTGCAGTGGGAATTTTCCTTTGCAAAGCAGATATGCATCTGAGCTGAAACACACACTACCACGTGCTGCTGGAGATCCCAAAAACAGCCACCCCTAACATGGACCACAGAGAAATAAACCTTTATGGATCAAATTCTTAAGATATTTATCAGCAGCGATTCCTGTTGTCAAGTTAATTCATTGCTCCTCTCCTTGCTTGCTCGTTGCAACTTCCCCAGGTTGGCACTTCTGACAGAGGCATGAAAATTGTACTTGTGCTGCAAGTGGGAGGTGGAGACAGCAAAAATCTGTGCCCTGTCTGTGGGACTCCATGCTGAGACAGCTCTATTTTCACATCTAGTCACAAGCCAATTGGTATTACCTCAGTATTTTTTTGAGAACGGCTCTCAAGAAATGGAATTGAAGTTTGGATTTGGTAAGATTAGAGGATGTAAACCCTGAAATAATTCAAGTGGTTTCTGAAGGCAGCACCACTCACATGTAGCTTGGTGCTGGATGAACAGAAAGGCAGAGAGCCCACAGGAGTCTGCACACTCTGTGGTGAGCGTGGTGGATACCATTCACCTGGGTAAATGAATATTTGTTTTCCTTCTCGCTGCAAAATGCTTAGTGCTGGATTTTTATGTCTATAAATACTGATCTGGATTTCCCTTCCTTCCCTCCCCACGCTCCATTGAAGCAAAGACATCTCACCCAGCACCATTTGCTGACTCCTTCCCTTCTGCTCTTCCCCGTCCCCCAGTACGTGAGCACGGTCGCATGCGGCCCCTTGGTTTCCCCTCAGGACACTGGCACTTGGGAAGGAGAATAACAGATGTTGGGGAAAAAACAACTCCCTGTCAGGTAGAAAAAACACTTTAGCAAAAAAAAGCCATATGAACTCCCCAGCTTCTCAAACTTTCTCATGAGTAGCCAGTGGCCGCCAGAATAGCAGTGAGCAGCAACAGTAATAATAAATTACAGTAAATATCATCCTGTCATAAGTGACAGCAAGCCAAACCCACTGCTGTTCAGAAATGAACTGGAGAAAATATTTCTTAATCTCTTTTTGTGTTATTCAGCCAGCTGTAATGATTTATAGTACTCTGAAGAAGTTGTGGTACAGAGTTGTTTCTTAATCATCCATTTCAGCACCTTGCCATTACCCACATGTGTCTGTGCTTTGGTGGGGACTCTGGCACTGCTGGATGCTGCAAAATGCTCTCCCCAGGAATAAACTGATTTAATGCAAGGGGCCTCTCAGACTTTCTCTGGGACCCTCCTGCCTTTGGGGACAAATCTGCTACAAGGAGGAGCACTGCTAAGTTAAGGGCAGTGCCTTGAATGAAGGTTGTTTCCCCAGAGCTGTCTGGTTTGAGCCTATTCAGCTGTAAATAACCCCCATCCAGTGGACATGGAGGGATCTGGTGCTGGAGTGCATCAGATGGACACCCTGCAGATGAGGCTGTCCCCCTGTGAGTCTGTGAGCACACTCAGGATCAGTGGGAAAATAAAATGGTGGGGGATAAATTGAGCTGGGAACATGGTATCAATTGCTGCTGTCTTTGTCTACTTATTTCCAAAGATTTATACGTGACAGTGTGAGGACTGCTCAGTGACACATTTTAATTTAATTAAATTTCCTGTTGGATTAATGTCTGATCAATCAATAATGTTAATGTTTTTGCAATTTAGAGATTAAAGCTTGGATGAGCGGATATTGAAATACTCTCGCATCCAGCTGCCTGGGAATAGCTTTTTCTGCTTCCATTCCTCAGAAAACCAGTTTTGGGTGAGAATGCTTCCTAAGAGTTGCCATGTACATATACCAAGGCTGACAACTTTGCCCCAGCCTAGCAGAGGGTGAGTGAGTCATGCAGGAGCAGTGTCACTTCTTGAAGAGACAGACTTGTGTGCAGCTAAGACGTGGATTTGTGCAAGATCTGTGTGGCTCTGTATATTTTCCCTCTGATGTTCAATATAGGAGAAAGTTTGAAGAACAGGGCATTGCAGGTGTGACAGTTCCCTTTGCTATGTGCTTGCTCCTTGCTCAGGAAGTCATCAGTGCTGAGGTTGCACCTGGGGATTTGAATCTGATCACAACCAGGGCATCGATTCTCCATGTGTCCTTAGTCCCCTCTGGATCCCACTCATTCCTCTGGCCACCACAGCCTCCTGCAGCAATGAGTTCCCAGCTTAACTGCTGCTTTCCAAGGTGCCATCTATGGGACAGCAGGATCCTGGTCTGGAGCTGAATTTAATTCTTCTTGAAGTTTCTCCCCTGCCCAAATTTCTCACAGATGAGCTAATTGCGCTCCACCCTCTTCAGGCTCTGAAGATAAAGGGATGCTGTAGCATGTCAACAGAACCTTTTTTTTTCCTCTTATGCCTTGTTTCATTTAGTGTCTCAAATATTTTAGTAGTGAGGTCAGGAGAGGCTTTAACTTATTCAGGGGAGTTATTCTGCACTGAATTTTCCGTGAGGCCTTGGAGTCTTACACAGTCCTTTAAAAACTTAAGACTCAAGAAAAAAGTAATCTGCATTTTCAAACTTGCAGAAATGTGAACCCAAATTTCCTCTGAGTCTCAATAAGTCAAACTAATTTGTCAGATCTTAGCACTATCAAAACTTGTACAGTGAAAAATCCCCCCTGAGTGAGGTCTGCAGACTCCAGTATCCGTCTCTGGTCTCCAGGTCTGTCTCCTGAGCTGCTTCTGTTCTATTTGGGGTGCTTGCATGCTTGTTGTATTTAGGGGAGCCTTAAAAGGGCCAATTTCTTGCCCAGCTGTATTTTAAAATCTGTAAAATTTGTATGTTCTGTCCCTTGAGGATGTTCTGTGTACCTGTCCCTCAGACAACCCCAAAGTTGCACACAGAGGGAGGAAGACAGAGAGAGAGGAGGAGGGGGAAAGAAAGAGCAGCTCATTTTCCACTTTAGCACAGACACCTGAGGGGTAGAAGTCAGCAGTTTTTTTGACAGTACAAGAACTTGGTAACTTAAAACAGGAAGCAAAAGAAAAACCACGACCAAATAACTTTGCCTTGACCTCCTCCTAAGAGAGTCAATGACTTTAAAGTAAACTGGAACTTCTTGCTGGAATTTATTTGGACGTTGGCTGCTCCTTACCTCATTAGCACAGCAATATTCAGAAATGTGCCAGAAGGTTTAGGCAGGCTGGAGGATGCAATGAAGCTAATTTTTTTTTTTTTTTTGTAAGGGAAGGCTTCACATATTTGTGTCTCACTATCAAAATCCTCTGTAGGAAAGACTTTCTTCCACTGAGATCTACTGTGTGCAGCAGGTTTTGTTTTATCCTCTGCTGTAGACTCCACCAGACCCCCACCACTCCAGGTGAAAGGGCAGCCTGCCCAGGGTACCCACCCGTGGCTGGGGTGGGGATGGTTGAAGGGTAAGAGAATGTCAATGTCTCTCTGTGTGTGCAAGTGTGTGGGGAAGGCAAAGGAAAGAGGCAAATTTGTTCCTTGGTAGGGATGGAAGTAACCTACTGCTAACAGGTGATTTTTCTGGTAGGTCAACATTTTTATGCTTAGTCCCTGGTGCAACATGTCCTTCAAGGCTGGCATTCATAGGTAGGACTGCAGTAAGTTGGTTCACCTGGATTAGTGGTTATTCCCTCCCTTCCTCCCTTCCTCCCTTCCTGCCTTCCTCCCTTCCTCCCTTCCTCCCTTCCTCCCTTCCTCCCTTCCTCCCTTCCTCCCTTCCTCCCTTCCTTCCTTCCTTCCTTCCTTCCTTCCTTCCTTCCTTCCTTCCCAACCACCTGCACAGGGAAAAGCACCGCAAGACATTGTTAGAATAGGCACTCCTGGCTGTTTGGAGTTTGCTGTACCCTCCTCATAAATAAAAGGGGGTTTAATGCAGGAGTTTTGTCTGAAGGAGCCGAGGCTGCTCACTCCATCTCCCAGGTTCAAGCTTGGCCAGCTCATGTCTTTGCTGGTCCCACCTAAGCTGTTTCACAATCAATAAGCACGAAAAGCCCTGAGAAAATGGTGTCCCAGGGAGTAGCCCAAGTTTTGCTGTGTTTAACCATTGAGTGTTTGGGATCTAGAATTCCCATTATTTTCACCACACCACCTTGCTCACTAGAGCAGGCTGGAGCAGGCTCTGGCCAGGTGGCTACTTTGGTGATTTGACCTGTGAGGAATGTGGGAGTACAGAACAAAGCCACACCATAAGTCCCATAATCCTCATCCTGCAATTAAATTCATTTGGACAGCATTGTCAGACTACTTTTTGAGTTGTTCATCTTACCCTGAACAGTAAATTCCTATAGGAAAGTAATTTATGAGCTGGGAGGGCTGTTACTTACAAGCTAGTAAAATAACTTTTGCTGGACTTTTACTACCTTCAGCAGCAAGCATCCATGCTGCAGCCAGGAATGAGCCTTTTCTTCCTAGCTGTGATACAGTGTGATCTATCACGGAGCCACATGGGTTTTTGGCTTGCATTCATCTTGTTTCCATGCAGTGTGTTTAAAAAGAAATCCCTGATTTCTGCATGCAGCGTGTTTAAAAAGAAATCACTGATTTCTGCATGCAACGTTTACAGCCAAGTCACGTTATTTCAGCAACTGCACAAGCTTTCAGTGATTTGTGCATGAGTAGGATCAGGGTGGCTTCTAGCATAGCTTGGGCACCCTGCTTGAGACCTGTTCAGAAATCAGCAATCTCCTGCATCCAACTCATTCAGGATGCCTCCATCTTTGCCTCTACCTTTTGAGGTAGTTTGTTCTTCTTGTTGACTGCAAGTGAAATTGGACTTGGTGCTTAATCTTTAGATAATCAAAAAATGTCATCACAAGTGTGTTGTATTAGAACCATCACAGTTTCTCTGCTCCCTTCTCTGCAGGGGCTCCCAGCTGACTGCTCCTCAGGCACTGAATGCTGTGGGTATCAGCTCCAGCATGGAAATAGGCGTAACAGGTGGCTGGTTCTGGATCTCATCACACATTTTCCACAAATAAGTAAAACCACAGAAGCACAGAAACACAGCCCCAAGCCTTCTGTAAGGATGATGCAAATAAAAAATTACTGAAGTATATGCTCGTGCCACTCAGATAGCAGGGCAGAATCAGGCCCATTTCACCCCTTATAAAACATTCCTCAGGGATTCTGAGCAAGCCTTGGCTACAAGTTTCTGATCAAACTGAATCTTTCTAACCCTTAGAGGAAGAAAGCTCCTGTACCCTTTACCAGCATGAAAAAGAACCTCCTCCAGTTCAAATATTCATGTGCTAGTCAACAATTAGAGAATCCAGATTATTACTTTTATGCTATGATTTACCTGCTCTGTTTCAGGCCACAGCATGTGTGGGGGAGTATACAGCAACATTTAGCACGTGAATGCTGGCCATGAGTAGCCAAAGCATTTGGGATTTGAATTATGTGCAAAGCAAAGCAGGTCAAAACCCTTGCAAGCATCTGTCCTATCTGCAGGAAAAGCCCATGGTTTTAGTCTTTGTGTTCAGGAGTTGCCAGCTGTGCCCCAAAAGTCACTGCTTTTGTGATTATACCCTCAAAAATAAAGTTTTGAGGACCTGTGTGCCCTCCACTGCCATGTAAACCGTGCTGGCACCTCTGAGCTGCCTGCCAAGGCTTGTGTTGGGCTGTGAGCAGGTTTTGCTCATTTTGCCTTCAAAAAGTGGGAGAGATAAAAGCAAAAATGAAGCTGCAGAGAAAGGCCCAGCAAAGTGGGCTTCAGGTCCTATACTCAAAAGACAAAAGATTAGGGATTAGGTTCAGATCAGGAACCTCAAAAAGCAGTGTGAATGTTGGAGAAAAATGGCTAATTTCTCCAAGGGAAAGAAATGCTCCAATTTTTACACTAATGCAAGAGGTCTGGACTTCCTAGGTGGAAGAGAAATAGAGAAGACCAGATACATGTGGGTTGAGGTTTCCATGTATATTTTTAATTATGGCACATCTATCATTCTTAGCACTGCCTTGAGCAAAGAAAGATAAAACAGCAAAGCAATAGCAAGGTTTCCACACATGTAGCCAGTCTCAAAATCAATGGGAGTTTGGTATCTAAATACCTTTAAAAACCTGATCAGTTGTTCCCTGAGCCCCTCCCCCCCCCCCCCCCCCCCAAATATCACAACCTTAAATCCTGGAGGATGTACTGGCATTGCTCAGCTCGTGCAAAGCAGGGGGGGCACTCAGGACAGCATTTGGTTTGTCATGTGAAGGGATGAAAAATTGCTCATTTAAGGTTGGCTGGTGATAAGAGCCACACACTCTTATCCTTCAGCATCTCTTTGCTTTCAGGCAGTGTTTGACTGGGAACCAACAGCCAGTGACAGGAATCTGGTGGCTGTCCCCAGATGCTTTTTAGGAAATGTTTGTTACCCCCACTACTTTTAAATAATTTACAGAGACAATGCAAACCTTCACTAACTGTTTCTAGGAGAGGAGGAGCAAAGGATGTTTACCTTATTCTTCTACATAGAAATAGAACCAATAAATATTCAGGCAAATTTAAAAAAAAAGAAAAACTGTTTCCAGTAAAGATGAGGGAATCTGCTGAGGTCTTGCCATGTGGTTGGATCTGAATGGGAATTCTGGCTGTGCCTCCCGTTGCCTCCTGCCACGCTGGCACCACAGCAAGTGCTCTTCTTGCTGCTGCTCACCCAAGGTTAAGCTACAGGAGAGACTTGCTCAGCCAAGGTGACTCCTCTCGTCTGTTACATATCCCAGGGTTATAAATAACAGTGCAACTTCTGTTTGAGGGGGGGGATGCTGACAACCCCCTCCGTCCTTCGGGATGCTGAAGCAATTATAGGCAGGAGGAAGCCACAGAGCTCTTGTGTTGTTGCAGCAAACAGAAGCTTTGGGTCAGTTTTTGCTCATCTTTAATTAGAGTTTATCAGTAAAGCAACCCCATTTTTCTGTTCCTGGAAAATCGGGGCTGTCAAGGCCTGATTCCTTGGGCCTATCAAGTGTGAGATATGTTTACCAAGTCTCTCCAGGATTAGCTGGGTTGCTATCAAAACTGAGGAGTGTATTTCTATCAATGAAAACCGCTATGACAAGGTCTGTCCCCTGAGACAAACGGCCTGTTCCATGGAGGCTTTAAATAGGAGCAATAATGGTAGTGAGCAGCACTGAGTTGAATAATTAGATTGTTCTTCATAAATCCTCAAGTGAAGACTTCCAAGCAGGTCCATTATGTGTGTCGTATGTTAGCACTGAGCTTTATGTGGTGTGGACACCACTCTGTGCCGGGCTGCTGTGATGGGTGAGTAAATCACCAAAGATTGGGACAGGAGGAGTACAGCTCCTTCCTCTGCTGCCTTTTCCCCCATGGAGATCATCTGCTCTGAACTGCAAACACCCGTATTATTTATCTCATTGCTCAAAGAGTTTTTGAGAGGACTAACTGGAGTAATTTCTGAATATTTATGCTTTGTTTGTTTATATTCAGAGACTGGAAAACACACATATTTTGTTCACGTCCCCAGACTGGTTCATTTACTGATTCACTTAAAACCTCCTTTCAGATCTATTGAGAGATAACTTTTTCCTCAGGGGGATGCAGTGGTATAATAGCAGCTCAGTATTATCTCCACACATTCTTGGTAGGTTTTCCTCTTGCCAACTGAGAACTGATCTTTTCTTAAAAAAAAAAGTCTTTCTCCATCCTCCCCTTTCAATTATTCAGGTTTTCTCTCTCTTTCTTGCTCTCTGTGCCAGTTACAGAAAGAAATCTCAGATGAGCAAAATGTCATTTAACCCTAACCCTGATTGGTGACTTTTAGACACTTTGTAGGAAATCCTGGGAGGCAGCAGCATCTGCAGGCAGGGATGTACACCCAGCCAGTGCACGATGCAGGTGCCTACTCAGCCAAGCACTTGTGCCCGACCCAGCTGAACTCCATTGCCTTAGAAACACATTTGTCAGACCTGGTTAAACAATGCTGGTCAAAAGAACAAGAAGTCACATTATTCCCCCGAGAACTCTGTATACACCTAACTATTTTGCCTGCCAGTAAGAATCTTGTGTCACTGTAAGGTTTACAGGAGCTGACTGGCAAAGGATGCCCTGGTGATAAATAAAATACCCCTATCCCATGTGCCATGACTGTGCAGCTGAGCAGCTGCAGTGTTCTTTTCACTTACCTTGGTACAAAGATGTGGCATCTGCCTTTGGACCCGTTGTTATGGGCAGCTGATGGGGTCCCACGAGGGGACACATCATACAATGGGGCCAGGAGGAAGCACCAGCTGTGAGCCACCTTCTGATAAAGCTCTAGGCCTGCTGTCAAATTCTTCAGCTTGCACACAAGCGCTGGGACGAGGTCTGGGATTGGTGCGATCCAGCAGCTCCACTGTGATCCACCATTCTCTGGGACCAGCTGCTTTGCTGCCAGGTCATCCCTCACTTGGCCCTGGTGGAAAAAGTTCTCCAGTGTCAAAACACTGCCAGGATAAAGTGTTAAACATTTTACAAGGCAATTTAGGTGATAGTCATCAGGGTAATAGAAAAATATTATCCATATTCATTTAAAGGTGTGCTGCGCTTCCCTTCCCAATTCACGTACAAAACTCTTTGCCAGGCTATGAAAATAAAGTGACTGTGAGGATTTTTAAGGCACATTCCTCCTTGCATCATAAGAGCATGAATTCCAGGAATTTCCTATCCACAAGAAGTTTGCATTCCTGGGATGAAGTGATTGCACCCTTGCACACAAACTGCCCTGATGCTGCAGCAGACACTAGCCCTACTCCTTTCTGCTCTGCCTGGGCAGCCAGAGGGGCAGGAGCAGAGTTTCTTAGCTTGACCTGAGCTTCAAGTGCTGAGTGTGACCAAGGGTCAGTCACATCCATCTGAAGATGATTTTCAGTGGGATGCCTGGGAATTCATGTATGATTTTATTTCCTAAGGTGTGGCCTTTCATTTGGCTTGTTCTGCTTTGAGCAGAGCTGCTCCGAGTCTGGTGGGCTTTGTGCCCAGCAGGCAGAGCCAGCAGGGAGGGTTTCTTCCAGTGGGTTTGTCCATATCTACTCTGACACGGGACCAAGTGGCATTTGATCCTCGGGCACAGTAGTGATTCAGGTGATAATAACAGTTTGTGAATTGATTCATTAGGTGAGAAACTGCCTGTAAACTTCCCCTGAAAAAAAGCAGTTTGAGATATTTTAATGTCACAGGTTCTGATTTGTACATTGGTGAGAAGCCATCGAGCAGAGCTCTGGACAGATCTGGGGACTCCTGTCGCATCCAGGGCAGGCCAGAGCACACAGTGCAACCCAAGAATCCTGCACCAAAACAAATGTTCTACAGAAGTGGAGTTAGGCCTTCTCAACAGGGTCTGGTCAGGTAAAACTGGTCCCAGTTTGGAGACAGGACTGAGTCAGCAGTCCCTACTGAGCCCTTTGCTCCTGGCACGGAGCTGCTGATCTGTAATGCAGCCGGACGGAGGCACCCAGGACACTCAGAGGAAATGGGAAATGTGTCTGGACAGTAGATGATTCACAGTTGTTGGCAGCTGAACAGAAGTTTTCTGGATTTCAATTTTGAAGTCAGGCACCTTTATTCCACCCTGTTCCCACAGTGGGCACCTCCATCCTCTTATGAGCCTGGGCTCAGGGCTGTGTTAGTGCACAGCACCAGTGGCACTGCCTGCCTCAGAGGCATTCTGAGGAGTCAGAGAGTCTTGAAATCCGGACACTTCAGTCACAGGACTGTGAGAGCCTTAGATACACTGATTCCATCTTCCAGAAGGTAAGGTCCAGTTTTCAGAGGGTCCTGGGAAATCGCTGCCTAAGCCAAAATCTGGTTTGACCACCACTCAATTTCACTCTTCCTTCATGCATCTGCTGGCTGGTGCAGTACTGTTACCACTCCTGAAAATAATGGCAGTTTTTTATGCATCAAATACCCCCTCTTTTAAGATCAGGAAATATTTGCTACAAAACCACAAGGTGTTCTTTGTTCTCTGAAGATTACTTTATAAGGCTACAACATCAGGCCCCAAAATGTTTGTAGATTGATTGAATTTCCTAAAGTAGGTTTAATAAATAAAGACTCACGACTGAAAACACTGTCTGTTTGCAGTAGGATTTCTCATTATATTTCATGTCTATTGCAGCTTTATGAGGATATGCTGGTTTAACTCCTTTCTGATGCAGTTTCTTAATACAACCAGATTTTCTAGATTAGTAAAGGTATAGGAAGCAAAAACCTGGAATTAGATTTGCAGAAAGTCTGTTATTTATACTAGATAATGGGCGTTAAACCAAGACAAAAGAAATTCACTGTCACAATAATAAATCCATTTTAAAATCCATTTTCAAAGCAATCAAATCACTGCAGAAACCCAATGACAAGTGTATAACAATAATGTATATTTATGTAGCAACTTTCACCCCAAGGAATCCTGGACCTATGGAAGCACCAGTGTGGGAGGTGGCTCTGGGGTGGACAGATCCCAGTGAGTGCCACAGGGGTTCCGGAGCAGCCCTCACAAGGTCACTGGAACAAACTTGCCTTCATCTAAAAGACCCCCCCATCTCAGGAAATGTGAGTTATGCTTCCAGTTGAACTGCTGTGCCTGTGGTCAGCACACACGTGAATGAGGGCTGAACTTTGCCTCTTTTTGCAAAGAGCTGAACAACAAAAAGAGAGCAGTTTCCCCTTTTAAGGTCATAAACAGGATGAAAGTGCTGCTTCAGCCTGTGGTTGTCCTGCTGCGTGAGGCTGCCCTGGCTTTGGGTGCACAAGCAGAGTAGTTCTGTGAGAGGATTTTTACAGCCCTTTGAAAAACACCAATATTTTTGCTAAATGTTAATGGAAGCTTGACTTGAAGTCAGCTCAAGTCGCAGAACAGAGCTTATAGTAATGATTTATGTATTAAATGCGGCTGATCTGTTATTTTTATTATCTTGATGTGTTTTTGATGTTCAGTTTCCTGAAGAACAGCAGCCAAGTGCCACTGAAACCAGCTTTGAACATGTGCATGTGAGCATGCCTTAGCAAACACAACTCAAGTATGATGTTCCAGTCAGGGCTCTGAATAATCAGGTGCCAGGAACGAGCAGTTCTTGGTGGGATGGTGTCACTCCATCGGCCTCAGTGTGACAGAGTCATCTGTAGTCAGGAGGGTTTGTGTATTATCTGCTGGAGCTTTCCTGTCTTATCTGTGGAAAATTGATCCATACAGTCTCTTTAGAGACCTACATCAAATATTAATTTTGCCTATTTGTTCGATGTAATTAGCAGGTGTGATTAATCAATTAATCAATCTGCGATTCCTATCTGCAGAGCAAACAGCTGTGCTCGGAGGGGACACTGGGAGCAGAGACCCCCCCAAAACACCTCCCCATTGCAGGGGCACCCCCTGGCCTCACATCAAAGTCTGCAGCCACTGAGAGCTGGTGCCTCTGGTGAGTCTTGGAGTGCAAAGTGCCCAGAGAGCACAGACAAACCCCATGAAAGGGGACATTGCTGTCCTTGTCCCCTAAAGAGTTGGGATGGCAGTGCCTTGCTGTGGGGCTGGGGGCAGGAGGATGCCCCTAGGTGGGGTGTGGTGGCCCCAACGGGCCCCCTGGGCAAATGGACTGGTGGGGCCAGGGCTGTGCTGGTCCCCTCAGCAGTTGTGCTCCAGGCAATGGCTCATTTTGCCTGTGCCTGGAGGGGGCACAACAGGAAAGGGTTGCCAAAAGTGGGTGAACTTTTTATGGCAGGCTTTTGGTGGCATTCCCAACTCGATTTTGCTGGTTCAAAGGATGCAGGTGAGTCGTGTGAAGTTCAGGTAGAAATAAGTTCTTTTAGAAATGCCAGACTTGCTGAGTGGGCAGCAAAATCCCAGCCCTGTGCTCAGGGACTCAATAACTTTTTTAAGCTCCTGAGCTGGTGCTGAAATTCACAGAGGGTGGGGATCTGGATCCTGTTTCATGAGGGATTGAGCACCTTTGGGTGTTCCCACTGCCTGGGGCCCTTATTTGGGGGCAGAGGGAGGGCTATGACCATGGGTATTACAGGCAAAGCAGGGAGACATGTCACTGTGCTAAATTGCCAGGTATGAGACTGCATTTCCTGGTGTCAGGAGGTGAGGACCTGGCAGAGTAGCACAGCAGGACCACGGGCTCTAGCTGGGGGTGGGAGTTGGAGCTAGTGCAGGTACAGGAGCCTCCAGCATAGGATGGGCATTTTCAGAGGGTCCAGAGTTTATAGGGGACATACTGAGGGACTTTAGCCCAGTCTCCAGCTTGCACAGGGTTTCTTCCAACACTATGGTAGCTGGTGCTCTGCATTTTAGTAAATGTGGCACGAAGGTGCTGAATCACACAGCTGAAGCCTGTCTGAGTGCCCTCTGAAGTGCTACCCCTTGCTCAGTGACATCTTCTGGATCACCACATTCTATCCTTCCTGGTTTCCTCTGCTTCCCTCCTGCTATTGGGAGTTCTCCTCTGTTGCACCTTGCTCACCATCACCCTGGAGAACCAGGACCAAACTGCACAAATGCTGAGATAAGGTAGGAATATAATCTGGGAGTACCCCGGGATGCCAAGGGTTGACAGTCCCATTCAAGGTCTGCCTTAAGTTCTTTTCCTGTTCTGTGATCTTTTAGCTCAGCAACTCTTTTGCTGTAATAAAAATCCCTCTGGACAACCTGACCTTAGCCTGGCCTGGGGTGGGGTGGGGTCCTTTTTTCTCATTTATTGGGCTCATTGGGCCTGATTTCATTCCTGTACACTGAATGCTTTGCTGACCCAGGAAGATTTGATCTTCCACAAAGGCTGCCCCCCAGAAGATGAACTGGTCTTGGTTTCAGTGTGATTTTTGGATTAGAACTGCCCAGAGTAGCACTTTCCTCAGAACAGTTTTTCTACAGAGTAAAAAGTATGTCTCCATCTGATGCCTTGAACTGTCATCATAATAACCTCAAATATAGCTGTCTTCACCACATCACCGTCCTCCTCTCTGACCCATAAAGTTTTACCATTACAACCTGCCCTTAATCACCTAACCATTTCCTTAGTCTTTCAAGGACAATGGTTTTTATGCCATACTTGCTAACCTTACGTATTAGTCTACCATCCTGGGCTGCGTTTAAATGACTTTTCTGAAATCTATGTGGATTAGCTCCACTGCTTCAATCCTGCATGTTTTCCACGTTAGCTCCTAAAACAAAGTCTGCCAGATTTGTCAGACAAGATTTACCCTTTATGGAGCTGGGCAGATATGTTTTTATCAGTTCATATTTCTCCAGATGTTGGGTGATCTCATTCCTGTTAACATCTCTAAAATCCTGCCTCTGATTGGAAAAAAAATTAAAAAATCACATTTGGCAGATTTGGGGCCAGACTTTCAGCTGGTGGGAGTGAGTTTGAGAGAGAGAGTGTGTGTGTGTGTGTGTGTGTGTGCACCAGATTTCTTGAGCATCTGTATTGGCTGATATCTATTGCAAATATGTCTTGGTTTCTACCTGTCTCTTCTCATAGATGCTCAAAGATCTTTGCTTTATATCAGTTTCTCTTTAACCACTTTTTAACTCCTAAAAATGGCTCAAACCCCCTGTTATTGGGCACTTAATGTCTCCTGCTGTTCCATTAAGCAGTGTGGGCTAAAAGTACACTCTGCACTCAGCCCTGCCTCCTTCCCCACGGTATGAGTTTGCTTTGGTGATTATTCATGCTCTCAGCATCTCCCTGCTCGGCTGTCACAGGAAACTTTGCTTCTCAGTCCGTCTCCCTGTGTTATTAAGTTCTCCTGACCACCTCTCAGTGGTCTGGAGGCCTCCCCGTTAATCTTGTCTCCTTTACCTGTTTAAAAGAAATCTTTTATTGTTTTTATTCACCCCACAGGCCATTCTTTCTCTGTCGTATTTGGTTTCCTAATCAGCTTTTTACATCTTTTCAGCTTTGCTTTATAATACCTTTCATCCCCTTAATATTTGCCTTCTTACCCATGTCAGCTGCCTCTCTCATCCCTCCAATAGCTTTTATTACTTCCTCAGTGATCAGCCTCCATCAGAAACAGGCTCACCCAGCTCTGCCTGACAGAAGTCGTTGTTTCCAAGTGCTGCACTTATTTCCTGAGCACAGTTGCTGTGTATGTAAACGAGGGCTGGGTGAATAGGCACTGGTGCCTCTTATATTGACTTTTTATTTCTTTCTCGCTGCTGTTTGCTCATGAGCAAATGGCAGTATTCTCACGTGCACTCGTTGCTCCAGTTTGCTTCTGAGGAGCTCAGTGATTTTACCTTTTTTCCTTTTCAAATGGGAGCCACCCCAAGCAGAGAGTCACCCATACAGGCTGCCATGGATCTGAGAAATGTGTAATAACATTCTTAGAGGGAGTTTAAATACTGTGGGACTGTAGCTGGGCCGTTCTGTTCCTCTCAGAATAGCACTAAAATCCCCTTTTGCCATTGACAAAACTCAAAACTCTTACAAAGAAAGTCAGAGGTGGTGGATGGAGCACAGGAAGGGAAGCAGTGAGAGTTAAATGACTTGCCTAAAGCCATCCAGCAGGTAAGCGGCAGAGACAAAAACAGACTCCGCTCATCTGCCCGGGACTGTGTCCACTGAGCCAGGATAATTCCTGGCACAGCAGCAACAGTGAGGCCACAGACTCAGATCATTAGTCATTTGGTTTTATTTGTTCCAGCACTAGGTGATGAAATGCAAATGGTACAGGCAGATGCGCAATTTCAAATCCTCTGTGTGTCACGACTCCAATATCGGAGCGGGCTTTCTCTCCCTCTGCAGATCTGTGCTTTTAAAGCTGCATGGGGGCATGGAAAAGGGAGTTCAATGGGTTCATGTGCTCAGGGAAACCTGAATTTGCAGAAATGTCTTTCTCAAACAGATCCACTCAATTGTAGTGTGAAAAAATGTGTAGTTACACACACACACACACATTTTTTAATGTGTGTTTTAAGCAGTCCAGGTTCCAGTCCCTATTATAGTCTCTTAATCTTCAGGCTGAGGAACTGGGAGAAGGGAAGAGGCAGAACAAGGGGAGGACCCAGGGAGATCTGCCCCACACCCAGTCCAGATGTACACATCTGGCAGCCCCAAAGCAGGGTGAGGGCTGCAGGGAGGGGGGGAGAGGGGCACACCTGGTGTGTGGTCAGCACTTAGCAGGGGAGTCCCCTCCCTCACCAAAACCCTTGGGCCAGTGTCTAGCAGTGGGCTCAGCAGTGGTGCTCGGGCAGCAAGTGGGTTTTTAATATATATTTAAAAGAAAGAGTTGGCACAAAGAGAGGTAGGAATGAGCTGCAAGTGTGAGAGTGAAACCACACCTTTGTTCTCTTAATGCTCTTTCCTCTGCTTCGTGATGATTAGGGCTGGTCAAAAACTTCTTCATGCTATTTACATTTTTGACAGATAGTTTTTTTGCTTTCTTGCCAGGTTTTCAGGCTTTTTCACAAAAAGTAAAACTCCCAAGTCTATAGAGCCTTAAGATTTAATAAACTGTTCTGTTTGTTGGGGGTTTTTTAACTTTTTTTTCAGTTCTTCAGCAGAATCGTGTTGCAATCAGGAGGAAGATTGTTCAAGAAAAGGTGCTAATTAACATTTTATTGTTATAATTATTTCCATCATATTCCCTCTGCTGTACAGGTCCTCTCTTTCATCATTTATTACAGCGATGTAGCTATACAACAGGGCTTGTGTACAAGACAAAGACAAAGCTGAAGGCTTAATTCAGCATCGCAAGCATGATGAAAGGAACAAAGGATGATGCAGCTATGCCCTGATCCGGCAAATACTTATGCACATGGATAACTTCACTGCCAGGAGTATTTCTGCTCACAGTAACTGTGCACTAAAGTGTCAGCAGACTTTAAGTCATAGGCCCTGATTTAAGCTCTGCCCGAGTCGCTGCACAAACTCTGACATGTTTCAGCAGGGACTTTGCCAGTACTTACTTAGGGAAGCATTTTAGCACTGCCGAGTTTACTTGCAACCTAATCCCGAGCACGCACAGGCTTTTCCGGGCTCCGAGCACACGCTCCAGCCACCAGACGTGACAGTGATTGATGATTTGATTCATCACTATTCTGTAAAATTACCTCTAGCGGGCACTGCCAGGTGGAGCAGCACAGCTCGGCTCGGCAGTGCCAGCAGCAGGGCCGGGCGAGCAGCCGGGCATCACAGCGGCCCCGGGGCAGGGATGCTCAGGGATGCTGCTACAG
Organism: Corvus hawaiiensis; assembly: GCF_020740725.1. NCBI lineage: Eukaryota > Metazoa > Chordata > Aves > Passeriformes > Corvidae > Corvus > Corvus hawaiiensis. The sequence continues at coordinate 5,844,596 of NC_063224.1, forward strand.
AGCCGGCTGCCTCCCCTGCTTTTGTCCTGGTCTTCTCCAGAAATGTTGTCTCTGGTGAAAGAAACTTCCAGGGACGACACTCCCATGCCAGATAGGCATTTTTCAACCCTGCGGGGGACATTTCTACACTTCAATTAGTCCCTTAATTGAGCCATTTGCAGGGGAAGGCTCAAGGGAGCTGAACACCTATTTCCTCACAGTTTAACTACCACCAAATCTTAAATAGGAATAAGTATATAGTGTCTCCAGAAACTTTGTCACAGTGAACTGCTGAATATTTTCCTCCCACAGTAACACTAGTATCATCAAACTGTGAAGAATATTCAATTATAATTGAGTTTTGATTTCACGATTTTTTAAAAAAATGTATTTTTAGACAAAATGGTGTGCATTCCCTCCAACTACTTCTAAAGGAAAGAGCTAGTTCAGTTTCCAGGCCAAACATTATAGACCCAATTCTCTCTTTGTGTCAAGTTTAAAAATAGTACCATCACAATGTTTCAGTGGTATAAATTTAGGGGGGAATGAGGAGAACAACATTAAATATATCTTTAAAACTAAAACAAGATGTTTACCTCACTTAAAAGTAAACACATCAAGGGAATATCTGAAAGGTTTAGGCCAAAATTCAACTGGACTTTGCAACCAGAGCTGTTGCAGGGCTGAGTGCAGCCCTCAGCCCAGCCTGTCCTCCAGTCTCTCTTGCAGAGAAGGTCATGGATGTGCAGGAGGCAACAACCTTACATGGAATTATAGGCTGTTTGGGGTTGGAAAGGACCTTAAAGATCACCCAGTTCCAGCTCCCTGCCACGGGCAGGGATGCCTCCCGCCAGACCAGGTTTCTCAAGCAAAACCTCTCCTTCAGAGCCAGAACCCCAACTTACACCAAACAAACTACACAGAGCAAATCAGGTGATTAAAACCAACCCTCCACAAATGTGACTGCTTCATCAAGAGCCCTGTGCTGAGGCCCCCGGGTGTAACATTTCTTCATGGTCCTTCCCATAGCAGTGGGACTGTGACTGTAACCCTCAACCTGAGCTGTGACTCTTACGTCGAGCTTTTCTATAGAATCATTCCAGCAAGTGGTGTCAAAGCCAAAATTTGCACAGCTATGGGGCCTCTGCAAGTGGCTGCCACAGCGAAGCTGAGAGGCTTTTTTATGATTCTTCAGTAAACCAGACCAACCATGCATTGAAAGTCATCCCAAAGGCAAATTATCTTTACGATCAAGGGACTTCAGTTGTTCTGGGCAGTTTTCCATCAGGGCCTTACAGGGAAAGCTGCTGCAACCTCTCACTTCTCTGTGGGATGACTGGACACAAGTAATAAACACCCGAGACTGGTGTTTGGCCTGATTTTCATCTCCTGGCTCCTGGTTGAAATAAATGTGCTGTCACATGATAGGAGTAGCCCATGAGACTTATGTATTATTATATCCAACTTGAAAATTAACTCTAATGCGAGTTGCACACAACACCAATGAAAGTAACCATTAATTGTTAATATAAACTATTAATGAAACACCAGGATGAAGGTCAAAGTGCATGACTGAAACCTCCCAGCAAATGAAAATATTATTTTGCCTCTTACTGAGCATAATTATCATCTGAATTTCATCGACTTTCTGATCAAACCACTTCCCTCTGCACTGACCTGTTCCACCACTGCGGTAAATCCGCTCCCCAGAACTGGTAGTTGCTTTTCCTTGTCCACCAAGGTTTTTATTAGCACAGTGGATGTCTGTGAGAGCAGAGAGCCAGCACCCTTTCACCTTTGTTCCTATGGGAGCTTTTTCCCCCTCTTCCATTGTCCATTACTCACAATAAATTTGCATTGATCTCGCTCCCCATAAATTATCCTGTCCCCTGCTGGTGTGTCCTTTAAGTGTCCTGGTTCACATGTCACAGGGCCATGACGTGGTGGACACACCTGAGGGCAAACAGCCCGGAGCGAGAGCAGGCCCCTTCCCACTTTATCCAGGTCAAAACATCAGGGAGATGACAAGCTGGGGGGATGTTTTGGAATGACTGTCAGTTTTTCCTTCCTTCTGAGCATGACAGTGTGATCAGTCTCCCCCAGCAGTTTTACCTCAGTATTTTTTCATACAGGCTTGGACTGCTCAGGTACTTTCTGCTCGATTTTTGTTTATTTATTTCCACACACAAACACGCACATGAAGTCTTTCCCCAGAAAACAGTTTATACACTTCCTTTTTCCAGAAGAAACAGAAATCCTAGCAAGGAAAAAAAGACTGGATCTGAGGGTAGAAATATCCTGGTGGGTTTTGTTTCTGACAAACCCTAAAAAAGTTTATAGGTGTGCAAGAAAGCATCTCTGTAAACATTCATTACTTTGAGGAAATCTCAGAAGTGCTGATCTGACCCAAGATTACTTAGCAGTAACATCTCTGCCTCAAAGGTTTGCTGCTACCATCCTTGTTGCTGCAAGTTGTCTTGGGGGTGCACTCCTGGGACATCGACTTTACCCTGCCTACCTGCTCCATGCCCTGCTGGGCAGAGGCTCTTTGGCAGAAGTAGAGCATTTGTCTCTGTGACCACCCAACGGTGCTTGCCAGGGGTGTGAGGGTTGCAGGGGACAGGGGTGAGGCCATGCTGGGTGGGCTGAGCCCGGGTGGGCCGCCCACCACCCCTGCCAAGCCAGGCTACGATAGCAGCTGCTGGGACTCAGAGCTCTGAGTTACAGCCAGTGCTAAACCCATTCCTGGATTTGGATACATTTTAGTCCTCTTTTTGAGTTTTCTAAGGCAGAGGAAGTGCTGGGATAAGTCAGTCCCCACAGCAGGGATGGGTGTTGCTCTTGAACTGTGCCGCAGCTGTTGGTGGGTAGAGGTAGACCTGTGCTGGATGGGAGTTGCGTGAAGTCCAAAGGCTCAATAAATAGAAGTTCCCGTGGCTGAGATTTATTGAACCAGTTGGTTATGGTGGCTATGCTGATGGTTATGTTGGTGAGGACTTCAGCAGGGCCTGCTGACCCAATTAATACATGATATTATGCCAGTGGATCACTCAGAGTCTTACTCAAGTTTCTGTTTGCAGGTTATCTGTAGAGTTACCTGATTTTCCATGAAGAGCATGACCCATCTGCATGGATCTTTCTTGGTTTGCTTTCTTTTCATTTTTACTCTGTATGCTTTCTTTCTTTTTTTTTTTTTTTAAGGAGGCAAGAGTACACCCCTTGGGTTGCCTTTACCAGGGGAAAATACTGCACTGTTTTTGTTAGCATGGGCATGTGTAAGTTGCTCCTTTGAAGAGAAGGTCCTAATATGTTAAGGTATGCCAGGCTGTGACAAGCTGAAATCTCAGCTGAAGAGCCCTGTCAGATCTGTTCTCTCATCCATGCCCTCCCTCCGTTCAGACCCTGACCTTCCCCATCAGATAAGCAGCACGGATCTCGGCCCTGTTCCCTCTGCAGTCTCAGCTCATTAAAAATTCATTGCCTAAAGTGAATCTATTCTGTTGCTGCTGAAGTGTTATTTACCTCGGCCCGGATTTCCTCAGGTTCTGACAATTAAAGAGGGTCCAAGGAGAGGGCTGAGTCACGGGATTAAGGCTTGGGCAATAATTCTCTTGTAGCAAGAGATGATCATGTAAAGCCATAATTTCCCAGCTGCGTTTTGGTTCCCCTTCAGTGCTTCATTAAAGGTGGTGACTCAACAGAAAGGACTGAGGCACAGGTTAACAAGAATCCCTCCTTTTGTAGGATTAGAGCCTAGCATAGCCAGGCTCTTTCAAAGGCAGGAGATGTTGTCAAGCATCATTAGGAAGCTGTTTTAAAGAAGAGTCATAAAGCACCCTTGGCGGTCAAACGAATTTATTAGAGAGGCGAATGAGTGGAGCAAACAGGGTAGGAGAGAAACAGATGAACAATTTGCATGGCATTGATAACAAAGCAGTTCACCAGATCCAGAGCTGCTACCATTAGAACAACTTAAAAGGATTTTGTAAAAATCCCAGGGTGTTTTTCGTTCTGGATGAAAGCAGAGACTTTGTGGATGGTGCTGGCAGACAACAGCACATCTTGAAATCAAGGTTTGTGTGCAGGTTAACTGTTTCCCAGCCTCATGGTTATTCCTTCCAACAAGTGAGAGTGGGAAGAAACTGGCCTCTTGTTGTGCCCCAGTGATCCTGAAAAACCCCATGAACTCCAGCTTGGATTGCCCTTCACAAAAGCTGAGCAGCTGAGGGATGAATCTGGGGCTTTTTCACAGGGAGCCCTGGGGTAGGAGCGTAACCTGGCTTCCTTTGGGAAGGTGAAGTACTTGCAGTAATTTCGCAGACAACTTCTGGAAATATTCTCCAGCAACATGCAGTTTGAAGGGCTGTTGGAGAGACTTCAGACATTACTGGATCTTTGATAGGGTCTGGTTTTGGAAAGAAAGCAAATGCTCTTCTTGGGTTTGATATGAGGGAGAAAAGAGGGAAAGAGGGAAATGAAAGGAAGAGATGAATAAAAGCTACTTGTTTGGAAGTAGGTAAGCGGCTTTATTATACAGCTAGCATGATGGACTATGTACTGTGTTTGTTTATTGAACCAACGGCATAAATCTAAAAGAACCAGTAGCTCAAATCTAAACCAGCTGTGGCTGAAGGTAGAGGAATGCCAGATACTAATCATTCAGACAGCACCAGGCCATGGGGTTCCCCCCCACCCTCATCATTGTTGAGAAATGTGCAGTAAAATCCCATTTTCTTTGAGTGATGCTTGGGCCACACAAGCCCTGGCTTTGGCAGGCTGATATGAGCCCCACGGAGAGCCCCATGGCTCCTGTGTGTATAAATGCTCTGCTGCCCAGGGGAAGGACAGAGGCTGGCAGTGGGACAGATGGAGCAGGAGTTTGGATGGACTGTTGTTTTTGGAGTGGTTCCTTCCACTCTGTTTGGAGGGTTCTTGCTAGAGCAAGTTTGGAAAGAAGCAATGCTAATGTTGCAGAGACACGGACGAAGGAGCAGGGTAATCGCGCTGTCTCTTTAGAGACTGAAGGGTAGCTGTTCATCAGGAGGGAGGTTCTTTGGAGTGGAAAACAGTGGTCAAAAGTACATCTCCTGGCTAGGAAGGGGTTTTTATTTTGTATTCAATTATTCATATGTGTTAGCTGGTTTGCAGATGAAGCTGCATCTCCTCCTTCCCTCCCTCCTTCCCTCCTGCCAGTGTACACCAGGAGTCTGCAGTGTGGGGTCAGGAGCTGGGAGTGCCCTGGCTGCTGTTGTATGCTGGGATGCTCTTGGACGAACAGGATGTTGAAACTGAGGTATCCGATTTTGGGATCCTTAATTCCCTTCAGGGTTCTCACTCTTCACATTCTTCCACTGCATTTACATTTCTCCACCAGAAATCTTTCTTCCCCTCCTCACTCCACAGTTCTTTGCAGGGAATTCCTGGGTGGGTGCTCACAAATGCCAATGGCCCCTTTTCCTGGGTGGCAGCAGAAGGGAGCTGCACACAGCTTTGCACAGGGGGCCCTGGCAGAACCAGGGAGAGGACCAGGAGCATTGTCTGGATATAATTCAGGCACTATAAACAGAGGCAGCAAGGGGTCACGCTTTCTATTCTCATTGTACCCCCTGCAATGTCTCTGCTAACTGGTGCATACAACTTGAACTCTTGTAAAAATTAGCAGAGAGCACAGTACCGGTGACAGAAAGCTGAACTTTTCCAACAGCAGGCTCTCAATTCGCTGTGTGCGCTGAATCCACTTAAACTTTAAAGAGACAGCCTGCTTCCTATTCTTTCCACCGCTTAGTTTGGAAATGACTGCGGTACTAATTAAAAGCAAATTGTTTAATCTTGTTGCGTCAGGAAGGGAGTCTCTCTTCAGAGAGGATGCCTCCTGCGAAGGGCCCGGCAGCGCGGGACCCCCGCGGGGCGGCAGAGCCGAGCGAGCGCCGCTCCATCAATTACCCCGCGCCGGGCCGGCCGCGGATCGCAGCGCTGCCTCTGCCAGCAGGTACCGCAGCCGCGATAATGATATTTGTGTTGACTCATTATACAATAATCCGAATTTCCTTTGCGAGGGAGCTGCCGGATGCCGGGGCTGCGGCGGCAGAGATGTATTCCTCGCCTCGGCGTTACCAAGGAACGCCGGCACAGCGTTCACCCATTCCAGCCCGGCTCAGCGAGGAGCGAGAGTGGCAGCCAGGAGCATCGGCGGATTTCATGCTCAAACCCCAAAGCTTGTCTGAAATCCACCGTGCGCAACAACTGCTTCATCCCCAAATATCCCATCCGTCCTAGGGCTGAACAGAGCAAACTTCTCGCCCCTTCACCCACCAAAACTCTAGTCGATGCACTTTTCCTCACATGGAGGAGCATTATTTACTTTTTTTTTTTTCTGATGTTCATATCAGCCTGCACTAATGATTTCATATGACCTCAGCATAATAGAATAGGGCTTTTTTTTTTTCGTTTTCCCCAAGTTTACATTTGCACGCAAGGTTGTGTAACAACACAGAGAATTGATTTCTTCCCCTGTATTATCTTTGGATAACATGCATACCATCTTTGCTGTATAACAAAGAAATAGGAAACCTCTCTTCTTTTGCTTCAGGATACCCATATGACACCCTGTTCCTGTATTTACTCTAAAGCAGCTGGACATTGATAGCAAATTAACTAAAAGCCATAGAAGAAGTCCATACCCATTTTCCTCCCTACCATGTGTAAGGAGAATGAGTACAATGCACCTTTTTTTAGCAAGATTTTTATTGAGTTAGATAATATGTCAATGGTTTTAAATTTAAGTCAATTGCGGCAAGGCCACATTTTTCCTGTAGCAGGCCGGAAAAGAACAGTGAATAGAGAAAATTTAAGTCACTGCGGGTTGGAATGGGGTTTGCTGTGTTCAGCTAAAGTCCAGCATAAACTGATGACATTTTGCATCAATTAAGAAAGTATTTCATTAAGGCAGGGAACTAGTATGGGTAGGTAGGGTGGTTGGATGCAGGTATTGCCTCTTCTCCATCAGCTCCCTATAGGGAGGTACCTTCAGGTCAGTTGGTACTGTCCCTGTAAATTCCTGATTTTGAGGGATCTGGGTGTTTTTGAGTTTGGGTGACAGCTGAGCCTTGGCACACTATGCCCTCAATACCTTTGTGTCATCAGCTCAAGGACTGGGAGAACTTTGTAGTTCCCCAGTGGCAAACAGGACAGCAGTACTTCTGGATTTTAATGCTGTATGAAGAGCACTCGAAGTTTCCATTCCATCTCTGTGGAAGATGGGGTACCCCAGGGTATGCTCAGCACAGAACTTGGTGGGACTCCCCTGGAGGTTCAGGATCAGCAGCTTCCCAGCCCAGATGGCCCAGGAAGGATAGATGGCACTGGGAATCACACCTCTAAGGTAGGAGGCTGCAGGAATACCAAAGCTGATGGTCTGACACTTAAAACCTGCACTACAAGACTCTTCTAGAGAAGGGTCCCAAATGCAAAACAGAAGAAGATGGCTTCCCAACAGTTCCTTGGTAAAAAAGCTTTGTTGACTCCCAGTGTAGTGTGGCACACTGCAGCAGGTCTGGCATGGCTATAAAGGCAGGGCTGGTGCTCTCAAAGCAGGTGTCGTGTGTGGTAGGGCAGGTCTGCAGAGCTGCTGTGGTGGCCAGGTTCCTACATGCTCTGTGCCAAGACACTGCTGGGTAAGACCAATTTTTGGCTGCTTCTTTTGCTGTAAAAGGATGAAGACAACTAAACTGCTTTGTACTGTGACCAGCTTTGCAAAATGGTATTATGGCTGTGACAAGGGGTCTCCAGGGCACAGCCCACGTGGGTGTCGCTCCAGTGGAGGGACTGACACGGTCTGAGCTGGATCCTGCACCAGCTTCGTGCTGATGGGATTCCCTCCACCTCGCTGTTACTTTAATTTACAACAGTATAAATTCAAGCCTGATCTCACTTACTGGCTCGGTGTGTTTTTCTCATTCCCTGTGTAAAATGGAGATCTTTTCAGGAATTTCGTGGCTGTAAGTCTGGTGTCCAGCTGTTTCACACAATAACTCTGGTAGAAAGGCTGAGCATCATGGATTTTGCTGTCTGCACCTCTTAGCAGAGGAAGTATTAGTTTTTATGGGTAGCAGCCTATGAAATAATAACTATGTCTTCATTTATTCGAGTGCTGCAGCATCCTAATTAAGCTTAACAATATTATAAAGCATGTAACGTGAACCAAATCAGATATTTTGCCAATTTCAATACTTCTCCTTAATAAACCCGAAGCCTTTCCTGTTTGAATGTCTATCCAGGAAGGCTGAAGTCAAAGCAATATTAAAAACATTGTAACAGGGAGGGAGGGAAACTAGGATTATATATAGACTCCCTAGAATTGAGTCCTTGGTTATTACATTTTGTGTTATTTATGCTCCCCTCTTATAATTCTGTTTTACACTCCTCTTTTAGTATCCATGCTCCCACTTTGTGGGTCACTGTATATCCATTGCATAGTACCCCATGAGCACTTGTAAATGTATTGACTCCCACAATTATAATTTTTTCATTCTGAAGGAATCCACAGCAGAGATAATGATTTTTCTTATTTTTCTGCATTTCGCATCTTTAAACAGCATCTTGGTGACAGTATCTGCTTCAAACTCTCCAGAACTCTGCCATAAAGTGAAGATAGTCTATTACTGTTATAGATTTTATGTTCACTCTGTTTGCTTTGAAAGGGTGTGCGGACATGTATGCACAATGTGTGATTATTAGAAATTCTCTCCTACGTTTGTAAAGCCCCAGACTTTTGTCTGTTTAGTGATAGATCATGGAAACAGAGCAAGCCAATGCCTCATGCATGAATGACCCTGTAGTGTTTGTGCTGATCTTTATATGTTTTTTCAACATGTGAAAAGAGAAGGCTGTGAAGTGATATTTTTCATTTCCTGATAATTGTAGTAGGCAGTTACCCAGAGTGAATGAAGTGAGCTGTGCTTCAAATGTGCATTTTCTGTTCAGATACAATCTTTCATAGCATTAGAATGGGGCATTGCTGCATTAAATGTTCCTGTTGTAGATGGCAAATGTAGAGTCCTCAGTGCTGATAAAGAGCAGGGAGCCCATGAAGTGCACAATGCAGTGACTGGAGAGGAAAAAACAGATGCATGTGAACAGAGGAGTTATTGCACTGCTTTGTGGGGATACAGAGTAAGCAAACATCATGGAGGGACTACTTGAGACTGTCCTGTGTAGCAGGTGACATGATTGGTACTTCTGAGTTTCTCTATTTTTGTTCAAATACCTCTGATTCCCAGACCCAAAAGGAAACAGAGTTGAGGCAGTGTAGGTGACCAGAAATCTTCATTACTAAAATACTGCTTTTTGAGCTTAGGTCTGACTAAAGACAAATCAAGAAGTCACCCAGGAACTGCATCACAAGGTCCACAAGTGAGGATCTTATATGGGGAAGGTGGGACAATCTCTGCCTTGATTCACTAGAGATAAAATATAATATTAAAAAAGGTGGGTAAGACCCTCAGTGGGTACAGGCTAGCTTAACTCATCTCAAAGTCTGTGCATCAGTTTATATCAGCTAAATACTGTGGTTTCAACAAAGGTTAGGTTGAGAACTTCCTGAAAGACCCTCCTCTGAGAGTTAGAGTATCAATTCCTACATTTATTAAAGGACCCAGACCTTGAGTTTTCTCTTAATCTGACAAGTTTAACACTAATGCTCAGGATTTTTACTACCAGGGCCTGACACAGCCTTTCACACCAAGAGCTCCCCTGGCAGGAGCAGTCTCCATTTCATTGCCCATTTCTTTCTGCAGGAAGCTTGCTGCAGTGCCATGCTCCCATGGCTGGCTGGAACATCCTGCTGCTCATCCTAGGCTCTCTTCCACCCCAGCTTCCCAAGTGCACTCTTTGTGCCCTTGTGCCATTTTTATTTTTCACATACTTTTATGTAAAAATAACACTGCCATCCCAGAACTCTGATCCACATCTATAGATGGTGCAGCTGACTGATCAATTTTATTGATTTCTTTCAAGTGCCTCTGTCAAAATGATCACACAGTGCTAGACTGTTTTCCAAACCTGCAGGTGCACTACTGGACTAATACATTATTTTGGTAACCCTACATATCTCCTCCTTTTTAAATTTTCTTTTTAATGGTGTCACCTGCATGTATTTTATTTTTTTTAGGGAAAGGAACAAATCTTTTTGGCTAGCAAATAATTGATTGTATATGTCAAATGGGCTGATTTGTTTGTACATAACAGAAGTCGATGTAATGTGATCTTTTAAAATAGTTGTTCAGGTGCCTAAGTCAGGGGGTGGCTGTCATGAGGTGTAAATCAGTGGTGGATTCAGTGGGTCTTAGAAGGATATGTGAATGGCACTGCAAAGTTATAGCTCAACTGGGCAATTGATTTCAATGTTCTGATAATGATGGGTGAAATAAGGTTGCTTTCAGCACTTTACCAGCACTGTGCCTTCTTCTGTGGAGATTATGGACTTAAGGTTTATGTTTTACTTTGCAAGAATCTCATTGTTATTATTATTATTACTTGTGTTTGTTGGCTCTCCTCGTCCTGTCCCAAGGAGGGGGATGATGTGAGCTGACATTGGTGGCTGGGAGAGCAGATGGGAGTCGGAGAGGAACTGGTTTTTCCCTGCAAGGTAAAATATTGCCAATTGCAAAGGCAAAGTGTGTGTGGAGGAAAATACCTCTTGGAGGGTAGAAGTTGAGCACAGAGGTGCTGAGCATGGTCACAGCAGCCAGTGAAGATGATTATTTCCTTCCTGTGGTGTCCTGCTAATGGTGACAAGGCCTTGTCCTTCATTAACAGCCAGACTACCTGTCAAAGACAACATCCATGGCTGCAACCCAACCAAAACTCTTGGCAGATTTTTCACTTCCTCTTGTTTATTGTTCCCACTAAATCTCCTTATTCACAGTGGTCCTGATGTAAGTGAAAGGTGAAGGCTTGTGACACTGAAAACCAGGGCAGCATATCAGCAAAACATTGTGATAAGGCATTTCCTTCCTTTAAAATTCACAGAGGCTCGGGCAGGGCTATCTCCAGAGTCATGGGTTGGGGAGTTCTGCTCCCCCCAACCTGCAGGGATTCCCCTGGAAATGCAGAGAAGACACCTGGGGTTCTTGGGCTTTTTGTTAGCACCAAAGCTTACGTGTTTCCTGGAGAAATGCTGTGGATGCTCTGGAATTTAACTTAATAAATGCAGATAATACAGTTTCATTAACATATCACAAAAGAGCTGGAGTAGCTCATCTTAATTCTTTAATCTCCTGCTTCTCTTCTTCCCCCTTGTTTGTCTTGGGAAGGGAATGGAAACCATGAATTTCCCTGTATGCCTTGGCCCATCCCTGCTGCTACCACAGTCCCTGAGCTTGGTATCTGTGCTGGTGGCCTCGCTGTGCTGAGACAGTGTCAGTTTACACCTTCCTATTCTGCAGGGAACGGCCCTCTGTGCGTTTGCTTGGGATATAAGAATATGAAAAATTGCTGATCATAGATCATCTCCATAAATCTTACAGACAATAAGTCATAAAACCTTGTGTCCTTACATATGGCAGTAGCCCAGGGACAGCTTCACCAGATGTGAACAACAGCCCCAGAAACAAAAAAATCAGTTGAAAAACTTCTCCCACTGTTTACATTGCCTGGAGTTGAAGCTGTGTCTTGGGAGGGCTGGGGCTGGTGATATTACTTTTCCCTTTTTTCTTTTCTTTAATACCTTAGAGTTACATTGACATGTCTATTGCATGGTGAGAATTCCCCATGCACTTATTAAAAAGCACTATCATTTGTTAACTTCTCCTTTGCATCAACTGCAACAGGACAACAGGCTGCCAGGCTGTAAGGAGGCCTCCAGGTACTGCCAAGTTTCATCCATCTCCCCCACCCAGCATCCCTCCTCCCACCTCCAAACCCAGCACAAGTGTTTTTCTCCCAGGCAGCTTAAAAGAAAGGCAAGTAGGTTATGGTCTGGAAATTGTCTTCTGTCAATAAGAGAGACCTGGTTAGCTTTTTGCTCCCCTGCTCTGCATATCTATCAAGGCAAATTAAAGGAGACACAGGAAGGAGTCTTATTGTCTAATAATCCTGCCAGGTTTTAGATCTCTGCTCATGAATGGAACTGAAGTGTTCCAGCAGCAACAAGCGAAACCCATGTGAAGTTACCAGGCTTTGCTCTGCATTTGCATGTAGTGGTTGAGGCTGGGATTGTTTTCCCCTATGATGTACCTCTGCTTTTATTGTCATTCTCTTCCCTTTGTGACTCTGTCCACAAAAAAAAATGACTGTAAATGCAGCCGACACTTTGCAATAATTCTCTGTGGGGTAAGGATTGAACAGAGGCACTCTGTGATTTACCATTTCAAAGTGCTAACCCTTCCAGCCTGAAACGTTGCAGCTTTATCACAGAGGGGATGTTCTCCCTGCCTGCACACAGGGCTTGCACCACCTTCCCCTGGCGCCTGCAGAGGGACCCTCCCTCCTCCTCAGCCCTGATGGGTGCTGCAGGAGGCCCACAGCTGGTATGGGGAGAGACAGGGATGGAGGACGGGGTTTGCAGGTTGTATTCTCTTCTTCCTACTGCCCTCTAAGCCCAGGGATGCAATTTCCTTTGCTCTCAGGTTTTTGCTCATCCCCTGGCTGCTTCATCTGCCTGTGCTGCTGAGGGGGTGAAATGACCTGTCCAAGGGTCCAGAGATCATCTGCCAGCCTGGGTCTCCCTCCTGCATCCCTGAGTTCAGAGGATGCTTTGCTGCTGTAAGAAAATGGAGATTCCCCTTTCTCTCTGGGAAACAGTAAATTAATGGAGGAGAGTGGAAAAATTTCCTGATCTTGGTAAACATACAAATCTCCCCTTTGCACTTTGCAAAAGTGGAAAAGGCAAATTCTGCTTTGGTGTGCCCCTGGAAGTGCAAATTTTAAGGGTGACTGAAACCAAGTGTGCTTTCTTGGTGTCTGGCTCCTGCTGATGCCAATGGGACCTGAAGCTGAAGCCCTGACATCACTGGGCCGTGGCTGCAGCTTGGAGTACAGGGCTAAGAGGTGCCTCCTTGACCAGCTGGCACCTGTGTGTGACCACTGAATGTTAGATCCCCACTGTCTGCCGCAGGGCAAGGGAAAAACAAAATATGGCCCTTGAAAATGTGATGAGCTTTGGTGGGATCCTCTGCAAATGGGACCTCCTTTCTCATCAGTTCCGCTGCCTTATCTGTTCAGTCACAGTTCCTGACTTCCATGCCAAAAAGAACTCTTTAATACACTTTTTTTTCAATGAAGAGAGAAGCAGTAGAGAAATTGGAGGGTGCACACCTGCAGAGGTTGGTGGAGAGGGTCATGGGGGCAAAGCTCTGCCCCCACTGCTATTTGTGGGTGCCCTGGGGCAAACACTCTGTGCCTGACCTCAGGGGCTGCAGGTGCCTCCTGACCACAACTCAGGCAAGGCAAGCAGCACTCATCTAAGTGGTTGTTCCTTTAAACTTTTCTTTGCAGAAGCTGGTTCACAGAGAAAACAATACTGAGCAGAGGTATCAGAGTCCTGGTACTGCACCAGACTCTTATTTTCTCCCTCCTTCCACTTCCTCCAGTAATTGTATTTCCCCTGTGCACTGACAGCAATTTGGAGTTGGGTGTTAGAGGCACAGATTAGAAATACATCAACCAATGTAACAGTGACTCTAACATTTGTCAAGTGCAATCTGTTATCACTCAAGTATTATTTGTTTCTGGGTTAAATCAGGTTGTATTTAATATTGCACAAGCAAGTAAACCTAATTCCTCCTCACTCTTTTTATAAAAAAAACCCAAAAACCAAACAAACCCTTGTCTGACCTTTTTAAAGAATTGTATTTATTTATCTTGTGGGGGATCATCTGATTTGGTCCTAAGCCTTCTCAGAAGAGTTTTCAACACGTGCTGAAGTGTTGTTAATGGTTTTTACCCCAGCTAGCAATGAAAGTTTTATCTTAAAAATATCTGAGAGCCCAGATGAACCAGTTTTTGGCAGAGGGTGGGAGAGAAGGCAAGAATTAGTATTTGGATGCAATGGTTGAGCATTGAGTAGCAAAAAATCAAGATTTGGGCCTGTGAGCACTTTACTGTGTCAAAATCTTTACAGATTTTCTTTGTCGAGGTGAGGTTATATCCTTTATAGCAACATTTGGTAGTTGCTTTAAATTATTAAAGGTATTTCATAGGGTTGTAGCTCTTGGAGCATTAGTTTGCAAAGAGGGCCCCTGCCTGTATTCTTAAGGTAGGTTAATGATGACTTTCCCAGTGCAATGTGTCCAGGACACTGAGGTTAATAAAACCCGTAGCTCTTCTTCATGACTATCATGGGATATTTAATGTTCAGGAGTGTGCAAGACCTCAGCTTAATGTTCCATATGAAGAATAGTGCTGCCAAGCACTCATCATCCCCAGTGCCGGCACAGGACATTAGAGGTGCGAGGAATGGGCCGAGCACGCTTGGGAAGAGCTCAAGCACCTCTGAACATGGTCATCCTCCACAGAATTGGAATCATTTTGGCTGGAAAAGACCTCTAAGATCAGAGTCCAGCTGTAACAACAGTGCTCTAGGGCAAGGGGCTGGGACTGGCTGCTGGGGCTGTTTGGCTGGTGGTCCGTGGCCCCTGCAGGGCTCAGGGGTTTTGCTGGAGAGGGACGAGCCCCAGTCTCAGTGCAGCACAGCTGATGATTCATTCTGAACTGGCTCAATTAAAGCATTTGTTTATTTGATGTAATCTCTTTATTTTCATCTTTTCTCATCTCCTGCCACCCCCATTTGAGAACAGGAAGGAATTTTTTGGGGGCTGAGGAATAATGAAAGATTCATATGGCAGGGCAGAGTTTGCTCTTGTGAAAACTCTGAAACAAAGGAAGAAAGAAGGTGGGTGTAAGGGGGAGTTAATTTTTCCTTTCCTCTTTCCCCTCTCTCCAAAAAGAGCTTGAGACTTTAAAATAGTCCAGCATTGTTCTGGGACTTAGAGGGCTTTTCTAGCTGTGAATATTGCAGCAAATACCACAGCAATGACAGTATAGCACTGTCTGTATTCTCTCTGTTAGCTGGCTGGACAGGGATTTTTCATTTCATGCATCATTTACAGCCTTCTGCATTGATCTACAAAGTCAGAGCATGTTGCTAGCACAAAGGGAAAGAAGAAAGGGAAGAGATAGGCCTGAATGACAAAGTTCAGATCTGAAATCAAGTCTGTGTTCAAACTTCCCCAAAGCATTGGTTGTGCCTTACAGTTTACCTCGTGCTACAAGAAGGACAGTTCACATGGCAAAGATCAGATACAGGTTTGAGCCAATTTTTAAAGCCCCTTAAACTCCAGAAAATTTGAGCCAATGTTGTATCATAACAAGGAAAGGTCAGAACCCTTGGCTGGAATTTCAGACCCATGAAGTGGTCACTGGATATCTGTCTATTGGGAAATGCTTGTGTTTGCCATGTTTGACACATTTTTCCTGTAAGTGAAATCAATGGGATATTTCAGAATATTATAAGGAGTTTTTCTTCATGTGGAGCTTCTCTTATGCTGCTTCTCTTTGAAATAAGATACAGGTTATCAAAAAATAAAGCAGAGAGAGCAGAACCAGTTTGCTCGTCCCATCCAGGGCAATTTTTTTTTTTTTTTTGAGAAGAAGCACAAACTGAAAGAGAACTATCTTTCATAATTTGTCATATTTTCCAGCTGTATTTCACACCAAAATCCCCTCCTTTGGCAAAATCATGTCTACCAGCACAGAATCAGGGGTTTTTTTTCAATTAAAAAGGTAGCGTTTTGTGATGTTAATTTTTTAAAAACTTCTGTCTAGGCATGCTTCATACTCATGCAATTTTGCTTTATCATAGTAACAAGCATTCTAATCTCGCCCATCTGCTTTAATGAACTGCTAGTATAATCTTGTCATTTTGGTTCACCATACCTCGCCATTCAGTGAGGTCTCATTTCCCCTGCCAACTGCCCAGGGCTATTAATCAGCAGCAAAGCTCTCTCACAAAACCAACCCCAATCAAAAGCAGCAATGCCATGAGGTAAAAAATTTGTCTCAAGCTGCTCCTCTGGTGGCTGGGTGAGTTGTGCAAGTTCCTGGAGCAGGGCTGAGCCGAGGTGCCCAGCCAGCACCCAGCTTGGGGTGAGCCACTGCAGGAAGGACCAGAGTGTCCCTGGATGGAGGTGGCTGGTGGGAAGCCCCCTGGGCTCCCAGCACACTGCCAGGGCAGGAGCTCTGCTGTGCCTGGAGTAGGATCATGTAAAAAATGGGGGGCTTGGACCTGTTGTCAAGATCAAGAGGAATGAGGAGCTTTAGGTACTGCAGGGAGAAGACTCATGAAGTACGTTGGCTTCCTGTCCTCAAAGGCAATTTCCCATTTAGAACCAGAGAGAGAAAATTGTGGACTTACAATGAGAGTCCCCAAAACCCTTTGGTAAAGGAGGCAGGAGGAAGAAAATGCTGCCTGTATATCTGTGTCATATAATTAGTAAAAAGTAGACTGGAAAAGGAGCAGAGGGCCAAGATCCTCCATGATGCTGCCTGATGCCTTGGCAAAATCTAGTGATCACTTGGACAAACCCAAGGATCACTCTGGAGTGGCCCCATGGCCCAGCAGAGGTGGGCACACCCGTGAAGGGCTGGGGATTCAAGATGAAATCATTCTCCCTCACGTGTGCTGTGCACCTCAAAAAGCCCCAGGCTCACTGGAAAGCACCAGCTGTAAGGAATCTGGGTTTCCAAGGAATGGTTCTCCCCACCTACCCTGTTCCCTCTTCCCCAGCATTGGGATTGGGCAATGCTTGCACCACCAGTTAAATACAGAAACCAGGAGGAGATTCCTAAACCACCCACCTCTGGGTGTTTTAGGAAGTGAATGGAATGTCCTCTAAAGGTACACCCCAAACCTTCCACCAGAAAGCTGAACATGGTGTTAGGGGAATTCTTCCTGGCTGAGAAAATGCTCTTGGCCTGTGTCTTGTCCTGGGATCTGCTCTTGGCACCTGTGGTGTCTCCGCAGGCACTCGGGTCAGCCCCTGGAGCTCCCCCGCACACCCAGCCAGGTGCAGCTTCCCCATGGACAGCACCAGCGCCTGGGCTCTCGCTGGGGACCCTTGGGCTGCCCTTGCAGGGGCCATAAAAGCACACCCATGGGTGCCACTGAGTAATGTCAGGTGGCTCTCAGCCTTCTGGTTCAGCAGAGAAGACATTCCAGGCAGGTGTCCAGTCCTATCATGTTAACAAACTGCGTTTCCTTCTAGTCTATGTGAATTTGACCTCACAGGGTGTTTTCTGCTTTCCTTTGTTGAGTATCAGTAATGTCAACCCAAGTAGGTCCTTCTAGGTCATCGACAAATTGCCTCTTAAACTTCGAGCTAAATGACTGGAACTAGGCTTTCAGGTCTACAGAACAATCTTTGATCTGCAAGAAGGTGGCCTGTGCCAGACGTAATGAGTGTTTAGCATTGTGGTTGTAGGAGTGAATGAAAACAGCCCTGTTGTCCTCACTGCCTCCCCAGGTTGCTGCTGGTTGTGGTCAGCTCAGAGCCAATATCAGGTTATGTCAATCATGACTGCAGGAAGTGGGCCCCTGACACAGAGCAATCCCATTCAATAGCTTTCTGTATCACGACTGATCCCCACACTTAGTATAAAAATGTACTGGAAGATTCAGAGGGTCCAACCAACTTTATCTCTTGTCCTATCCTTCTGATCTGATGAAGTTTTCTGTCCTTTACCTCTTCCTTCATGTGCCTCTGGTGGTTTTGTCTGTGGTACAGCTGTAATTACCTTTTCCATTCACCACTGCTTTGAATACAATCTCACTCTGGGTGAATGAGTATTCAGAGATTACAAGGTTTAGCAGATCTGGAATCTCAAATTAGGCAGCCTCAGAATCGTTACCCCAGGAATATTTTCTGCCTGGAAACTTTTGTGTCTGCTTTGCTGAGTGATGCAAGGCCAAAAATGATTTAGGGGGCCATCTCACACTCAGGCCTAATCTCATCAGTGAGACTCATCTTTTTTAAATACCTGGGCAGCAGGAGCCCAGAAAGTCTCCTTGAAAGGGTTTCAAGATGAAGATGGAAGGATTTATGATCTGGGAGACCAGAATAGGCTCAGAATGGGGCTTTGGAACAGAGCAGAACAGAACAAACCGTGCTCTGTTTATCTTCTGTGTTTATCTTTCTTTTAAACTTTATTTTTAGTCAAGTGTCTTCCTAATAGTGGTACGAACAAGAAATTATTATCAAACTTAATAATTAAGACTGGCAAGTATTCCTCCAATCAGTGACTATCTTCTCTCAATCCACTGAGAGGTTTCCTGTCTCTTCATGCTCAGTTCCTCTCAGGTCACTTGGCCCTTGATGCATTCTGGATGAAATGGGAATACTTACAAGTAAGTTGAGCCAGTGTTTGTCTCCTCAGATATCAAAACTGACTCCCAGTTAAAAACACTGTGCTGTTTAAACATATTACTTTAGGTTTTTTTTCATTTTGAACCAGTGTTTCCACCTTTGTCAGTGACACAGACACGTTGCCATGAAAAACCAATAAGAAAGAAGAGTTCTTATCTGCTGTAATCTAATAAGCCGTCAGTGTGGAAAAAAAAGGAGGTCAGCCAAACGCGGCTCCTTTCAGTTTAAAATTCTGAAAATGACTCACTCCTTATTTAGTCTTATAATGAGCTCCCGCCCACTTAGGCCAAGCTTCTAATTTCAGTTGCTCTGGCGTAAATCCAGAGGGCTTCCATTGAAGTGGATGAAGCTCCCATTGATTTACAGCTCTGCAAAGGAGAACAGATCCTGGCCTCAGGTGGGTGCTGCTGCCCGTCACTGGGCAGAGCCCCCTGCTCCAGGATGGGAGGCTCTTTTCAGCCCAGACTGGCTGGGACACAGGCTCAGGGGACCACCTCTGCTCCTGAAAGCTTGCTGAGAAGTTTCTGATAATGCTCTTGATGTCAGAGTAATATCATTTTCGTATCTCTCTGTGTATCGCAGTACCAGACCGTTCAGTTCTCAAAGTCTATATTTTTTCTCTCAAAAGCCAAGGGTTCCTCATAAAAGTGTCAAGTGTTTCAAAAGTGAACATGAGCATCACAGCTTCTCAAAGATTTCCAGTTCAGAATGACTTGGAGAGACATCAGCAGATAGACAAATGTATTGGTTAAGTAATCGTCACTCTTCTAACTTCACTAGCCTGCTAAGAGGAATGAAATTTAATTTGTCTGTATTTTTCAATCATTTTCTCTCAATGCCCCCTCTCTGTTCCTCTGTCTTGTTTCCTGCCATTTCCCATTGCTATTCTGGAAAAGAAACCAGGAGTGTGCTTTAGGTGGCTGACAGAAGTGATGCAGAGGACACTGGGCACTGAAACTCCTGAATGTTTGTGGGAGGCTGCTAAGGCTTGGTAGCAGGGACTGCCTGGGCCCCTTGCCAAAACCCCATCCTGGAAGAAGTTCTTGGAGGGCTTTGAGAGTTACTGAAATCTTGAGGCTACTGTGGTTAATAAAGGTGCTTCACAGCATATCAGAAATTGTTCATGTGAAGGTCATTGGCTTGGGTTAAGGGACAGCATCTACCCTCATGGCAATAAAAATGTCTGTAATAAGCATTTGGGCTGCTGAAAGGGGATCAGGAGTCATGGTCCTTCATACCTGAGTGCAAACCTGTCCAGGGTAAAACAGTGTGGCAGGACAGAGAATCAGGACCCCACTGGATAAGCACCAACTGCACCTTGTGCATCCAGCATTGTGGCAGGAAGTATCACGGAGAAAGTGCTGCCCTCCAGATGAAAACTTTGCTGAAACCCTTGTGTTAAGCAGCTGTATATTCGAAGAGAACAAGAGAAAAGCCTCCCACCTGAAACCTTTCAGGATTGGAGGTGGTCAGGATGTCAGTTCTGTATCCATGAGATGACACCTTCTGAAGTGTTGAGAGCACACAGGTTTCAGTGTTGACTCAAATGAAGAGTACCACCTACTCAAGCACAGTGACATTTCCTGGGCTCCTGGCCTGCCCCTGGTCACACTTGTGCCAGCACACAAGGCTGGCAAAGGCAGTGCTGCAGCACATGCACCAGCCCCAAATATTCTATTTAACACTGACATTTTACTTCCTGGAGAATTGTGGTGGAGGTTATTACTTTGGTATGGCTTAGTGAGACCTCATGTGTGAGACTATAAACATCCAGGGTGAATCGTGCTCAGGCACTTGCAAGCTAAGACTGTCACAACCTGTTGTGATTTATTATGATTTAATATAATTCCTAGAAATTATTCTCTGTACACACGCTGTATAATTGTTTCACAGAAGGGCTGTTCCTAATCATCTGGCAGAAGCAAAGTTCAGGCTGAAGTCAGAGAGTTTTGGGTAAACAGGACAATTAAAATATTCTCAAGCAAATTGCTGTTTCCATTATGTTTAGTAGCTTCTCATGGCAGCTTTTCTATTAATTCTTTTTCTAGCCTGTAAAACAAGTAAGATGTACTCTGCATGCAGGGTCAGCTTGTTGGTAAGCCTTCTGTTATCTGGTTCACAGTGGCTTGGGTCTGCTGCAGAGAGTGATGCAAGGCCATGTGCAAAGCTTCCTTGGGAAATGCTTTGGCAGCCCTGAGATCTGCATCTTTACAGACATTCACTTTATGTAGGACAGTGAGAGGCCCTGATGCTCTGAAGGGTCCAGGTTGTTGTCCTTGCTGGGGGTGGGTCTAAGCTGGAGGAAGAACAGACATCTGAAAACAACTCTGATTTTTCAGAGTTCAGCTTGTGTTCTCTCACAGTTCCAAGAATGTTATAACATCGTCAGAGACTTTCAAAGGATGTTACTCACAAATTTCAGTTTCAAACGTGAACTGCTTTCAGGCATGTTTATTTCATTTGCCTTTTCCCCTCTGTTTCTCCTGAAATCGGTACAGTTTTGGAAAAAAATGCAAAGCTGCTACAGCTATGGGTATGGGTATGCTACTGCATGTAGCACTATTTGTTTGTTGTTTCACGAGAGCATCACTTGAGATGCCTTTGCAGTACATACGCAGACCATAAAATAACATTTCTAAGCAAAGAAGCAGTCCTTCCCTGCTGTAGATGTGACCAAATATCTTTAAAATCCCCTGTTCCCCTTAATTTGTACAGCCTTGAACCCTAAGAGCATTTTTCTCCCAAAGTACTCCCTGGCCCCAAATAAACTCTGAGCAAGGTTGCTGTAGTATCGATACCTCTAGTTCTACTAAACCTGCTTTTACTGTAATTTTTTTTTTTTCAGTGAACAGAGCACTGGTTTTTTGCCATAAATGAAGATGCAGAGAGTTACCCAAGCCCTTGGGAAAGGCTCACGGCAGCTCTGCAAGCCAGGGTTTGCTGTGAAGGTACCTTGAGCTGGTGCCAGTCCCATCCTCCTCCATCTGTCCAGCAGGGCAGGTGAGATGGCTTTTCCTGCCTAGAGGAGCCCCAGTTGGGAGTTCAGGCCAACAATACTGCTACAGGAGACTGAACAAGTGCAGGTCTCTGAGGGCCTGAGTTGAGGCATTTTAGTTCTTTTTCAATTGGTTATAATTAGACATGGACCGGGCTGGAAATTCCCACCATCTGCTTTGAACCCTGCCTCACTAGAAAAGACACCCTGCTCTGAGGTGCCTCTCATCACTAACTGCAGACAGGTTTTCCCTTTCCCTTCATCCCCAACCCCTTTGCAAAATCTTTCTCTGCTCCTATTTTGCTCTCGTGCCTTTAGCTCAACGCCAGTGGTGTTCAAACAAAACTGGAAGCCCGGGCTGGTTTCCTGGAGGCTTTGTCAAAGTGCTTTTGTCACTCTGCCAGCTGCAGACAGTCCCCAGGGCTGTGACCTACTGCCAGCACCTCACCGTATGAAGCTGGGGTTAGAAACGCCAGGATGTATTTAAAAAAGAAAGAAAAAAAGAAAAAATTACCGCTTTTAAATTAAAACTTTCCACATAGTTGATCTTTTGGCAAATAATGCTCTGAAACGACATGCCTGCTCTCCAAATCTAATTGTTAATTGGTCAATCGACCTCTAAGTGACTGGCATATTGCTCTGATCATCTGAAAGCCTTTTGGCACCGTTTCCCCGGCTCAGGTTTGCTGCTCGTACTTGTACAATCTGCTTGCAAAATGTCATCGCTCTGAATCACCGGGGCCAGTGCCAAGCCCTCCGGTGGCCATGGGAAGGGCTCCCTGAGAGCTCCTGGCTCCGAGGCCGGGCTGCCAGGGCTGGGTGTGCAGGATGCTCTCCGCAGGCTGCGGCACGCGGAGCCAGGTGCCCGCACCATGGCAAACCCTAATTTGTGACACGAGATGCAACCTCGCTGTCTGCTCTGATCTTGAGCAGCGTTGCCAGCCCTTTATCAGATTTTAATACAAAACAAGGGCAATTAATTTCTATGCCCTTATCTTATCTTGCTGATCTTACAAGCCCTTTCAAAGTTTGGTTTCTTGTTTCCAGTTCCTGCATGCAGGCTGTGGCACGGTTTTAGTTCAGAAATCTGTAATTCAAACTTCAAGAGCGAACACACTTCCCATGCAGGTCTTTTCATAATTGGTTTTTGGGCTGGTCTGTTCTGCGATGTGTAATTGTTAGCAGTTGTAAAAAGATAACTCACATTTTTAAAAGCCTAACGCTTGCTCTGTGCAGATAAAAACTGTGACAAATTATGTTCCAAAAAAATCATAAAAGTGGAGAGGCATGTTAATAACCAAAGGTGAAGTTTCATCTGAAGGTCAGCAGGAGCTATTAAAGTGGTCAGTAATTCCAGGGTTTGCCAGCAGCGATTTGACCATATCACTTATCTACTTTGGTCCATGCTTAAGCATCTCCCTCAGTGAAAAAATAATCCCCTGAGAGTAACACTGGAGGTCAGAGGTAACTATGGAGAAAAAGCAATATCATCAAAATAAACCAGGTTTTCAAGTACAGACATTCAAATTCCCAGTCCATTAAAATATTGTGACTTTTACAATTTTAACACACTGTTTGGACACATTCTTTAAAATACTGCTTTTCATTATGATCAGATTAAAAAAAAAAAGGGAAGAAAAGATCAAGCAGATCATGTCAAAAAGGATGTAAGGTAAGGAATAGCATTTCACACTGTCTGGTGAGCACTGGGTAATAAAAAGTAATTTTTAGTTACAGAATTTCAGAGATGCCAAAATGGGGCCAAATAATAAGTATGGATATAATGCAAATTTCATGAAGCAGGAGCTGGAATTGCAAAGCACTTCTGCTGTCAGCAGGCTGAGGGAATCCCTCCTGCCTGGCCAGTATATCTGCTGGGTGGCACTGAAATGACAGCAATGGCCTAGTTTTGCTGATTTAGAGCTGGCATCCACCTGCAGGTGATGGGTAAAATTCTTCCTGACATCTGTGCAAGGACTTCAAAAGCAGCAACAGAACCTGTGCCTGTGTGTAGCTCAGTCACTGCTAAGCTGGGTTCAGCAAAGCTGTGTTTAGCTCCTGGCTGCATCTCAGGTACCTTGGGCTAGACTGGGGTTGTTGCTTGAAGTCCTGGACTTAAGACTTAGGGGAACACAGTAGAAGAGCTGATGTTTTTCTTTCCTCTGCCTGTCTTGGCTGCAGGCAGTGGGGTCCAGCTGAGCTTGAACTGTGAACCTACGGCACCCAGGGTAACAAAGTTTGTAGCTTCTGACCTTTCCCAGTTTATTACACTCCTAAAGTTATCCGCATTACCCAAAGACAGCCTCTCCTTTGTGAATTTCATTATAACTTATTATTGTGAGTAAGCGTATCCTGTTGACATTTTTTGACATGAAATAGTCACTGTGCAAGACATTTTCTGTGTGTTTGGGTGACATGTTGAATGTGTTTGCCTGTGTTGTGCATGTGTTATGGAGTATATGCCAGTATGTTTTGGTGTAGTCTGTTAAGTATATTTTAGTACATTTTTTTGTTCAAAAGAAACTTTTTGTGGTTAAACAATGCTTTGATATGTTTTAAAGGGCAAGTGTTCACAAGAACTCGTAATGCATATTTCATGTAAAATCCTGGAACAGCTCTGATAAATATGGATTTTAGCTTGATAATTTACATGTTCAAAACATGTTCTCTCATTTACATGTGAGACTGCAAGGGTTCGCTGCTGCAGGCACTTTTTTTACATATTCAGTGTACTTAAAAAAACCCCATATCCCAACACAAAAGTTGACAAAGTTTAATTTATAGCTCAACAAGGGAATATGTAGTGAGGCATGTAATGAAAATGTCCTGTTTACTTCTGTCATCTTGAATGCTCTCGTTTTCTAACACTTGAGGCAATTCAATAACATTATTGATTCACACCTGTTCTGTAACATTGCCATTGCAATGAGATCCAGCAGAAGAGAAACCACACATCTGCATGCACCTGAGACATGCAGCACTGTGCAATTGAACCTGTTTAGTGTTTAGACAGATGCTCTTCAGCTGCTGTCTTTGAGACATTTGGGTACCTGCTCTAGCCGATACCATGTTCATACACAAGGTGTATGTTGTAGGCTGTGTCCCATACATAACATTTAGCAAATATTGTGTATCATGTGCCTTTATCCCTGTGCTACACAGTAGAAAATTCCAAGCTTTTATATTTTGTGACAGGGGGCTGTAAAAAGGAGGCCCCTGTATTGCAGGGGATGATACAGATGAGGGACCCGAAACTGAACCTTAGGACCAACACAAAATTTTTTGGGTGGTGTTCTTCAGCTAATATCTAAGCTATCCAACCTGCATCATGAACCTGGAAAAGGGAACCAGCAGTCTTGTCAGAACAGGCTTTCTCATCTGCTTCTGGCTACTTGCTCTTAGTGATTCCTGGGAAAATCAAGAGCAGCCCCTTGATGCTGTTTTGGCTCTTACACTGTAATCCAGCCAAAAATCAAAGCACAAGAGGCCCTACAGCCTCTTCAGAAGGGTTGGGATCTGTTTGGGACCTCAGTGGGGAAGACCTTGGGCAAATATTTCCTCCTGAATGGATTCAACAGCACCTGAATTTAATGTCAAAACAACATATTTCTAAAAATATCTATAGGAAGAGCAAGTTCAGGTTGTTAAATATCCCCTATCTGTTCACTTAGTTCCTTCTTGCTATTCTGATTTTCTTTTTTTTTTGTCCCTTTGCAGGAGGGTTACTGAGACACAATAAGACCCAGTGGTGGCAGTAATGGCAGTTTTACAGCTTGCCTTAGCTAACCATTATCAGGCCACTCAATGCACAGAGTGGAAGGCACAATACAGCTTTAACACCCCTCTGATTTCCTTCCTCCCAGGGGGCAAATGCTCTGCAGAGAAACCTCCACACTGCTGACCACAATTGCTGTAATTTGTTAGTCTAATGGGAAAACATACACAGCCTTTCGAAACTGGAAGCATAAAATAATATTGTGTGATACTTTACATAAATGGGGCTTGTGCTTGGAAGCTCCCCTGGTTGAGCTCTTCCCTGGGAGAGCCTTGATTACCTGGATTAGCTCTCCCTGGTAAGAAAAGCACTTATTAATAAATTATGCATCTGCAGTTAGTTGTTGCCTTACAAAAAAGGTTAAAACAGCTGTAGGAGGTGGTATTCTGCATGAGAACCAAATCTGCAGGCTGAAGACTCATTTAGTAATTAAACTTGAGTTACCTAGAAAAAAAACAGTGTGTGTCTGCAATTCTTGGACACAAACTGTCCAAATAAAGAGAATGTTTTGGGTTACATCATTTATCCTCTAGAGAAACTGTCTGATGGCAAGTGACTGATACAGGGAACTGCAGTGAGTGTGATGGGTAGCAGAGGCAGGAGGGGCTGAGCAGCACCTGGCCCACTGCAAAGACAGAGCTGGGTTTTTGTAGGCATCTAAGTCTAATCTGTGTTTCTAAAATGAGTATTTAATTTCCCAAGGGCAGAGACTGATGCTCTGCAGGGTTTCTCTGAACTGTCAGGGAAGACTAAGTCCTACACAGGCTTTTATGACTGTGCACCCCCGAGTCATGCACATACAGGCCTGTAACACCCCGTCTGTGTGCTGTGGATGTGATCTGTGCAGTTCATTTTCTTCTTTTTTGTCAGCTGCTTTCAACTAATTTTCCCTGTGGTTTGCACTTCCAGCACATCCCTGCCTACAGCAGCATCCACCTATCCCATCCTGCATGGGAAGTACCTGTGGCTATCTCCAAAGCCATGCTGAAACTTGGATCCTTCTGACCCTTTGGGTTAGTTAGGGAGCTCAATTAGTTGCAGAGATGGATCCCTCAAGAAATCTGGTTTGCTGACTCAGTATTTGGTGGACTTTTCTCTAGGTCTCTTTGATTTGTTAGGAGGAAGTGTTATTGTGGCAGAATTGCTGTAGCTATGAACAGCAAAACAACCAAAGCTGGCTGCAAAACAGCTCACTGTGGACTCTTAGTTTTCCTCTTGCATAATTCCTTAGTATCCCCTACACATTAGGGGGTTTTTTTACGTGAAAAGAACAATATAGATTTTCTGGGGCTCCTGCTCATTGTGCAGTGTGTGCTGTGGGTACCAGGCTGCTCAGGAGCAGGATGCTGATGCAGGTAGCTCTGTGGTTCAAAAGCACTTCTGTGGAGAGCTTTCCCAACACCCCAGACAGGTGGGTGGGAGCAAGAAGGGCCAGCTACATTTAAATAAATAAATAAACAAAATCTTTCCTATAGCTGATCAATATTAATAACGAACTTGAGTGGCTGAAGAGGATGTATGTTTTGTTCTGAAGGGAAAATGAGGGAAATAAAAACAGAGACAAAATACTCCTGCTACTAATCAGACCTAAAGTTTAATAGCTGCAGAATATCACAGGGCTGCTGTAACTGCTTGCAGTTGTTTGAAAAAGAGTCTTGAGTTTGCATGTTGTGAGTTATTGGAAAATCTCTCTGCCATTAAGTGCTTTTATGAAAGATGTACTTAAAGTCTAAAATGACCAGAGGAAGCAGAGGAACAAGCAAGTCCTGCTGCTGAAGATGCCTGAAAGATAGATTATATGGTGTCATATGGTATTTGATGCCTTAACTGGAAAATGTCTGAGCCAAAAATGAGTTAGACTAGTGAGATGCAAGCTCTTTGCAACTTCCTAAGCTTAGTTCAGGCTCAGGTGTTTCCAAGTTCAAACACAGCTTATCCACTTTGTGCTTGAATAACAAGCTGAATTGGAAAGATATTTCTTCTAATGCAGGAGGTTCTTCTGCTTTGATTGGAGGCTTTTCACAGGCTGGCAAGAAAAACATCAGATAATCAATCTTTTTGTGGTTCCTGCTAGAAACTTATTCAGTTCCAGCTTTCTGTGGAGAAATGGTCAGAGGAGTAAATAAAGAAAAAAATCCGTCTTGCAACTCAAGTACCATAAATCTGAGCATAAATTGAGAAGTGAAATAGTTGCTTTCAAGTCTGAAAGTATAAAAGAAGAAGAAGAAAACAATCAGATGATCACTTAAAAATCCTTGTTACTAGAACATCTTGTTTCCAGTTTTTCTATCTCAAGGGTTCTTGAGACAGTTCTTTTTTCTCAAAAGATATTTGCTCAGAGTAACCTCCACATCACAAACACACTTATCTCTGCTTTATATCAGCCTTAAGGATTAGGAATATGGATCTGTTTTCCAGACTGACCGTCTGACTTACTGACCTGAGCTTGTTCGCTCAGAAAGCAGCACATGATGCCACTCTTGTCAACACCACAATTAGTCAAAACCCTTTACAGGAAACATGAGGCCAATAAGGATGGATAAAATAGGAAATCACATGGTTCATCCATAACCTGCTTGTAGCATGAAGGTACATGGATCTCTCCTGCATCCTCTTGCTGGCTGCAGGCATGTCAGTGAAGAGAGCAATGAGCAGATTGATGGGTTTAGGGTATTTTTCATCTTCCAAACTGTTTCATCCATTAAAAATGAATTTTCACTTCACACTTGGAGAAAATATGAATATTTTTGTCCATCACGCATCTGAATGCTCTCTGCTCATAGAGCATCTTGGAGTCTCTTGGATGGATCATCAAGTGCCTGGATTTGTGCTCAAGTGTGGGGTCCTGGCCTCACTGTCCCCTCCCAGCCAGGCTGGGACATTGCTGTCCCTGCTCTCTCTCCTGTTCAATCCAAGCGTCCTCTTGAAATCTTGACTTGCCCAAGAGGCCAGTCCTGGGAACTAACTGCAAGCTGCCTGTGGAATGCAATGGTTTTAGAAGCCTCCCCTTTTTCCAGTGTGTCCTATACCCAGGGACACCACAGGGCTTTTACTGCTGCCAGCTTTGGTGTCCCAGCCTATCCGACACGAAGGCATAGGGCATCTCTCACTTATTAAACTTGGAGCCACAGCCCAAAGCAAACGACTCCTTTTAGCACACATGGTGCTGGAACTGGTTAAAGTGTCACCAGGGAATACTAGAACTGACATTATTATTATTATTATTATTATTATTATTATTATTATTATTCTACAAGCACAAAAAAATAACAGCTACAGTGCAGTTGCTGAGATGAAGTGTTTCCACAAAAAAAAAAAAAAATTATTTTAAAAAGTGAATTGAGAACTATTCATGCTGGACAGAGAGAGGAACACAAGGGAAATGACACAAATACTGCAGCTCAAGGCAGACTCTTCACTTGTGCTCTTGAGTTACCCATCACCATGCCCCTAAAAATGAGAAAGGGTCAGTACATCAGTGCCTCCATTGGGAGACCATCAGTCTCCCATGGTGTTCACCATCAGAGTATCTCAGCTCTGCCCCAGGCAGGTTCCTCAGCCACAGCGGATCTGCCTTTTTCAGTCTGTACAGCAGTAACCTGTTGTGATTGCAAACTCAGAAAGGAGTGGAATGAATGCTGTGCGTCTTATAACTGGTGTCCAATCCAGCATGAGTTCCTGCTGAAGCTATTCTTGCAGCTGGATATTCATAATCCCAAACCTTTCCTTAGGCAGGGGCAGTGTGAGAGTTTCCCTGCTGCCTTGCCATATACTTTCAGAATCAGAACTGCCTGGTACCTCTGACGTCTGTGCTTTTCTCCTGAATTTGTTTTAACACTGTCTCCAAGTTCAAAGCAGATGAGTGCTGGAAAGTCTGCACAGGTTATTTGTTCTTATATGTACCCAGACTTGGAATGACCTCAGCTAACAGAAGAAAGAGGCAGAAACCATGCAGGACTAGTTTTCTCTGCTTTAAAACGCTCCTGTCTAAACTTGGCTCATTTGGGTGAGAGATTTTTGGCTGAGAGGTTTTTGGTGAGCAGTGCCAGGGGAAGGTTACTGCTGCTCCTCTGGCACAGCCATTTGGATGCAGACAATCCTCTGCAAAACCAAGGTGAAGCGGCAGATCCATTTGCTTTACCATGTCTCTGCAATGCAGAAAATTAAGGAATAATAGAATATTTCCTTTTGAACAGTACTAAAATTTGGTTCTCTGTCCTAGTCACAAGGGCTGGCTGAGACTGCAAGGTACCTCAGGACTCTACTTTCAACTCAGATATTTTTCTGTAATATTTTTGAGGTGGAGTATGAATCCATAGTCATGCCAGCAGTTTTTCTAACTCAATTTGCAGAACTGTTTCAAAACTTACTGAAATTTCTTTCATTGTCTCCTCACGATGTGTGCAGTCTGAGAGGCTGGCTCTGTCTTAAATGGAAGAGTAAAACTGTTCAAATGAAGCAAAATTAGGATGGTGGGGATTTTTATTATTTAATCAGCACTTGATTAATAGATGTGAGTGGACTTGGGATCTAGTTTGTAGTTAGATTTGCCCAAGTCCACCCAAAATGTGCCTACATTCCCAGCCCTGTGGCTGTCATTGACTAACCTTTGAATGGAACACATGGGCAAAGGATCAAACCCGCTATTGCATTTTACTTCTCCTAACTGTAATATGTTGCATCTCCTCTCCCCCAAATAGATACTTTGAGGCTTTGCTGATTCAAGTTAAAAATTAATGAAAGCAGCCTTAGCACTCACAAGTAACCACACAAAAATAACATGGTAAGGGTGAGCAGGGAAAGAAGGGTAATTTCGAGAAAGAGACTGACTTCTGAGCTAACTTCAGTGTGGCTTGGCTTTATAAGGGATAAAGTCACTTCATGACAATTATAACCAAAAAAAACAAGGATAACAGATCTTTTTGCCCCTGCTGTGACTCCACTGTGCTGTTGTTTGGAGTCTGTAAATGTGTAGGACTGCAAGTATGCCCTCCTTAGGCTTACACAATTAGCATGTTGGAAGTCATCAAATTTATGGCCAGCACTCCCAGTAAAGCCCCTCCACTCCCACTCCAGTCTTGCTGCCAGCTAAAATGTTCAACCTCTCTATCTGCCATTAGATTTTCATGATGCTGCTCAGTGCAGCAGGTCACCAGTGTCTGGGTGGTTTCTCCTACCCTCCTTCCCTGTGTGATGCAATCGCTCATAAGACTGACAGCCCATGCAATAAAACTGTTTCAGATATCTATTAATATTTTAACATGCTTTTAAGAAAATTCGGCGTTTTGTAGTTCTGGTCTCAGAACAGACACATGTAATGATTAGTGATACACATTACACTCCAGAGCAGTTGCTCTGTAGGTATGTTCCTTTTGCTTGGACTCATGTTTTAGTGTCTATTACTACAAAAAAAAAAAAAATCCACGTCAGTTTTTTGTTTAGATGTTACATTGGATTAATGAGATGACCAGAATAAAACTACTCCTTTTTTCCCCCCCTAAAAAGAAAGACTGTGATTAAGACTATAGTTTGTTGTTTTTAGCTCCAAGCCTAGGCTTTGCTCTTGCCCTCTGGTACCTGCTCTAAACCAAATGCAGCTGGACTGTGGGTGTGTGTCTGTGGCCCTCAAGGATGTTAGCTCCAGATCCCAAAACAGTGAGAAAAGCTGTCAGGTTTCTGTTAACATGAGGGCTGCTTGCTTTATTTTGTGAAATCCACACCTGCAGAGTCTCTCTTGTTCACAGCCGTGAGTCTGCCCCACACAGGGTTCCCATTTGGGAGCCACCCAGCCCATATCACTCAGATGTTATATGGCCAAAGTTATCTTCCATGGCTGAGAAGTTGCAGCCACACAATGGAGAGCACACAGCATGTTAATAAGAATCTATAAATTAATCTGTATATAACACCTTGCTAACACTTAGGTTTTATAGGGATTGTGAGCTGAAAGCTTTACCAGTCATTCATCCTTTATTGTGTTCATTATGGGAATATGACATCCCGATACCAAATATCTGCACGTATAATAAAGCACCTCAGTGAATTAACTGGGTGATTGGTACAGTATTTCTCCTTTCCACTAATCAGAAGTGTAGGATGTATTACTCCTGATGAATCCTTAGACATTCCCATATAGATAAATTAACTAACTGGCTGTTAATAATGTTCAAGGGATTTAAAATATATTTTCAGTCTTTGATAAGGTTGATTTAAATCTGTAAGCTTGGGTTGGACATACAGAAAGGGTGAAGGTGTGGCTGCACTTATTGCCCTAAGAGAATAAAGAGGGTACTTTTTCTGTCACATATGAATTAAAATACTGGCCAAATATTTTCAGTATTTACTACTCAGAGGAGGTGAAAACAAATGAGTGTCCTGACCACTAGAAATGCCACAAATGCTGGTCACATCAACAGATGTCAAGGCCTGCTTGTGTATTCACATCTTGTAGGTGGCACCACCATATTGCAGGTAACATTTGCTGTAGGTGACAAGGAGAGCTCATCCAGCTGCCGTGAGGAGCTCTCTGACACTGTCCCACGTAAGGGAGAAAACTGGGATTGTTCTAGTGACAGGTCACCATTAATGAAACCTTCAGATTTTTGTCGATGCCATGGTATTAATAGCACAAACATTGACTCAGCAAAGCACATGCTTAAAGACCCGAACAGGAATGCTCTCATTACTTCACTAGAACCTGGGTACCTCATGAAGTCTGTGTGGAATGAGACTGCACCAAAGCAGGTTCTTGAAATAAAGACAAAGTTTGAGTATTTTTCTTTCCATTTTAGTATTATTTTCTTGAGACACCTCAACTATTTATACCAGTCTTTTACACAGTTCTTAAATACATTTGTGGTATCACTGTGCACTCCATCCTAAAGACAACTTGCACTTCCGTGGCAGGTGAAGGGATCAGAACATGGAGAAACCATTTGCCTCTCACTGTGGTGAGAGAGCTTTATATTTAACTAAGATTAAATTGATTCAAATTTGTATTGATATTCTCTTAATGAAACATCATAGCTGAACTCACTTAAGTCCTGAAATGAAGGTGAGGTAAAAACTGTGTGTGTATTTGCACATGTATCTCTGCCCTGCACACACACCTCTGCTCCCAGAGCCAGTAGTAACACATGCTTTTCATAATATTGAGAATATTAATTGTTGATTTGGTGTGTGCCCTGCAGGAAATCAACATCCAGCAGACCCCCTGCTCTCCTGACCACCATCAGCTCAGTCATGGTTTTGTGATGGCCAGCAAGCCCAAGAAAGCTCAGTCATTTTCAGATCATCTTGAACCTATTTCCTGTGAATTTTGCTTTTCCTCTATCCCGTGTCTAGGGCTCATTTACAAAAGAACTAAAGTTGCCTGGGTTTTGTGTTTTGGGAGATAAAACCTGGAGGCACAGAGAAGCTTAGAAACAGCCAGATAAAAAGACAACTTTATTTGTTTCTTTTTACTTGGTTGTTTCGGGGTTGGCTTATTTATTGGAGTTTATTGGGGGTGCGTTTTTTATTATTTATTTATTTTTTAATTTGAAAACATCTCACAGTATTGTAATCTGTCTTTTTTTTTTTTTTTTGAGGGAGGGAGTGAGGTATGTGGCCTGGTTCCTACTCTGATCATTTGGGTTCAGCAATACTTCAGACATGCTGCATTAATGGGAGGGACAGAATCAGCTGCTGTAATTAACTTTTCACTATTTAAAAAGAAGCACAAATATGGTTTGGATGGTGCAGCATACAATGTAAGTAGAAAAACCATTGTAGCAGAGGGAAAAAAATTATCAGGGAGAGGTGCTTTTGAGCCTGTCATAGCTGCTGTGGCTTTTATCCCATATCAGACTGACAGATGAGATAAACACCCCACATTTTAGTCAGATCCTATTGTTTTGTCAGAGTTACTTAAATGTATTTACAATCTCTGAAGCACTTTTTTTATAGTAATGGTAGTGAAGCCCTTCCAGAAGGAATAAAGATGATATAACATTCTCAAGTACCTCTGTCTTCCTAATGGAATGACTTACATTGCAGGGGATATTGTTCTGCTGAGCTCCACTAAAATACATATTTACTAGTCAATCTGGTAGTCATCTTGGCAGTCAATGCCATGATATCACAGCGCTGTGTCTTTCAGGAGAACAACAAAGCAAGCAGAAATTCTTTCTCTGGGACCTTTTTTTGTCTCCATTGATACTTCTATATTTAAAAGAAGCCACATCATTAAATGAGAATGAGCCACCTCTGCTACACAGTGCAGTGATCGTGTTCCTCTTTGGGGTTTCATACAGCAATGAGAAATAGGGCATGCCAGTTCAAGACTGTTGTAAACATTGCACGCAGCTGGTGGTGCCCAGGTACCTTAGCCAGGGCTGCTCCCTGCAGCACAGGAATAGAAGAGAAACAGGAAAAAAGGTGATCAACTGTTTTGAATGAACTGGAGACACCCCTTGGTATGAAGGTACTCCACGCAGCCCTTATTTCTTTTATTTATTGTAAATGCTATCACAAGATATTGTTAATCCTCGAGGAATACTGATGGGTGATCTGGAGTCACACACCTGCATTCCAGGTAATGCTGGGATTTCTGGTCTTCTTTGAGGAACCTTATTCCCTTTTCCCATTATAGCCAAAAGCTCAAGAGAATTCTGCTATTCAGGCTCTCAGGAAAAAAAAAAAGATAAGACAACTGTGAGTTTTCTGAGGGTGCTTTTGGGGTTTCTGAGCTGAGAGAACTTCAACTGCCTGGCACGCCTGTAAATGTGCCCCTCATCCTTGCACAAGAAAATTAACCCAAATATGGGACAGTTTCTGCCTGCTCATGTCCCTTGGGAAGAGATCCAGTTCAAAAATGTCTTCCTCCCTTATCAGCATTGCACTGAAAAGCAACAAAACACGAGATAAACCCTCAAACACACAAAAGCAGCTATGAAAAGCTTTGAAACCCCATTCCCATAGCATTTGATCAGGCTGTTGAGCCAGGAGATCATCACACCACAGATTAAGCAGAGGGCCATTGTGACCTTCATTTTCACAGTGAGGCACCACAAAGTTATTTAGTGCCAGTGCTCCTGTAACGATGACACATTGGGAAAATTGAGTGCTCGGTGGAGCTCTGATTCAGGCTGCACTCTGTGCTTTGCTGGCCTGGCAGGGGTGTGCAGGGCTGGAACAAACTGCTCCACCACCCTCTAGGCTGTTTGCCTCTGCATGTGCCTCTGTCTTGGTCTAAGGTGGGGAAGGTGCAAAGGCTTGAGGTCTCCAGCAGCAGGGAGGAGTGTAGGGAGTCATGGGCATGAGTGTTCCCTCTTGGCACAGCCCTGCTGTGCTTACACCACCATATTCCCATTTACTTGTGGTTTATTGTGACCATGTCCCTGTCAAGGAACACACATGAAAACCCAATAATAAGGAGAAGACTTGACAGGAGGGGGAGCAGACTGAGAGCAGCGCAGGCAGCTCTGTGCAGAGAGTGCTCCAGCTTGAGAGGGAGACGGGACACTCAACAGCATTAAAACAAAACACCTTAATTTTGGCTTCAGCGGCTCTGATAGGTCTTCACTGCTTGTTTACCAGGGCAAAAAGGTGTCAGAGCACATTTCTGGGGTGTAGACAGTCCTGGAGACACCACACTTTAGGTATCTGACTGCGTATGAGGCACACCAGGATTTCATCCACTTCCTTTGGTGTCCTTTTCCATGACAGCACATTGATGCTTGTCCAGAACAGGAAGGGTTTTCTAGTTTTGGAATAAGGAGATGTAGTTCAAGAATTTATATGGAGCCAAATGATTGCAATTATATAATTTGAGCTTTATAAACTGCTTAAAAGAATGAACATCTTTTTTCAATGGAAAAGTGAATGTTTTCCAGAAACTGAAACGCTCTTATTTTGTACCTGTGTAACCTGTGATTTGTTTTGGCAGCTACCTTAAGGTGCTGCCAGCTGCGAAAAAAGCTATTGCATGTCCCCGCCGTTCAGTGTGGGTGAAATGATCTCTGTAGACGGAGCATGTGAATATCAGTTTGCTGCATTTATAAGGAGCTTTAGGGTACTTCAGCATGAAAGGTCCCATAGTAGTGAGAGATATTGTTACTATAAAAACATTTTATCCTGTTTTAGTATGATGGTTTATTGAGTTTTAAAGTACTTTTCATGGCAAGCATATATATTAACAGCAGCAGTAGAAACAGATGAGAATAAATACATGTTTTCAAATCAACTTCCTGGGCCAAATTCCATATGATGTAAACATGGAGTAAGAATGTTTAACTTGGAGACAAATCCCCCATTTTTTTTATAGATTAAATTACAGTCTTTTGAATGATATTATGGCTGGTTTCATATCTGAGTAGGAGTGAAGTAGCTCTTGTACTTAAAAGTTGATTTGGAAGCAGTCTGTCCTTCTCCAGTGTTGCTGCAGCTCCAGGGAAACACCTACAGTCTAGTTTGCCACTTTGTAAAAGTCTCAACAGTGCAAGACAAACAAATTTAATAGGAGAAATACCAATGGATTATAACCCTGAGGAACTTTCTGTGTAAATGTGGCATTGAGATACCACAGAGGGCATGGAGGGAAACATCAGCAACAGTTCCTGTGTGACTGACCACACCTACACCACCCCCTGGGAGGAGAGGGGAGAAACAGAGTCTGTCTCCACACCCCTGTCCTAAAGGCAGGTGTTTATGGAGGAGCTGATGTGAATTGTACAAGTGCTCTTATTGTTTATTGCAAACTGATTTTAAAGGACAAGCTGGTGCTCTTTCATGTCTAGCCAGAAGTCTATACATGGATTTCTGCATGTGCTGGAAAAACCCTCCTTGTGAAGCATTTTTCAACCTTGAAAAAATACAGGGATCAGTTTTGTAAAGGCAAGACAAAAACATTTGCATCCTTTGCAAAAGCCTTTCTCTAATAATGTTGTCTTTCAGTATTTCTATAGAACACTTAAGCAAATCTTAATAATTTTTTCCCTGTTTTGTATTTGCACTACTTTGTTACTACTCCTAGATAAAATAATGCATTAAAATAAGACTGTATTAATGATACAGTGCTGGGGAAATATATCTGAATCTAGTGTTGAAGAAATACATTGTACATGAAAAAATGAACAGACCCCTTGACAAAAAAATTAAAATGAAATAAAAAAATCAGCACGTTAATGAATAATTTAAGTTGCAATTTCTTCTCCCTCCCTCTGACAACTCTGCATCTCTTTACACCCATTTGGTAGAAATCATAATAAAATTAATACAAGTTATTCTTAGTCAGGCCTATAGGTGATATTGAGCATGTGGCAATGCATATTAAAAAAAAACTTGATATACTATAAAAACCCCATCCCTACAAAAAGGTGACATAGTCCTTTAAAAATAACTCTTCCAATCCATTGTGCAAAGACACTGACAAAGATTGACAGCTTTTAGAAAGGTGTAATGTTCCCAAGCCAACTGCTAGCACAGCTCAACAAGATAAAGATCAGTAATTCGATCCAGAGGAGAAGGCTAAATGTTAGAGGTTAAGCTGCTATGTTCCTACTACTAATCAAGCTTCAACACCTTATTTTAGCATCATCAGACCTCAATAAGGAAATGGTGAATTATTAAAGCTCCAGCATCCTGGTACACATTGATGCTCTTCTGAGAAGCTGTGGCTTAAAACATGCTGGCTGTCGTCTTAATTGACACGTGCTGGATCTTTCTGACTAGGTACTGGTGTGCTATTTTTTCTTTCTTTTGCTTGGATACTGGTAATTTAAGGTTAAGATACTTTTAAGGTGCAGTATGCTGCTCTAATGAGGACTTAATGGAGTGGAACAGTGATCGTTTGTACAAACTACACTGGACAGACACCCACTGCATATCAAAACCGAGACACTACAGATCCTGACAGTGAGCTTACTTTTGTCCCAGCCTCCATCAGCACATTTTTAACCTGGTTCCCTAATGAAATGAGGCTCAGGTGGCTGTGCTCTGCACCAGATCTCTTCTCCCCTGATGGCTTTCAAACTCTCTAGCCAATGTCAGCCAAATCTGACTGACGGTAAAGTCCTACAAGGGAAAATCAGGGCAAGGAGCAAGATCTTCAATAGTTGGCTCCTCTGTCTGACAGTGAGCACTGTGATGGGTCTCTGAAGAAATTTTTCCTTCCTGTAAAAGAATTCAGCTGAGAAACTTGATTTTGAATGCTATGGAAGCTGTTATTTTTTATGTAGAGTTGAGAAAAGAGTTTAAGTTAGACTTCATAAATACTTTCAAAAATTCACTATTAGCAAAAGTGCTTTGATTTATTTCAGGGGATGTTGCTTCTATGTATATTATACCATAAGAACCAGAGAGGTTTGAGGGCCAAATTCTGCTTTCATTTCCCACAAAATGCTCCGTTTGAAGAAGACAGGTCAAGTTTCCAGGTTAGTTTTACATAAGAAAAGAGATACACAGAGCTGTCAGAACTGCTTCAGTTGCTCCCTCTGAGCCTGTGAGATGTGCTGCTTGCAGGGACAGTTTCCTTCACTGTGCTCAGGGCATCTAACAGGTCTGTTTGTATTTATTATCAGCCAAATTTCCAGCCAACTTTAGGCTGAGTGTCATTATATTTAATGCAGGGACATAAATTCCATCGATGCTCTAATTTATACTAATGGTAAGTAAAAGAGTTAATCCAGAATTACACTGAGCAGTGCCCACTAATATGCCTAAAATATCCAGTGTGATCATTACTAGTCACAACCCTCCGAAGCTATTTCCTGGCATTTGCACTCCCCAGGGGCAGATACCCACAGCATTAGTCAAGCCAGGCACTCCTGCTGCTACTGCATCTCCAAAAAATACTGCTCTTAGAAAGAGACAATGATGATGTCTGTTTTATTTGCAGTCACATTCACGTGATAAACAGCCCAGGGTTTTTTGCCACCAATAAATGGGAATTTTGTCCCACATATATTTGCAGTACCTTTGGCGTAAACACTCTATTTATTTATTTAATAACGTTCTTTCCCAGTTTTCCATGTTTAAAGTGACTTTTTTGAGGGGCCAGTCTGCATTTTGGGAATTTTCGCTCACAAAAAACAGTATTCTTCCCCAGCTCAGTAAATATAGTTCTTAGCTGATTGCTTCAGTGCTAATTCCATCACTATGACATCCCATCCATGTATGAGATTCAAAGAGCAGCCTAGCAGGGTTATGCTAAAGGAAATACAGGGAAGTCTGCAATTATTGCACAGATTGGTGTGATAGAAATGCAGCCTCTTTGTCCTTGCAAGAATCTTTTGACACCAAAAAAAAAAAAAAAATCACACAAAATGTTCCCATTTCACAAATGAGTCCTCCTGGCATTTTCTATTCGTTCCTGTAAAATTACTGACAACTATACACATTTCTATAATATTACTTCAATCTGCATCACTAGGAAAACCTAAGAGCTTATTAAAGAGATTTATTCTTTCAGTCTTCAAGGTGTAAAGCAGTTTCTTACAAATGTGCCCCATCAGCTTGATGCATGTCTGTGGAAAGGGGACTCTGGCTTAAAGAGGTTTTAAGCGAGCCGTGTTCACTGCATTGCCAGGGTGGTGAGCAGGAGGCACTGGGGCAATTCCCATCCAGCAGCACGTTTGCCATTTAATTCCTTAACAAATGCAGAGGCTTTAGAGACACCTTGTAACTCCACAGAAACCTGGGTACTCACTCTGTGACTGTTGCCGTGCCATCCATCTGCTGTTGTCACTTTTGACCTGCACGTGCATCAATCCACAAGCTGTCTCTGGTGGTGGCTGAAGCAGAGGGCTTTGGCTTTTGTAGTTAACACCACCAGTCACCTCATTTTTGGTTGCTTAGATTTCTCAGGGGGTTTTTTTTATCTATTTAATTTACAGATAAAAAAAGAGATGGGAATATAATCAAGTAGAGCTTGTATTTCCAAGCAAGGACAGTCATTTCTCTTCCAGTAAGACCAAGTCCCACTATATTGACAATGCCACGAAGAAATTAGTGGGACTCAGCAGAAGGAATGCTAGCAATATTGGTCCTGAAATGGCAGCTTGTGATGCACAGGAGAAATAGTCATTTTGTGGAGTTGTTCTCTTCCT
The DNA here is from genome assembly GCF_020740725.1 of Corvus hawaiiensis. Lineage (NCBI taxonomy): Eukaryota > Metazoa > Chordata > Aves > Passeriformes > Corvidae > Corvus > Corvus hawaiiensis. Next base: position 5,883,851 of record NC_063224.1, read on the forward strand.
TCTGCTCTCACAGCAAAAGCAATGAAAAAAACCAACACATATACAAGCCAAGGATCTCTCAGCATTTTAGAATTTAATTATATTGTATATTTTTTGAGTTTTATTTGAAATCTAGAATGCATTCTGCGTTGGCAGTCTGAGGAGAGCTCGTCAGTAATTTAGCAGGCTGTAAAACCCGTTGTAGCTGGAGGTGTTGATTGCAGAAGGGCTCCAGTGCCCAGTCCCTGAACAGAACAGCGACTGCAGGCAGTTTGCAAGTGTGTGGTGTAACAGAGGCCTGAACATGCTCCAGCATCTATCCAGGACCTGTGAATCTCCTTAGCAGGCTGGAAATTTGTACCAGCAGCAAGCCCAGGGCAGCCAGTTTGGGCTGTGTGAGCTGCACAGTGCCTGGTGCTTCTGACAGGGAGGAGCTAAAAATGTGTTCGCATTGCTGAATGGTTTAAGGTTTTTAATCAGTCTTGGAGTTCATAAAGCAGAACTAGATTATCTTGACTATGTTGCCACCTAGAAATTTTCTCTCTGCAAACACCTTATCTTCTAGTCTGCATTACCAGGCAGGGAGAAGCCCCTGGCTCCTGCCATCACTGCCCACCTCCCAGCCCTGATTTTCCTCTCCCAAAGTGGCTTTTGGAGCTGTTCCAGACAACAGCCCTTGGCTTAGAGGATTCACAGGGGGAGGGTGGGGTTTTGTACATAGCACATAAATCTGTTTGTCAGCTCCGTGTCTGGACTCAGTTTTTCCCCAGAAGTGCCTGCAAGTACATCCATGTGTATTTGTGTACAATTGTGAGTACAGACATAGGTGCTTTGAAATCCTGCTCCTAACTGCAGGTTTGCCAGCCAGGTGGGTACTATAGCTCACAGGGGATGGTCAGCAATGAATACTCCCGGTCTGAGTGGAATCCATCACCTGGGAGGGGAAATTATCCCAGCCTCACACCCTTGTTGTTTCCTGACCTTGCTTGGGCATTACAGCATTGCAGGAGCAAGTTGAAAATTATCAAAAGATGAAGCTCTCCTCAACTTTACCTGAGTTTAGTGGTGGTGTGGGAAGAGGGAACAGCAGGGTCTGGGGGATATTGTTCCTGGGTTAAGTCTCCCTCAGTCTTCCCAGCCCTAACAACAGTGACAGTATTTTTAAAAGTAACAGCTTCTCTCTCTGCTAAAAAGCAAACTCTGCTCTGGTTGCATCTCTTTTCTGGGCATGTGGAGCTGTAAAGTGAGGAAGCTCAGCCTGGGAAATAGACTGACTTGAGCTCTTTCCAAATAACGCAGGCAAAGCTGGTAGCGGCAACATGACACTGTCAACAAATTGACAATTCACATTCCCTCATGTGGTGTCAAACAGACACTGCTGCACTTCCCTGTACTCGCTCCAAACGGGTCCCCCTGGGCTGCGGCAGCACGCAGCAGCTTCACCACTGGAACAGCCAGCAATGGCAGGGCAGCTGCCAGCTCCAGCAAACCCCACGCACCCCAAGAGGGGATCCTGTTTGTTCAGCTCACGGGGTCTTAGCAAAATATTAGTAGAACCTATGAAACAGCATCATCTCTGACTGCCTCAGCAGCCCCCGGCAAACCTGGTCAGAGAAGGAGCTGCAGAATGTCACTGGAAGGGATGGATCCTTGCTCTGCTCTTCCTAAAGCTTTGATACAAGAAGGAGATAGTTTTTGCTCAGGAAAAGGCTGCATTTGGGGCTTATAAAGCCATGGTGGAGAGGTAATCAGTCTCTCCTGGTGATACTGGCAGAGTAGAACCAGAGGTGGGATGAAAAATGCGTCTCCAATCTCACTGTTGGAGCCTTTTCCCACCTTTCTGAAGGATGTTAAGCTTTGCAGGGTTTATCTCCAAATTCAGTCATGGGAGCTGCCCTCCTGTTTTTGAAGCAGGGTGAGTGTGCCTTGGCCATGTAGCTCCTGTGGGCAGGCAGAGCCCTCACACCCTGTTACAGTTAAAAATGGGGATGGTTTGAAAGTGTCACCCCTAAAGGAGAGAAAATGCCTTATCTGCAGGTGCCCGGTGTGACCCCAAGGCTCCTGCACAGGGCAGGTTCTCCAGGGGAATTAAGGTGGTTGCAGCCTCCTCTTCTATGGATCCATGAGTCCTGTAATGGAGGTACAATTGGCTCCTGAATTGGACAGTCTAATTCTCTAGTTTTTCAGAGTTACAGAGTAGTCCCTTGCAGATACCTGTTTGATACAGAGGCTGCTCCTCACTTCTGAAAACCACGCCAAATGCAGAAGTCTAACTCAACATTACAGTTGTTAAAATGCTTGTCTTTTCCTTCTCTGAGAAACAAATTTGTGCTATTACAGCTGTATCCATCATACCCCTCTCCCATTCATTTTCTGCCAATGCTTAACCCGAGGAGTTTGACAGAGGAAGTGAAACACAAGAGCAGTCACCAGTGGTGATGATCTGTCCCCGAAGCCTGATTCAGTGAATTGAACTCATCCATTCAGGGAACAGAAGCATTCAATAAGACATGTGGGCCCATCTTTTAAGGTATTTAGGTCCTTAACTATTAATGTTTCCAGTGTCTGCTAGGTGTTCAGGCACTTTCAAGAGCAGGATCTGCCTGGTCCATGAAAAACTGCTTGCTCTGGAACATTCAAGCTAACTTTTGTGGAAAAGCTTACCTCTGCACTTACATTGTGATCAATGATGTGGGTTAGGATTAATTTCAACTAATTTTGGCCATGGAAAAACCAAGTGTCCCACTTAAGCTGCTCACCTGGGCTATCTCTACAGCAAAGGAGAGCAGGATCCCTAGAGGATGAACCAACTCACCTAATTCCAACATCGACCTTTGGGATTGGGTGAGTTGTCTTCTTGCTGCCCTAAGAAAACCTAGGAAAGCAGTTTAGGTAAACACCAAACTTTTAGGTGACTAAGGCGAGGTGAAATAAATCCCTCTCACTGCAAGTACTTTTAGGTAATGAATAATTTCAGGGTATTTTAATTTGCTTGCAGACACTTCAAGAACCGAAAATGAGGTAAAATTAGTCATGTGGTTAATTCATTATGTATAATTCCCCTAGCTAGAATCAGGGCAGAAACCTGCCCAATAAGTCTAACCTCATGACTCCCACTGACATTTTTACAATTTAAAGAAAGCAGAAAACTCTCCCAAATTGGCTTTTCACCTAGTCCCATGAACCAATTTCATGTCCAAGATTAAAAGACCTGAGCTTGTATGAAGGTTTGAACCAGAACTTTTGCTGTTTATGGTAATGCAGACAATCTTACTCTTAATGAATAATCTGAAATAATCAGAAAAGTATATCAGGAACACACATCTGAAACACACACATCCAAAAACCCATCCATCCAGGATAGGTTGTTTATAAAACTTGCTAAAAGGTGTTGAAATAAATTCGTAAGAGGTAATCTTATCAAGAGAAAGTGAAGGAGGGGGGCAGAAATCTTTTATTGCCAATCCAACTTCAACTTCTTAGAGACAAGCAACCAGTCTCTTGTTCTGGGAGGTGAAGTTCACTCAAAAATATTTTCCACATGTACACAGCAATTGCCTACAAAATGTGCCTGCTGGGTTTGGTACGACACACCAGCACCTGTTGGTCTCTTGGAGGCACTGGCAGAGCTGTTTCCCCCACACTCTGCCTCCCTTCCCTGCACTGGGGGTTTGGAGATGCTGTGGGTGACCTTCATCCTTGCTGAGTACTGAACCACAGTCCAGACATATCCCAAATGAAGAGCTTGATATTCAGAGGAGCCCAAATTCTGGCTGGATCCCACAGATGGCAGCTGGGAGCCTCTTGCCTGTGCTGCTGTATCCTGTGGCACTGGTGACCCTTCTGTGTGTGGGCAGCCACCCTCTTCCAGGGTGCTTAAAAATACACCACAAAACCTCCCTTGGTTTTGAACCTGTGTGTCTCCATTGATGAAGCACCCCCTTGGTCCCTGACCTGGGGTCAATGACTTTAAAGGACATTAACTAGCATTGACTGAGAGATTTGCTAAAGGTCAGGGCTTGAATAATTCAAGGCCCATAAAGATTTCACTAAAGTTGAGGCCCTCTGGGCAAGTACCTAGTTCACGTGGGCAGGGTATCCATATGTCCCTGACAAATGGGGATGGTGCTGCTCACACAAGTGGTCTGGGGAGGCTTGTCTGGGATCTGTATATCTCTGCTTTATGATCTTGCAAGATGGAGTTCTAGGGCAAAGTGAGATGACCAAAGAGAGTGGCAGGAGAGAAGGAGAGTTTGTTTTGTTGGCAGAAACCCGTGTGCACTTTTTCCATCCAACTTCTTCAGCTGTAATGACCTCTGCAGTTCACACAGTGTCCCATCTCTGCTGAGCACCCTTTGGTTGGAGCCAGCAGCATGATGGCCAAACTGCTTCTTTCTGCACTAAGGAACTTCAGAACATGTTGTTCCTGGTCCCAACAAAAACATATCCCCAAGATGCAACAGGATAATTCCACAGTCAGTGTTTAACTTGTATTGAGAGCACGCCTTAGCGGGTGGGATGTTCTGCCTAGTGTCACCCTGTTCCTCTGAATGGAGCACAGCAGTGACTGGAGGAGGTATTCTGAGCTCTGTACTAAAATCCAGTCTGAAAATACCATTGAGATGGAGCATGTGTGTCTTGGAAGAGCCTGTCACTTCATCCCCTTAAGAAAAGACGATTGACTTTAGGGAGTTACAGGCCAGGACTTAAACATTCAACAGATCTGGGTGACACCAAAACCACCCTACATTATTGTCTAGCTCCTATCTGGGGCTCCTGCACTGGGGCACATCTGTCCCAGTGGTGCTGAGTCCTTGGGTTACCCTGGAGTTCAGGCAGCTGCCAAATGGACTTTTGCACAGACAGGGAAAAGGCAGAGGTCCTGGAGCAAGGCAGACAAAGAGGATGCTTCCTCCTGAGCTGGAAGATCTTCACAGCAGCCCATGCCTGTTCCAAAGGTTTCTCAAAAAATTGGAGGAAAAAAATTGCTGGTTAGGACAGGCTTGTGAGTTTTACAGGCACTGTGTCTTGTCCTGCAGCCACTCTCCTCCCCTTATGTGTAGCATCTCTGCATGAAGGGTATCCCATGCAGGGTAGGGCTGGGTCTGACAGGCACAGCCTGGAGAGCTGTTTGGGAGAGCAGGTTGTGAGAAAGCTGTGGGTTAGGATGTGTCTGAAGGTGAAGGAGGTCTGCACTGTCAGATGCAGAGGTGAAATGTGTCAATATTTTACCTTTCTTTGGTGGATGTGACTGGTGAGAGGCTTTTCTGTGTCTACTTTAGGCTTTTCTAGTTCACCGTATGATACAAGTTCAGCCCAACAATGCATGGAAATAGATCTACAGGCTTCAATGAGGCTACTCCTATGAGTAAGAGCTACTTAAATGAGTAATTGTTAGCAGTCTTTGTGTCTCTGTTATTTTAACTTTGAGTAATTCAGGAATGACTGTAGACGTATCCGTATGATGACAGTTCTTTCAATGTTTTCATTCAAAGCTCTTCTGAAAAACAGGTGATGCTGTCTAAAAAGGGCATTTTATAAATGAACCAGACAGTCATTTGAAATTGTGTTTTCTTTGTTTGCTGTTAATAACAAAAGCATATCTCTTTATTTGAAATTTCTCCTTTCTTTTTTTTTCCTCTGCTGGAGCACAGAAAGCATTCACAAGGCTTTGTGCCGGGGCTGGGGCTGGAGCTAGCTCCAGCACCAGCTGGTCATAAAGCTACAAACACGGATCTATATGCTTTAAAAATCAAGAGAATTGCCTAGACAATCATTGAAATGGCATTTGGTTCAATTCCATGTTAAAAAAATATTTTGAAAGTTTGACCTGGTGTTATAGGGACTTTTTTTTTCAATTCTTCTAAGACTAATCCCAGTTTACCTTTTTTTTCTTTTCTTTTCCTTTCTTTTTTTTTTCCCCTTCAGGTTCAACCCCTTTTATCACACTAAAGTGCCAATCAATATTGTGAGATAGATGTTACATCTTAGGTTTTTATAACATTACTTGTCCCAGAAGGGATACTGTATCTTTAAGGAAATGGACCCGATATCCTGTTTCTGAAGGATTAAAACACTTTAAAGAGACAGAAGAGGCTGTAAACCCCTATCATATTCTTATTCTCTCTTCATTATCTTGTCCAGTATCTATCCCTGCTGAGTAAATCTGGTTGTGTGTTTCTCCAAAGTGGTCATAAGAAGAAATTTATTTACTTCTCTTTGCACTGGAGGGGCATTACTGGGTTTCAAGGCTCTCCGAAGTAATAAAGATTTTGCAGTGTGTGCAGAAGGAGCAGAAATTCAGAACTTCTTTTCCCCCTCTGAGGTCGTTTGGCCAGCCTAAAGGGGAGACACTTCTCATTTTCTGACAGGCTTTATTTCCGTAAGATTTTCCAATTAGCAGGAAAAGGTCACACTAATGTTAGTGCTGTGTGGAGGAAGGGGGATCCAACTATGCAAACAGAGATCTCCTTGAAAGGACAATATAAAAATACTGTATTTTCCTTCATTTCTTCATTAAAGCTGGGAGGGGAGAGGTGTGGAAGTGGGCACTGCCTGACGTGTGTGTTTGCCAGAGGGGCAGGGACGGCTCCCTCTGGCCTGGGATCAGCACTTTCACTCCGTTTCTGGACCTCACTTTTCTCTGTAACAGCAAATTGCATTCACCCCCCTGTCTGTGTGTTTTTCCACCTGGGTGGAAATCAGGCAGCCCGGCAGATTTCCACCCTGCTGGGGCGAGGGGCAAGGAGACAACAAGCACAGAGCGCGGTTTTCCTCTTGCTCCCGATTGATTCTGGAGAGGAATTGCAGGTGGGGTTTATTTTGGATGGTTGGTTTGGGGATTTTTAATCAAGCTGAGCTGAAAGCAAACAACGCTGACTGCAGGCTTTCCCCTCTCTCTGCTCTTTGAGCCCTGCTAGAAGCATCTCTCTGTAGCTCTCCTGGCAGCTTTTGTTTTCCATGCCGGCTGCGCGTCCCCACGCACGTGCATGCCAAAAGCACAGGAACTTTTTCCAGCGAGGTGAAGAGCCGGGAGGTGTCAGGACTTGCTCACACTCAGCTTTCAAAGAAGCCTCACATTCTTCCTCCTCGCAGGCAAGCATCTGTCTCTATTTTTATAGCCCGGGAACAGCCGTGGCCCCAACTTGTGCCCCTTTCTCCACGGAGGGGCCGTAGCATTTAAATTTGGCTACGGGCATGGGGAGAGGCAGGTGCACAAGTCTGAAATCTCTCTGCAGGCATTGAAGTGGTCCAGCTCCTCCCCAGCATATTTCCTCCTTAAACACATAACTGGCTTTGCAGCCAGGGAGCTGGAAACCATCTCAGGAGTCAATTTGGGCTTGAAGGTGTTGTATTAGGGCAAACAGAGCAGAGTTCCTACTGACACTCCTAGGCAGACAATTGTTGCCAGGAGAGGTCCATGGGAGATAAGAAAACTGTTAATTTTAGGCTGTAACTTGCTGAACAGCACACATGCACACATATACATGTGTGTATGTGTGTGTGCGTGTATATATATATATCTATATAGTCACCAGAGAATTATTTCACAGGAAATTAAATATTTGCAGCTCTCCCACACCATTTCATATCTTGCCAATTCCCATAACCCCCTTTTCAGATCACCAATCCCTGCTGGAGCCCAGAAACTGTCTATCATAACCAGAAGTTTATACACTGGGAAACATTTCTGCATCAAATCCTTCACCGGAGTAAGTTGGCAGGATGCCACCAAAGTCAGAGCCGTTGCAGTGATTTACACCAGCTGCAGATCCAGCCCAGAGAAATGTGAACAACTCAGTGAGCTTTGTGCATCAGGGAGTTACATGGCGAGTCCCTGAGATAGTAAAAGCTAAAATATCCTGATCTCCCAAGGAGCTGATCTGAATAGTATTTTTTTCATCCACATTAAGCAGTAGGCTTAGGCTGCACCATGGAAATCATCCCTTCCTTTTGTTGAAAAGTGATGTTTTATCTTCACTGAGTTTCCACTCTGACATTTATACCAAATGACAATTAACTTTCCTTTCCCATTAATCAAAAGTAATTCTCTTTCTGACGGCGTTTGGCGCTTTTGTCTGGGCGTGTGTGTAACTCTGCAGCCCTTCACATGGAGGGACTCCGTATTTTTGCAGGGGGACAGGGATCTCCCATGTGATTTCCCTATAAGAAAAGCCACTGCAGGAGGGCAGTTTGTGGGGTTGGGTGAAACAGGGACTCATGGGGAAGCACTGAGAGCAGGACTTGAGCTGGGTGGGAGCATGGGGAAGGATGGTGGCTCCCCAGGAGCAGGGAAATCCAGCACTGCTGGCTTCCAGGGAGCAGCTTGCACTCACAGAAAACAGCAGTGGAGCAGGGAGACAAAGCAGATTCCCTTCACTGCCTTCCCCTTTCCCAGCAGAGCCATGGAGCAGCTGTCAGGCGTTTTTCCCACCTGCACCTTCCCCTTGTTCGGGTACCTGCCGTGTCTCTCTTCCAGCCCTCTCCTCAGGGACCAACCAGCTTTAGTCCTAGTCACAGGAATCTGGGTAATAAATCCCTTTTAGTTGTGGTTTGCAGGGTCTGATGCTCCTCCAGATCCCCTGCAGAAACACAAGAAGATCTCTTGCTCGTGCTGGAGTGGGTGGCAGTGCTCCCATTTGCTTTAGTGGCACAGGATCAGACTTCACAGGGGATTTCTAGTGAACTATTTCAGCTGGGAATTAACCAGGGTCATATTTGGAAGAGAAAAAAAGAAGAGAATGTTTTCTTTTAGTTTAAATATGAAGCAGCAATGTTGCTTGATTTTTTTAAGTAGATGTAAAAGAGAGAAAAGGTGAGAAACCTCTTTTTTTAACAGATTTTATGCAATGTCTGTATGATGCATCAGTGAAACCAAGAAAATTGCATAAATGTTTTAACCTTAGAAATATAAATTAACTTTCATAATAGCCCTCAAAATAGCCCTGTCTACTGCAGCACAGTTTGGAGAGGCGTAAGCTGACGTGCAGGGATGCTCCATGAGTCACTAATTGAGTCAAGTGCAGAACCTCAAACCCTCATTACCAGAGTTGCCTGTAGGTTTGTTTGCATCTTGAGGTAAACTGAAAACCTGCGAAAAAACTCGCAGAAGTGCTTGTGATCAGTGAAGCTGAGATTACTGTTCTGATTTCAATATTCTGTTCATATGCTGGAATTCATCCAGCCACCTTCCAAAAACTTCTACATTCTCACTGATTCAATAAACCAGAAATTTAAACCCCAAAGGTGTTTGTTTAGGGAATGCATTCCTAGAGACTGGCACTCACTCTTGGTCTTGGTTTGCAAGTTTGTTCTACTTACCTTTCATGTACACTAGCAGCATGTTGTCAACACTTGGTTTGCAGGGATGTTCAGGAAAATGAACGTTGGGTAAAGAGTTGGAATTTGTTGCGTGGCTGTGGTGATTTGTGATAAGTGGCTGTGCTTTGGAGATAGATAAATTTAATAAACACTCAGGGGATATAAAATAAATCAATCCCTACTGTTTATAGGATAAGACATGGTGCTTAATAACATTAATGCTGTTGTACAGAGTAGTCAAGAGCACGTCAACATCCTGTTTTTATCTAGACCATAGGAACTCACGGGTATTAGAGAGCACACATTTAGCACCAGATGTAGCTGTAGGGTGACCCCAAGCCATAATAACTGAATGCCATTCAGTCCTTGGATGGCTGGATCTGGCAGTCAGTGCCTGGTGGAACTGGTGCCTTCCTGAGCTTTCAGGTATGAGTTTGCATTTTTACTTTTCTCTCCAAAATTCAGCTGTTTGTAAAGCTTAAACCTTGGCGTGTCCACCTGCTCAGCTGGCTCAGGCCATGGCTCCCCTGCAGGGCATGGCCAGAGCCCCACGCTGAGCTACATCCGACCCAGGACTTGATGGGACATTGTTATTTAGCTGAGCTGGTGGTTAATAAAAACAAAGCCAGACCAGATGTAGAAACCTGCTGGAGAACCTGGATTGTTTCAAAGATTTGACAGCTTGTGGGGCTGTGAGAATCCCTCTGCTGCAGGACTACCCCAATCCTCTTTTGTTGTGTGTAAGGCAGCTTCAAAAAGGCATTTGACATCTTCAAGTTGTTAAAGCTATGCAATGATGCACTCTTTTCTTTTTAATACAAGTGAATGTTTTAAAGAACATTTTTCAGAATTCAGAGAACATATCAAAACCAATGGAGGGCATATGTGTAATGACATTTTAAAAATCAAGCAGATAATTCCTGCTGGATAACTCAACATTGCCAGCACCACCTTGAGTACACAATATTGACAGTCACTTTACAAATAATTGAGTTATCTGAACAAACATGAGGAAAAAAGATGCAGCTATTACATTTTCTGTAAAGGGACATTGATGTTGGTCTTTCTTTTTCATGATGCCTCTAAGAAAAAGTATTTCTTGCTGTTACAATACATGCAAACAAGCAGAGAGAGATTTGCATTGAGTTGGCATTAGTTTTGTTAGGGCTGCCAAAACTGTGGCTCTCTGCAAGTGATATGTTTCACATTGCAGCATTCCTCTCGAAACTTGCAGAACTAAATAAATAATGGCACCGTGGATGAAACTGGAGAAAATGGAGCAATGCTCAAGCCAGGTGCCTAGAATTTCTATCCAGGCTGCCAGATTTTCAACAAATTAAACTTTTCAGATCCAATTCTGTAGTCTTTATGAAATTTTGATGCTAATAAAGCTTTGAATGGAAGGAAGTTTTTGTCTTTACAGAGTGCCAGGGATTTTACATATAGCATCTCAGCCAGTACCTGTCAAAACCAGTGGAGAGACTACTGCTGATTTTTATAAGCACTGATGAGGCCAATCTTGAGACCTTTTTGTTCCCTGCTCCCTGTTTGCTGGATCTGATTTCTCGTTGCCTCTCCTGTCAGTGCTTGGGGCTTTGTCAGCAGCTGACCATGCTGACCATGATTTTGAGAAGGTTTCTTCTATTTCTGACTGTTTTTATTCTTGTGAAACTTGTGATGTAACCTTTAATTGTACTGGCACAATTTTAACTTATAATTATATAATTATATATATATATATATAATGTCAGGGTTTGCTCATCAGCCTTATTTGCAGATAAAAACTGACTGCAGATGAAAACCTGTATATATATCTTGTAGGGAAATTTTAAAGTTTGCCTAATTTCAGACACCTGCCTAAATTCCTTTACTGAATAAGGAACAGTTCAGGCATATCCTTGCAACCAGCCACTTACCTATGCATACTGAACTCAGGCTGAAGTAGGTGAGCAGGTAGGAAACACATCTCTCCACAAAACAACTCCACACTCTTTAAAGAGGTTCAGAAGAAACTTCCAGCTTTGCAAAGTCTGTATCTGTGGCGCTCTGACCTCCTGGCAGCAGCTGCCCACTGAGTGTTGCTCTTGGCTGGAGTTCTCCTTAGTAATTTGGGTGATTGGATGAACAGGCATTTCAGTGACATAGACTAGATCTTCGTGCAGCAGCCCATCAGATCTAATCACCTGGCTGTTTTCCATACACACTGAGTGATGCTTTCATGGGGAAGGTTAGTGGAGGGTAACTTTTAAAACTGAAGAACAGGTTAAGTAATGGCTGTTGGATCTTGGCCTCAAAAGAAGAGAAAGGATTACTTTATTGGATGTGGAGCTAGCATGATGGTGACTCTTCAAAATCTGAGTTATTCACTCCTCTGCAGATACATGAAGAAATCTTGCATTCACCTGTACCATCACAGCAGTTCCAGCAGAGCATGTGCTAAGTTGCCATGTAACCTTTGCTTTCTTATTGGGCTTGAGTGACTGGACAGACTCAGGAGCTGCAAAATTCAGCTCCAAATGCCTGAGTTGAGAAAGCTTGTTAAGTCCTTTCCAGACAGAAAACTTTTACAGACTGTCTTTCAAACTTCATGAAAACTTCTTTGGTCCACAAAGCTAAATATTGTAAGATACACATTTTGAATGGTTGGCTCCTGGGATGGAAACTGAAAATCTGAAGTTGGGCTGTCTTAGCACAAAGGGACAAGGAGCAGAGGAAGTCTGAGCCCAGGTGCACTCAGAAGAGGATTTGTTTGAAGGCACCCTGAGCAGTTAGCTGGAGTTTCACCTAGAAGAAGATAATGAAAATAGAGTATGTTTTCACTCCTTGATGTCTCTAAGGTGCAGGTGTCTTAATGAGAGTTTCAGGGATGCTCTTTATCCCCAGCTTGACAATAAAATATCTTGTGTCTTTCCCCAGAAAGTGGAGATACTTGATCCTCTAGCCTATGCCTTGGCTTTCCTTCTTCGGCCACTGATCTGCAGCAGGAGTTGTTTTCAGGGGCTTTGATTTTGGGTAATGAATTACAAATTCTTCTGTGCAGAGAAGCCACCTAGCAAAGCCCATGTGTGTTGGGCTAGTCCAGGATGTGGTGTAAAAGTTGCCTCCTTGAGATATGGGCTGCTTTCCTCCAGAGCAGGGCGATGAATCTGGCCTGCCTACACACCACATGAGACTTTGAACCACAGTTTGGTACACCATGTACTAAAGAGTTCTTCTTTGATGAGAAGGAAACAGTAGTTTGTTTGTGACTTGATGGGTATATCAAGTACAATTTGAAAAATGACAAGCAGGTTAAGCTCCTCAGGAAATCCAGGCAATGGGAGGTCATCTTTCTGCTGAAGTGCTCAATCTTCCAGGAAGGAGAAAGAGCAGAACTGGGGAGGACTAGGAAGAGTTAGATCAGAAAATTATTTTAATGCCTTGAGAGCTCAGGAGCTTTCAGGCTCACAGCTTTGGCCTTAGGCACTTCATCTGCCAGTCAGGCACTCACCTCCTCTTTTTGGAACTGATTCTTCCTAAATTAAGAGTCTAAGTGCTGTAATATAAATAAATAATAAAATTAATAAAAAATAATAAAATTCAGCATTAAAATTGCCATTGGGAAAACCGATAAAAGAAAAAGCCACCAACCATGTAATGGCTACTTTTAACCACTTAACATACAGTTTAAATCTCTAAAGAGGAATAATAATACATTTATTTCTGAAGTACCTGAAGTTGCCAAAGGCACTCAGGGTGCTCTGCGATATAAAACCGTTTCTAAAAATAAATTAGCACATTATAAAAAGGCTCTGTGTAGTGAATGTACTTAGTGAGCAGGTGAAATGTTTCTGACAGAACATGTTTCTCTTGGAAGAGGCTGGTCCACTTGAACTGGATCCGTTTAAGGGGGTGTCCACTGTGAAGCTAGCCAGGCATTTCTGGATTTTTTAAAAAAAAAACTTCTGGAGGTGCCAGCTGTGGGGCTGGAATGAAAGGCAGATGGTTGACGTTGTTGGGGATGGAGCCTCTTGGTCACGCTCTGCAATGCCAGGGATGCAATGCCAGGGATGCAATGCCAGGGATGCCCAGGTGAGCCTGGGCTCCTCCACAGCCCGGAGAGAAAAGCCCTCCCAGCCATGCAGCCCTAGGAGCAGGTATAGAACCAGTCCCTTTGCCTGCTGCTCCTCCCCGGGAACCCAGGAGGGCAGCAGGGTCGGGAGGCTCCAGGGCCGCCTGGGCGCTGCCGTCCGTGCCCTGCGGGCATCGCTCCCGGGACGGAGCCCCGCGGCAGCGCCTCCGCCCCTCCGCAGCCAGCTGGCAGCGACCCCGGCGTGGGGCCCCGCTGCAGAGCGAAAAAATAAAGCCAGGAGGAGGATTCCCGAGCTGTGGAAAGGGGAGACGAGGAGGAGGGTTTGTTGTTACTTGCGGTGGCTTCGTTTGTGCCGAAATTCCTTCCCCAGCGAGCCGCGCGTCCCCGGCGGCAGCGCTGGCCGGGCTCCACATCAGCGGCTGCTGCTCGAGGCTTTTACGAGCGGCTCCCTCGCCCAGGCCCGGCCGCATCCAGGCCGCGGTGATGCAACATCGCTTCTTGGAAAGGAGCGGCTCCGGCCCGAGCAGTTTCCAGAGGAGCTTCTTTAGAAAACTGGCTGCTGGAAAGGGCCTGGGAGGGAGCCGCGCTGCGCTTTCATCTGTGTCCTAGGGCCTAATTGAGTTGAATACAAATATAAACTTATAACAGACGCTTCAGTCGCTCTCTTTAGCTCGTCTCACAAAAAGCCGGTTTAATGATCTTTCTGAAGGCTGTTTCACTGAGGCAGCAGAAAGGCACCAGCTTTACATCATTACTGAATAGTGCATAAAGGAATTATTTAGCAAGATGTTCTGTTTGTTAATAGACCCAAATCACAGTTTCTTTTACCAAATACTGCTTTTATTTGAGGTCTTTGAATGAATTTCATTCAAACAATGCTAACATCTGATGATAAAAACCACTAATGAGAGGAAAATCATCCACAGTTTTGATCTAGAGCTCTCATTAATTCCAAACTTTGCTTTTAGTTCGTTTTGCTGATCAAATCATTAGAACAGTTTTTATTGCTACTTTGGCTCCCTCCAAAGAGAGTCAGCTTTCTACAAGCTTAAACTCAGTTCTCTTTGTTTTCCTAACACTGAGTGGCATCACTCAAATGGAAGAAAGTGGTCCAGAAGGGAACTTTATCCAATGCCCAGTGAAGAGACCCCCAAATCCAGACCCAATAAACCTGGGGACAGAATTTGGTTACTTTCTCTTTAGGTCTTGGACCAAACACCTCAACTGATACGGTTTTGGTTTATGGGAGGATATTTTTCCAGATAAAATACGGAAGATGCTTCTTTTTCTAGGGGCATTCAGCACTGCACTGTGGAAATTTTTGCTTGATGTGATGATTTCCATACTTGTTTACACTGCTCCTTATACCTATTAGCACGTGCTGTGCTGCCTTGAAAATTGCTATTAATTGCTGCATAATTTTCTGCAGTAGTACCAAACTGCAAGCTGTGCCTTTTTTTTCTTTCTTTTTCTTTTTTTTTTTTTAATAAGATAAAAGCCTCAAATTGCCAAGTTTGAAGATCTCTGAAAGTTTTTCGTGATGCTTTCCTCACGTCCCTGTCCAGGAGCTTGAGGAGGGATTGAGGGGTGGGTGCATTGTACCAAATAGATACAGACAACATTCAGTGGTGATACCATGCCCTATCCAATTATCCAAATATTGTGCATGAATCCTTGCATCCTTTTCCCTTGCACAGCCAGAATTGTTGACATATCCCTGGGAACTTAAAAGCACATGGAAAATATAGTAAAATATAAAAAGGGAAATCAGCAAGGAAGGTTAAAAACCCCCTGCCCTCCCACCCTGGCCTCCACCATGGTGCAGTAGGACATGGGTCAGGCCTTCAAACTGACTCCCCAAAACATTTGCCCTCTTAAATTGCCCCTGCCCTGGAGGCTGGAGGCCAGGTCATTGTAGTACTTGAAATTTATGAAGATTAATGAAGAAGGCAGTCATCAGTTCTGTGTTAGGAGACCAGGAGACAATTCAAACTACATTAATGGCAAGAAATAGAGAAAGTCATGAATTTAAGGGATAGAAGTGAGGGGGTTTGCATGCTTGTGTTGTAAACTAATTCACATTGCCTTGCACTGTCTCACTAGCTGATTTTTTTCCCCTTTAATTTAGAATCTGCTTATTATGTCATTTTAATATAAATATAGATGTAGAACAGTGAACAAAAGGCTGTATTTAAGACAAATGGGGAAAATAAACAGTGTTGCAAAATCAGCTTTTGCTGGTGTTTCTCACCATTCCCTTTCCCAGATCTTCCTGCACCAGTTCAGCAAAATGAATTATTGTCTAAACCATAGAGGCACTTTTAGGTATAGGTGGTTTACATCATGAGCAAGAAAATGTCCTGAGATCTGAAAAGAAGGGGTAAAATAAAAACAAAGTTGTACCCCTCTGAGTTCAGCTGTGTGTTTGAGAGGTGGCCTGTGGGAAGTGCTGGCCACAGATGAGTGGTAGGAGCTCATTTCCAAGGGACTGCACTGACTCATGTGGTTAAGTGGGAAACCAAGATTCACAGCGCTGTGACTCCAGCATTTGTTCTTCTTTTGGCATCTTCCATTTGAAACAACTTTGCTGCTCAACTTGTTCAAGAATGATCCTGGCTTTGCTGGGCTATGAGGAGCATAACCTTTGCCCAGCTGGGGATAATTTTTCCTCTCAAATTCTAGAGCTTATGGCCCAGGTTCTCTTCATACCTTAGATTTTCTGCAGTGAGAAGATGCTCCTGTAAGATCAGATGAGGTTTTTTTGGAGACTCTTGTTGGAAAGCCATTTTTCCCAGTGCCCAGTGGTCATAAGTGTTTAAGCTTGGTATCTAATGTGAAAGATTTTTACAAAAGCAATATTATTTGGCTGGTGGGTCTAAGAGCTTGTACTCTTGAGCACCTTCTTGAAGGCTATAACCTCTTCTTTCAGTGTCCTACACCACTCAGAGTGAACTTCTCTCCTGCAGGAGACCCTCACAAGGCCCTGTGTGCAACTCCAGTGAGCTTGAGCTCTGTGTGAGGGATTTAAGGGGGAGTCAAGTCATGCATAGACTAACTTGAAGTGAGGCGTCTTCATTGGTGGGAATTTCGTCCTACCCAAATTCCTTGCACTGGCAGATTTGCAAAGCTTAGCCTTACAGGTCAGTCTAAGTTTTATGTATATTCTAGCTGAAGGGAGGAAGAAAAGCTCTCCTTTAACCTAGTTTACTGCAAAGTTTTGAAAAAACAAAAAGTAAAAAAACTTCTGTATAAAATTTTTTAATTTAAAAAATAACTTCTGCAGGGAAGTGAGGCACAAGTTGAGCAGCAGGGGAAGTGAGTGCACTCCTCTCCTAAAGCTGCCTTAGCAGAGAGATGGGAGCTTGGCACAGAGCACAGACAGCCCAGCTCAAGTGTGCTCTGCTCAGTTCTTCAGGCTGTTGCTTCGTGGTTTTGTTTGTTAGACTGAATGTGGGTAAAGCTAAAGCAAACACTGGTATTCACTGGAGATTGATAAGAGAGAGGTCACCTCTAGTAATATGCAGTGGAATTATTCTCCACAGAGCTCAATTTTAATTATATACTGGTTTAAGAGTATTACTAGCACAAAACCCTGCTACCTGTTTATGCTTCCAAAACCTAATGGAGTTGTATTGAATAACTGAAAGGCCCCCAAATCACACTGACAACTTGTCTTCTAAACTCTGTTATGTTTTGTCTTAGCACAAGTGCCAGTGCTAAAGATTATTGATGCAACTGCTTGCTTTTAGATGCTGAATCACATTAGCCTCCCTCCTGCCCTCCTATTTCATTAAGAATCTGGCTGCAGACCAAAAAATGTAATGCCTTCTTCATGTAGGGCCCCATAACTTTCACAAGCCCTAAAAAAACAACTGGCAGTGCATTGATTTCCCTCTTGGTTTTTTTTTTCCCTGTTCACTTGTTAGCTTTTGTTCTGTTCCTCTTTCATTCTTTTTTCATTCTTCCTCTTTCATCCACTGTCTTTACTTAATTCTCATGCTTTCTCTTCCCCTCCCTTTTTTTCCTTCTCTCTCTTTCTCTCTCTCTTTCTCCTCTACCTCTTTTTTCTCATGGAGTGGTGGGAGAGAAAAATAGAAGTAGGAGGAGGGCAAGAGGTCAGCATGTGAGGAATTCCAGTGTAGCAGACAAAGCCAAAACAATAATGTATGTTCATATTTTGAATCTGATATTTTTATATATCTGCTCAGAGCAGAGTAATTACAAGTTGTTATTTTGTTTTTCCATAGGCTATTTTTTTTTTTCATTGTTTCAATTTGAACAAGTCAGAACTCTCACAACTTAGTTTCATTCAGAAAAAAAAATATCCTGTACGGAAGGATCTGCTAAAAGCTCTGCTGGAGCAAAGAGCAGAGAGTGACCTTACTAGAAGCAGTGGGACTCTTGCCAGGGGTTTGGATGGGGTCAGGATTCCCCCCTCGATTCTGGATTCCAGCCTGGGAATTAGGTCCATCTGGCCTGTAGGTGCTCTAGGAGATGCCCAGAGCTTGGCTCTGATCTTCCCAACAGGTTCAGATTTTAGGCCCAGATGTGGAGTGCAGCAGGACTGTAAGAAATGAGGGTTTGTCCAGTTTTGTGAGGAAAATAATTCCTGCAGAATCATAGAATGTTCTGCGTTGGAAGTTTCCAGAATGTGACTGTGTACCCTGCCTTCATGTGCCTGAGGCAAACAGATGTGTCCACATGGGTGCACAAGCAGGAATTCTACCAATACATGGACCTTTATACCTTCTTTAACTGACTTGCTGCCCAAATTTCTCCTGCTTGGGCATCTAACTGCCTTCCCAGAAACAGGAATAAAATCTTCTAAGCTTCCTAGAGACATAGTTTTAAGTTCTTCTTTTAATAGACTGACTCAACATTTTTGACAAGCTCTTGAAATCAGTATTTCTCCCCAAATAGAGTAACTTGTGTATTCTTGCTGTATTTTTTCTTCCCCCCCAGCATGTCAGTGTGTTTCCAGTCAGAAACAGAAAGCAACCCTGCATTTATCATTTCACCAACAGTGGTGTTCAGAGCTAAAGCAAATCAAAATCTTTGCTGAAGAAAAGTCTTGCAGTCACATAACACCCATGTTAATATCTTGATTTGTTACTTGCTGATTTTAAGGAACATGTTTGTTTATTTTTTGACTGATTTAGTGCTATACAGCCCAAGGCATTTACTGGTATAACTTTTAAAGTTGCTTCATTTGGAACAAGTTTCACGTAAAGATCATATTAATTAGGTCCTACACCTAAAGTTCATCTTAATTAGCATTGTTTCTTTCCCTGAGGTTCTAGTAATTTGTTAGAATTCAGCGTGGATATTCTGGAGCCTTACAGAGGGATAATTAGTCAACTGTTCCTATTTGCACTGCCTTTAACGTGAGCAGGATTAGGCCTGCAAACCACGGCGTGTGACTCGATACAACCATGGCAATACCATTAAACATTTTAATAAATCTCTCTCACAGAAATACCCATAAATGCACACATGCATGTGCATATCCAATCCCATTTATTCTGAATAAGGAGAATAACTCTGCTGTGGCAGTTGTTTCTCATGTACCATTTATTTTACCCATGTAAATTAATTTAGTTGTTTTTCATAACCATTCACATAATTCATTTCACAACTAATTTCTGGGACTGGTTTGATAGTCAACTATTATCTTTTTGGACATATGTACCTTCTTCTAATTTCTTGTTGCCATAACTGAGCAGTTCCTTGGTTCTTTATGTAATATTAAAACAAGTCCTATGTCCTTAAATAGGGATCGAAGTAAAATAGGAAACTTTTAGTGGAAAAAATGCTTCAGACTGACGTTGTACAAGGTCTGTACGAGACCTGTATGAAGTGTTATCATGTTTTTTGGAATTTATTTTTGCTGAGTAGGGAAAATTAGCTGAAACCCTGTAAAAGTAGTGTATGAAAACATTTCCTATGACAAAGTACAGGCATTTAATACTGCAACATATGGCATCATATCTTCCCTAGAGTAACCTTGAATAATATCCAGACAGCTGTAGTACTGGATTGTATAGAAAATATTAGGATTTTGTACGTATATATGAAAAGCACCACTAACTGCTATAACGAGTGCAGCAGCAACAAGGCCTTCAGACAGATTTCTCCGAGTGTCAGAATATTTAATGCAGATAGATGCAGAGATGACTTCCCAAAATCACTGCAGAAGTTTAGTTTGGAAGCTCTAGGTGCCTTCTAGGTGCTGTCACAGAGCTGGACCTTGTGTGCAGGTGTGTGAAGTGACATGCTGACGAAGTGCACTGTGTAAGAAAGGTCTGAGTTTTGGTTTAGGTGATTTTTTTTGTTGTTGTTTTTTGCATAACTTGTTTTCAACATGAATTTTGTATCTTTTCCTTAGATACAAGGAAAATATCTCCTTAGTGCCTGGTAGGCGCTTAGGAGAAAGCAGCTGATTTTCCTAGGCTCATTTCCAAATACCTGAGTTCTGTATCTCAGAGGAATTGAGGTGTCAAACTGAACTCTGCATGCAGGTACCTCAGTCAGATTTGGTTTTGTCAGTTATGGCTGCTGGGAGAGGGTCAGATTCGGGATGACAGAATGAGACCAGATGAGGGTTTTCTGTGTGCATGTCTGTGCTGCAGGCAGGGACATCCTGTCACCACCTGGAGATGCACTCCAGATTGCTTTGGTGCCTTCGTTCCAGTCTCAATCACATCCAGGGTGCAGTGAAATGAGCTTCATCCCGGGCTGACAGCAGAGGAACATCACTGCGGCCTCCAGAGAGCGTGGCCATCTCTTGCTGAGGTCGTGTCACTGACGGCTTTTCTGTGCTGCCTCCCAGAGCTGGCCCAGGACAGACTCTGTGAGCCCACACTGATCGTCCTCCCTGCCCATGGCACACCCAGGGTGCCCTCGGAGCAGGGAAGGGTGCCCTGGGTCTGCCCCTGCTCCGCTGGAGAGGGACCGCTGTTGCCACGCACCAGTGCTGCCCCCGGGCTGCTCTGACCGAGGGCAGCCACACACTGACCACACTGACCACACTGACCACACTGACCACACTGACCGCACTGACCACAACAGCCACGCTGACCACACTGACCACAGTGACCCCACATCGACCTCATGCCGACCACAACAAACCACACTGACTACAGTGACCACCCTGACCACACAATGACCACACACTGACCACACACTGACCACAACAACCACGCTAACCACACACTGACCACACACTGACCACACTGACCACAACAACCACACTGACCACACACTGACCACAACAACCACCCTGACCACACACTGACCACACGCTGACCACACTGACCACAACAACCACCCTGACCACACACTGACCACACGCTGACCACACTGACCACACATCGACCTCATGCCGACCACACCGACCACAACAAACCACACTGACCACAACAACCACACTGACCACACACTGACCACACACTGATCGCACACTGACCACACTGACCACACACCTACCACACCCACCACAACAACCACACTGACCACACACTGACCACACACTGATCGCACACTGACCACACTGACCACACACCTACCACACCCACCACAACAACCACACTGACCACACACTGACCACACACTGATCGCACACTGACCACACTGACCACACACCTACCACACCCACCACAACAACCACACTGACCACACACTGACCACACACTGATCGCACACTGACCACACTGACCATACACCTACCACACCCACCACAACAACCACACTGACCACATGCTGACCACGCTGACCACAACCACCACACTGACCACATATCAACCACACAAATAAGTATGATAAAAGGGCAAACCTAAACATAATTTATTCACTTTTATTCCAGAGTTTCAATAGACTTGTACAGATGTATAGTGAGATGAGAGCACAGAATGCTAGACATAAAACCTCTGGGCTCATGTACAATATGAGATGCAAGAGTGCCTTTCTCCTCTGGTCAGTGGAGAATTATCATTTCTCTCACCATGATGTATTTAGTTCGTTATTATGTTGAATCAGAAGAAAATTATGTGTTTTATCTAGTGACAAAAGTCATGTAATGATTTCTTAAATATAAATGGAATTAGAGTGGTAGAAGTGAAACCTAGGTGTTTTACTTCCCCCCATAACACAACCTGAGAAGTCTCCTGAGTGTGGTTAAAATATCTGAGCTGGTTTAATGGAGCTTGGCACACATTTAAAAGAGAAGTGGGGGTGGCACCGACCCTGCTGTTTCCCATCAAAGGCCAAGAAAGATGTAGAAGGGTACAGCTGGTGCAGTTTCACCCTGTGAATTCAGAGGCAGCACCGTTCACACCTCCTGGGCTCTGCCTAAGCCTTGGGGGAAGATTCAACCTGGGAAAGCTGGGTTTGGCCATCGGAAACCAAACTACAACACGACTTTCCATTCCCAATGCTGGAAGTAGAGCTGGTGTGGGGTACCTCCTGCTTTCCTCACCATGGGGAATAGTTATGGATATTTCTGGCCCTACCAGACTGTTAGGGGGTCTTTTTCTGGCTGCTGAGGTGCTGTGAATTGTCAGTTCTACCTGCCAAATAAAATAAACCAGGATTTTGTGAAGACACTGGGCCATAAAGCTTCTAAGGTACTTTAGAGATTGCAAAGCACTTGCCACCACTGACAATAAGAAGCTGGATAGGTATGCTCAGCTTTCATGGGTTTTTCCTGTTTTAAACTATGATTTTCAGATGAATTATTGCTTCCCATAGTGCTTCATGTAATCTATTCATGTGATGCTGGCTCAAGACACTCTAGAAATAATTTATTCCCAGACATATTAATTTAAGTCTGTCTGTGCATTCACCTCACTAAAGCACAATATAAGCATGTTCTCTATGACGTCCTGGAGAAAGAAAAAGGTTTTCTGGCAGGGAGATTTGGACCCTTTCAGTAGAATTGCACTTAAACACATAATATGGATTTCAGACTTGCAGACTTTGAAGAGTGGAAATAATCAATTTGCATGACAAGATGAAGTCCTGGAACTGGGAGCTGGTACATGGCTCCAATATGAGCAGAGGTTCTGTCTCCTGTAACCTAGCAGGCATCCCTGGAGAGAAATGGAGAGGAAAATTTTTGGCTAGAAAATGTAGAAGTCAATGGAACTGTAGCCATTTGTTCCAGCCGAGAATTTGTGCCACAGCAGTTTTCCAGGAACCTAAAGTGAAATATATTGCACAGCAGCACTAAAATAAATACCCTAAGGGTAATGGTGGACAGAAGAAAAGCGAAAATCTTGTCATTCCACTTGAACTGAAGATGACAACATTGCCATTTCATTTCATCTGTTTACTAATTCCTTCCTTGAACACAGCTTTGTTGTGCAGAGACTTCTCCAAAGAAACAAATATCCCCAGAAAAAATTATCTACTGTTTACTTCCCTTTTCTTGTCTTGGTAATACAAATTTCGACTCTCAAAAGTTTTTGGATGGTGTTAAGCTTGTCAGAGTGGTACGTGAAGATATAACCAAGAGCAATGAGACTGAGCCAAAGCAAATGTTGGCTGAAGAGCAGGAGATGGTCTGTGACTGAGGGCCCTTACAGGATGGTGCATTTTCCCAAGGGAGGTTATGGAAAAACCATCACTTGTGACAACTTTCAGCCAAACTGGACAAAACCTTTGAAAATATATTTGAGGTGGTGAAAGTTTTCTTCAAGGACGTGGGAGCTAAATGATCCTCTTAGTGACCTGGCCAGGCTCTCAGACCCAGCCTTGTACCTCCACACCCTGGGGCAGCAGGAGTTTGTGCTCAGGGCCTCTCACCCTCTTTGCCACACAAGGAGGTTGTTACTACATTTGTCTGGGTTTTGCTTGTGAATGCTGTGGAAGCAGGAGTTCAGTGTGTAACCCCTGGATTTCCACAACTCCCCCCACCTCCTGTGGGAATGGGGAGACAGAGAAGCTCCGTGGGATTGCTGCCCTGGCGTGATAAAGGTGGATACCTCCACACCATGCAGGAAATCTGGAATCTTCCTGAGTTGAGAGATGAATTTCAAAGTCTAAAGCAGGAACCTGACAAGCTTCTGCTATTGCTGTCCTTCCTCCTCCCCCTGTCCTTCCTCACACTGTGGCTGGACAAACAGAGTTTGTACATCCTTAGCTGTGAACCCTTTTTTCTGAAACAGCATATGTGAATCATGCCAGACTCTTGCATTTTAAACAACTTTCCAACTGAAATTACAGCAGAGACAAAACACTGAGCATATATAGGTAGAGTGGGTCCCGAATAATGAAAAATGCATAAGCCTAAGTCTTTTTTTTTTCTGCCTTTTAATACAGATCAGGTAAATTCCTAAATTCCATTTTCTTCCCTGGAGATTTACATACTGAATTTTCTTTTAAGACAGAAGAGAAGGCTGCTCTGAAGTGGGTGGGTTTTGTGCTGAATGCAGTGATAAAATGCTTCCCTCCCATCCACCCCCAAAAACCCCTCCATAGCTCCAGTGTGACAGCAGATAAGTAACCAGGCTCTGAGAGGTGAAAGCAAACCACTCCAGAGCCCCTTGGGAAGAATAACCCCTTTGGAGGGCATTTTGCTGAGCTCCCTGGTTAAAATCCGTGGCAGCAGCCAGCCGTGCTGCTGACACAGAGAGCTGGAGCAGTAACAGCTCATCTACTCAGCACCTGCTAGTGAACACTTGTTTCTGCCAAGAGTAACTTGGTACCAACTTCAATAATATCACAATGCGGTATTTAAATAATTTGACAAGGCTATTTGGATAACTACCAGGAATTGCTCAAGTCAGTAATTTTCCTTTTGGGAGACTAAGTCAGGATCTGCGTTTTCTCAAAGATAATATTGCCTCGTCCCATCTCTGAAAGAATTTTAAGGCATGAGTACATATAGAGAAAGATAGATATTAAGTGTTGGGTTTTTACATTGTGGAAAGGCTGATAGTGAAGCCCAGAGCAAATGGGTCTGCTGATACCCCCCTCCACCCGCCTGGCCTCGGAGCTGTTCTCTCCCTCTGTCCTCCTTCAAGGACAGCAGAAAAGAAGCTGTTACTGTGGAGGCTGAAGCTTTTTGTCTTCAGAACCAAGCCAATGGCTCACTAGGTCCTGTCTTGCTTCAATTCCTCCTTAATCCATTCCAACATCACTTTGGGAAGAAGCTCCCAGGATAAAGGTTGCTCTGTGCCTCGTGCTGGTCCAACCACTTCCAGGTAACCTGCATCTTACAGGCTGAAAAATGCAATTCTAGACCAGAAACCAGGGAAATGCATTAAATTCTAACACCAGGTCTTGATGTTCACCAAATGTCACTTTGCTCTCAGTTTTCCCTGTCTATGGACATAGTTATAGAGGGCAATATTGAAATTTCCCTTTGTATTTAAATGGAGGTGATTAGTTACCTGAATCTTGGAGAGAATCTCTCTCAAAACATGAGAGTTGGACTTTGTGACAAGGCTGCAGGGGCCTGATCCACTTCCCACCCAGCTGAATCCTGACTGTCCAAACTATGAGACACACCTTGGGACTGCAGAGCGTTGCCGTATATTAACAAAAGGATTGGTCTCATCAGCATTAGGCTGGCAGAGACCAGCCAAAATGCCACTGTGAGGTCATGATTTTGATTGCTTTCGAACTCGTTTTCTTGATTTGAGTTTGCTGACACTGACGGCGTTTGGAGCACCCTGGTTCATATCCTCACGTTCCCCGACTGTCCGGATGCAGGCGTGATGGATCTCCTGGAAGCTGGGTGTGTGTTCCAGCTGCAGCACCAGGCTATTGACCTCAGGGTATTTGCATTATTAGTCAGTTTTCTAAATCCTTGGAGCTGAGTACAGAGACAATAAAAGATTTTCCATTTTGCTGGAGCTTCGAGTTGTCTATTATGAATTTTACGAAGCACTCAAAAGGCTTCGCTTTCAGCCAATTTGCTACTCTGGCTATATTCTGTCTCATTTCTTCACAGAAAATTACTTTCTGCCAGCTAAATACAGTATGTTGATGACCTGTTAATTTATGGCATACATTTGGAGCTGGGAACAAATTTATAAACAAACTTTAAGTTCTTTTTCCCCTGTGAATTGTACCAGCATTTGTTTTAATTTCCCAGTAGTCATGCTTAATGTGTCAGAAGCTATGTTTGACTGCTTGTTTTCCTCCAAAAAGAAGGAAAAAAAAGGAGAAATAACTAACTAAAGTTCAGCTCCTGTCAGGTATTATAAGCAACACTTTGAAATGAGGTATGAATCCAAATAAAATATTTTAACTTTGTAGTATTTTACCAAAATCTGGAGGAGAAAAGGTTTACTTACTAAACAATCATTTGAGCTGCAAACCTTAAAATATTCACCAAGGTCCCATAAAGTTAAACAGAAAAGAAATATCTATCAGCACATTTTAATAGAAAGCAGAAGTCCTTTCTAGATAGTATACAAAAAAAAACCAAAACAGCGCAGCTTTTAAAGGTTCTTTTCTCAAGTGATGCAGGAAAAATTCCTCGAGCCGGTATGGAAACTAATATAGCTGCAGGTAATCTAAATTTTTGGCATTCATTTGATGCTACAGCAACCCTGGGACCAATCCTGGGAACTCTACTTCAATTAATATTACTAAAGTCAACAGAATTCAACACAAGAGAAGCAGCAGGATGGCACAGTGTGGCAGCTGGGGGCTGCTGCCTCCACCATGGGCCTGGTCCTGCCCTGGCTCCTCTGCTCCTCCTGCTTCCAGATGTGTTAAAAGTGTTTTACTCCTCCTGCAAAAGTCTAATCATTTGCTCACGTGCCGCGTCCTCCAGCAGCTTTCCCGGAGGCAGGATTCTCACACGAGGAAAAATGTCTGGGCAGAAGGGTTTTTCCAGGAAGTTCCAGGGTTGTTCCCTTGCTGTACCCACCAGGAAGTTGGAGCAGCTGTTTCACAGCTGGACATGAAATGGTGTTTAGATGAAAACTGGTGTCTGGGCCACATGGGACACGAGTAGGTATGTGGGAGTACATTCTTTAAGTGGATTTTGTAGCTGGGGTTTATGTAGTGCAAGAAGTGCTTGTGGTCAGCCCTTACAGGGACTTAAGCACCAAAGTGCATTTTACGCTGCAAAAACCCAACGTTTAACAGTCCCCTAGGGAGTTCAAGTCTTTTGTCCAAACCCTGTTTCTACCAGAGGAGCACTGTTAGCAAAACATAGAAGGTACAGTGGAAGAGAACGAAAGTCTCTCCTCTGTTCTGATTTCATGAAAAAAAAGTACTTCCTCACATCACTGAAGGGATACCTGACTCCTAATTCCTTGGGGGAAATACTCCCTTTTCTCTCATTTTGTCACAGGCTTTGAGGTCCCTCTGGGGACTGAGCTAAGTCCTGCATGTCTCCAAGGCATTTCACACCTGGCAGCCCACACCAAGTCCTGGCCTCTTCCATGGGACTTCTCTGTAGCTCCAAACCCTCAGAGCAGGACATGTTAAAGCTTGAGGGTGAGGGTAGGGACAAGTACCCAAAGCTGGCCACAGTGATACCCACGTTGCTGTCTCAGACCTCCAAGGGCCATGACTGCAGTTCGGGGCCCTGTTGATTGCTTTGCGTCTGCTTGCAGCCCTATTGACCAACAGAGTCTGAGCCCTGGTGTTTCCAGACCAGCTTTTCTCACCAGACTGTTTTCCAAAGTTGAGGACACACTCCTCTCACAGCAGAGCTCTCAGCATGTCCACACTGCTACACAGTGAACTCAATGAGAGTCAAAGATTTAGCCAGCAAAGTTGATTTCTTGAGTCCATCAAAATATTTGTTGTGAACTGTATTCGTCAGGCAATTAGTTTTGGTTGCAGCCCCCTCTGGGTTTCCCAGTATCACCCAGATGGTTTTAGAAAAAATTTCCAGCCTATGAATTTTTTGGGAGGGAATCACTTTGAATACCCTGTATTTTCTGAATGTTTGTTTAAAAAGCCAAATAGTATCACTGAAAAACTTCCTGCATTTCAAAGTGAAATTTGAACTCATTTGAGGGGATGAAAATAATTCATCCAGCAGTTTTTTAAAAGCACCAAGTCTTGGAAGCATTGTCAGAAATTGTTTTTAACAACCAGCGACCTTCCCACTTATGGTACCAAAAAAAGCAGATAATTTCTTTATTTCCTCACTTGACCATGGTCTCCATCCTCTCTTAGGAATTAATAAGGCTCATGTGCACAAAGTAGAAAACTCTCCAGGCAGCTCATTCTGCTCTGCTGCTGCTCACTCAGCCGGTTTTCACACTACAGGTGCCCATTGCCATCCTGCTTCTATCTATCAACTTTTTCCTCTGTTACAACATGTTGAGGGTCCACCCTCAGTTATTAAATCACTGAATCATTCCCTCTATATGTTAATACCAAACTATTTGAAAGGATGGGGGGGAAAAAAGGGAGAAAAAAAGCCAGTAGCACATGGTCTGTCCTTCAAGCCTTTGTTAGTTATGGGCAAAAACAAACCCCATCCCAACCTAACCTCTGTGCTCTTGAAAACCATTCCCGTATTCCCTGAGCTGCCTCCGCAGCCGCTGCCGCCGCAGCCGCCGTCCTCTGGGAGATGTCAGCAGCCTTATTCATTGTGGAGCCCAACTAATAGGAACCATCCACCTGCTCCAGGGTGACTCCATCTCTCCCCACTGCGATGCTTGCTGGGATGTGATCCTTGCCTGTTGTCATGACCTTGTTTTATTGGATGTTCTAATAGAAGCTGAAATGGATATTAGCTGTAATTACTCATTCCACAAGATTCTGTAGGTCACTCTTTGTACCAGAGTTGAGAACCTTCATTGTCTACATTGCTTAAATTACTGAACATTGTGCCATCAGTTCTGAATTAGTGCTCATTAATGAGCCTGTGGTTCGAGAAATTCCCTATTTATTATTCAGAGGCCAAGTATAATTCAGGCAGCTGCAATGCAACACTACTTGCCTGGCTTTTGATCTGTGATGGAAAGGCCTGGGTTTGGTTTTATGTTAGGTTTGGGGGAGCTATGTATGCAGGGGGGAGGCATACAGCAAGCAAAGAGGAATAGATTTTTTTCCCTCCTAGCCTGACTATCTCTCTCAGGTGCCAGACTTTTTACAATAAAGCAAACCTGGTTCTTTGGATGTACTAATATCTACTTGGTTACTGAGTGGATAATTCCAAGATCATATTAAATTTCTCTATAATCCTGGAGATGACTGGCCACTGCATTAACCCTCTGCATTAAATACCCTTTTCCTCTGACTTTCACTTTTTCACCTGCTTCTTCTCTGTTCTTTCTCTCTGTCTCTCCTGAGCACACAAATCCCAGGCATTGACACGTCAGTGCAGGCTGCTATTCCCCGCTATTTTAAGATGAAATTATCTTTTTTATGTTTTCTAACACAATCCCAAAAGGTGAAGCAGTGCTGAATTTGTCATGCAGCACAGTCAGGTGCCACTCTATGAAGCCAGTGCTGACCATGCAGTGGCCCATCCGTGATGGTCAGGGCACAGCTGCAGTGTCATCCCTGGCCAGACCTCCCCAGGGACACTCTGGTCCCTTTGCTTTGCCCCACCTGCAAACAGGCTGTGAACAACCTGATGGGGAAAAGATAATACTTATTTTGGGGCTTGGAGAAGAATCTGGATGAGTAGGACCTTTTTTTCTGTGGGGAAAAAGGGAGTGCCTGAAGACATTCCGTGCTTTTGGGGGGTTTGCTAATCAGTGATGGCAGCACCCTCAGGGCAAGGGAGCCAGGAGGGAGCAGACACCCTCGTGGCACTGCCGCTCAGCTCAGCACAGCAGGGCTTTTCCAGGAATCTGCAGTCTATGACTGAGCATTTCTTGTGTCAATAATTAACACACATATCAATGTGATAACAGCAGGGGTGGAGATAAAGCTGGGTCTAAGACTATAATGGCTTAAAGAAGTGCATCCTGCAAGAATGCCAACAGACTGTGGTGCTTTGTCAGGAGAAAGCAAATCAAGCACTGACTGCCTGGTATTAGCCTGCCTCTGAAGAGAGGCTAAATGCTACAGCTTTTTGTCAAAAGCCCTAATTTTGTGCGGTTTGAAATCAGACCTGTGAAATTCCTACTATACAAACCCCAAGAAAATTTAACAAAATAATCAAGATCTCCCGAGTTTCTTCCTGCCCTGCTCTGGCAATGGCAGCATTATTGTCATTGTTTTTTGACTTGAAAATGGACCACGCTTGTTTTCTTGGCCAAATCACAGTTCAGGCAACATTTCACACATAATTATCTGTGGGGAATAGGGAACTTTCCAAGGAAAAGTCAAATTAGCAATTTTAATGCTAGAAAATTCTTGAAGGAATGCAGCTTGGGTAATTGATAGAGACCTAATCTTTACAAGTTATAGCAGTCTTTGAAGAGTCCCCAGCATATTTAACTTTATTCTGTAATTGTATGCTTGGGCTCTGAAGATATCTTAAGACTTGCTATTTATCTGCCTGGTGAGGCGCAACACTTTCTTATTAAAAACATATCTATCATGGTTAATGACTTGATTTTTTTCCTTTAATACAGTACAATGACAGGTGTAAAGAGAAGATGAGCATCAGATGCTTGAGCAATATGCTCACTGTTTCAAGACGCCTTGAACATCAGCATTCCTTCATGGTGCCAGAGGAAAAAAAAAATATGCTGCACAGATTACACGCTTGTGTTAGATAGAAAATAGTACCATTTGCAGTTTCAGTTAAAAGCATGTTGAAGTGCATATGGAAAATACCATTAGGAGGAACTCCAGAGCGCCTGAGTAAAATGGGTCATTAGGCTTTCGTTTGTTGGAGAGTGTCTCCCATCTGACAGTGCAGAATGGTAGCATTTTTAGCAGCTTATGTTCCCAGTTACATTAAACAGACAAACAGATTGACTATTTTGCATTTCTCATTTGACAACAGCTTGTCTTCATTTGCAGCACACTGGTGGCTGAGCTGAAAGCATGGCGGATGAGTGTATCCAAGGTCCTGGTTTTGAATAACAGCAGATGCCAACGTTTAACTTCAAAATCAATCAATTCTTTTTCCTGCATGCGGATAAAAGGTCTAGTGAAGTGCCTGAAGGGGGTTTTCTGCTGTTTGCAGCTGAAAATATATTAAAAAAAAATTTCATTACAAAACTTTCTGCAAGAGATGCGGATGCTGGTGATTTTATGAAAGTAGGTATGTGAGAAAGTGTTTCTAATTGAGGGGTACCGAAAACATTATGCAAGGCCTTGTGGAGTTTAATCTTTCAATCTCTTACCTGGAAAAGTGCTCAATTGCTGTCAGATCTTGGGTCAGACAGCCCTGAGTAGTTTCTGGGTGATCACCCACTGTTCTGCCTATGCTTCCTCACACCATCGCCAGTAAGCGCTGTAACTCGTGATCTGCAGCCACAAGAGTTTATAAATTAATCATTGTTCAGATCCTGGAATATCTGGCCTGAAACCACTGTGGCACATAAGTGCTTCTCCCCTTGGGTCTAGTTGGGTGGGGAAGATGATGGTAAAATTCACATGGGGTCAAATTTGTTGAAAACTCCCAATCCTGAAAGCAGCTGAGGCAGGTTTGGAGACTAAGTTTCTCAGGAGAGTTGTAATTTGGCCCTGCAGATGAGCAAAGAGCTGTGATCTTGGGAGCTGCCAAGTGTCGTTCATCTTCCATCAATGTACAACCAAAATACAGCAGCAGAGGCTGGCATTTACCAGCTATCCACAACTGGGCTCCTGGTAGAAATGCAATGGCAATCTGCATTTTCTTTTGAAAGAGAGGGATGGGGCTATTGCCTCCCCTGGCACACACTACACCTGGTGATAGGACTCCCTGAGGAAACTGTAGGATGCTTTCAAGTGGGAGCAACATCCATCCCTTATCAGCAAGATTTAGCACTGTCCAGATGTATGAAAGATTCAAGAGATAGCAAAATGTGAGTGGTATAAAGCTAATCCTGGTGCCTGGAGCATTTGGCAGGGGAGATGTAGGTCCTATTACAATGTGAATTTTAAGTCTTTCTTCTTTTAAGTCAAATTCCCCTTCAATCAGAGACACATGAGTTTCTGCCCAGTAGCAGAAAAGACACCCAAACCCAGCACAGGGTCCTCTCACCATCACGCCAAGCAAGGGAGCAGCTTCTCTTGTTGCTTTTTAATATTGTTTGAAGACACCACTGTGGGTCTTCACCTTGCAGTGATGGTTGGGGTTATGAAGCCTGAACTGAAGAAGTCCAGCCCAACCAACTAAAATCAAAATGCACAAGGCAAAGCAGTCTCCAGCTACTCTTGAGAGGCTGCTGGCACAGGGCAGGTTGGGATCCCAGGTCTCCCAAGGCACAGTGTGTGAGCCTAAGGGCTTGACTCCAGCCTCTGATTGCAGGGAGTAAAGGCTAGACATGACCATGTGCAGCACTGAGCCTCATCATCATTTTCTTTTTTGTTTTTTAATTTTATTTAGCCTGAGGTCAATGATTTTCTGCAGCCTGAGGGTGACAAGGAGAGTCCCCAGGGACTAATAGTACAGGGACAGGCAAAGCACACCCATGACACCCCTTAGCACTCCTGCTGGAATGGTCTCCTTCTCCCACAAGAAGTTCAAAGGTTTTTGGCAACTGCAAACAGCCACCAGTTCAGAAGCAAGACAAACCATGTTGAGGGGAAACCTTTACTACTGAAATATTTATATCCTTCTCCCTCCCATCCTCCCTGAAGATTTCCTTCTTTAGCAGATCTGATCACATACACAGAGCAAATACTGTTCAGGACCCTGAAATAACACCTGCAGCCAGAAATCCCTTATTAGAATAAATGGTAGGTTTTCATCCTGGTTTTCCTTGCCATGTTGAAGAAACAATTTCTTGATTTTCTTTTTTATATAAAAGATGCTGATGTAGAGCATTCTAAAATCCTTCGGATATGCTTATTTTGATGTCAGATCAGTTATGTTAGATTCATATTTGAAGATCTGGCTTGGTACCGCAGGAAACACAACAAGAAAAACTAATTTTGAATCTGAAATAATTTTAGGAGAACACATCTGGGAAAAGATCTGTTGGTACCTAAAACATACAGATGAGCCCTTCTGCAGAATAGCTTACATTTACCATACAGGCACATCTGGTGCCTGTAATGAGTCAAAAAACTTGTTTCTGCCTTATAATTTCCTAAAGCAGTTTCCTTTTCTGCAGTTTAGTTTGCCACATTTAAGCATGAACCAAGGCTCATTGCACTTATCTCACGGGATGCTGCCGATTTGCACCCACACAGGTTTTTCCATGCAATCTGGGATGATCCCATGACCTGCTGCCTGCATCCCAGATAGCCTGGCTTAGGACAAGGCTTCCTCTGGATCCCTCACCCTCACACACTCTGAGCACTGGTGCCAAGGTATCTGCCAGCTCAGCTCTCCTCAATGTTCCTTGTGGGAACAGATCCTTCCAACTCAGGATATTCTATGATTTGCACTGATTTGCTGGGGCTTTCACATGAGAAGGAATTCACTATGGATGCTTGGTGGCCCATAAGAGGCAGTTAGGGTTGACTAGTCACTAACTAGTCCAAAAGGCTTGGGAATTATTGCAATGAGGGATTTTCCAAATGTCAGATTTGTCTAAGCTGTCAACCTCTGCACTGCCAGAAGTCCCAGCGTCAAAAGGGTCCATTATCCCTCTCCTGCAGAGGAGTTTTGTTTAATAGACTCTATTATGTGCTCCCTGGTATCCAAGTGTCCCTGTCCTTTCTGCCAGATTCATTTCAACCAGCCTAGCAAGACAACAGTACACAGCCAACACGTGGCTGTGCAATGGGCTGGAGAATCATTCCCACTCCACTCCTGTGCACAGAGAGGCATGGACAGGGTTTAGCCTCTCTCTGAAAAGTGAGGCTCTCCCCAGTGGAATGTGTTTTGTTCCATCTTCTTCAAATATCTGGAGATTCCTGCAGAACCATCTCTTGTTGTGACTGCGTTTAGTCCTCTGCGTTTCTGGCCGTTCATAATTTGATGCTGGTGTCTGCAGTCTATCGTTATTAAGGGTATGTAGTGATTAGAAGGAAAGAACAAGAGATTAGAGGAAACCAAGAGCTATCTGAAGCACACAGAAAGAAAAAAAGAAGGGGAAAACACTTTCAAGGCCACTGGAGTATGAGAGGTCTCAGCATGTGGTCGAAAGACACAAGCAAGGGAAAAGTTTGACAAAGGCCACTGCTTGGGCTGCTCGTATGATTGTTTCTCAGTAGAAAGAGCATAATATTGATTCCCAAAACACTGTCTGTCCTTTTACCTACCATGTATTTTGGTAGTCAAAATTATATAGCTTTTGTGACAAAAGCGTTAAGGAGTAGCTATGGAAAGTACCACAGCTTAAATGTCCATGTATTCTTTCTTCTCATTCTTTTAAAAAAATTATTGCCGTTGCCAGGACGTGCCTTTGAGCTCTTTGTTGTCTTAATGGAGACTGAAACATGTGTAGAGTTTGGCGTTTGCTTTTTTTATTCATCAGCTGAATAAAAAAGCCAAGCAGACAAAGCATTTGTAGTGCAAGAGTGGAGTGCAAATCCCTCCCTGTAAGCTGAACAAAAAAGCTCATTAAGAGGAGGTGGGATTTCCTGGTCACAGCTTTTAACTAAAGGGCAAAGGTCTCCTGTTAAGTACCATACAGTCTAAACAGGGCTGCGTAAAATTATGGGGAGGGGGAGAGTCAAATATTTGTTCTTAATTCTCAAGTTAGTTTATCCAAAGTGGCAACCAGGGAAGTGTTGGGAATGATTAAACGGCTGCATTGATGCTACAAATTGCTGCTACTTGCTTTTGTAGCTGGACTTGTTGCAGTTGAGTGATGTCGCCCATCAGTGCATTGTGTGCACAGTAAAACAGTCGAGCAGTGACAGATAGACTGAAACTCAGAGCTACTCCATCACCGCTGAAGGATCCTGCTCACTGGGAATTGAGAATGAGCACAAGCCACGCATGTTGCCCAGGAACAGCTGCTTTCACTCCAGCCCAGCTCCTCAGCTGTCCAGGGCAAGCAGCAACTAGTAAATAAGCTTTATCTCTGATCTCACTGGGGAGAAGAGCCAAACAAAACACAAGCAAAATAAATAATTTGGCAAAATGCTCTACCAATAGGCCTAGATGTTCAGGTTGTAAAGTTCCCAGCCAACAGCACTCTGCGTCAAGTGAGAAGATGATTTGCAAGAAGAGCTTGAGGTAGCAGTGCTGGGCACCAGCTGGGAACTTGCACAAAGACCTCTGACAAAGAGGCACTGAGACCCCAGCTTGGTCCACCCCTACCACAGCTGCAGGAGCAGGGCAGAACCTGGGTTGTGGGGACTGGTTTGCAAATGCTGCCTCTGGCACAGAAATGGTCCCACAAAAAAGGTGAGGAAAGGTGATCTTGGTGGCATGGCTGAGGGCGAGGGCAGCAAGGAACTGAGGAAGCGTGAGCATCCTTTGGGAAAAAAATAAGATGGTAGCCAAAGGACTTAGTCCAGTTTGCGTTTCTCTTCCGCACCTGGCTCAGCCCTGAGCGCAACCTCTTCAGCACAGAGTCCCTGTCACGTAGGCAGGGCTTTATCAGCAGGATGCCTTGGGTGCTGTACGGCCTCTCTCAACCAATCAGAGAGGAGTAGGCAAAAGCACCTTTTATAACAAGTGCCTTGCCCAAATTTGTTCAGTTCTGCACTTTGCAACCTCACTCTGCCTGTCCACCCAAGGGCAGGTTCCTCCACCAGCACTGCACCGAAGGGAGAAGGAGAAGCACCCCCAGCATCTTCTCCCCACTCGTGTGTCTCTGCCTGTTTCCTCCTGCGGTTTCACACCTCTGCTCACCGGAGCACTGCTCGCTGGTGCCTTGGGTTGCTGTTTTGTTGCTCTGTTGATCGGAAAAGATGACAGATAAACACAGTATCCATGTAAATGTGAAGGTTTAGAAGACTTCTGGGAACAGGTGAATTTTGGGCTGAAAAATAAAGGGAAATTTTGATTATGCAGATTGTTCTCACCAGCTGTAGAATTAGCAAATTTTATGTTTGGGTTCATCGTGAGATTGAAGTGACCGAGGCTTAATATATGTTGTGAGTTCTAATTGAAAGTATTCATTAACATTAAAGCCAAATTCCTCCAATTGCATGCTAAACAGAAATCAGGGAGAAGCAGGTAGGCAGTGTGGATATAATTTGGCATTCTTTCTGAGACACCGATTAGCATTTAGAGTCCAATCCTTTGCAAAAACTCATTAATGGGCAATTAATTATTCTTTGCAATTTGTACCTACCCTTAACTATGTGCAGAGCAGTAGAAGCTGCATTAAACATTGGTACAAAATCAAAATAAAATGAAACTGCACCAAAGACAGCAGTTGTGCCAAACTTGAATGTAGTTTTCTGTACTGATGTCAGCTCCCTATTGATCAGGATAATGAAATCTATCCCATGGAAGGCCCAGAGGAACCTCAGCATGAAGTTATGAACTGTCCCCTGTAATTGTTTCATTTTGAGGATGAATTTTGGTGCTTCTATTTTTGTACATGTTCTGGTTTTAGTCATGAGCCAAGATGGTTGATGACAGGCGGGTACCTGCACTAACATCCTTGCGCTCTGAGCATAACTGCTTTTAATAAGAGCAGCCCATCATCAGGATATGGAGTATTGGACGAACAAGAAACTGCCAAGTTAGAAAAAGACCCATTCTAGAATTACAAGATTTTTACTTCTTAAAAAAATTGGTGTGGCTTTTAATCAAACCTGGTGCCTTTTTTTTTCCTTTGGCTTCAGGTGGAAAAAAAATACAGAAACCTGAATGTCAAAGAGAAACTCAGAAGGTGAAATAACCCATGTGAACTGAAACCAGAAACAGCTCACACAAACCTACTGAGAAGCAAAACTGCCTTTGCTTAGGCATGAACCAACTCATTGTCCTTTTTTGTTTTATTTATTTACGTTTTAGGAACTTCAGAAAGCCCAAATCCTTGCAGTTTGCTGGGTGCATGGATGTCAGGTAACAAAGGAGAGAGGGAAAGCAAGAGAAGGATATCAAGGAGATTCAGAGAGGTTGCAATGCCACAGGAAAATGGAACAAATCATGTATTATGTTGTTGTGAACAGGAGGAAGCGGAGAGTGGCTGCACGACCCAAGGGCAAACAGGATGTCTGTTAGGGCTGGGAAACAAACACGGGTCTCTTGTGTCACCCTGTTCAAAGTGAGTTTTGAACCCAGGTACACAAGAGAAGAGGTGTGGGTATTGGAGCAGTAGGACAGGTAGAAACAAGGGTTGGTACAATGGGCCCACGTGGAAAGTAGCACAGTTTTGATGTGAACCAGTGAGACAACATTGATTTTTGAGGAGAAAGGTTTTGACGAAAAGCCTCCAGGCCTTGGCAGCTAAATGAACCACACTGAAGGTGCAGCATGTGCCTCCTGGCAGTGGGAAGGGGTGGATGAGTGCAAGCAGCAGAGTCTGGGAATGCACAGCTGGATGACAAGAACTTGATGTCCTCCAAACCTTAAACTGAAGAGAAGGACTTCGTACTTTGTGTTTTCTTTCTTGAAATAAGAACATGCAAATATGTGACCATCATTTATGGGCAGTATGAATCAGTTTATGGGCAATACAACATCCAATAATCACAGAGTCATAGAAGGATAGAAAGGCTTGAGTTGGATGGAACCCTAAAGATCCCCTAGTTCCAATGTCATCCACTATCCCAGGCTGCTCCAAGCCCTGTCCAACCTGGCCTTGGACACTTCCAGGGATGAGGTGTCCACAGCTTCTCTGGACAGCCTGTACCTGGGCCTCACCACCCTCACAGGGAAGAATTTCATCCTAAAATCTAATCTGATTTTTTCCTCTATTAGTTAAAAACCATGTCCCCTTATCCTATCACTCTCTGTCCACGTTAAAAGTCACTCTTCTTTATTTTTTATAACACTGTTTAGGTAAGGTCTCCCCAGAGCCTTCTGGTCATGATGAGTTGAAGGGATAGAGGAGCCAAATATCTTATCTTGCCATGCTTGACCATCATTCAAGGAACTGAATTTCACCAGTTTGGGTTGTTGCCTGATTCTCTCCAAGTGCGAGGGGCAGCAGGGCCTTTTGTCTGTGCTGTGTTACACAGCAGAGGATGAACATTTGAACACCTTGCAGTGAGCTGACATTGCTCAGGGGAAACCTAACCATGGAGTGATTCTTCGTAATAAATATGAATAATTCTGAAAACTAATTCACTGAATAAAGGAATCCAAGAAGATAGGCTAGATAATTTTTGGACATGAGAGAGAGTTCCTGATGGCTCCCTCAGGTAATAATGAAGGAACTGAGATGATCAAAGGCTTTGCTGTCTTCTAGAGCCAGAGCCAGTTACATCAACTTTCTGGAAAAAAACACAAAGCAGGTAATCAAAGATCCTTGAAGAAAAAATTCATTTTTACAGCATTAAACTGCTGACTTATTTGTAAAAAAAGTAGATTAAAAATTGGAAGAGGGAAAATGTTTTGAAAATATTTTCATTATTTATTAATCATTATTTCACTAATGCCTGCCATCTTGACCTATAACTGATTGACCATGCACAGTGCATGCATGGGGACATTTGAATCTGTATCCATGTTGGTTCTGTGGAAGAGGACAGTAAAAAAGCATCTTACAAATAGAAACAACTTCCATCCTAATTAATATTTTTAAGCTGCAAGTAAGTTCATCTCATAGAAACCAAACACTATTTTTCAAGGGACTTCCAGAGAGAGTGTTTTCCACTACATATGTATTTTTGTCTTTAGACCAGAGGGATAACTTTAGATTTTTAGTTTTTCACTGGTGGCTTCACTGAGAGGTTTGCCATGGATAGACATCTGTGTCTTGGCCATATTCAGCCATGACCATCATGCAGCTGCACATGTCCAGTTGTCACCTTCACCATTTCTGAGAGCATTCCCTCGCTGAGTGCCTCACATCCTGGATGGGCATTCAGGGAGAGCCTAACCTCATATTGCTGAGCAGTGTGGTTTCATGGAAGCTGCCTTTCTGCCTGCCACGTCTGGGCTGCAGAGCAGGTCTGAGCAGCTGCTGAGGGCTGCATGTGTTCTCCTCCAAAGGCAACATGTGAGGAGCTACTGAGGCACCTGCCAGCTCCTCCTCCTCCTCCTGGCAATGCTCACCCAAGAAAGTCAACACACACCTCTTCATGACAACCTTGCAGGGTAGGTTCTTCCTCAGTCCTTCCTCAGTGCTGAATAATTTTGGCATGTAGCTGTTATGCACAGGAGCTCGACTGTGTGATCATACTCCACTTTCCTACCAGCACTGCTTCTTTCAGTACAGAATTCTCTTTCCCATCACCAGTTACTTCTGTCCTGTTTTTCCTGGTAGCAGTTTAGGATTGGAAGAAAAAAAATCATGCAGCATCTTAGTGAAACTGCAGTCGCACGGGCTTTTAGCACTCAATTAACCACCATCACGGACTTTTAGGTATACAAGGAAAGGAAAAAACACCTTGAACTCTGGTGCCTCGAAGGGACAAGGGGAAAGAAATGGTTATTCTAGGTTTCACTCTCATTCTTTCTTAAAAGTCTTCTCCAGTAAGCTCAAATTGTAGAGCTGATGAAGTGATTTTCTGTGCTGCGAGTATTAAGGGTACCAGCTAATTTAGCTATCATGATAAATACCTGCTAGGAGCCTATTTTCTTGAAAGAGCAAAGAAGAAAGGAAACCTTTTCTGAAAATGGGTAGAAATAACTGTATTTTAGTTTGTATGGAAAATATTTTGAGGGAAAATAACCTCAGATAATGTGGGACAACATGGGCTAAGGTGCTATTTAGGGAAAGGACATGAGATTCAACTTCTGAGACACAGATGAGGGAGGAGAGTGGCAATACTATGTCCTTGTAAATCTGTCTGGTTGCTGGCACTTGCCTGCAGTAATTAGTGGAGCTGTTGTAAAACAGTATGATCTTACAGAGGAAACTATATTAAGCAGCACCAAGCTGCTTGAGGTGTCTTGGGCTACCTGTGGCCCAGATGGGCTGTACAGACAGTCAGGGGTTTGCCAGACATCAGAGACTGCTTAGCCCAGCAGTAACTTCATGGTCCAAGGGGTACTAGGAAGAGTGACAACCCCATTGCCTTGCTGTCCCACCTGAGGTATGGTGCTCTCAACTGGTTATACTCAGGATGGCAGGGCTGACTGACCTTCTGTTAATTGGATATTGCAAGGCCAAGAGCTGTTCCTTCGCGTGATCCCACATTTGAACGTTTGCCATTTACCTCCAAAGGTTTACTATGGAGAATTTTGGCGTTGCTCTGTCTGAAGGGTTCCCTCTTAGACTTGGGAATGGCAACTGCAGAAAAAAAACCAGGCAAGGCAGGTGCAAACCAGGAGAGAAATCAGTTGGGGAAATTATTTAAGCCATGTTTTGTCCCTCTCCTACATGCATGAAGACAGCAGGCATTGGGTGTAGGCAGATGGGCAAAAGGAGAGCATGCCTTGATTCTTCATGCAGGTTTTATCCCAGGCTGCCATCTAAGCGGAAAAGCAGCCCATGTTCAGCCTCTTTGTCCCTAGCTAAGAGTGTCCTTGGCCCTGAGGATGCTTAGTTCTCCTTACACCAGCCACGTGAAGACCCCAAACCTCTTGCCCAGCCTCTCTCTGACAGAAATGCCAGGCAGCTGGGCACAAAGCTTTGCACAGCTCCCTCCTCATCTCCCTCTATCACCACAGCAGAACCATATATAGATCTGTATGAAA
The DNA here is from genome assembly GCF_020740725.1 of Corvus hawaiiensis. Lineage (NCBI taxonomy): Eukaryota > Metazoa > Chordata > Aves > Passeriformes > Corvidae > Corvus > Corvus hawaiiensis. The sequence continues at coordinate 5,923,915 of NC_063224.1, forward strand.
ATTATTATAAATCGCTACTCTGAAAATGGGTGCGTATAAAAAGAAAAGTTAACTCTTCAGCTGAGCCACTGAATTACAAGTTTTTGCCTCGAGCATATTTTCACAGCCCCTGCAAAAACAGAGGCATTAATGGAAAGTCTGACACTGCATTAACTCCTGCTGTACTGGGAGTGGCTGCTGAGTTTAAAATGGTCACCGAGTGTTTTCTTCATCTTCATCACAAAGCCTCGTGCTTGGAAAACCACACATGACAGTGGCATTGCAGGCTACTCCACTCCTTTTTCCATGACAAACTGCTGTTTTAACTAACAGTGCTCCAGTGCCAGGCCCCATGCTTTTAGCAGCCCAGCTGCCCACAAGCCCTTTTTTTGTGGTTCCCTTGTCTAGCTCAATTTAAACCCAATGTGACTCTGGCTAAGAGAGGCATTTTGCAATCGCCTACCACAAAGTGATAAGAGGCTGCTGCAGCAGATGACTTGTGTGCTTCCCCAAACAAGCTCTTCACTTTTAGGAAGGTCGGCCGTGTCATTTCTCTAATTTTCTAGCCACAGAAATTTATATTTAGAAAAGACCAAGGAAACTTCCCTTAACCTAAGCAATATTGCATAATGATGGAGTAGGGGGATTAATGCAAAGGTTTTTCTTTGAGCAGAATTCTGAGAGATTGGGACCTGGAAAGCCTGAATAATGACTTATTTCAAATATGCAAAGCCAGGGCTTTCTGTGTGTTTCAGATTCATTCCTGTTTCAGGTCAGTGTTTGCTACAGTGGGTGCAACCTCTGCAGCCGTGGCCCATGTCTTAGTCTGTATTTCCCTGGTGCTGTTCTCCTGGAGAGCCATGGTCCCTCCAGGATGCTCCTACCCTGGGCCTTGGCATTTACAAGCACAGCCTCCTCCCTGCCAGAGCCCCTTGCAGTCCTGCCGACCACTCCTTCCCTTGCTATCCTCCCCAACTCCTGCCCCTTTATAGGTTTTAAAGAGATTTATGCACTGCTGTTATTACAGTTGCACTACTGGGCTCATGAGTCTGAAGTGTTTAGACACAAATGCCAAGAATAATAACAAACAGTCCTCAGTGCCCTGGGGCTGCAGCCACAGCTCAGGGATGAGGTTCCAGCCCCTGCGTGGGGAGAAGCTGAAGAGGGGGAATCCTCCTGTGCCGAAGGTGGGTGGCAGGTGAGGTGCACTGTGGTGAGATCTTTGCACCAGCACTCTCCTCCCGTGGGCTCATGGCTGTGAGAGATAAAAGAGCCACGTGGCTGGTTTTGGAGCTGTGAAGTTGATGTGAGGTCACCTGGGGATCTGCTGGGGATGGGCACTGCCCTGGGAGGGACTGTGGCTCTGCAGGGGTGCTGGAGGGCACACTGCTGCTGTGTGTATACAAATACAGAAGCTCTCAGCCTTCTACAACACAGCAAGGTCATTTTGGCCCCTTTTCAGTGTTTTCTGGCAATTCCTTCCTCAGGGATCTTGCTCTCATGAAGTGTCTATGAACCCCACCAGCTTGAGTGTGGAGAATATATTGGGTGGCAGCTACCTACCAGCTGGGTGTTGAACTATATAATTAACCTCATCAATCTGTCCCTCTGGGCCTGTGATGCTTTGGGAAATGCAGCTGAAGCTCTCTGAAATCCCTGATTTCAGCACACACAGAGAACCAATGAGGTTCCCTCCTGTCTCTCCAAATGGTGCTTCCTCTAGCAAAAGGAAAGTTCTCACGATGATGTTCATCCAAATCTGAGAAACTTTTGTTAGGTGAAAGGCTGTGGCAATTAACAGCCACAAATACTCATATGTGGTTGTACTGGACTCGTGATGGCTGGGGATTTAGAAGAAATATACGGTAATTAGGCCTGGTTGGGAATTGAACCATTTTTGTGTCAAGAAAATTAAAATGGTTTGGAAATTATCTATTTTGCCTGGCCTGGCTCAGGGTATGAAGCAATCATTGGAGCAAAATGGATACAGAGAGTTCTGTTCATTAAACCTTTAGGAAAGGATGTTGCCACTGCCTTGCACAACAGCCACAAAAAAAAAGTTAGTTTGGGAATGACTAATTGCGGCAGTGGGAGTGTGATATGTGAAAGCAGAGGCTTGAATTGGGAACATTGTTCCAGTCCTTTCTGATGGAAGTTTGAATTGTAACAGTAATATTGGCACCTCATTTTCAAACACGATTCTGGAAAAATACTGTGAAACTTTTCTATTTGGAAGCGTAACTTTCTGACAGTAACTCGGCAGTGGTTTGTCCCTGTGCAGAGCCTAATGGATCAAAAGTTCAATTTCTGCATAGTCTATTACTTGCATACTCAATAAAATAGGATGCACGAATGGCTTAGCCTTTTTTTTCTTTTTTTTCCCCCCACTAAATGCAATTTTTCCCCTCAAAGATTACTGAAAATTACTTTTGCAAGTCAGTATGAAGGCTTATCAGTCCAGTGGTGTTCAGATCCCATATTAACTGCCTCACATTACTGTGAACAAGAACTGCTGTAGAAACCAATGGACTAAGAATGTAAAGTACATAGTGCTGATGTATGTCCCTGCAGTAACCCTTTCCCATCTTAGGTACTTGATAGTCTCTTCTTCCACATACAATTATGTCTTATTTAAAAAATGCTACATTGTAGAACTTCAACTTTCCTGATGCTTTGGGGCCATATCAGTCACAGATTTTGTGACTGATGGGCACAGAGAGCAAACACTCCCCACTAAGGAAACATGTAGAAAGATTGCTTTCACAGCATGCTCAGGGCATATTAAAAAAAAATATGTTTCAGCACAAAAGGAAAAGAACTTAGCCTGTGCCTGTCAGGCTGCTTTAAATATTTTATTTTGCCTGTCTTCAGAATCAGTGTATCCCAGAAGAAGTCATCCCTTGGGGCTCAGCCCTTCAAGGGTATGGTATTCTTCAATCCCATTGATTTTAGTGGACCTTGAAGGCACTTAGTACTTCATAGGCTCAGTCCCATCCTCTAGAAGGGTTACCCCGTGCATGTTCACCTATTACAGCCGCCAGGAGATCTAATACCCTTTGGTTTAGCTGACAAAGGGAAGGTAGGCAAGTTCACAATAAAAACTAGAAGCTGGTTTTTAATAAAGAAGCCAGTCTCCCATGGATAAAGTTACCAAAGGATGGGCTCTCCCATCCTATAAAGAATGTACAAGGACTCTATCTTATTTTCAAAAAAAAAAAAAAAAAAAAAAAAAAAAAAAAAAAAAAGCTACAGGTTGTGAAGACTTTGTGGATTGCATGCAGGAACTGCAAAGTCAAAGTCTCCTTCTGCAGGATATATATATGAGATAGAGTATCGGAACTGATAAAAACCCAAATGCAAATATTTCAAAAGAACATCAGTGTTGAAAAATGAAGGGCTTAAATGCCTCAGCTTTGCTTTCTTGCAGGACTGTAAACTGTCTTTCTTGTGTGTGTCAGTCAGTGTTTGCATCATCACCAGTCACAGGCTCTGGATTTCATGCAGGGCACACGTAGCCACTCAATATTTCTTTTTATCCTTATCCCTCAACAAGTAGGCACAGACCTGACACAGAAAGGCTTCAGATGCTGCAGTGCTCCCTGCATGATGTGTTTCCTTTCCTGCCCTGCCCTGTCCCCATCACACAAGGGCTCCACAGTCACTACTGAACACATTTCACATTCTGCAAGAGGAGGAAGCCTGTAGAGATGAGGAAATGAGGCACAGAGCAGTGAAGGTCAAAAGTTTCCATTTATTTTTGGTGCCCAGTTTGAGACATTTCAGTGTCATTTCTCAGAGCTCAGCATCACCTTTGCAGGTGGCAAAGGGCAGGGTGTCCCTAGTGGGCTCCTGCCTCAGGTCTCCAGGGCCAGGGAGCTGGGCTTTGCTGATTCCACCCTCCACAAGGGCATTGGCTCTTGAGAATGACCATATACAGCAGGAAAACAGCTTCAAAATGCCACAGAACCACCAAAATAGCCTTGTTTAGTTGACCTGGCATAGCATGCAGGGTTCCTTAAACCATACAGAGTCAACCTTTACGTGTCAGTCAGTTCCCAGCCAGTGACCTCTAAGCTGGTGGTCTCGGTCAGCTGCTCATGGCTTGCCATCTGCAGGGAGGCCATGGGCAAATTACAGATGTGTGGCAAATTACAGATTGTTGGTGTGTCATCATGAAGGACACTCTCACCAAAAGGTAGAAGGCAGGACAAATGTCAGACGCTTAGAAATACCCAGAGATGGTGCAGTGGCAACACGAGGCAGAGGGCTTGGTTCTCCAGGGAGCTCTCCTTTTCATAGAATCATAGAATAGTTTGAGCTAGAAGGGACATAAAGGTCCCCTCATTTCAACCCCTCAACCACAGGCTACTTTCATATATGCACCTTTCAGTAGACCACGTTACACAGAGCTTCATCCAGCCTGGCCTTGAACACTTCCAGGGACGGGGCAGCCACACCTTCTCTGGACAACCTGTTTCAGTGCTTCATCATTTTCACAGTAAAGAATTTTTTCTTAATATCTAATCTAAACCTGCTCTCTTTCAGTTTGAATCCATTCCCTCTTGTCCTGCCCTTGCCTCTAAGCTTAGAGGAAAACCAAGAGCTGCCAGATCTTCCACTGGATCTACAAAGGTATTAGGAGAGTAACTGAAAGCAAAACAAAACAAAACCCCCACACTCATTTGGTTTATTCCTGATGTGTATGTTGGGTTCCTGTAAAATAAAAGAAAAAGAAATAATTTTAAGCTGTGCCTTGGCACAGGCAGTCATGGAAGTCAGAAGTATACAGATATTCAAAAATGAGTATATGAAATTCATTCAGGATGCTAGATGCAGTGTTTGTGATGCCTTTCCTTTTGAGGAAAAGCTGTTCCCTCCAGCACTGCTCCTTGTCCCCCTTCCTTCCACATCCTCCCAGGGATTTGCACATGGCCAGTCAGAAACCAACAGCCAAACTGGATGAACTATAAATCTGATCCACTCTTGAAGTTCCCCCAGTCTTAAATTTGCCTGCCCAAATATCATCTGGATAATGCTAGTTGCAGCCTGGACAAAAATACAAATAAGCCACGTGGAGCAGGACATTGTGTATGCAAAGTAAATCAGTGTGCAGAAGCTACAAAATCAAAGACATGCTACTGACTGACAGTAGTTTGCCTAATATAAGAAGTAGGTCTGTCCATAGGCACTAGGAACATACATATTACCTTCCCTCCATCCTGCAGAGCTCTTTAGGTGAGCAAGTGCTTGTCTCGCTCAGGCAATTTACGTGAGCGGAAATGTGACAAACGGGGACAGTCCCTACCTTGAAGTAACAGGCCACAGAAGGGAAGTTTAGCAAAAACAGGAGTCCTTAATAGTCATTCCATCTCGCTCAGTGAAGCTTAATTAAAGCACCGATATGCTTTTGACTGACCTTATTTTCATACCTGCTAATCAGTAAACTCATTACCATTTTTTAAGCTTGGTTTTGAATCTCGCTAATTAGCACTCTGCGGGTCAGCATCTAAGTTTGATAAAGACATAGAGGAAAACTCCAAGATCTGCATATTTTGGATGCTCCCTGCAAAGGCAAGTGGTCATCAGGTAAAACCATCAGCACAAGGCTGACCTGGCACTGGTCTGAGGTGTTCTGAGGTACTGGGTGAGCACTAGCCACCAGTGGGGACAGGACAGAGAGGAGTTTCCAGCTTTGACAATCAGGGCCTAAAAAATATCTCAAACATCAGCTTTCTACAGCTGAATCCTTTGGAGCTCTGATCTGTATGAAGCAGATCTGGAGAAGAGCAGGGCACAGATTCCACACATCCTCGCTGCACTTGCAGGTGTATGTGGGAAATGAATGACAGGAAAAGAAGAGAACCAGTTTGCAGCAGTGGCATTTCCAGGAGGGAAATGTGGCCTTCTCGGTGTTCAATGAGATGCTCAGCTGCTCATGGGGCAGGCCCCACCCCAGGCTGGATAAACTTTTCTCTTGTACCCACCATCCTTCCACCTGTTGACCCTCCTAGACTTCTCCTCCTGCTCTGAGCTTCCTCAAGGTCTCAGCCTGCAAAGTACTCAGTGGGAGAGGTCCAGGAAGGTCATCCTGCAATAAACATGAGCTCCTACCACAGGAGACACAGCTGTGGGCTGAAGAGTGCAAAATCAGTGCTGTAAACTGGGATTTCCTACTAGAAAACTGTCAGGAGGAGATGGGGACAAGCAGTACCAGGCAACAGTTGCAGTCCTTTCTCTTAGAGGAGGGCAAAGAGCCTCAACCACATTGGCCAGCAAGTAAGGAATGACAGTCTGGGCCACATGTGGTGCTCTTTTTGTGGTCATATCTGTGCTCATCATTCCTATGCAAAGCAAACTGCTTCCATCTTCAGCAGTCAGGAATCACCAACGGTTTAAATGCTGAGAAAACAAATAATTACAATACTTAGCACCTGGCTTGCACTTTGCACATTGACAGCGCTGCACAGCCACCAGCTAATGAACTGAATGAGGTGTTCAATTACACAATGATTGTTAACGCTCAGTTAAAATCTACAAAACTGAGCACCAAATGGTGGAGTTGCAATTTCAGCTGCTGGCTAGTAGGCACTTCCTTCATAATCATGGATGGTGCTTAGCAATACTTAAAACAATCTATTTCTCCTCTTCCACCAGCTTTTCCTGATGTTTATGTGCAATGGCCTGTCCTTAAATGAGCCTCTCCCTTTCTGCGAGCTTGTAAATCTTGTGTTGTAAGACTCTGTGCAGTGTATGTGAGGTATGCTAGGCAGGCTGTTGATATTCTTGGATGAAGGCTCTGTTGCAAGGCTTTGCCAAACCCATGGTCCACCCAGAAAATAAAAAATAAAAGGGGGGCAAGGGGGTAAGCAGAAAAAAGCAAAAAAAAGACCGGTCTGTAAAGTAACTAAACCATTCAGCAAACAGTTTATATCTACCATAATTGAAACCTGACCAAGTCTGGATTTTTTTTTTATAACTTAGAATTTGACCAAACCTTCAGCATCTCCTTTATCCATGCAGACATGCAGGCATAGTTATAACAGCCACATGATCAGCTGAAAAAGTAATGGCTGAATCATGTGATAAATTGTGTTTATTCTTCACCTTTAGCTGTTTCACCCATATGTTGGCCATCTCCTTTGTCCTGCACACAGTGAGCCATCTCTGTGGGACTACCTCTCCTGTCCTCCTCCTCCCTGCAAGAGCTGTTTTTTGCCTTTCAACAGCCAGCCATAAATCTGCTTCTTCCTTTCTGCCCTGGCAAGACAACAGGAGCCCTCCACCCCCAAAGGCAGAAAATTCCTGTTGCTGACGAGTCCTAGCCCACTGATTCCCTCTGTGCTGCAACTGTTCCCACAACCAAGCTCTGATCTGTACAGAGCAGATCTGGAGAAGAGCAGGGCACAGATTTCACACGTCCTCGCTGCACTTGCAGGTGTATGTGGGAAATGAATGACAGGACAAGAAGAGAACCAGTTTGCAACAATGACATTTCCAGGAGGGAAACGTGGCCTTCTCGGTGTTCAGTGGGATGCCCAGCTGCTCATGGGGCACGCCCCACCCCAGGCTGGATAAACTTTTCTCTTGTACCCACCATCCTTGCCACTTTCCACACTCACCTTGCACCAGGAATCCCACACCAAGTCAAACAGGAGAAGGTTCCCACTCAGTGATCATGGAGGGCTGAAAGGGTGCTTCACCCTCCTGCTATGTGTACTCACCATGATTTATAAATATAGCTCTGGAAAATCATTCATTAATTAGTTGAAATTGCATTAATATAATAATGGAAGTGATTTTTTTTTCCTTTGGACTGAGGGAATAAACAACTCTCCTACAAGACTCTTTTATAGAACAAAGCTATGGAAGCAGCAAAGACGGTACTTTTAATGAAATGTGTACATTTACTTGTAAAAATGCTCTACGGATGCATATGCTGGGCTATAAACAAAGAGCTGAAAATCTGTGTGATCAGCAAGTCTACAACTAGCTACTAATTAGGTGTATCTCATTTAGGAAAACCCACTCGGCTGCCTGGGTTTTGTTTTGGGGGGGGACAGGACAGGAGAGAAGGAGAAGGTGATGATTGTGCTGGAGGAGCAGCGAGAGCAGAGACAAAGTGAGTTTGAAGAAAATCTCTCTCACCCTCTATCCCAGACATGCAGGCCAGACCCATTAGCATCTCTTCTAATAGACTCCGTGTTTTAATTTTTCCCTTCTCCATCTCAGAGTTTTTCACTGTCTGCTAGAGAGAAACCCCCTTGGAAGAGGAGTGTATGACCGGGGACCCTGCACTGGGCTCCTGAGTGCAAATGCTGCAGGGCCAAGGTCCAGCCCTCTCTCCAGGTCGAGGCACAAACACATTTTAGAAACAATTGGAGCAGCTGTAAGGAAAGCAGCCCTGCTCTTGGCACCTGTGAAGAAATAGAGCACAGTCAACAACACATACAGTAGTCCTTAGAAAAAGAAAAGTTTCATAAATGAAACTTTCTTGGCTATGATCATTAAAATAAATGGAAGCAAAGAGATTAATAATGAAGTAACCCAAGCAAATCAGACAACGTAGCCTGTCTCCCATCCATTTCCATCTGAAGTTCATTTTGGCTCCTGCATCTGAATCTGAGTGAGTTTTCCTGATTGATGGATGATAGCCCACATCCAGGTATGATTATTTTTTTTTCCTTCTTTTTACACTCAAAGAGTTTTAGAAGGTATGGCTTTGGAAATACCCATTGTCTCAGCCCAAAAATATACAGGTGGTTTCTAAATTGATTTTTGTAGACAGATGCTATTTCCATTTCATTTCACTTGAGAAGAAGGAGTTATCCGTACAGTTATCTTGCCGGCTGTGACAAACAACAGCAATATACCAAAGGAAAAAAAAAAAAGAAAAAAAAAAAAGTAAGAGTTTATGAAAATGTTATATCTAGACAAAGAGATAAAAAATAAAGGCATTCACTTATCCACCAAATTCAGTGTGAGATCATGATGAAGATTGTGGCAGTAACCTGGAGAAGCATCTTCCCACGTGCTCCGCACATGAATAACCCCAGTCAGAGCCTACCCTCGCATGCCCATGGTTAAGCACACGCTGAAGCACTTTGCTCTGCAGTGTCAGCAGATGTTTTGCAGTCCTGCACCCCACTCCTTTGAAATCTTGAGGCTGGATCTGAAATCTTGATCATCCACAACCTCTTTGCTGCGCTGAGCAGCAGCGCCCAGCCCAGTCCCTGCTGTCGGGGGAAGGAGAGGTGGCTGTCAGCGACCCCCTCCAAGGGTGGGGACTGGGTCTGGGGCAGGATAATCCCACTTCTGAGCATCTCCCAGCCCTGCTGCAAAAGGCATCTGGTTTGGAGAGGGCTGCAGGGCTGCTCCCTGCTCAGCCAAGGGGTGGGAAGGCATTCTGGGAGGTGACTTGTTGGCTGAATTCCTGTAGAAAGGACTGGACTCGTGGCTGGGATCACATTGCTCCATAAAGGGCGTGGCAGGGTTTACTGAGCCTTGTGCAGGAGTCCTTTTATTATTACATAACTCCAAATAAACAAAATAAATAAATCATATCATGCTACTCTGGCAGGTACAATGGAAAAAGCAAAGATGGATGGATAATGTCACATTTTAGCCTAACAGCTGTACAGTTTCATGTTATATTTACACTCTTTGATATTTAGCTGCATCAGTATCAGGACATTAAAATCGGATATTAAAATAATTTTTTAAAGATCAATAATTAAACCTAGATTTCATTATTATTCAGAGTATACAGATTCACAGACCTGCTGTATTAAACACAATATAAATATCAGACTGTTAGTAATTGTACTCGCACTTAACTGCACATTCTGGCACATTATGGGATAATGATGCTTGAAGTTACCAAACAGGTCAAAGATGAAAGGCCATGCAGTCAAAAATTTTAAAGCTCCTGATTTGTGAATTTATGGTTAATGTACTAAATTTGATCTCTTCCCCTCATATAAATAACTACATATAATTATATAATTATATAATAATTAGCCTGTAGTCCCACAGCAATTACAGAGTTATTCCATGGGTGTCTGAGCCATGATGGTGATGGCAATAGCTGGCATTGCCCCCTGCCTCCCACTCTGCATCTCTAACTTTCCAGTGGTTGCACGTGTGAAAATATCCTGAACTTTCCGTGTCTGTTTTGCTGTGGATTTTGCCAAGGCTCTACTTTTATCTCTAGTTGCTGGTTCTGTTTAATTGGTAGTTTGCAGATAATAGAAACACAGAGGAATATTATTCATTCATCTTCAAAGAGCTGGAAGCAGAGAGTCTGGTGAGGCACCCAGGAAGCCTTGCAGAAGTCTGAAATGGGAAGGCAGTGTTTTTATCACCTTCCTCATTCAGAAAAAGAGAGAGAGAGCAAGAAAGAGCAAAGCAGCCTGACCAGGAGCCAAAAGGAGATGATTATGTGGTTATCCAGAGGGATTCTTTCTATTACTTGAAAAATCAGAGTGCAGATTTAGAGAGACAGGTTGATGTGCTCAGTAAGATCAATGAATATGAGAGGGTCCTTGATGGCATATGCTGGGGTTTAGAGGTAAGTGGCAGCTTTGGAGGCAGTGACGGGAGGAGGGAAGGAAGCAGCTGGTGGTCAGTGGCATGTCCTGGGGTCTGTCCTGTTAAACAGAGTCCCCTCCCCAGGAAGAAGAGGTGGCACTGTGGCCTCGAAGCAGCAAAGTTGAATGAGATTGCAGTCATAGATGTGAAGGGGTGAAATTTCAAGAACAAGCAAGTGCAAGAGAAGCTCTGTTGGAGCTTAAGATGTGCTGCTGGTGGGAAATGGTGAGGAAGGGGCTCAGCAATGCCTGCAAAACTCAAACAAATAACTCACCTAACCAAACACTCTCAGTATCCCATGGGCTGAGAGGGTTTTCAAGCGTAAATGTTTGCCTGCATGGTTCTTTTATTAAAACACCTTGCAAATCCTTGTCATGAAGAGTTTTAAGATGCCCTCCTGTTCTCTGCAGCCCTTTTGTTTTTCCTGGTCTGCAGTCACTTCAGCACATGCACCCAGCCCGTGGTCAGCCAGAAAAAGCACTTGGTCCTGCTTTTCAGCACAAAAACCATCCGTCTGTTATGCATTGATACAGAGAACTGCTGAAGATACAACAACTAGAAATATTTTTCTTGGCAAGGAGGAAGAGGCTTGGAGAGAAAGCAAGTTAGGGACAATAAAGATAGCCAGGAACTCTGGAGCACTGACCTCCAGACGCATCCAGGGTCATCAGGGAAAGTATATCAAATGTTAACAGATATCAGGAGCCAAGAACTAATTTTAAGGAGGGCTGGAAGATATTCTTGCTAGTTCAGTCAACATTTTAAAGCAGTAGTGGCAATTTCTAACATCACAGAGCTTTTTGCCTGTTTATTTCACCTGCTGTCTTTTGCAGAGGTATCCATATTTCCAAAATTTAGAAAGCTAAAGTCGTTGATTCTTAACTTAGGGCAATCAACAAACCCAGAAAATTTATTTTTCAAATGGTTGGTGTTGTAGAGGAGTTTCTGTCTGTACTTTATAGATGTGTGAGATATAGAGATATATGTAAGCACGTATTTGCACATGTATATCCATATGTTCATGGACTGCATCTGGGAACATACAAAAGATGCCATTAACTTCACATTCAGGAGTGAGGGCACCCATGTGAACAACTGATCTGCCATTGAGAAAATATTTGAGTATTGTAAACTGCCAAACCAGGAGACTGATATAAAAATTAGAAAGGTTTCAAAAACCAGGGAACTGATATAAAAATTAGGAAATTAAAAGTAAACAGATTATTCAGATGGAGCTGCTGTATTTCATTCTAAGTGCAGTAAATATATGGATTACTAAGCCAATAAGACCACTGAGGCAAAGACTGGCTTGTGCTCTGGAAAAAAATGATTTCTTATAATTTTTTTGTAATTTCTAGTTGTTCATGGACATAAAGCAGATATTTAGCTGACTGACTGACCACTTTGCCAGTAAAAGTTTGGAGTGTAGTTCAATTGATCATCGTGGATGGGTTTTTTACTCCCTTATTTATTTTGAAGACAAATTGCTGTAGTTATTTTCTCTGTTTGTTAAAGTCTGCCCATTTCAAGTGATCCATATGCAATTTACACAGTGAAATAATAAGCTCTTGTAGTGACTTATGTAATATTCTAAGCCCTGCTGAGCTCTCCCTGTGGCGTGTCACTCATTCCAGAGGCGCAGGAGTTCTGGGATGAGCACGGTCAGTACCTTTGATGGGCTTTTCAGGGCTTGAGTGTGTGCACCAGTCTGTGCAATGGCATTTTTAGCTCTGTTTTTGGGCACTTAAGCTGTTTTTGTACTTCAACAAACAAATCACCATCTTTGTTTCAACTTTTGGGTGTTTTTTGCCAACCTGAGAAAGCACAGATGATAATAAGGCAATAGTTCACAGAGAGTTTCTCCCAAGAATATCTGGGGACCAGGCCAGGGAGGTGGTGGTGTAACCCACAGATTTGTCCTTATCCCTTGCTCTGCTGACCCCGAGAAGGACCAGGGGAAATGCTGCCTTAGGGATTGCTGCTGTACCTCAGTCACCCATGGAACCTGCCTGGTGCGCCTGGGCTCTGAGTGAAGATGGGTTTGCCCTGGAAACCTCCTGCTATGGCCTGTAGAAAGGGATGACATACCCAGCTGAGGTGCTCTTTGAGATTATCCTGCAGGGGAATGGACAGGATTCAGCCTTTAGTTGTGCAAAGGAAGGTAGGAAATCCAGGATAAGTGTGAACTAGGCAGGATGGTATAAAGGTACTGGAAAAAAGATTTTAAAAAAAGCTGTTCTCTGGTTCATCTGCCATGGTGTGACGATGCATTCACAAGTGTGAAAATCTTGGTGAGGGAAAGCAGACTGACCTTTGTGGGCATTGACATGTAGCAAAGTGGCTGCAGAACAGCCCTGTTTGTCCACCAGCACAAACCAGAGCCACGAGTGCAGAGGCAATGGCAGAGCACGTGGGACTCTCTGCATTGCCTGTATTTACATAAAGAAATTTCACTTCAGTTAAAGCTTCCTTGGGAATACGTAGGAGGTGCAGGGAGCTCTTCAGCAGAGGATGCTGTCTCAGCCTTATATAAATACCTGTAGAATTGCTCAAATAGTTCATTAGTAGCTTATGAGTTTGTGTGCCTGCATTCCTCACTAGCTCTAATTGCAAGGATGTTGATTCCTACTGCATCTGAGCGGAGCCGGCGAGCAGATTCTCTGCTCTATTGCACCATTAAATGAGGTGTTACTGTGTTTGACTCGAGCTGAAAAGGATCCCTTCCCAGTTAGTAAAGAGACCGGCTAGGGCTGACCTAGCTGGGGACAGATTTCCTTCCAAATCACAGAGAAGTACTCCTGAATATGAGATGTTAATTGTGGCAGGAATTAAGGATTAAACAGTCATGGCTTCAGGTTACTAGTGGGAACTGAAATCAGGATTACAAAGGAAACTGGGCCATGCCCTCACAATGCTATTACCCCAGTTCTTGAATCTAAAAAACCTTAGAAACTCATCCTCAGTGACCAATAAAAACTAGTCTAAATTGTGCTTACTGAGGCCTGAGGAAAAGAGTCATAATTGTGCAGCCATAGTTTGGACACCTTTCAAGGCAGAAGATAACAGCAAGGGCAAAAGAGTGAAATTCAGCCCTGATTCATACCCTCTACAACCTTTATTAGGGCCAAAGTTCCAGCACCAGCCACAACCGCATCTCTTGCTTGGGAGAGTCAGACCCCACACCAGAGCCAGCCTCACACCTCGAGTCCCTGCAGAGAGAGCAAATACCTTGCAAGAGCATTTCCCTTTGGGCAGAGGCACGTGAAGTCCCTGTGTGAGTTCAGCCTCCAGCCTGGAGGACTCGATCATCTCGATGCCCCACAGGACCTCCTGAAGGGCTCAGAGTGAGGGCAATGACCCCAATTCATGTTCTTGGGGGAGATGCTCACATGGACTAAATATTGATGAGGGCACCAAACCCTGCTCCTAACCCCAGAATAAAAAGCCAGGGAGATGAATGGGGGGGGGGAAAAAAAAGAAATTCTGTGGATTAAATTTACGGCATAGTAGCACATACTTAATAACCAATTAAAGCCAAGATTTATTGGGAGCTAAATTGCATTTGTATTAAAAATAGAACTAGAATATACTGTTACAGAATAAAAGCAAAACATTTTAGCATTTAATATTGTAAAAGACAAAGCAATCTAATGGACCCTAAATGTTAATGGGTGTAAAGATTTACACTTTAATTGCATTTTCAAGTCATCTTATTTTACTGTGCTCTTTTTTCTATGTACATAGAAATCAACAATGTGCTGCAACATTATACTTAGTAGCAGCAAGACTGACTTAAGGAAACCTATTATTATAGGCAAGATCAGTTTATTATGTATAAATCCTTGCAAACATTTTAATTGAAATGAGCAGTGGACTTTCACTGACCTTGACTGCATGTGTGTGAGACCTTCATAGCAAATTAAGCTGGTGAAAAGTGCGTGTGAGAAGCCAAGAAGGGAGGGAGTGGAAACAAGACAACTTCTATATGTAAAGCCAGCGAATAAAATGTATTAGATACAAGGGTTTGCTTTATGGCAGGTAAAAAAAACCAAACAAAAAACCAAAAAAAACAACCCTAGCAAATGATGAAACTTGAAATTACATCTGATTAGATTGTCAATTAATAATATTGTATTTATTAAAGTATTATCAGCTATGATCCAATTTTGGGATGACATCTGAGGTTGGTGTTTTAGGACTGCTTTCATAGCATATAGAAATGCTACAAACTTCCCAGAAACTGATTCTTGGGCTCATAAAATTTCTCTTCCAGTTTGTGTTACTGCTTCAAGATTCATCAGCTGAGTTACAGTTATGGCTGAATCTAACTCATATTACATTTGAAAAAATAAATGTGCACTAAAAGTAATTAAAGCATGTTGGTTCATGAATAATACACCATTTTACTACTATTTGCAGAGTATAATGAGACAAGCTACTAAATTGACAATGAATGCTCTATTATGTGATTGCCAACTGTTTTATAAGATATTGAACAGATTCATTTATTCTATCATCATGTGCATTATCAAGCTATTGCTTTTTAATAAATTAATTTCTCCTGTGTCTCCAGAGCCTTACTTTGAAATCTGGCTGAAGGCATAAATGGAATTAATTCTGCGGTCTGAGTTTAAGTCACGGTGCCTCGCAAGCCCCGCAGCTGGCAGCGGGCACAGAGGGGATTTCTCCGGGTGGCCTCGGCAGAGGGGCTTAATTGCGCCGGCAAGGAGCGGCTTTTAATAGCCAGCCGGCAGAAACAGTCGCCCCTGCAGGGCAGGGCTCTCTGACAGCTCTTGTTTATCAGGGGCTCTCCTTGCCAGACATCCCCGGTCCCCTGCCCTTCACCCCCACCCACCCGCCCGCCGTAAATTGACCCTTTAATTGTTCGGCAGCCTAAACCTGGTGACACCAGCCACTGCCTGTAAAGCAGCACTTAATCCCTGGTTGGGTGATAGTGTCATTAGGAGAGTAATGTGATTGCGGGGAAGAATCTCCCATCTCGGCTGCGGACTGGGTTGGAAGGGAGGATTATCTGTGAGCCCTGGGCTGGCGCTGAGGCAGCACGGAAGGCCCGTGCAGCCCTGATGCTGCCGAGCTACTTCGCTCGGTGGTAAACAACTTCTAATTGCGGATGTTGACAGGACTCACTGTGTGTAACTAACCTTGCTGCAATGTTATTATTTCTGAAGGGAGCCTTTCTCCATATTTTTAACAATAAGTCTGACAGGTGTCACATTAAAAACAGGGCTTAATTCTAATGCAACTATTCCCACCCGCCTTTCCCTTCTCATTTTTGTGCCTCTGTAATGCACGAATTTCTCCTGCTCATAAAGATTAAAGGAACAGCTTTGCTGCAAGGAAAATACTGGTTTGTTTGTAGTCCAGGTACATTTGAGATGGTCTCAGTACCAGTTCCCTTTCTCCTCTCTTCTCCAGCCATGCCGGCTCAATGCTGGGAGAAAAGAGAGGGAGAGAAATAAAGCTTTCCCTGGGATGAGAGGTAATTCAGGATCCATTGAAGCGAATTTTCAGGCTTCCTTTGAACTGTGACCCGCAGCCACTGTCCGGGCGCGCCGTGGCTGCGCGGCCTGTGATGCATGGCTGACTGTTGTCCACCAGAGACCCAGCCCAGGCCAGCAGTTCACTTACAAGTTTACACTGGATTTAAGTCAAAATGCTAAAAACGCTGGTGTTCAATCACTGCTAACTGCGCGCTCGGCAGACAGCTCCCAGCAGACTCCGTGCTTGTAAAATCCAATACGCCACGTAAAGTGAGGGTTTATGGAGGTGAGAGGGGTTCAGAAGACTTTCCTCTTCTCCATCCCTCCTGCTTGTTTTTGTTGTGATGCTGCTTTTCAGGTGCTGGGACAGCTTCAGCCTCGTCCCATCCCACACAGGCAGCAGCCCAAGGCACACAGGGCTGCGCTCAGAGAGGCACTCCCCATTTCCATAACCCTCCCCCTCGTCTCCTGCCCTTCCTCTCAGGCTGCCTGCAGAAGGCAAAGTCCATTTTAAAGCCATCAGTTCCGTGTTGATGTGATGATCAGTCAGGACCAACGTGGCTCCCATGCTCTCACTTCTCTCTCTCCTTCCTTTGCAAAAAGCTTACACGTTCCACGCCCGCCAGCATCACATGCGCTCCTCAATCCTGGCTAAGAACATTACAAAGCTGCTCAAACTGCTGCTGTTAAAGGCTAACACCAGCACAAGGAAAAGGGTGCCTTCTTTGCCGGCAGGGATCATAGAAATCCAATGTACAAAGCCCCTAATTTAGCCCGTGCTCACATACCTGCAGGCACTGCACCAGACCTGTGTAGGGTTTCCATATGAACAACACGCACGGTGCAGATCAGTCTCAAAGTGTAATGTTCAGTTTTTACAACAGATCTTTTAGAAGAGTGAAGATAAGCAGTCAAAATAGTCTCACCAGGCTTTTAGTGATCTGGTCTGTACCCCCTTAAGGCTGATGATTTTCTGGGACTCCAAAAAAAAAAATTATTTCTTCCTCTCTCTTTTTTTTTTCCCCTGCATAAGCAACTGCCCAGCAAATTGATAAGAGCCCTTTTTAATTAGCTAGTGAAGTTGTATGGGTAATGTTCCATATAAAAGGTCTATAAAACACAGCAGAATTAATAAAATGACTGCTTCTCATTTAATTCAGGTCCTCCAAAGGGATCCATATGTCTTGCTTTGGTCTGTTTGTAGTACTTCTCTCCACCACCCAGCCACAAATTGATTAAAATCACATTCCTCACTTAAAACTGGAGCCCAGTTGGTAAGAGATACTGGATAGTAATTAAGGTCTGTGCACAGACACATGAACCCCCATAAAAAAAAAGTACCAAAAGGAATCATTGTGCATCGCTTGGATTATATGCAAACACAGCTCATGTTGACAGCTACCTCTGGATGACTCCATCAGTACACACTTTATCTCCAGCTGTCCAAGTAATTTTCCCAGGATTTCGCCCCTTTTTTTCACTCCTCTCCACACAGATGGATTAGAGCAACAAACGGTTTACATGCTGCACATCATTAGCTATCCTCCCTCACTACCCAGCAGATAACAACTGGGCTCTATCATCAGGACATTCATAACACCTTGACACTTTTACAACTATGCTGTTCTCTGCCAGAGCAATCTTCTCTTTTAAAGCATGAAGCTAATTCACAAAACACCCCTTGGAAAGTACTCTGCAAACACAACAGGGGTGGGGGAGAGAAGGAAAAGCATAGCCCAGAAAAGGCATCTAGTAAATAACATAGTTAGCAGCGGAGGAAAAAAACAAAAGAAATTCAAGAGAAAAGCAGCAGCAAATTCTTTTTCTCCAAGGTACCTTTCTATTTTGCCATTTCCTCCATCCCACAGTGAAGGGCACCAGCAAAGGGCCACCCATCTGTCTGCTGTATTTCAGTGCTTCCATCACCATGTCATTCCGGCGCCTTCCAAGCCTGGCACCAGCCTGTGCAGCTTCCTCGCTGGGGAGTGTGCCTCTGGTGATGGTTCAGCTGCTTCCCTGGGCATGGGTTTCACCAAAGGACTCTCTCATGTGTTTACTACTGGGTGTTACTAATGGCTATTTTAGCTTTCCTAAACTGCCTCCAGTCTCGGGGAATCTTGACTCTAAAAGATTTGTTAATAAAATAACACTTTCCCTGCATAGGCTGGGACCCTGCTTCAGAACCCACTCATGCTCAGATATGGGTTTATATTTAGAATAAAATACAAACCTACATCAGCCACTGTGTGAAGGAAATGCACTTTAGCATCATTTTCCAAGCTTCTCAGCATGCCCCCTGCCGCCCCAACCATACATTTTAATGTATAGTACACGCTTGTTTAAAAAAGAAATACATAAGGAGAAAGAGTAATTACTGTAGCTTAAATTCAGCCTGATAAGAAGAGCTTGCACAGTCTGAGCAGCTGTTCCACTGCCATTCAGATTATGAAAATATAATCCTAGAGAACCTTGTCAAGATAAATACAGAGCATGAAATGTATAGGCAATTTTTCCCCAGCCACATATAATGATCAATTCCAAAGCCACAAGTGATACCAAAGGACAAAATAAGATCTGTCTAGACTTTCTCACTTACAAGATATTGATCATTCCAATGGTAAACTGGTTAGTATAAGTGTGTTTGGCTTGAAAGGTCATGAGCTTAACACCTGACAAGGAGTTATTCAACCTTGATATAAGTCAAATTATTGCAGTGTTGCTGGAAAGACTTCTCTAACAAAAAGCCCTACCTGGCCTGAGAATATCTGGGATTTGTCTTCCAGATGTCAAAAAAAAAAAGCAGGAAGGAAAAATAAAAGAAGTCAAGGTTTGGCATGGGTTTCTGCTGGTTCACCTCCACCTGATTTGGCAAGTAGAGGTCCCAGCAGTCAGTGAGTGTCTGGGCAGAACAATGGACAGCAGTGGAAGCTGCCACTGATTAAGAAGGCGCCTCCATTCCCCCCGAAAGCTTCTGGCTCTTCAATCCCAGCAAGAGAGTTTGGTCGCTCACCTGCATGTACTTGAAGATACAGGGCACTGATATAGGGTCAAAAAATCACCATTAAAATGGGAACTGTTGACTTTGGAAGGAAAGCAGGGGGGAAAGGGTCGAGCAACGCCCCGCAGCACGTGGGTAGGAAATGATCCGCGGCATCGCCTGCCAGCACCTCCCCTTCCCAAAGTCCTGTGGGGCCTGAGCCGTGCATCAGACACAGCCCTAACCCAGCCTCCTCCTTTTTTATGGAGATAACTAGCAAATGCTTATTAGGACTATTAGGAGCTTGGTGTGAATTTGCTGGATCTTTTCCAAGAACTGTAAATACCCGATCTATTTTGCTTTATTCAGTTCTTTTTGTTTTGCTGATATGATACTAGTTAAGGTTAATGGGGTTTGCTTTAATATTAGACACAGGATCACTTAACTACCTTTAATGAACTCGGGAGTCAATGCATTGTGGAGTAATTCACACAGACATTGCCTCAGGTAAATCAACCGGAAAAATGTAAGCCAGTCAAATAAATAAATCTGACCGGCTGTAAATGTGCCAAATTTTACACCAAAATATATTTGAAAGCCAATGACTTAGGCACATCTAGGATATTAAAATGGAGGGTTTGGAGTCTGTTTCTTTTCAATTGCTTTTCCTTTTTTAATGTTCCCTGCACATCCCTCCTGTGCTGAAACCAAACTGAGATTGCAAGAAAAATTATTTTCACAAGTGTTTCTAATAGAAGCGAGGGCTCTACAGCTTGGTGTCTTGTTTTTTCATTTGGAAAAAGCCTTTTTTTATACTGGCTATTGCAACACAGGAGAGTGAGATACAAAGAGGAGAACAGAGAGTGGAAGAAGGAAAATGGAGAGAGAAAAAAATGGAGAGGAAAAAAGAAACGGAGAATGACTGAGTGAAATAAAAAGTAAGAAAGAAAGAAAGAAAGAGAGAGCAAGTAATTTTATCTGCATTGGAGAAAATTATGACAGTGAAATTCTAGACAGGGAAATACACTGCTGTCCAGAAATAAGAACCAGAGGAACCCAAACAACTCAGTGAAGTTAGGGGTTTGCTTACTTCATCCTAGTGCAAAACTAAAACTATGCTAACGTTAAAAGTGTTCTTACCTTGTAACACTGAAATAGAGAGTGGGGTACAGAGCAAAAACACACAAATGTTCTTTGAAGGAAGGCAGGCAATATCCCTAAGTACTGAATTCTCATAAAAGCGGGCAATATTTCAGCAATAAGGAATGACAGGGGGTTCATTATCGGTTATTAATGTTTGCCTAAATGGAGCATAAGGCCCAGGCCTTCAGGGGAGTGCAGAGCTCCCAGCATCACTTAATTACTGCCTCTTCTGAACCCAGCAATGCCAAGCTCCACTGCAAAGCTGTGTGGCCGTACACTGCCTGTGTTATACGAGAGTAATTCTGTCTGGCTATGAAAGGGAAAAATAATGCGTGTGTGAGGGCTGTTGCACAGGTGACAGGAGTTAATCACTTTTCCCCCCAGATAAACTCCAGGCAATACAAGGAATTTGGCTGTAACCATCGCTTCAACTTGCAAACCCTTCAACCCAGGCCATGAATTTTCAGACATTGCACTACACCAGCATCTGGTCTGTGTAGCACAGACTGGAGAAAACTTCTCGCAGAAAAGAAAGACCTTTTTTTTTTCACTCTGCAAAAGGCTGAAAAGAGGTGTTGTTCTTTCTGGAATAGCCCCTTTTATTTCTTTATTCCACCAAACATTTCAGTGCAGGATGTGCTGCCCTTGGGGAAGGGGCTGCAGAGAGTCGAGGAAGATGAGTGGGCAGGATTTGTTGTCTTCTGAAGCTGTTGCTACAGAAGTGGCAGAGCAGGGATAAAAAAAGGCCATATATTCTTTACTGCTGCTTTGGGAAAGACTGTGGCATCAGGTAAGGAAGCAGACAAGGAGGGAGCAGCTGAGGCTGCACTTGGGCAGAAGCCTTGACTTTAACTCCTGTTCAACAACAAATCCAGTCCACTATGATTGCAGACAAGAAAAATCATGGAAGGCAGACTTTTAACAATAAAGCACAAATAATAAGGGGATCAAATAAACTTCTATTAACAATGTGTCCTATTTATTTGTTTATATTCTGTCTACAGAAAATGTGATGCTGGACTGAGGATGGCTTAGAACAACCTTCTGGCAAGAAGACAGCTACAAAGCACAAAATACAAAAAATGAACTCAGAAAGAAACGAGAAAAAAACAGCGTTTTCTTGGCATCAACAAGAAGCTCTTTATTTTTCCTCAAGTTTTCTTTTCTAAAAAAAATTGAACTAAGACATTTACAGAAATGAGACAAACTTTCTCTTCAGGTGACAATATTCAAACAAGCATGTTGTTTTATTGAATTTAAAAGGAAAGAAAAGAAAAGACAGATTTGGAATGGGATACAGTATGAGGAGAACTGAGAAACTGTGAACTTTCAAGGAAAAAACCTCCTTAAAACTGTGAACTGAGAAATGGATGGAAATACCATTTAAGCCCCTGATTACACTCTGTGTGTTCTTAAGGAGACATCATCATCTTTGCTAACTCAACAGTACTTAGGGAATGGTTTACAACATATCTTTTATTGTAATCTTTTAAGAAAAAAAAAAAAACAGAAATATTTAATTAGCTGTGACTTTACCATTACTGTTCAGATGTCTTCCTGCACCTTCCTTTTCTAGACAGTGCAGATGTATTTGCAGCCAAGAGTCAAGGGCAGAAAAGATTTCTTTCCCCAATAATCTTTTGATTTGCCACACCCAATAAAATCCTTGTAGGGAAAAAGAATCAACACAACTACCATCTCCCAATCAATACCTAAAGCCTAACAGACAGTAATTATCAAAATAAGGAGGAAATCCCATATTGGGCTATGTACCTACCCATTAATCAAAACGACAGAAATTATCTGCAGCATTGCTTTTCTAAAATAAGACAAAAGATGCCTCCTTGGGTTACACTTTGAACAGGCTATAATCAAAAGAAAGAGAACCGAGACTAACTAAGCCCCAGGAAGCCGCATTGTCCCTTTAACCCGCAGTATTCCCCATCTCCCATTAGTACTTAACATTTTTCACTATGTTGTGACTGCTATTATTTCATTTAACACTGGTTAATCTGTATCTGAGGTACATGGAAACCCTCTAGATGATAAGATTGGACAGCTTCCAGCGTTGGCAGTTTTCGAGCGTGCACACACTCGTGTGTTTTGATCCTTCCAGGAGCTCCCTGCTATTTGGCCTGCCTGCCAATTCGTTCTTGGATCAGCCTCTCGCTCAGCTCCCAGAGGGCGGCGGCCGTGGCATCGCCCTGCGCCTCCTGCGAGGGCAGGCAGCGGCAGCAGTTGTTGAAGTACATCCCGCCCAGGCCCTCCAGCTCCGCCGCCGTGGCACAGTACACAGTCGTGGCAGCTCCTTGTTGCTGGAATTTAAAAAAAAAAAAAAAGAAAAAAAAAAAGAAGAGAGAGAGATAAAATAAGCAAAACTATATAAATATATAGAGAGATATTTTATCGTTTATTATTATCGTTGCCATTTCGACCGCAGCCCTTTGAAGCTGCGTCGTGTGCAAGCACTGGAAAAGCATCATGGCTGGCAGGGTAACCTGCCTGGTGACAAGGCTGCAGCCCTGCTGAAGGCACTGCCTGCCTCCTGGACACTTATTTACAAACCACTTCAATGAGGACTTTTTTCTTTTCCTTCCCTCTTAGAGCTAAAGAAAAGAAAAAGAGAATCCTGAAGCACAGCCCCATGCTCGGGTTTTTTGCCCCTTTTCATTAAAAACCTGGATTGGTGGCAGGGGCTGCCCAGGTGGTGTTTGACACCAGAATAGTTAAGCCAGGTTTAAAAGCAGCACCTCAAAACTCCCCTTTGCACCGCAGAAATCACTGACCATATGCCCGGGCACCCCCACTGCCCAGTCCCGACCTGCAACACAGCCTGATAGATGGATTTGGTTTGTTTGGGTTTTCTAAACCTCTTGTGCAAAATTAACCTGGGCACTCCAATTAAGACCGATCATGTAAAGTGCAGTCGGGATTGGTGCCAAACCTGCCCATGGATCTTGGATCACCAGTCTCCCCATGGCAGTTGTCACGGCTGCCGTGTGAGAGCGTTTGTCTGCTGCAGGCAGAGACAGGGGCTGGTTCTGCAGAGACACGAGGCTTTCCAGTGGAGTTTTGTTCTGTAACAACCATTTCTCATGTCTTATAATGCTTTAAGAAATGGAGTGGGTAGATTAGAGGTTTTTGTGGATCAGAAGGGATTTTTTTATTTTTATTGCTTTCTCCTTTTTTTTCCCATTCCCTTTCCCTTTTTTTTTTTAGTTAAATACCAAGTGAACTTATGTTAGAACAGGAAGAATGGGTTTCTCTGAATTTTCCCAACAGAAACCTGCAGATGGAGGCCACAGGGTTGGGGCAAGCACCCTGGCACAGGTGATGGGCTATTCCCGGGCACAGACTAAAAGCACAGTGCCAGAACAGCTGGAGAGAGGGCAAGAAGCTGTTTTGCTTTGTAAACTATAATTAAAAATAATAGGTGAGAGCGCATTAGCAAAACACAACACTAATTTAAAACCAATAGAGTTTATCTGGCATCTTATGATTATTTATGTACATCTTAGTCCTTTCTGTGGTAACTAATTATGAGCTGATAAGAATCAGAATAAAGAGGCTGCCAAGTGCAATTGAAAAAGTAAATGAAGAGAAATTAGTTGTTGCCGCATTAAGATAATTTAATGGGAAAAGAGAACAGGCTTCAACCTCTTGTGATTTTCCTCCACTCCTCTTTTATTTGGCCTTTCATTGTCACAACCAAGGAAACTCAGGGTGCTGCTAGGGGGTCAACCTGCAGAAGACCTCTACTTTGCATTCTCATCCTTCAAGGACAGGAAGCAGTTTAAAAAGCCCCCATTCTCCTTATTTGAGGCATCTCAACTTTGTAGCAGCAAAGAAGTGCATATTTGTTTGCAAGACATGCATTTTCCTCAGCAGATGGGATTAAACTGATAATGATGACTCCACACCTTAGAAATGATCTCCCATCACAAGGTAAACCACAACTGTCTGTATTAAGTATTTTGAAAGGCATATATTTATCAAGAGACCAAAATATTTTTAAAGTTAGTATAATACATAGTAATCCTCTTATTAAACCAGTATCTTTTTTAAAAAAAGAGAAAATATCTTAAAGTTGGTAGCGGAAACGGAAGAGAGTTCTACTAAAAATAATATTAATAGAGAACAATAAAATTTCTATGCTCATTTCAACTATCCTATAAAGTTCCACAGTACAGTATTCAGCTGTTTAGAATGCCTCAAAGCCCCTAAAGAGTATTATTAGCTTTTTGCAAGCAATTCAACTGGACTTTCATTAGAAAGGTAAAATTAAACTAAATTGCTCAATGCAGAGCGAGAGCCCTCAAGCTATTGCTGAAAAGCATCCGTCCAGCCAAGCTAAACTCAGGCTATCTCTTAATAGAATTTAGCTAATTCATAAAATGGAAGTTTATCAGAGCCAGTTTAAAATCCAACCCAAACAATAATTTATCTTTTCAAATGAGTCGAATTTGACGAAGTTTAAGCAAAATTCGCAGCAGGCAGAAAAACGTTCCAGAGCACAACAGCAGTGCTTTATACCTTGAGCATTGACACAAGCTAGACTCCAGAAGAAGAGAATAGTTTTCCCTGTGTGAGCATAGGATATTTACTTTAAGCGATAAAAGATTATGTGGCTGGAAGCCCAAAGCACTTTATCTTGCGATGCCTCCAGTGTTTTGCTGAGAACTGGATGTAAGCAACGTGCCATTTGCTTTTTGGCTGTGTGTATCCTTACTTCTTTCTAAATGTTTCAATCATGTTGGCTGTTTTGGAAGAAGAAAATTCAATGGTTCTATCATTGAAAGAAAAGTACCTTTCTTATTACTTAAGAGAAATGCAGTCGTATTTATCCCTTCAATGATAGAGGGTAAAGCTTTAGTATCTCACAACACTGGACAAACATGAATTCATCAAGCCTAGGAGAATTTGTCAGACAGCAAACTACATAACAGAAGGTAAATCCCAGATTCTCAGAGCCATGTAAGCATTCACTTTGCTGAATGTGAGCTGGTTGCGTTCAGACACTTGAGGATCTGCCTAAGTGACTTGTCCAAGGACAGAGGGGAGTGAGCATCACAGGAATCAAATCCCACTTTGGGCTGGGAGGGGTATCAAGAGGTCTCCAGCCCAACCTCCTGCCCAAAGTGGGATGCCTAGGAGCCTCATATATGCCATGCTGAATGGGAAGGTCCCCGAGGGATAAATCCCTCCTTTACATCTATGACTCCGATCCCACAAACCTCTGCAAGGAGCCAGAGCTGCAGACAAGTGCAAACTGCCTGCACTGCTAGCCAGAAATGGCTCTGTTTCTCAGCAAATATTGTTTATCCCTTATGAACACAGTGCTTTGAATGACATCTTTATATGCTGGGCCGTATGACAGTTTAGTAACAAGTTTTAATTTTTTACTCATCAGCTTTCCTGTTCACATATCATCAGCATACAACAGCAGAGGATGTTAGGGAATCTAATTAGTAAACAATTCCATACTGCTGATACAAGATGAAACATTCTTAAACCAATAAAAAGAGCACTTTAATCACTGTTGAATGACTTTCAATGCCAAGCGGTTTGTGCCATGTCAGAACATAATTTGAAGAAGATTAGAGTACTATATAAAAGAATTAATGTTAACAACTTCGTTAAAAAATGTCTTAAACAATGAGCTTGTCAGTTGTCACAGACTCTCCCTGATCCATTGTGATTAAGGCCCCCCCCCCCCCCCCAACAATTTCAGCTGATAAACAATGCTAAAAGCGTCAGGCAACCTAAACATTTTTTTCCACAGGTCCATCAGATGCACAGGGTGCTAATCACCAGAGCTGGGGTCAGCCTTCTTTAACCTGCAACAAAGGCAGTGGGTTGCAATAATGAATACACAGCATAAAGAATTTGTGAGAAGCCCAACTGAATCTTTAATCATGCCTCAATGCCATTTCCGATCCAGTCAAACATTTGAAAGCTGCTGGGCAAGCACCACGCTATCAATCTTTCCAGCACACGTAAAATTACCCAGGAATCTTGTTTTGGATTAAGTTGAAGAGTGTCTTAGTAATAAGGGTTCATCATTCTCTTCCGCAAATCATTTGTCAGTTTTGTAATACAATCTTCCTCTGCAGCAGGGTGGGATTTATACAGCAGTTGCTGTTTATTTATAGTTGAGGCTCAAAGATCTAAATTATCCACCCTTCTAAAATCCTTTGTTGAGTTGAAAATCCTAAGTAGCTACTAGTTCATAGGCATTTATTTCATAACTGCTAGCAGTCAATTTGTAACTGAAGGCACCAAATGCAAATTAATATTGAATATAGTAAAAGAAAAGGGGTTCTTGAGATAGAGCACATGGTAAAACCTTCATTAATATATGTAATGCATCTGTTAGAATTCTGAGATACCATTTATGTTCCTGATAAGAAACCATACTACACAGTTAATGTTTAGTTTTTAGATTTGTCTACTTTCAAATGCATGTTTATCTTCTAAAATTAGACTTTTGTTCTGAAGCAAGTTTACATTCCAAGCATATAAATAATAGAAACAAAGCCATTACTTATCTGTATATTTATCAACTATGAATGAATAGGATCCACTCTAAACTCTGTTAGGAGCACACAGCACTCAACATTGTCTGCCAGGGAGATGGGATCAGCTTATTTGAAAAGGAGGGGTTTATTTTCTTATGAAAAATTAAGGATAAAGGCCAGTTATCTTCGTAGCCTGAGGTTAAGCTCAGCACAGAGCATTTTAAAAGATGGCCACTGGAAAGAGGTGAATTCAAAATGACATGAGAGTATTTGTGACAAGGGCCAGATTCAAAGCAAGCAGCTCAAGTAAAATAAAAAGGCAAGTCCTTAAAACTCTTCAGGCTGTTCCGGTTATTATACCAGGACTATTAGACAAAGCCAACACATCCTTTACAGTAAAATATCAGATTCACACAAAGGCACTGTGAGCATACCATTTACAGCCAAATAACTCATTACACAGCAGTGTGAGGTAGAATCATAAAGTCATTAAGGTTGGGGAAGATCATCGAGTTCAACCACTGACCTAATCTAGCAACAAAGGCAGTATGAACCTATTCCAGATATGAAACCAATGGGGTGTCCCATACCTTCTCTGTGCCCCTGATAAGCACCCTGAAGAGTTCATTCTGATAGAGGGAAATACCCCTCACCAGCTGGCTTCAGCAGTGGCCATTTCCTGATTTGATGCAAAATAGAAAACCTCCTTGGAATATCAAAATTATACAGAATCTGTTTCCACAATGATCGATTCCAAATTATCCAAACCAAACCCTAAAGTGACAGCTGCAGTTTTACATTCCTTGAACCTCATCTCCACCTGGTGGGAATTAGCACAGGTTTGCTGCCTTCTCAGAGGCTCCACAGACTGGAGCAGTGGCTGAGGTTGTGGTGAGCCTGATGCTGATGCTTGGGGTGGGCACTGTGGGGTTTGTGCTGCCTGGGGGCAGCTGGGAGACAACTGCCCTCAGAACAGATTTGTCTCCTTCTGGTGTTGCTAGCAAACCCCAGCTGGGATTGAGGTGCAGAGCTTTCTCAAACTATACTTATTCCTTTCTCTGTAATTTGAATTGGTAATTTTTTTCCCATCAAGCCCAAGTTCTCGTGAACAACATGGAGCACAAGGACCTTTTCTGAAAAACACTAGCACGTCTAAAATCCTCATGTCCTCATTCAACCTCCAGGATTCCTCAGTATCCAAAGTGTTTTTAGGAGCAATCTTAAGAGCTGTTTGGTGATATCACCCATGGCTGAGGCCAGTTGTAGCTGAGGGAGCTACTTCTCAGTGTCAGGCATTACTCTGCTCCTTTTCCTACTGGGATAACTCAGAGCTGTGAGGAACAGTCACTTTTCCAACAATGCAGTGAACAAGTTTTAGTCTCGCCTGTGAGATGACAGGAGAACTGTCCAGTTCCTGCTGCAGTCCTCTTACTCAGAGCAATTCCAGATGCACAGTTTTCTTATGAATAATGCTCAGAATATGTGTATTAATGTCCTGTAGGAAAACAGGATTCCTTGATTGCTTTTTCAGCAAGGAAATATGAAATTGAGACCTGCCTTTGCTATTTTGGGAGAGTGTGAAACTGAAATCATATCTGCAGCTAAAAGAATAAAACTTTGGAGCTGCCAAATATGATCTAAACCCCAAATTGGGCTCAGTTGACTTCAGGTCCTATTTCCACCAAAGTGCCAGCAGGAAAATGTGACCTGAACTGACACTGTATGTACAGTCTTTTCAAAGGTCTCACCGAACCACATCTAAACCAGAGGTGCTCAACCACCTCCCCTTCTCCCATCACCACAGTTGAACCAGCAAAGCATCTCTTAGGAGACAATACAACGGATAAACCAAAATCTATAAGGTCTGCTTTTTTCCTTCTGATGTATTCCTTTTTCAACTAATTCCCAACTACAAAGACTCAAAGCTCCATCAGCTTCTCTACTTGCAAAGCATAGTTGGTTTCAAGCTGTAACTTTTCTTAGTGTCATTAAGACCCTTACACATTTACAGTATTCTTTACATACATTATAGGAGATAAGTGTGCTATGTTCTTTGAGTAAGGAAACTGCAGTAGTTCACGAAAGAGGATTTGTTTTCAACTGCTGAGGCATTAAGACCTAGTGATTATTTCAACTATTCAGTATATGCAGCTATATTTAACTTACATTCTGGGTTTTAACTTTGCAAAAGAAATCGCGTCCATTGTAATAAATGTATTTTGATAATGCACCATGTTGTTTGTGTTATGCAACCCCCCGTATGTTCTCAATTACAGCAATGATAGCACTTGAAAACTTCCAACCTCCAACATCCGGTATCAAACAGATTGTCTGCAACCATTGCACAGGAGAAAAAAAAATACAATACAGGACATAAAGTCAGGAGAACTGGGTTGTTTTCCTCTTTCTGACTCTTCCTTCCCTAGTGAGCTTGGACAAGTCACTTCAACTCCATGTACCTCACTTTTCCCAGCTATGAAATGGGGAGAGTACTCTTATTTACCCACCTCACAGGGGTGTTGTGAGGAGTCGTTCAGATTTATGGAGTGCTTTCACACTTAATTTGGAAAAGCACTGTGTAAGTACAAAGTGTTATAGTATAAACCATTGTTAAAATGTGTAGAAGATGTAGAACAAGGTTGGTAAAATAGCTGACAAAAATGTAATTATCTTTTAAAATCATGCCTATTTTTCTCTATTGTATGAACTTAATTCTTTAACCTTTCTGCTACTCTGGGTCCTGTTCCAGTGTCTTCCCTCTCACATCCATTTTTGCCCAGCTCACAGAGAACCTGGTAAAACTCTTACTAGCCAAAACAAGAGTGAGTTATTAAAAAATGGATGCTTTAGAGGGAAACAGTCCCCGAAAGGGTGATCCATGCATTCATCTCTCCCACCCTTTGCATATGCTAGGCAGAGCCACCATGGCATACCAGGGGTGGGATTCAGTTGCCTAACATGGATCTTGAGACATCTGAGCTGCCTCAGGATATCCCACGTGCTCCACAGCTGTCCTTCAGAAGGGCACATATATCCCATAGGTCTGGTATTGTATCTGCCAGCCCCTCACAGATATCTCAGCTAAAATCACACAATGGTTAAGACAACACCAGACTGTGCAATTTAAAAGCTTTTGCCACAGCACCTGGAAGGGAGCTGGTTCCCACAGGCAGCACCGTATTTATTTTTTTCCCAGAATCTTATTAAAGTCCACAATCAGCTTCTGAAAAATGTTTCAAGGCTGACACAGAGACATCTTAAGCTCCAAAAACTATAATGAAGCCTGTGGCTTTACCTTGCTCCATTAGCATTTCAGGGCAGGAGCAGCAGCACTCCTCACAGGGCTCTTTATCAACACACCATATTTCCAGGCACATCAGTGCAGCAATTCCTTCTCCAGCCCACTGAACCCCCATTCACACCTGATTTCCACTTTTAAGACATCATTGCTCCACTGAAATGGCAGTTTTGAACACTGCATGCAAATGTGTACGATCTTTTCTCACAGGCTGGTGTGGAGCAGTGCAGCAATGCAGCATTCTTCTGCTCATTTCTAGACTTGGGAAAAATCCCTGAGGAAAATTACCGATTTTCATTTTAGAGTGTAACAGGGTAAGGGTGAGATCAGGTTGAAGAAATGATGCTGCAGTCCATTGCTTGCCCCTTGCCCTGTGTACCAGCACTGGCCAGTGGAGTGAGAAGAAAAGAGCATGTCAGGGACAGTCCCTGGGCACCCCAGCCCTGCTGGGGGCTGCTCCCACCTGAGCATCCACGGCAGCTCACCCTCTGTGATGCACATTTATACAAACATGATCACAAGTACAAATACTATCACAACTTGTTGACCACGGTCAAAACAGAAATCCTGTGGAGGATTGGAATTTCTCCTGAAACACGTAACCTGCCAGCTAAAGGTGGATTCTTCCAGGCAAGGGCAATTTAAAATGTTGAGCAAATAGGTTGTTGACAATAAACATATCCTGCCAAAAAAGAGAGATTGGATACACTGCTACAACTAAATCATCAGAACTGGTCTGGCTGGTGTTTGGGCATACACAGACAGTTCATTGAAATCATTTCTGTTTTTAACTTATGCTGAATTGAAATGTTTTATGTTTTTGCTGTACTTTAATTATATATATACTTTATATAAATGTATGTATACATACAGTACTGTATATGCTGTATATATTTATATAGCTTTTTAATACTATTACTAGTCCAGATTTAGACTTTTTCATATGCAGTATTGCAAAGAATATCATCGCAATGCTGACATTTGGCTTCTTCCTTCATTGCACAGATAATTTTTTAGGCAGAATTTTATTTCAGACATGAGTTAAAAAAAAAAAGCCACACAATGCTTTTTAAGGAAGTGACCTTTTGGGACAGATATTTAACGAGCTGTTTGTTTAGGTTTTAAAGATAAAGACTGTTTTTCATCTGTTGATAAACACACACACATATGCACGTCATACACATACAGACATACACAGTTCAATAACACAATGCATTGAAAAAACACAGGGTGTTATGATGGGGAAGTATCATGGTAAGAAAGTAACTACTAACTCTGTCTTCCAGAAACTAATTAAGGGAATGTATTTTGCAATAATACAGATCTAGCAAATGGGCCTCTAAAATCTAGGCTTAGAGCTGTAAGCCAGGCACTCCTGTATTATGTATGTGTGATTTTCATAGATAGCCTGCTGTAAAGTGTGCCCTGTTAGTGCATCTTTCAGGCTCAAAGACACTGGTCTTGTTAATATTTCATTTAGTACATACTGTAGAGTCTCATTTATATTACTTCTATAATTAATGGTGATAGCTTAGGCACTGCCTTTACAAGGAGAGATCCCTGTATGTTGGTCGATGGATAATGAGAAACAATAGATATTTCATTCACCAGCAGCTTGTTGCTAGTTAGTAGGAAATAATCGTGTGTACTGTTGCTTTAATTGCCAGGGTAAATAATGCCGCCGCTGTGTTAGTGAACATTTTTAAAGCACTTGATGCAAATAGACTAGAAACAAAACACAAAAAAATTACCTTTATTATACCTTAGCATAGGGAGTTAAAAAGGTATGTCTTAAAACATTTGCGTTCTATCATGCAAATATATCTTAATATGCATGTGCTGACTATTCAACTACTGTATTTTAGGAAATACAATTATGCTGCCTTTCTCTTCTCCTATGTAGACTGTAAATAACTGTAGATCTTTCTCTTGTTTTCCCATGTAAATATATGTAAATATTAACAAGCTATGCATGCTGATATTCTAGGCAATTTCAGGTACTTTTATAATCTGAAGGCATGTACTTGAACTGGTTTGTTAAAAAAAAAATCAACTCTCTCAAATCCTTTAAAGCTCATTAGAAATTAAAGATTTCTTACTAGACTGGTTCCTTCACTCTCAGTTGTTTTTTTTTTTTTTTTTTATTTTTCCCTCTGCTTTGCCAGTGCTGTCTCCGAAGACCCATCACCAAGGATGCACATTCCAAGCTGTTTTCTCCAAAGCATGGTGTCCTGTCTCAGGGTACGATTCACTCCTCACCCCAGGATGGGCACCATTTAGATTCAACACCATCCCCAGCTATAAATCTCAGCAGAGACTCAGAGAGGGGACGTCTATCCCCTTCTCTCTGACCTCTCCCTCTATTTAATGATCACAGAGTCACAGAACCATAGAATGGTTTATTTTGGAAGGGACCTTAAAGATCCTCTTGCTCTAAAGCCCACACATTCCACTAGGCCAGTTTTGATGTTTTCTATTTCCTTTCCTCAGTCCACAATCTGTCAAGCCAGGATTTAATGCCACAGGTGTCAGGGCTGGGTTTGAGGGCAGATGCAGCCACAGTCAAGAGCAGTCCCCAGGTCTCCGGTTGTGCTGCAGTCCGGCTGCTCACTCAGACGTGCTCCTCTGTTTCAACACGCTCTTTATGTTTCTTTTCCAGCATGCTTATGACTTTGACAGACTGTGAAAATAATTTGATAAATAGCTTGATAAATTTCTCCATCTCCTCCCTTCTGTGCTGTAACACTGCTTGTGGAAGCCTTTCAACTGAAGGAGTGTGAACAAAAAAGAAATTACCAAAAGCTTCTAAATCAAGTCACCTCCTGCATACAGATTTGGAGACAAGGCTTCAATTTAGCTCTCTTCTTCCTTCTCTTTTTTTGTTCATGCAATAAATGAAGATTATTCTGAGCAAAAAAGTAAGAAGTAAAAAAAGATGCATTTATCCCCCAATACAGTAAAGGGGAGAGAAAAAATCCCCTCTCCATTATCTATGAAA
Source organism: Corvus hawaiiensis (assembly GCF_020740725.1). Taxonomy (NCBI): domain Eukaryota; kingdom Metazoa; phylum Chordata; class Aves; order Passeriformes; family Corvidae; genus Corvus; species Corvus hawaiiensis. The sequence goes on from NC_063224.1 coordinate 5,956,916, forward strand.
ACAAAATGCAATGACAACTCTTTAATTGAAAGAAAACAGCTTTCATGTCTGAAGATGTTTTTTTCCAGAGTAGGCGTATGAGAATAAACACATTAATTGACAGGATCTTCGTGACTTTTTAAGTTCCTCAAACTTAGCTTGGCGTCTGGGGAAGATCTCTTTCCAGTCCTTGAAGACTCTTTTAAGATGAATGTTTAAAAAGCTGAGCTGACACGGGCATTACGTTCAAGTGCAAGCTGTACTATTCTTTAGTAGCGGGCGTCGAAATGGTTCATAGAATTATTATCTTTCTACAGACAAAACCCATTACCTTCACACTAGGAGGGAAAAGCTAGTTTTTAACTTATATAAAACAGAATCAATTATCAATATCTTTGCATGGTTTCCCAGCTCTGCTGGAGAGCAGTCACAGAGCTAAATACACAGAGCCATTTGGCAAAAGGGCTCCTGCCTTTGCTGGGCTTCTTGTTACACCTTTCATTTAATAAAATCACATCTGTGATTTTAAAATAAGTAATAATGATTTGTATGCAGGGCTTCCACCCTGAATGTCACAAAGGGAGATGGGAATCACATTTGCAGACTGATCACTGGGCTTCTGTTACTTTCGACTTCTTCCCAGTAAAAAGTGAACAAGCAAATAAAAAGCAACCAGCGATGCAAAGTCGAACACAGTGGTGAACGGCAGTGCAGGTCAGAGCATCCATAAAGCCTGTTGTCTTTGGTGTGGAAAAAAGTGCTCCTTCAGCAGCCCCCGCCATATAATCCCCACCATCCCGCCTCTGAATAATCCTTTTGCTGGCTTTAACAGTGGTTGTTCACAGATGCTTGTGTCTCCAGTGAGGAAAGGAAAGCTGGAAGGTAAGTGGTGGCTTTTCATGGTGAAGTCTACACATGCCCATTGCTTGTAAACTGCAACAAATAGAAATTTTATGTCTTCCAGCAGACAATGTCTAACCTGGTTCAACTCTGCGTTCCTTCAGCAGAGAGATGGACAAGTGCATTAGCAACCATCCTTAAAAACTGTGTGCCCAGCTATTTCAATAGCACAGGCAAACTCAGGTGCACAAAGAGGTGCAGCATCCGCAAGGTATATAAAACATAATACTCTAGAAGGCGGCAGCATTGTTTGGGAAGGAAATGTTCATTACTAGACTCTCTTATCTGTTTATCCCATTCATGGGATCTGCTTCTACAAAGCGCATAATGATAAATGGCACATTTGCAAATTATCTTCTGAGTGCTGATGAGAAATCAGCAACCTGCAAGTTACCGTGACTTTGAGTGAGTACACTCCACTGCGAGCCTCGTCTGCTGAGATGCCTGCCAAATGAGTGCATTAGGATATTAGGAGTCTAATAAATTGACTAACAAGCATTTGATGAAAAATAGCTGTTCCATCCGTTACACTTATCATCACCGCCAACAAGGCTACTGGGGTTGGGATTTTGAAGGCACCAGCTGCTGATAAAAAGAGTTGTTGCTGTGCCATGCTCTCAGCAGCATCTCCCTCCCTAACTGTGCATCTTAACAAACTCTCAGCAAGACATAGGACCTTCTTTGCTTAAGTTTTCCTCTGCCTCTTCATGACACTTATGAGGATTTAAACCATTGCAGTCTTACTCAATTCTGTCTTTTCTCTCCACTGCAGAAAGTAAGATGCTGGGTTTCTCTGTCTGGGAAGGAGCTGAAGGAGACAATTTCTGTTATATGACTCAGTACTGCTCAAACACCTGAGACTGTTCACATTCACAGTCTGAAAACTTTAACTTGTTAATTTTTGCCACAAACATCAGACTAAAGGACAGAAGTGGCTTTAGCTATAGTCACATTCAGCAGAAAGGCACTGCATTATTCAATATCATGCAATCAAATCAGTTTCAGGAGTGGCTCAGAGTCCTACTTCTAACTCAGGGTCTTCATGGAAAAACTCATAAAATAAATCTTCATACAACACTCCATTTGTGTCATTCACTGCTTTGCTGGATATTTAAGAAGCCCCGTTCTTTTCATGAGTAAAACTAATACACTCCCATCATGCAAACATCCTCCCTGCCTAGGAAGGAGCAAGCAACAGCCACGTTCAAACCCTCAGGTCCTGAAAAGCAGAAAGAGGGCAGTTAAAGCCCAGGGCTGACGGTGCAGAGCCCTTTGGGAAGGCTTGGCCGTGCTCCCCACAGCCCCGTGCAGCCCACCTGATGCACTGTGGGTGTTTGTCCCTCCTCCCGTGGCTGGGGCAGCAACGCTCTGCCCTGGCAAAGTCTGCTTGAGTAAATTATGTCTTTTCAGGCTAATTAATTCTTGGAAGTGCAATATACCCTCACATTCAAGTTTCAGAAATCTTCTTCGTGCCACTTAATTTGTTTAAAGTAGAGAGGAACCCAATTCATTACAAACGCCCATTTATCGTCTGCCGACAAATCCCCGTGAACACTTAAAAACTACACACGCCTAAGAAAAGCTCTGTCTGTACCTTCCCAAATTGCATTTCTGCTTTTACCTGAGACATTTGCAAGATCCCCAACTCTGTCAACAGTCGCTCTCCAGTTTTGTTTAGCTTATCATCAACAGACTCTGCTTTTGTGAGTGGACAAGTCATTTGAGTGTGCACCACGGTTATAATGGCCTGACTGACAGCTCAGCCAGATAAACACGAGAGAATAACAGACGTAGGAACAATCTGGGTATTCATTTTGTCCGTTCAACCAGGTTGAAAGGATTTGCCAGCCAAGGGCACAACACTTCAGGCTAATTTGCTCAGCCAAAGCACTGCTGGAGTGTAAGGCTGCAAGCAGATGACTGATGTTGGGGAGATCGGCGTCCCCAGATGAGGTACTTATTATTCACCCCTGCCTCATGGGAAATGAAAGTACTATTTATTCAAAGCATCCATTTGAAAGAGGAAAACATATAGAAATGAACTTTGTTACAAAACTTGAACCCTTCTCACTGCTTCCCCACTTCTGCATTAATTCCAGCTCCTTGTCCTCGTCCATGTCATCCTGCACACTGCAGCATTTCTGTTTTCTTGCTCCTCACATACTTTCCTTAGCCTTGTCTCCTGCTTTGCAGTTTTGCCCCTATAGCTGACACCAGGTACATTTTCTTTGCTGTTTATCTTCCATTTTTAAGCTATACTCAGCTCTGCAAACCTCAGAGGCCCAGCTCTATTGTCAGTGTCTGGTACAGCAGAGGGTGCCCGCAACATCCTGGCTGCGTCACATGCCAAATGCACTCTGCAATCTTTTGGCCAATATTAGCCCCATACTCCAACAAGAGCCACATGCTAACAATGAGCTGCATCAGTCACCACTCCGTTGTGGAGCCAAGGGACCCAGGGCCAGTGGAATGGCAATGCTGTCCTGGCTATGGAAAGTTTTCTCTTGCACATTTTAAGCACCCTGTGTTTAGAGTGACAGAGCTACAACTTCACCTGCTAATCATGTAAAAGTAAATGATGGGTAGAACAGCCAAGCTTGCACTAAGAAAAGGTAAACACTGCTCTGACATATTCCCTCAAGCAAGCAAGCAAAATAATAACAGTTTGCTGTGGAGGTTTGCAAGTTTGCTCCCATTAATTAAGTTCCATTTTCCGGCATCTTAAGTTTTAAGATGTTTTCTCCAGGACTGATTTCAACAACTCTTTCTCCCACTGAAAAGCAAAGGCCAAACCCCTCTTTTGCTGACAGCAGCATGACTCTACTGGCTTCCTCCAGTTGTGGAGCCAAGACACAAGGTGTAGCAGGATGGAAGCAAATCCCTGGGCATTTTTAGAGGGCAGTGTCCCAGCACAGCGCCCGCAGCCCGAGCACGGCAGGCTGGGAACAACGGCCCTTGCGGAGGTGATGCACTAACAGCCTCAGACACATCACAGGAGGAATGTAAAGTGCACCTGACATTTCTTTTGATCTACTCCTAAGAAGCATTAAAAGGCACATTAATGTGCTGCTTTAGTGCATGTTCAATGTGATAGTTGGAGACATAACTGAGCCCTTCACAAAAGTCTAATTGGGGAGAAGAATAAACTTATTGTTTCCTCCTCTGGACATGCACCCTAGAACATAGGCAGAGTTGGCATTTGCATGAAGTATGTTGCTGTTTTGCATTTTAAATCCCAGCATGCTAAATGTAGGTTGAATGATCACTTTGACTATTATTAGGAAATCAGTACATGTCCAACAGCCGTTCTACTTATGCAGGAATTGATATTGCCCAGCAGCAGGTTATCTTTCTGCAGTGATGAAATTCAAAAGTGCATGTGTATATTTACATACTTATAAGTTGCTCACTTAAAATGTCAAATGAATGCTAATAAAGTATCTGAGCTCCTACAGCCACTTTTCATTCAATTGTTTGGTTTTGCTCGTCAACATCCTCATGCACACATCATATTCATATTTAGTAGCAGAGTTTTGTGCATTGAGCTATTGATACTTCTTGACCTTGTCAGACTATGAAGCACCTTTGCATCTCTGTGCTTTCAGTTGCCATGCTGAAGGCCCTTTGCTCTTTTAGGACAATCATGCAATGAATTAACTGCAACAAACCAAGTAGCAAAGAAAAAGAAATGTAAAAAGAGAACATTAATGCCCAGGTTAATCAATAGCAGAACAAGAGAGCAAAGAAAGTCAGGTTTAAGTTCCACAGTAGAGGCAAGGTCAGGAATGACATTACTGGGTCACCCTAAATTTTGCTGAAGACTCATATTCCTTGTTCCTATTTCTATCAGCCTAGGTGTGTGTTTGCACATCTGGTCAGACCTACTTCCACTGAACTCTATTTTACTCTTTGTGCAATGCTTTTTCTTACATCTGCTATGCTGATAATTTATGTGTCCCTGATTAGCTCCCTCAGTGCTTTATCTCTGGGAGCATTAGAGGCTTTATGGTGTCCTCTTCATTTGTCTGTAGCACCTCCTTCCAGCCTCAGCCAGGCTTCTTGGACAGCCTTCTCTGCTGCAGTACTAACAATGCCAAAGCTGCTATACTAAGCCATGAGCCTCTTAAACTCCTCTGGCAAAACACAGTCTAATTTGGGAGAACCATTAGTTTCCTTTTGTTGTAGCTCACACTCAATCTAGCCACAAAAACTGCAGTGCAAGGGAAGAGGAGGCTGAGGGATGGGAGCTCAGAGAGCCCTGCTGCTCCGTGTCCTGGCACTATCAGAAAAGCAGGAACCTTCAATGCCAAGGCTCACCAAGAAAACAGCATGTCCTGATCGAGTTAGGCAGGTAGTTAGAACAGCTCCAAACTGCTCTGGGTACAAAATAGATGAATGCAGAGATCTTCTGGATCATGCACCAAGCAATTCTGATTTCTGTGTGACATTTATAAACCAGTCAGTTTTAGTTAGCACCAACTCAGGATTAAAGGAGCTCCGGCTCCAAGCCCACACATGACACTCAATGCTTCAAAAAAAATTTGAGGCTCTTCCTATCCCAGCTTTTTTACAACCTCATTTTTCTTGACAACAGCATGGTGTTCTCATAAACAAGGTAACATCCTGCTCATCACAAAGGTTTTTTTGAGTTACTCCTCTAGCTGATGTTCAAGGTGGACTCTGATGAGCCCACCTTGAAAACCGGGGAATTCCACTGCAACTTCAATAAGTTGTTTGCTCTACATGAAATTCTGAAATAGAAAGCAAATGTATAGAAAACTCCAGGATTTCTGCTGGAGTCCCTATGGATTTCAGAGGTCTTCCTTTTAAATGATCTCCTTAAATAGACCTCTAAGAAGCAACCAACATTGGAAATTTAGCTTTTGAAATATTTGGATCTGTATGCCTTTCCAAAAATGGAGCCAAGGCTTTGCTGATGGAAGACCTAAGATGCTCCATTCAGAGGCCAGGGCAGAGGAGGGGGCTGAGCACAGCAGTGGTGGGAGGGAAGGGAGCCTGGGGAGACCCTAGGATGGGAGGCTGGAGCTGCAGGAACTTCCACAGTGTGAGTGTGCATGTGTGCTGTCACTCAAAGAGAGAAATGCTTTCTTTTGATGGGATACACACCTCTCCTTCTTTCTCCAGTAGGAAGAATGGAAATGTGCCTGGCTTCCCAGCAAACACGCAGAAGATCCTTTCCTGTTGGTGCCAGTCAGTTGACTCTATCTCAGTATTTTTCCATTTGCTTCATACAAGTAAAAATGATGGTTTTTAACAAGATCTCTATCTCCTGTTTTGCCACAATGCCATATCCTGCTAGGAGGATACTCTTTTGACAATAAATTTCTATTAAAGTGCAATATGCTCTTAAGTGGCACAATCTTTCTCAGTTGGCAACATGTGAAATATGTGTTCTGCTGTATTGGAACTGTGCTATCTAACTCTCCTTACATACTTTTGAACACTTTTTTTCAGCCCAGTTACATTACAGAAGGGAAAATTACTCAGTGGCATAAATGATAAATACCTAAAGGACATTTAGCACTTACTTTCTGACAAGTCCAAAAGTGAATTTGCTGCAAAATAATGAACTTAAGTGACCCCTGCTGACTTCTCAAGGAATGGCATTCCATAGGGAGCCCCATCTGTGAAACAAGCGTTCCAGGTACAATATCAAACCCTTTGTCTCAGCTCCTTGGACTTTTTCTTGGAAAAGGATTCTTCCTCAGAAAGTTACTGGTGATCTGAAATGGTGCTGGGGTCTACAGTTTTGGGTGGTCCATCTAATCATTGAAAAAAAAAGGATAAAAGGTCAGATTTGAACCCTTGCAGCAGCCAGACACAGTTAATTTGTTTTTCAGGAGTATTATCAGTTAAGCATAGCTGGAATCTGAACATCTTATATCTGCCCACATATCTGGTTGGTGCCTTCTGGCCTTCTGTGTGATGCAAGGGGCTAATAAAACGTGGCAGCACTTGATGTCAGATAGTTTGTCTCTGCCTTGTTTAATCACTCTGAATGGAGTGATGCTCAAGCCCAACTTGCATTCACTATCGGTCTAAGAGAGGCTGCTGAGAGCTACTTCTCAGCAATCAGCTTGAACCCTTGGCAAGACATCTGTCAAGTACACTTTAGCATCCCCACAACCTCCAAGTAAGAGAAGTGGCCTTCTCAATTTAGATGCAATATTAAAGGCAGTTGACAGAAATCTTACATCCTGCTGCCTTTTCTCTCTAGGTTGGCAATTCTGATCCCATTAAAGTCAGTGGGAGCCTTGTCATTGACTTCAATAGACCAAACACTACCAACATAGTGTTCAAGATGGAATAAACACAACTGGATAACTCTCAAACTCATTGAAAACCTGAAATCCTATTAGGTTATCGAGGTATCTTGACATTCAAGAGACACTTGAAACCCCAGAGGCTCAGGCATTTCACACAAAACCCAGAATGTGTCTAAATGAGGAGGCAGCATCACTATTGTGCTCGTTAAACTCTTAAAACACATGAGTTAAGCTTTCAGCACAAATCATGGTGTTAGGTCCAGTTGACTGTAGCACAAACTTGCTCAGAACATCCCACCCCAAACAAAAGAATTGCAAGTTCAGATGAACTTTCTCAGACTTCTCATGACCTCATTTGCAGTGCAGTGGGCTACTGGTTGACACGACTTCATTGCAAATGCAAATGTTTATCCAGTAAGACAGCACACTTAAAAAAATAAACCAAAAGAAAAGCAAAACAGAAAAAATGACCATCCAGCCTCATCTTGTGTGTTGGTGTTTACAAAACCCGAGATATCGCATGTGCTGGAAATTATTGGAGAGTGTCTCATAGGATGTGTTTAAAAAAAAAAAATCCCTTCACAAAGGCATACGCTTGCAAATGGCTTAAAAGCATCCAGGTATTCTTGGAAAGTGCAATAGCAGATAAGCTTCCCTTTTAATTTGTCTTAGACTAGGTGTTAGTGCAAGTTACGACCAAGAATTTAGCACATCCATTCAAATTATACCTAAAGCACTAAATCCAGCACAGCAGTAATTTTCTAGTCTTTCATACTTCCCAACTTAATGAAAAGAGACATTAATGTCCCAGCCATAGATTAATTAGATGGAATCATTAAGAGTTATTTCCCAGGTATCTTTTGCTAATACACGTATTATCATTGAACACTACCAGCCCTGTGTGGAAGGTTAATGTTATTTTGGAAGAATATTTACAGTATCAGGGATAGAAAACCCAATATCTAAAAAAATATTTTCCACCTGCAGCTGTCATCCATCCCACACAAACTTTGAAAGCTTTCCACTATCTGTCAAAACACAGGTTTTGATGCAATAAAGACTGTAATTATTGAGCATTTACAAGAAATAATATTTTCCCTCTGGTACACGTTATAACAGTTGTTAACATGCAAGTATGAATACTAATGCTCTGAGCCCACCTATACTCTTCACAAATGATAAGGATTTTTTCAAATACTGATATAGAGGCAGGTATAATAAAAGAGCAAGATAAGACTGAATATAGGTTTTGAAAAGTAAATGTCAATCAGAATAAGGTTTTTAGAGGCATAAGAACTTGATTTGAGGTAGAGTTTGGAAATAAAGCTGACAATTAGATCCAGAGATATAAACAGCACTTCTTTTGTGTTGAAAAATAAAATGATCCTTTTGCAACCAAAATACCAGGCTACAAAATGTGTGAAGGAAACAATACCGAGGATGCAACAAAACAGCTTTGCAGATGCCATGCTAGCAGATGGCTTAAGCTGGCTGAATTACTGTATAAACATTTAACTGAGAGTTTGATTTTATAAGTGTGGAAATTATACAAAACAAAAAGAAAATTATTCTAAGAAGCACTTAAATTAGTAATTTGTAATTTTCTCTGCTAAGATGGCCTAGCTCTTCTGCCTTGCAAGAGTCCATTGGAGAGGGGGGTTCTGGAATCTGTGAGAGAAATTGCACAACGTAAAAGGGAGCTCATATAGGATCCATAAAAGGGAGCTCACACAGAACTAAGCGAGGCACTTAAAGGTAAATATATACCTTTCCACTGATGTTGCAGCTCGAATCCATTCTAACTGCGAGTTAATAAAAAATCTCCCCGCCCCTCCCCACTCTCCATTTCCTCCTTCATGTCTAGATAACAAAGGCTGTGTCTCTCTGTTTATATCTCAGTAACTTCTACAGCAACCGCTTGTCGTGTTACTTGGGCTCAATTGTAATATGTGGGCAGGAAGGGCACAAGAGAAAAAGGCTCTTTGTGCATAGATATCTTCAACAAATACCAGTCAGAAGGCGGAAAGGCAAAAATAATCAGGAAAAGGGAGAAGAATTTGTGCAGAAATAATGCGGCTTCTTGCTACAGAGTACAGTCTGGATAAAATAGAGCATCAGTGTTGAATTGATGGGTTTGGCCTGATTAATGCTTAGACATATGTTTCAGATGAATGTTTTCCATCATTTTGCAAAGAAAGAACAGGCAAAACAAGAGGCAGATGATGGGTACAGGGTTTTATCCTGATTTACTCACTGTCAAAGCAATCTGTCCTCAACATTTCCCAAAAGAGTGGCAATTTTTTCTCCTGCCTTTCCTGGTGAGCCACCAGACCCCAAACAATTCTAGCAGGGAGTACCACAGCAGTGTCAAGCCTGCCCCTTGAAACTGCCATGCTGTCAGTGTCAGTCTGCACGACATCCTCCTCAGATGCTCCCCAGCAAGCACAACCACAACTGCTGCTTTTGCTGCACGCACTTACACGTCACCACTCCGAAGGCCAGCTAACCATTTTAAATTCCTTGCTTCTGAAAAGCCATAACTTGCTATTCCAGAACTGAGATGGCAATTACATTGGGTTCAGATAGTTCTAATAAAAGAGTAAGTCATCTTCTTCCTCAAAACCTCTGTTTTCCCTGCTGTCTGCATTCCAAATTCTCCATTTGGTTTAATGACCTAGGAGAGCTAATAACTTCTCCCTCTAAGCAGTTTCATTGTGCCAGGAACTAAATAAATTATCATCCCTCTCACATCCTAATACAGAAGTTTCTCATAACTCTTTCCTCCTGATCTTCACTCCTTTTCTTTTCCCATGCATTCCCGTGCTTAAATCTCCTTTCCTTCTGGTTCATCTGTTCCAAACCAACCACTTGTCTGCTTGGGATTCCCTGATATTACAACACAAAGAATCTGGAAATCAAATTGATTCAGGAATTACCATGGTGGTTTAAATCCACCTCATCCTGGCTAGGCAGGATTTTTGAATCTTATAACAAAATGTTTTTCTCTGTTATACCTGGTGTCAACATCAGAGACTGAGAAAGGTGAGAGAACCCCTTTACTGACTGCAGGCCATGGGCAGCTCCAGTTTCTGATCCCAAGGGTGATTTAACTAATTAAGAAATCCATTTTGTCAAGCCTGCCTCACAATTTTTCTGTTTCCATTTTTTCTAGTCTTTCTAAATTTCATCTCTCCCATGAACCCATCAAGCCTAACTCCAGAACTGGATTCATGATTCGTATTTCTCCAGCTTTTGACTACGAAATGGAGAAGATGGGGTCTGTTTTCAATGTCTTGCTATTAGAAAAACTATTCTAAAATTTATTTTAGTGAAAGAAAACTCCAACACTTAATTCAACAAATCAAAAATCTATGTTAAAACGCAAAGCAAATGACACTTGCTTGTGAACATTGTGACAAAGTGATGAAGCTTCATAGTATTGTCCACATGTCTAATTAATATTTGATAAGAAATATATTTGATAACAGGATGGACTTCCTCTAATCAAACTATGATTGATCTAGAAACACACTATTAACAAAACCCCATCTCACATGCTCTTTGCCTGTTCAATCAAATTATCTCTAAATAAACAAGTGGTATGTAGACCTAAAGAAAATATTAACCTGTAAATTACCTGTCTACCTCTTCTCTCCTTGAGGGTTGAAATTATAGGGCAGAATTTTGTTATGACTCAGGTCATAAATCATAATATAAAAAAGAATATTTGACTGGAAGTCCAGGGATTCTGATACGAAGAGTTTAATTCAACAGACTAAAAATTTATATCCTAAATGACTTTAAATACCTTCTCTGTGTACTTTTTGCCAGCTGGTGTACTGGAGGAGTTAAAAAAATGGTAATGTGAAAAATTGAACTTAGATTCTCATGACCAGAGACAGGATAGTCATTCACATGCACAAAAAAGTACATTTAAACTTTTCTTGTTTCCTGAGATGATCAGACAAAGAAATTCAGATGAAATTTGCCTTTTGGAACAAGAACCTCCATGCAAAGTTCCCTCTCTTTTTTAGGCTAATAGAAATTGGTACATTTCTTCCATCTTTGTAGGACCTGAAATACATTATTAAAACGCATAGTTCAGTTACAGTGCTGTAAACCACCACTGCTACCCAGGTTCTAAATTTTAATTTCACTTCAATCAGAACCAATTATTCCACTTCCCATCCCTGGCCTCTCACTCAGCACTGGGGAAGGAACATCAGCCGGGGACACTGCTGCCATGGGCTGTGCCAGCACCCCTCCACCAGACATTGCTGCAGGGGAATCATTCAGCTTCTGATCCCATGGCCAGGGCCCCAGATGGGACTGGGGGAGCCTGCGACGTGCAGGTTCAGAGGTAGCACACGTGGGAACAGACACGAGCACAACCACAGGCTTATGTGCAGTGACACCAGTGTCATTTACATGTCACGTACACTTAGAAATTTGCCTTGGCAATTGAGAGCAATGAAATCCTGCTGCACAAGGTGTACTGCGTGTGACAACTGAAATTACAGGCAGCACAGCCAAGCCATGCTCTGAGAAGCTGCTGTAATTTTTATCTGATTGACAGATGTTTACAGAAAAGATGTGCTTTATTCCTAGAATATGAACATACAAGGTAGAAAACAAAGTCCTCACATTTCCAAACAGTCCAGGCCATGGTTGAACAAGCAGAATAGATGCTGGGTATAGAGTGCAGGCAATCCTGACTTGTGTTGGTTTGCCGCCCACGCTCAGCTGAGTCATCCCAGGGGCTCTGCGTGAGTAACTGTTAACCAACATGAGGACAGCAATGAATTCCTCCTCAGTTCAGAGCTTAAACTCAACTTATTCTGAAAGCAACAACTACAACGGCGTGGGAGAAAACAGGATGCCCACCACTCTGCCTTTCGTATCGCAGAAGAGATAAAGGAGGAAACCAATGCATGATGAGATGATGCATGTTTTTCATTAAGAAAAGGGACAATAGCAACAGACTCTTAAAAAATCTACTAGAAACAAAACAGAGCCTTAACCCAGATAAAATTTAGCTAGTTCTGAACATGTAGGCTCTTCTCAGCAACAAGTTATGGACAGTGTAGTCTCCTAACTACACTGTAGTTTCTCTGGGGTAAGGGCCTGGGTGTCATCCATCTGCTCAGCGTCAAGCTCCTGGGGCATCTTGATGCCTAATGTACTTTTGTGTTTCATGCTGCCACAGAGCCAGGAATCATTACCAGCTAAGAGGGTACATTTCTGTGGATAGATGATGTGGCTGAAATTTCTTTGGGGAGTCAAGTTTGATCACATAGAGTATGTTCCAAAGTCCTATACTGTCTCCTTCCATGTCAGTCTGAGGTGTCAGAACCTCTGCCCCACATCTTGCTGCTCATCATCCCCTGCCTGCCAGCAGGTACCACTTTGCACTACCTGCAGCCCCAGCTGCTCTCCTAATCCTTCAGATGATTCAGTTGGAGGCTGCCTTAGCAGAGACCTATTATTTAAGCTGCTGAGGATGCCAAGCTTATTTTGCCAGAGCTGTGTTAGGGCAGCGGTGGCAGCAGTTCTGTCAGAGCGATCGTGACGTGCCGCTTGACGTGAGCCGGGGGCAATAAGATTTTTGGCAGACACAAACCCCATCAGACAACGATGCATGAACATAGCCTTAGAGCTTGCTCAGACATCTCTGCAGTATTAATGACAAAATCCAGCAATCACCCTAGTGGGATTGAGCACGCGTGAAAGCTCTAGTAAGTTAAAACAATAGCAGAAAAATTCTTGTTCCAAAAAGGAAAAATAAGGAAGCTCCAACACAAAGCATTGCAGGAACAACTAATTTAAAATAGAATGGTCAAACCCCTGCACTTGGGAACTCCTTGCTTTATTCTCAATACTTTCAAATTATCTATTGCTTATACTATCTAAACTACAGAAATGACACACCGTGTTATGTAGAAGAACTTCCAAGAGGCTACAACTGTCTATTTTCATTTGTTGTTGGCTTGGGCTGGCAGAGCACAGATAGAAGTTCAGACTGCTCAATAGCCCAGAACTCACTTAAAGAGTCAATTGAAGCCATGGCAGAAACATCATCACCTTCTGTGAATGCCGGGCAAACTGCACTGGCATGGTTTGAAGTTGATTTCTCTTCCTTTCAAATAAAATAGCCTGTGAATTGATTAGAGGTAATAGAATTATTGGATGTTAGCAAGGAAGGGGGTTTAAGGAAGATATAATGACACCATCAAAGCTTTGTTGGGTTGCTTTTATTAGCCTGAATCAGCTTAGAGCAGTCCTGACACTAAGAGGTTAGAGGAAGTCTGTTAGAGGCTTGCCTATGGGATGAATGCATAACAAAATCCTTTCGTGAGGGGAAAAAAAAAGTAAAAACCCCCACAGACACGCACCAAAAAAGAACGACAAGTACAGTACTTTAACAGGGAAAATTTCCTCAGAAAGGAAGCAAGCAATGAGGCTAGGAGAGGAATAAATGGTGTAGAAATGACAATCGCTCTTCAGTCAGGGCCCGTGACTGCACTCACTGCTGATAAGATCCAGCATGTGTCAGTTGTCAAGTGTCTCTTGTCACACTTCAATGTGAACTTTACAGCGAAAGGGGGACAAGAGGCAGTGAAGGGGAAAATGGCACGGCTCAGAAGGACTTGTGCACTCAGTGTGAAGCCATTTCAATTTTATATTCTAAAGGACTTTGTAGGTGATCCCATGAATGCAATTATTCTCTCCTAATAAAAGCAACATATGCTAAGACAATTAAAAGATTTTGTTATACATCTATTCATTGTATTTAGTTTTAGACAGCAGATAAACCTAATTTGAAACAAGATGTTTGCAAGGCAGGAAGTAGAAATAATCATGGTCTGTATCTAAAAGAATATTAGTGATTCATTATATTCTTCATATAAAAAGGTGAATTAATAAAACCTTCCTTTACTAATGACAATTTCACCCAGCAAATGAACAATCTAATTATAAAGCTCCCATTAAAACAGCATAACTTTTGACTTATGGTGTCCAGTTTGGGTGAGTGTACATTTAAGTGACTTTATTACCCATCAGAAATGTCTATTTGCAGGCATATTCCCAGTCTGACACAAACCTCACACACTCACCCCTTCACCAAGACATAAAGGTTACCTCATCACAAATTAAATCCTCTGCTTTGGGTAGAGATGTGCCATTGTCCTGGTGGCCAACGACCTGAGTTTCTCTAGACTTGTGTTATTGAAAATAAAATTGTCAGCTCTAGAAAACCAGCCGGGCTGGCCTGTAGTTTGCAAAGTGAAGATTTCATGCTGTCAGACCAAACCAGCGCTTAGAGCTGCTTCAGAACAAAATCAGTGCTAATTTTGGAGAGCAAAGGAAACACTTCTGGGTTGGGGATAAGCTCATGGGTGAAGTTGCCTGGCAGACGTGGAGTGGAAGCTCTGGAGCAGCCAGTCAGTGGGGAAGGAAGAAAGTCGTGGGTAATTATGGCAAGATTTGCATATGACCGCAGTGACTCTCCTCGTTGAGACAAATGAAGGGCACCAAGGGACTCTGCTGCTGGGAGCCACCAGAATTAAGCAGGAATCCATCACTTCATGCATAACTGATAATGTGTCACCTAAAAATCTGATCTACACAGCAAACAAGTTGTTGGAGGGATTCAATCCAGATCAGTCCCACGTGGCCAGGAGTGCCAAAGGCAGATACTACATGTGAAAAACACCATTCAGAACCTCTCCTTTTTTTCCCTTGCCAAACAAGCAATGTCAGAAGACAGCCCCTGTGAGAAGCTCTACCTGAAACCACAGTCATGGCAGAAAGATAAACTGCAAACAAAAATGCCACGTCTGCAGAATGAGATTTTGCAGTTCTTAAAAATCTTAAAACAAGGGAAACAATCAAAGTGACCAGTTGCAGAGCATCTACAGCACCCAAGATTTTGGTGCAGTGTTATCAACCCGTCACAACTCTCTACATTCATGTGAGAAATACTGTGAAAACCCATTAAGAATGAAAATAAAAAGGAAAAGAAAAGGACACAGGAAACAAGAAGGTCAGAAAGATATTAAAACGTGCATTTCTTTGCTCTCCTACAGAGTCCTGAGTCAGGTACAAGTTTGGTGAAGCCTATCAGAGATGTTGTTTTTCCAGTTGTGGAAGAGTAGAATGAAACATCTTTTCTGGGGTGGCAGGGCAATGTCTGGCTTTTGTTACAGGTACTTTATTTTCCTTTGGGTGAAAGCAGAAAAAGAAGCATTAATATCAGTCACATACAGCAGCTACCCCAGCTTAGGTACTGACATGGATACCAGCTACCACAACTTGCTATTGAAAGGAAAAATGGGTTGAGATTAAAAATTCTTAAATCCTTAAAATAATTCCTCCTCTCTAATGTAGCCACCGTGTGATTTACTGTTATGGCATCACACATCCACCACAGGAATTTTCTCTGAGCTGGGTAATGTTCACATATGGAGATACTGGTAACTCAGTGCTACAGGTTTTATATCACCCAGGTTCTTTCAACTTGCCTTCAGCAAGAGTGAGAAATGACAAAACACAGAGTCAGGAGAGTGCCCTGACTTGGGGAGTATCAGATGAAAGTTCCATCTCAAGAAAAGTACTATAATTACTGAGCACAGGTTTATAAATACTGCTTGACTAATGATTTAGAGCAGTGAAGCAAATGGAAAGTGTACCTAAACCTGACAATCATCAGCTATTTTCCCACTAGTACTTGAATATCTATGAAGAAAAATATCACTAAAGATCTGGCTAACATGAACCATGACTCATTAATAATACAGATATTTATCAGCATCCTGTCATAGATACCCTTAAAAAATAACTGTGAATCGTGGGCAGCATAGATCCTTTGCCTGGCTGCTGGTATTGAAGTTTCTCCTATTTAAACTTTGGACTATGATACAACACAGGAACTTGCTGTTTTATGTTCCTGTCCCACAGAGCAACTCCAGGGAATCCTACCAAATGGAGAACCCCTTTCTTTACTCCAAGGACCTTTAGTAAATAAAAAAAAGCCAGATTTTCTTCAAAGGTTGTAAACACTTCTCTTTGGAAGCATCTCAAGTGTACATGTTGAACTTCAAATTTTTTTTTTTTAACTTTATTGATGCTGGCAGATTTTTTTTCTCTCTTTTAGTAAGGCCACAGTCCTCTCCTCTCTTCCCTCATAGGAAGGATTTCTTTATTAAAACCTGCATCATTATTCCCTTATCCCCCCCTGCTCTGCATCAGCTCACAGGCCTCTATGCTTCTTTAAAAATAAAAATGTGCACACAGGTGCAAAAGCTTGATGCAGAGCCTAATGTGGATCATACCCTAAAGGAAGAAAAAAACACTGTGCAAACTGACTTTACAGTGGGAGTGTGTGACAAAAATAAAAGTGGAATCTGGTATTAACATTCCACCTAGGCCTCTGTTTGAGTATACAGATTTGAGAAGGAAACGTGGATCTCTCATTATTTATATGACCAAAGTCTCCATTTTACTTGGCACCTCTTTAAGGTTATAAAGTGATGTGATGTGCAATGATTTATTGAGAGATCACACAGCTCCTGTGTAGCTTTAGTTGTGTAGCTGTTGCATCCAGCATTTTATGCTGTGTCTCACCCAATTGCAACATTTGCCAGCCAGCCCATGAAAAAATGAGCAGCTTGCTGCACTATAATATGCATGGATTATAAAAGTATTTCATTTCCAAATGCTGCATTTATTGCTGGAAAACAGTAAGATTGCACAATATCGCTGTACTTTTATATGGCCTGACTGCAAAGCAAAACAACACAAACACAAATTTTAAAGTACCATGTTAATAAATGATCCCTGCGTACTAGGGGGGAAAAAAGGCAACAATGATGGACTTTTTGCCTTTTTTTTTTTTTTTTTTAATTGCCATAATGCTTGCAAATCCTTAATGCTCTGCAGGGCAAAAAAAAAAAATCTTAAAAAATCACCTGATCTTGATGTTGGAAAAGTGCCAAGTCTATCTGAGGTCCAAATCTATATGTACATAAAAAAGCAGGAAGCAGTCTTAAAAGGAAATGCTAATTAGCTTCCTGGGATTTCAGATTTTAAAAGCTTCTGTGATTGAATTTATTTTAGCAATTCTTTCTTTAAGGAATGTGAAAATTGGCCCTACAGTTGAGACTTCAAACAAACAGGATGAAGAAGCAAAATCCTTCATAACATTGCTTATTGCACTCAAAATGATTATAGTCATATGTTGAGGACTGATCAATAAAAGAGAATTATACTTCAGTATAATGGCTATAAAGGTAAAATGATTTCTGGTCAACTTTATCAAAATACTAAAAAAAGCTGGCAGAGTATTAGAAGTATTAAACACAGAACAACCAGTTTGTATAAGGGGATGGAAATGTGCTCTTAGCAGCAGGGGCACTGTGATTTTTACATTGGATGCAGCATAAATTAAAATCTTCTGCATTATTAACAACAGTGAACACCTCCTCTGGGGCACAGATAGTAATGAAAGTTCACATTTGAATTAAAGCACGGACGCTGCTGAATAGAGACAAAAAAGTAAGGCAGAAAAACAGAGTCCATTTAGGAAGGCCAAATACATTACCAATATGTGAAAGAGTAAATCAGGGGTTTGAAACATCCTTATTTTTGTCCATATGATTATCACACCTCAAGACCTAGCTCAGAACAAGTTTTGGTTTAATGTTATTTCTTTGTACAGAACTTTCAGTAAAGCACCCAGTAAACCCTGGGCCCAGGCCCAGCCCCTTCCACGAAGCATCCAGCAAACCCTTGTGCATCCAGAACCAGGTGCTTAAAAGTTACCTATGTACAGAGGGGCCTTGATTAATTCAGTCGTCTAGGAGTTCATCTTTTAAACACTTCTTGACAACACTTCTAGTTCCACACTGCTTTCCAGGAAAGAAGTTTTTCATTTTCCTGGAGCCAGTCACCTTGCTAAATGCTGACAGCAACAGCACAAATGCAGAACAACAACATCTTTACTGCAGGTCAGTTTTCAAGCTGCTACAATATCAATTTAATATTCCAGGAACCACTAGGCTTCACAGTTCACTGTATGGGACATCATATATATATATATATATTAAAACTTTAAGTAGCTAAAACGCTCCTGGCTGTTGGGCCAGGGTAGCCACGTTACACAAACTGCCTGGCAGTCTCTCAGCCTGTCCTTATTGCAAAAATGATGCATTTTTTCATGCTTCTGCTGAAGGGCTGCATTCAGTAGGGGCTCAGAAATGCTGATTTCAAACACTTTCATTTTTAAGGCAGGTCTTGTTTTATAGAGGTGACAAATTTTTGAGACGATGGAGCAGAGCAAAGTTAGTTTGCTGCCTTGAACTTTCAGGGTGTAGGAAACAGCCAAACCACTTTACACAGAAATGGGTTCAGCCTGACAAGGGTGGACAAGACCCTTTCCCAGTGCATGGTCAGGGCCATCAGCTGGGCCATATTTACCCTCTTTCTTACCCCAGGATGCATCAAGGAAGCTCAGCGATCACAGGTGCTTCTGAGGTGGTGCAAGCAGGACAGGGCATGGCTACAAATAACATACACCACCTTTTAATTTACTGAGTCTATTTTAAAATAAGTTAGTAGGAACTAGACTCTACTGAAAGCATTCTTGTAAGAGGTTACAGGAGACTTGAGCCTATGGGAAATTAAATATCTGTACCCAAAGGAATCACAAGGGTAAGCCTTCAGAGCTGTGTCTCACTAGCTCCCACAGAGAATTAGGAGAAATAAAAAGTGTCTTGTTTATTCCACTGAACACTAAAGTCCCAAAGAGGGACCAAATTAATTTCTCCAGTGGGAAAATCTGCCTTAGGGAACAATTTAGCCCTAAAGAAATACAAATTAACAAGAAATTAGTGCCCTCTGATTGTTTTCCCAGTGCCATAATACTTGGTGGAGATTTTAAAAGATGTGGCTGTGAAAATATTAGAAATTTCCAAATTAAATATTTAGGCATTTGTATTTATACTAAAATCCTGTATGAGGAGAAGTTTTGAGACTAGCATTCAGAGAAACATAAAAATTAGGAAGAAAGGCTTATGTTGAGAAAACTTTTAAAGAAAGATAATCTCAGGCTACCTTGGCATTTGAAACACCAAATGTGACATTTAAAGGATTTTCCAAAAATTAAACAACACATAAAACCAGGCTCTCTGATCAGCCTTCCTGTATGACCTGAAGATTCTTAAAAGTTACAATAGCATACATCCTTCATTTCTGACACATATGTCTTTGTTTTAAAGTATATTTGAGCAATAAAGGAGGTCATGATAAGAATACAGCTGACCATCCTTGTTGTTCTAACGTTTGGCTGGTATTTTTTGCCATGAAGCAGCCTTTTGAAAGATGATCACTGTACCTGAAATGCAGATAGTTATAAAAATGGCATTAATTTGCTTAGACCGGGAGATTTTCACAGGAGAGCAACTAGCAGAAAACATTATGAAAATGTCCAAGAGGACTGGTAATTGAGTTGATTAGTATGACCTTGGTTATGAAGGTAATAGAAGAGTGAATGGTGCTTAGACTGAGTTATAACCCTGCTACCTTGCTCGGAGATGTAGTGAGGTATGTAATTTGTTCAGGGTGAAGCCAGCAGCCTGGCCTCTCCCTGACAGGGTAATACACTCTGCCTAGCAGAGCTTGGCCAGCCACTGCTCCTACCCCAGCAGAGTAAACAGAGCAGGGTCAGGCGAGGGATGATGAACTGTGTGCTTCCCTCAGCTCAGTATGGTAATTTTCTGCTGGCAGACACTTTCTGTTAAAGGTTTCTTCTAAAATTAGGAAAATTAAAAGCAATTCACAAAAACTTTAAGAATGGAAACTTTTCCGTTTCAGACCAGAGAATCTGCATCCCTTTGAATTAAACTCCACACAAAACCTATCATGATTTACCTACTTACCCAACCACATAGTTCTGGTGTTGCTTTTTAACTCATCATATTTCCACCCTGTGACAATTCCAGAAAGGCTTTAAAAAGTCTCAACAGTTTGTCTCACAGAATGGGACTTTATTTGTTCAGGAACTGATTCAGCTAAAGGCCTGAATGCACAAGTGCTGGGATTGCCTTTCTTGCACTAGATTAACTGTGATTATTTAAAGATATTTTACGCGGCCTCCCTTTACAGGGAAAAAAGGCATCCAAAGCAATTAAACAAATTAGACAAAGAAGGTGAGGAAATACAATCTTAAATGCTACAGTTTTCATTCTTGTCCCCACAGTAACCTGGATGAGACATAATAATCTAACAGGCATCTATAGAATAGGTGTTTTGAGAAAAGTAGTCACAGAAAGGAATCTTTAAATATTAAGCACCAAAATATATATATATTTTTTAAATCAAGGAATGGATCAAAAGCAAAGTCTTCAAAGTCAGCATAATTTAAATATTACCCCTTTCCCTCCATCACTGACGAGCTGTCTTGCTATTTTATTGCAAGTTTCACAAACGAATAACTAGCCAAGGTTCCCTAGAAGGAAAATGCCTACATAAAAGATTCAATTAAATTAAAATTACTCAGTTCAGTCTGTGGGTGTCCAACGCAAAGTCTGCTTTACTAGGAAACCAGGCATATATATTCAGCTAAAAATTGCCACACATTAGACATGTAATTTCAGGCCATATTTCCCCACAAAGTACAAATCAGCTCTCTTTTGGTTTCATAGCTATCAGGATGTCATCATATTCTTTTTCTGAGGAAATCTGAGAGGATGAAAGGAGGCGCTTAGGAAATAATTTTGCATTTTCTCTTAGAAATTAAAAATCTTACATTTCTTCTCATTTATTTAAGTACCACAGAGAAATGGGGTTAGAAATGGATTTAGAAAATAATCCAAGACATCTAAAGAAAACTGTAATCTCAATAACGTTCCAACTATAATCATTTCACAGGCAGAAGAGTAAAAGCAGTTTCTGTGTGTCCATGGATTTTAGAGACTTGCAAAACTACAAGGCTCTCTGAAATCAGGTGTTATATATTCGGCTCTCATTTCACAGAGCTAAAATCAAACTGAATATTTAATTCGAAGTATAAACTAATGACCTGATCCTGAATCATGTAGCATGAAGATAGATTACTGTTGACACACAGAGTCCCAGTGAAATCCCTGGGATATTGTGTGAGATGAACAGCCGCCTGCCTGCGACACAAAGCTCAAAACAGCAAGGCTGAAATGGAGTTTGGGATGTTAATTCACAGTTACCATCTTTAACACCACATTTTTAATATCATTCCTCCTGTTGTTTTGAAGGTCAGTGGATCCAGAGGAAATTTCCCACTCTCAGAGCAATGAGTATGGTATGAAAGTAATAACAGGCTTTCATTTTAAAGTTCTGCTGTTGAGGGTTTATATAGCAAAGTAAAACAAAAACAGCTCCAGCTAAGCCCTTAGCTGTTTGTAAAAGTTTGCAAGCTACAAGCAGGACAGATTTATTTGTGTTTTACCAGTACTGAGCTGACACTAATTATCCCACTGTGAACGTTGGATGAAATCCTCATCCCGCTGAACTGATGGGAGTTTTGCCACTGACTCCAGCCGCACCAGGACTTCACCCCCTGGCTTAGGCTCCATGCCACAGCCTAATACTTTCTGCGTAATCAGGCCCATAAAGTTTATCTTGAAAGCCAAAAAATATTAGGTCAACTTACAATCACTCTGCCTTTTCCCTTTCTGGAAGGACAGCTTGTTTTAGTCATCATCACCGTGTCCCTGCTGCCGATGGGAGCTGCTTATCCATCCTTGAGGGAGCTCTGCCGGAGCGAGCGGCCTCGCCTGGTGCAGGCAGCCAGCACTCATTTATTAGTATGCACTACCCAAATTCAAAGACTTTCCAAGGAAGTTTGACTGCAGCGGGAGCATTCTGATTTATGAAGCTTGGTTATCATTTTTAAACCACAGCCCTGTCCCCAGCCTGACTCGACTGACAATGACATATGCCCAACGTGTTTGTCAGGCCTCGCAGGCTGATTTCTCATCCCCACCACAGCTCCTCTCCATGCTGGGACCACTTACACCCCATTTCCCCCCAGGTGTGTCAACTGGGCACTCTGATACCCATCTGTAAATGGCTCCAGCTGGATTGGTGCAAAACCCTGCACAGCAGCAATTACTTAAAAAGAAAAAAGAGAAAATTTTAAAAATCTGGTTTTACAAAACAAGCTCTGTGCAATTGCACCATGCACTGCAGCCACTACGGCAGAGTTAGAGATTTCCAGACAAACCAGGCTTGCAAAAAAACAGGAAAACAGAAATCTAGCACCAGGCATGACTATATATGTGCCCTTGCAGGCCAGCATGGATATTTGCTTGTTGCTTCTAAACATGAACATTAAATGCTCCTTCTCCCTCTCTACCTGACCATCAAATTTTCAAAAACCACCTCAGAACATATTTAAACACGCCTCATAATAGGAGAAAAATGTCATACAACCAACACATCTTTCCCATGTTCTGCATTACAAACATACAGCAAATGTAACCAGAGGAAGCAGAGGTGGGTACGGAGATCTAAGCAATGGAAACATGCCTGTCTGGAGTCCAAAGAATTACATTAAAGATGCTCAAGTGTCATTTTAAGAGTCTGAATCTTGACATCAAGCAGACAAAGATGCTTTCATGGTCTTTCTTCAAGCAAGAAGGCAGAAACACAAGTAGGGATTTTCTTTTATGCTCAGCAAGATAAAAACTGAGTATAAACACCAAAGTATTTATTCTCACAGCAATCCCATGAAATGCACTGTTATTCCCATTTTACAGATGAGGAACTGAGTCACAGAGAGACCTTCTGGCTCATAGCTTAAAGGTGTTTTAAAAATTAAGCTGAGGACACTGTGTTCACATCCAGTGTCAGAGCCACAAAACCAGAATTTGTCCTTCATAGTAGGATTAGCTTTTCATTCAGTAACTATGAAGGTGCCAAAGGAATTCAGTAAATTCTTCTGTAAAAGCTACATGATATTAAGATGAAAGCCAGCCAACCTGAGTTCTAGTAATATATCTACTCAAGCAGGCTCCAAAGAAAATGTGGAAAATAGGTGTTTCATAGCTGAGGCAAGAAAGAGAAAAACAAAATGCCGTTGCAAATTATTTTGTTTGTGTGAGCAACATGCTTTTGCTGAAAGACTGGTGTGTGCAAAAAGGGTATATTTTTGGCATGTCAGCTTCAATGATCAGAAATCTAAGAGTGAAAAGCGACAGCCTTGTCCCAACAACCAACAACCTCCTCCAAAGGAGATGCCCATCAGCCGCAAGCCCTGCTCCCAGGGTGACCTTTCCTGCTTTCTGACTGGGCATGAGGGCACATAGCCATTTTATTTAAACTTCTTCAGGGAAAACTGCTTGTTAGATGTTCGTTTCCAGCAGCCACTGCCCTCTGAAAAGAATATTCATGGCTGGTGTTTCACTTGGAATGCTAACAGGATCAATTTGAACTCTCTACACTCTCTATCTCCGACTTGTTTCATACATATTCAAGGCCATTTACATCATTCTACAGAAAACTGTTTATGAGTGGGGATGCACATTGTATTGACTGTTGCTGGGTTAATTCCTAGCATGGAACTGGTCCTAGCAGGCGAGCTGGATCCCAAAAGAGGCAAGGCTAGAAAAAAATCACAGTGCCTGGAGCCAGACAAAGCAGTTTCAGCACAAGTTCCAACATTAGCCCTAACAATTTTTGTCAGGCAGCTACTGAGAGCTCTTCACAGCCTAGTCACCTCCTTGCTGCTTTGTTTTCTCTATTTAAATAAAAATTACAGCCTCTCCTTTCACTCGCACGGCTAAAGGGCCCCATAATCCAGTGTATCCTTGGCTCTGTCACTGTGCTTGCTGACCCTACAGTGAGCAGGCTCTGACCACCAAATGCGAGCAGAATAAATTATCGCTGACACTCCAATATTTAATTATGCAGCTGTCAGAGCGGCCCTTTCGAAATTCATTTTAATAAAGTGGGAACTTTTTCCTTTCAAGGTTAGAGTCAGGGGAGTCACCTTCTGTGTCAGGCTGAGGTCTCCACCATGAGCTTTGCATTCTTCCCTGAGAAGCCTGTCACTTGGCCTGATAGAAGGACCAGATAACAGCACCGATGTCTATTGGCCTCCCCCGCCCTGCCTGGATGAACATCCTTCATTTAAACCCACAATAATGAGGACCTCAAAGTCAGGCTGGCAGCCACAAGGGCAGCTCGGCAGGGGAAAAAAAAAATGGCTTCTTATTATAAAATTCACTCGATGTTATAGCTGCAATCTAAAAGCAATCATGTTCATCTCACCGTTTTAACTGGTTAACCAGAAATATTTAACATGTTAACAAATGTGAATGGAAACCCAGTGGGTGATGCCCCAGCAGTCTGTATTTATCTGCACTGAACTCAGACAAGGAGAGGAGTATTGCTTTATGTTTTTCTGCCAGAAAATTATCTAACCAGATCTTTTTACCAAATATTTAGAAAATAAAACCCTTTTTAAACACACAGTGTGTCTTAGACAACGTCCACATACTGCAGCCTGCAGAGTATGGATCAGAGGTGCTTTCTAAGATGCTCAGATGCTGTGCGTATTCACAGCTCTCTCACACACGCACATACAGCACCTTCCCTCATGCTGAGGCTGGCCATAAGGAAACTTGCCTTCATGAAAACAAAGACTATTTTAAAGTATGTGGCTACCTCTCAATTAAATCTTCACATCTGCAGATCCCCTCTTTAAAAACTTTTGACTTTTGTATTGTGCAGCTGTGAGAAAACAGATACAAGTTTGCCACGGACGGCCCAAAAATTTGTAAGCAAGACTGCGGTTGACCTAAATAAGCAGAAAAAGAAAAACAAGCAAAAAAATAACCTACACATATTCCAAATCTTCTTGTCTCTGTGTGACAACACTTCTAATTTCTAGGTAATGTTAATAACAACTTTGACTTACAAGCTCTATTCCTTCCCTGGCTTCCCATGGTGCCACACAAGCACTGGAGATTTGGCTACACAAGATTCTCCCCAGTATGATTATACATCTTCTACAAATGGGGGAGTGAAAAACACATAAATTGCATGTGGTCTGGGAATTAAAGCTCTCAGGGAAGCCCCACATCTCCCAGCTTAAATCAAAAGAAGACTTGCTAATGAGAAGTTAATGGGATACCACCCTACATCCCATAGGTGCTAAGTGACCTATCCCAAGACACAAAGTGTCCCAGGAAAAGAAATTAAAGCTTTAGTAAAAAATTTTTTTTTTCACTTAATTTGATCCACAGTGAAGTCATAGCCAAGAGAGAACAATATGACTCTCTAGTACAAAGTGTTTTACTTTCTGGATTCATTAGCACTAATGAAGAGCAGGTGCAGGGTACCAGGGGAAATGCTGCGCAGAGCAGCTCTCCAGCACGTTCTCCTGCCCAAGTTGTGCCTCAACATTTGGTGTTTTGCTCCTTCCCTGCAAGGGGGTACACTTTGTATCTCCCAAATAATGGACAAATGAATCACTGTCCCCAAAGGCAGCAGAAAAAAAGTACATAGGGCTCTGAAAAAGGCCAAGAGTCCACTCAAGCTTCACAGTTTTCACAAACATGCTGGGTTGTACTACAGGACTTCATATTAAAAAAATCTCTGTCTCTATTAATAAGACAGTAAATATCTCACTCATTTTCTGTTTTCAGTGTGAGATCAGCACTTCCCACCAAAAATTAAACATTTCCTCCTGATTCACCTGTTTGTCTTACACACACCTAAATTTCCAACAGCATACATCAGGGTTACCCCATCCAGAATCAGGCACCTAAGAGACAACCTTTGAGTAACTGTGGTTGCTCTTGTCAGTGCTTTTGTCAGTGGGGTCAGCCAGTGCTTTCAGAGGCTGAGCTGGAAATTGAGTAGAACGACCCTGTGGTGGTAGCCACTGCACTGGGTTTGTGTACGGTGCCCAGGGTGACAATTTGTATTTTAGAAGCTGTGATTAAGCTGTGTGGATCTGGGTTTGGACAGTTATTTATCAGCTGCACATGCAGTACAAAGCCAACAGGGCCTGGCTTCCAAGAGGTCTACACATGTTTCTGTACTATAAATAATAACTGACAGCCTTTTTTTACCACTTATGCTAAGATTATCTCCCGCTGCTTCCTGCTTTAGGTCCTCTTGCTTTATTTTTGGCTGTGTCATGTAACTGTGGTAGAGGCAAATATTTTGACACACTGCTGGCATTTTGATCTCAGCATGTACAAAGCTGAATGCATCTTCTCGTTGGCTTGGAGCTCACCACAGATGCTTACTATGCAGAGGACATGCTCCAGGATCTGAAATTAAACCCCTAATGCATAAAGAAAATGTATTTATATCCTATTATAAACCTGGGGAAATAAGTACCTTAAAACATCATTGCTGTCTATGTGTTTTAACTGGGCAGCTTCAGCTTCACACCAGCACAATCCACTTGCATGTTTCTGAGGAATACTTCCCACCTAGCAGCATGGTTCACCTCCTGGTGTCAATCCAAACAGATTTGCTGAATCCTACTTGTCACTAATTTTTGCAGTGGAAAAATAATTATAGAACAAAACATCAGGAAAAAAAATATAATCCTATCAACCTGGTGTGACATGCACACATAAACATGCCAAAAATCCCAGCTGAGCAACTCACAAAAATGAGCAATTGTTGAATGCACAGACCAGGAAAGGCTTTGATTCCCCTACAATAATAGGGAAAGTGCAAATAAATTCTGAGTCAATGAGACGGCTTACACTAACCTGGCATTGGGAGAATTTTCAGTCCACAAATTCCTTCACAACTGAGTAAATTTAAAGAAATAAAACTAGATTGAGCATTGCTTTAATACCTGCTGGTGTAGTTTCCCACACTGTTCACTGGCTTGTTAAATATGAAAAAGATTTGCCTTGCAAAGCCACAGTGAGAAACACAGTCACAGATGGGTTAATTGTTCGTTCCTCGGATCTTACCACTTTTATTTTGGTTTAAATATAACCTGTTATTATAACAAGAACACTCCCTGGCCTTGTGTACAAGACTCAAATATAATCAGCGATATCACACTGTCCCTTAATAGAAGGTGCAATATAAAAAAGATCATTTAAGATGCCAGTAGCTTCCCTCCTGACCCTGCCTGGCTGAGAGGCAAATTGCATTAGAAAATGACATGCCATTCATCTCACGAGTAGTTGCAGGAACATTTAGCTAATTAAATGATTAATAAATTTAACACTGCTTTATAATTTCATTTAGCCGTGTTGGAAATCAAACGGTGCGCTGCGTGTGCACCGAATGAGATTAGGTGGGAGTTGTGGGTTTCACCGGCTGCCCTGGTAATTGAGATTAGTCTATTACTACAGTGACCTTTTTAACTTTTATACTCTCTTGTTAAAGTGAAATAAAATTTTATTCACTTTTAAGGCATATTTACTTAGTAAAATTTACATGAAATTAAAGAAATACCAAGCTAAGAAGCATTCATTCTCTTTTTGTTCTTTTAGCCTTATTTTGCACCCTTTTATGAATTCCTGCTTTAATTTGGCAGCTGAGTACCATCACAGCACACTCTGAAACAAACTCCCTTTATTACCAAACACAAAAATAACACCCCCAAATGCTGCACACTCAAATACATTCAGCATGATGAGGATGGGATTGGAGTAGGGGGGTTGGTGTGCACAAAAAAGCCATAACCTCAATATACCTATGTATTTGTACATGTTTACTGTAGCTTTATCTGGAAACTACCTCGGGAGTTGGAGTTCAATGGTGAATCTCTCTGTTCCAGCACAGTCAGCTGAACAATCAGGATGCTGTGGCTGTAGTCAGCTGTGAACAGGGGCTACATTTATGTTATACAAATCCCCCCACTTTCTGTTCATTCATCCTCACACAGCTTTAGACAAAATGACCCCATTTATCTGAAGCATCACAATTTGCTATGTAATTATCTATCTGTGTGATCAGTGCTTAGACTTAGCTTCTGAGGAGCAGGAGGGGACCCTGAGGGAAGTGACAGCTCTCTGGTCTCACCCAGCATATTGTCAGAGTTGGAGGTTGCTGCTGTTGTGTGGCATGCCCCAATTTGGTACATGGCATCAAAGAAATATAAACAATTCACAATTTTATTGTGATTAATTCCTAAAATTTCTTTTCTGTATAACAATTATGGACACTGTGTCTTCAGGTAGCCAGCACAGGTCAGAAGGTTAATACTGAGGTAGTTCCAATAGCCAAATAAAATCAAAATCCCTACAAGAAATAACCTTTGTCTATCCAGGCATGGCTTGCAGCTATCTTAATGTTAAAAGCATAAACATCTATCCACACAAAATTCATTCCAGCAGTACAAGAACTCATTTTATCAGTTCTTGGAAAACTTGTCAAGATTACTGACACTTAAGCCAACTCAGAACAAATTTTCAATCGATATGTCTAATGTTAGGAGGGATGTTTAATGTGTTTCCTTTTTGAACAGATGTGTGTTTATAATGTAGAAAATAAAGGAATTAAAATGAATATCATTACTGAAAACTGATTCCTCTCTGAATCCCACAGTACATCATTTCAGAAAGTATGTTTGAAAATAATTCAGAACAGGGTTGACTTTTTCCTTAAGTCCTGATCACTCAGTAAAGGGATAAAATATTTGATAGACTGTTCATACAATGTGGATATAAAATCCATGTTGGCTGAAGTGAAACAATGCACTGGAAATGGGATCTGACATCAGGAAGTCAGGGTTCTGCTCACTCACTCTGGTAAAACAAAATTCCAATACAGATGGGACCAACATGTGGGAGAAACAAACTATTATCAGCAAATGCATTAAATATAGCAACCACAGCAACAATTTCATCTTGAAGGCAAAAAAACAGGCCAAACAAATTATAGGTGATAATTATAACAGCTATTTACTGTGGTAATTGGAAGGGAAAATTATTGCTGGATTTCCAAACCATATCACCACCACAGATGCAAAGAATCATCAACAGGATGCAGAGGAACATCAAGTGTCTTGATGTTTTGGAATAAATTCCATTAATTGGACTCAGTGGCTAAAATCCACCTGGCTCCTGAGGGACCCCACTTCCACCCAAAAAGGTGGAGCAATTTTCTGGCCCTCAGGGCAGCAAAAGCCATGCTCGTGGTCCTGAGGGACCAGTAATGTGGGGTAAGCATCAACTTCCCTGTTATCAGATGAGACTTATATAGGTGTCTATAACTCATCTTAATTCCTAGACTTCCTTTACCATCAGTGAAGAAAAAGGCACTTCCTAAGAATTCTTCATCTGACCTAAATTAGCCATTTACCCCAAGGTGAGATAAGCTGTGGTACAGAAATGCCACCGTCTTTTCTCAGACTACAAGCAAAAGCAAAACCCAGTAATTCTACAAAAAAAGTCCTACCACTAAGATGCAATTCTTGACAAGTACTGAAAAGTAAAAAATGCACTCTGAGGCCTCCAGAACTAAGCTTTCTCTTGAACTCTGTGTAGGATGTAAAGCTGCTAAAATGTCCCCGTGACAAATGCATGATATTTAGTGTATTCACAGATTTAGCAACTATGACTTAGGAAGTCCCTCGAAAACTGGTTCTTATACTCCAGACTTTCCCAGCAATGGTCAGTTCTGGCATTTATTTTTATTTATTTTTCTTATGGGAGTGGTCACTGGCATTTGGATGGATACATTATTTTCGCCAGGGAAGATAATCTATGAAGCTGATGAGCTGATGACATGACATGGTGATATCTTACAAATGTCAGAGGGAATACTGTTTTCTCTAAAAACAATGATATATAGATAGCAGGAGCTCTGCCTCTAAAAAATGCAACTTGTACACTGGGCTTACTAAAGTGTTATGTGAAATTTACTTCTTGGAAACAGAGATTATTTATGCTGGCAACTGAAGGCAAGGCAGAATTTAAATAGCCATTATCCACTAACAACTATGAAAAGCAGGAAAACCCATCCAATTTTTCCAGGAACTTATGTCTCCTAGTGTCTTCCTAAATCATAAATCATATTCCTTCAGATGAGATCCACTACAGATTTTATTAAAAGAGAGGTAACCTATAAGAAAAACCAACAAACAACCCGTTGCAAGAAATAGATAAGACTTAACAAAAAGTCTGGCAGAACTCCAATTAATAAGAAATTGGGTCTATGAAAAAAATCAGCAAGTTTAAGTAGATTGATTTATTTATTAACTTTTTCTTTTCATTTCTGGTAAAAAAGTTAGATCCTTTGAGGATATAACAGTACTAAATCTTCAGGAGTGAAAATAGTCATTATTAGAATAAGCACTGTGATCTTTTAAACATGAGTACTTTTGTCCACTTCTACTTATGCAGTGTCCACTTTTGCATCCAGTTAAGTTGGCATCCATATCCAGTTTTAACTTAAACACACCTCCAAGGCTACCCCTGTGAGCTCTAATAATGTGCACTGAAGTGGAACTATGGTCATTGTTTCTTATCATTCGCACTGGGAAACCGTGTAAGGTCAAGCTTGTGTTTCAGTAAGTAGCCTTTGGTTTTAATTACCTCCTAGAAAAGGTGAAATCTGGGTTTCAGTAAAGGCAATATGAATTTGCTTGTGTGAAGCTATGATTTCATCCAAGAATGTGCAGCTGTGTAGGCCCCCACCTGTACATACAACCAAGGCTCTGCAGCCTAGGATTACATATTACTTATTGCCAAGTAGAAAATGGAGCCTTTAAAATATTCAAATGGGGTATGGAAAGGTCTACATATGAGCTGGATGGCAATCACCTTTCTTACAATCATTACATATCCAAAATGAGTATACCCTTAGTGATAAGAGTCTTTCATCACCAGGGGCAAGAATTTGGGGGTCAAAGTCATATCAGGTTCCCAGGACAAGATCAAAAGTATAAGCGGGAAATAATTTTCTTCTTCAAAATGTTAAAGCCACATTAATTCTCCACTGTCAGCAACACAATTGCTACAAAGGCTTCATGCCTGTAGGACAGCTTTGCACATCTCTTCTCTTGACTCCAGATGAGCCACCCAGTCCCATCACGTGCAGACTCTCTCAGGGCAGCAGCTGTGCTACTGAGACACATAAAAGAAAATAATCATCTCTTGTAGAGCTTTGGCTGGTGGAACTGATTCAGGACAACACCCAGAAAAAGCAACCAAACCCACACCAAGGTGGATTAACCTGACTTTAAACTCACTTTGGTCTTCTGAATTGCATCTAAATTAGATATGTAGCGTTGTCTAAATTATACAGTGTGAGTAACACCCTCAAGGAAGTTTTGATTATAGACCCTTGACTTGGAAAAATAGCTGTGTAAATTGTGTTGGAGTTTGGAAATGCTCTTCCCCAGTTACTAGTCAGACCAGTGTTCCCTTCCCACAGACCCCACAACAACACTTTTCCTGTTTCCAAATAACATCATCTTCTAATTTAATTCCATGTTCTCACACAAAATAACATGTATATGGAAGCAGAAAGGAGATTTTTGAAAAGTAATCCATGTATTCCTCCATCCCCATTAGTATTTAACTGCCAGTGACAAAGCAGCTGTTATTTTTCACACTCAAAAAAGCTTGGTGATATCTCAGTTACCAAGAGGTGGCAAAGGAAAGTATTGTCAGCAGTTGGATTAAAAATCTTGAGTTTCATTTTTAATGATGATTTAGCAGCTCAGAGATGTCAGATTCATGATGAACATGACCTGACGTTCTGGCTGTTGAATACAGGACATTTTTAGCGAAAGTCAATACAACAGACACAACTATGATAAGCAGAAAGCAGCCCTAAATATGGTCCTGAGTTAGTTGCTGGTGTCCACTGTTGCAGTGGGGATACTGCAACACGCATATATCAAACCAGGAGTCCCGTGGAAAGGAAATATATATGGACAGACAGATTCTTGATAGCTGTTTCAGAGATGTTTATTTCTCCAGCCGCATGGCCGGGGCTCTGCTGAGGAACTGTTCCAGTCACGGGACCAAGGGTCCTTCTGCCCGCGCAGGGAACACAAACCAACCAATGGGAACGAGGCTGAGCAGGGGCAGGGAAGCCCCGTGTCTGTGCCCTCAGGGCCCCTCTCCCAGGGCTACACGGCGGGGGAGGGACCCCAACACCTCACCCGTTTTATTTTAATAAAAGGAGAATGAAAACAACTGGATAAACATAACAAGAACAGTTTCAAGACAAAACAAGCCACCCTCCTGAGTCTTTAAATGTCCAAACAGATTCTGTGGAACATCTTAGGGCTGACAGAAGGGAGACAGAACTCTGAGCATGCTTTGTGGGGAAACTGAGGCAGGAGAGGGTTTAACTTCTTCCCTCCCCCTTTTCATCCCCCACTCGGCATTGGAAAGGGATTTTTGGGGAAACAATTGGCAAAAGCATGGTTTTGTGAGGGAAACCATGGATGAAAAAACGGATTGGGAGTACACTGGGGGTAATAGGATATAGGGTAAAAGGGAAAGGTGGGATTAGGAAAGGGAAACTGTAGGGGGGGCTTACAATGGAGATATTGTCTAACATGACTACGATTTTTTGCATATATACTGCCTTTTACAGGAACACCATCAGGCCCAGTGACCTGCGATGCTTGTAACCCTTTTCTCCCTAGTACAATATTAAATTCCACCACCTCTCCATCTCCCAAGCTTGGGATCCATTTTTCAGGGTTATTCTTTTTAATAGCAGTTCTATGCACGAATATGTCTTGCTGGTTGTCACACCTTGTTATAAAACCATAATTTTGCTTAACATTATACCATTTTACTATCCCTAAGGTCTTAGTTGCTATGATCTTTTCCTTTTTCCGAGTGGCTGCTGTTTTCTGTCTCGCTGCGTCTTTGCTGTCTCTTTCGGTCGCTCCCGTGTTGGAATTGTCGGAGCTGCTGGTGCCTGCGCGCTCTTCCCGGGGTCGCGTTCGGGGCCGTGCGGGCCGGGCCGGGCCACGCCGCTCAGTTCTCCGTGCGTCGCCTCCTCTGGTCGCAGCTTCGCTGCCGATGCCGGGTGCTGCACCCACGTCTCGGCCGGGCCCCCGAGCGATGACCCCCCCGCGCCCCGCTCCAGCGCGCGTCTCGGCTGGGCGCGGCTCCTCTCCACCGCCACCGCCGCCAGCCGCCGCCCGCGTGCCGCCCCTCTCAGTCGGGCGTTCACGGGGCTCGCTCCACCACGCGCTACACAGGACCGGGCAGGCACCGCCGGGTCCCGCCGTGCCTCGCTCCGCCACCGACACTGCGGCTCGCGTGGCTCCGCCCGCGCGCGGGAACTGCCTCGCTGCTGCTCTCAGAGCGCTCGGTGCACGTGGCCTGGGCCGCACGGTCCCTGCGCCACGCTTCCCTTCACCAGGACACAGCTGACATTGCTCAACAGTCTCGGTAACTAAATAATATTCACGAAAATATTCTTCCATCGGCATATATTTTGACTCCAGTATTAACTGTGTCCAAACGGTTTTCCAAAAGCCCTTGGTAAGAATTAAATCCCAAGAAACATAGAAAAAGTTCTTAAACAACCATGACAGGAAGTGTTTCAGTTCTTTTTGAGCTTGAATCAAGCTAAAATTCACAAATCGTTGTTCAAGAATCATTTTAAGTTTAAGATAAATGTCCATATGCGGCTCTGAGAGCCAAGAGTCTTCCCACGGTTCCTCCATAGTTTAGATATGGAATAGCAAAGCAAAACCAAGAAGAGGAATCCAAAGTTTCCAGGGTTTACTCACACAAATCAGTCGCTTAGGGATCGGGGATCGTTCTGCCCGCATTCCCTACCATTTGTTGCAGTGGGGATCCTGCAACACGCATATATCAAACCAGGAGTCCCGTGGAAAGGAAATATATATGGACAGACAGATTCTTGCTAGCTGTTTCAGAGAGATGTTTATTTCTCCAGCCGCATGGCCGGAGCTCTGCCCAGGAACTGTCCCAGTCACGGGACCAAGGGTCCTTCTGCCCGCGCAGGGAACACAAACCAACCAATGGGAACGAGGCTGAGCAGGGACAGGGAAGCCCCGTGTCTGTGCCCTTAGGGCCCCTCTCCCAGGGCTACACGGCAGGGGAGGGACCCCAACAGTCCACAGCAGACTGGCAGCTTTGCATGGCCGTCTGCTGTTGTCTCTGGACATTCCTGAAGTTCTAGGAGAAATCCATGTGTTGGCTGAACTGATTCTCATTCTATCGCAAGAGCAGTCTTGACATCCTGGCCCTACTGTACATGAAGACACATTGCAGGATATTTTTTACACACTGCTGTTTTTGTGTGTCCATAAAGTGAATGCCAGGGTCAGTCTATCCATGTAGGTCTCACTGCTACTTCCCCCTCCCCCAAAGGGTGCACTTGAATGCACCAGGAATGGCTGTCTCAGGAAAACTGTTGGATACATGGTATGAGCAATGCTATTTAAAGTGAAGAAACAAACCATATTTGGGGAACCTCAGAAAATCTCATAGCTCACAGTCATGTGAATTTAGCTGCCTTAATTTCTGAGGTTGTTTCATTTTAATTGGAATATTGATTCCAAAATTAATTTTTGTGCCATCGGTGTCAAATCCCTGCCTTGTAACCACTGGGATCAACCGAGCAAGCCTGATGCACTGAGCTCTGCCTGGACTGACCTTACCCCAGCCTGACAAATCTTTCAGGGTTATGACTCTACTCTCACTAACGGGCTCTAATCAAGGCTGCAACTGCTGGGAAGCCCCAACACAGTGGTCTGTGGCCAGCAGACCTGCATAAACCCACATTTCTACACTGGATGTCTCTACTGGCTCAAGCTCAGCCCGCCCCTTGCCTCAGTGTGTAACCTCGCTGCACCATTCAGAGGATGCAGATCCTCCCAGGAGATCTGCCACCACTGCTGGTTCCACGCTCCTGGTTATGATGGATGATTTTCACTGCTAATGAGGAAGAGAAAGAGAAACGAAGTGTGTGTTGCTTCCCTTCCAAAAGCCTGTCCTGACTGACAGCTCAGCCTACCCAGTTGAAAAGAGGGCTGAACTGGAGATGGATTAGTGGTCACGTAGGCTCTCCAAATCACGGGTTTTCACAAAGCCTGACTCTGCGTGTAGATCCCTTTTAAGCATCAAACTGACTTTTTGGGGTTAGTTTTGCAGTTGAAAAGAAACTGTGTACAGGATGGTGTATTCACTTCATCAGTCACAGAAGTGGATCTGCAGGGCTCCCTCTGCTACCCCTGAATAAAGTGTCACCAGTATTAAGGAAGTCATTATAA
Organism: Corvus hawaiiensis; assembly: GCF_020740725.1. NCBI lineage: Eukaryota > Metazoa > Chordata > Aves > Passeriformes > Corvidae > Corvus > Corvus hawaiiensis. Next base: position 5,992,322 of record NC_063224.1, read on the forward strand.
GCAGAAGAGGAATAACCAAGGGTATGAATTTTGGTGGGTGTAAAGTCCAATCCTTCACACAAGATCTGCTCCTTAATACAGCTTTAGCATTGTTTAGTGTGATCCTCTGCAATTACTCAGAATTTCAACCATTTGACCTTACTACATTAAGCCTCGGTGTTTCCCAAATCCTGTTAATAAAAAGCAAATGGCCAGTCTCTTACTCCCTGGAACAAGCACAGGGCCACAGGAGGGATTGCAATGTGCAAGTCTTTAGTGAGCCAGTGGTGGTTTAGCAAGGCAGGACGGCAGGAGATGCTCTCCCTCGGCTCAGCGCAGGTGTAAAGTCTGCATGTGCAGTGCTGCCACTGTGGTGCAAACAGGCTGTGCATTGTACTCTGCTCATCCATCACCCGCTCTGTCAACACAGGTCAACTAATCCTGCTCTCCCTGACCTCTGACCAGCACGCTGAAGGGAGGCAACAAAAATTCAAATGCACTGCTGAGGGAGACAGAATTGTTAAAGCTGCCTTTTCTTCTCACTGAGACAGGGTAAAACAAACTTCTAAATGCTATTAGAGAGCAAACCTCCGTAAATGAGGAGAAGCTGCACTCTGAGTCTTCCCCTTTATGATTAATAAGTTGTCAGGTCCTTCAAGTGCTTTCCCATAATGTAGACATTTTATTGGGCTTTGCCCTTAAAGACTCCTGCCTTGATTCAGTCATTTTATCTCAATATTTCATGGTTAAAAAAAAAAACAAACAACAAAGGCAAGCGGAGGCACAGCCCAAACAGACAAAAGGGGACTGCAGACACACTGGACCAAAGCTGCCAGCTCCACAGGGGGAGCTGATTCCTCCACTTGCTGAGGGCAAAACAAAAAATATTGATGCCTGAGTTAAAGGTGTAAGGGGTTAGGTAAGAAATACATGAAAGTTAAAGAAGACAGGTCAAACTCTCAGTCTTGGTCTTGTGTGCGGAGCAGGATTTTCAAATAGATCTGGGGGAAACTCAAAAGGAAGTTGGCCAAAACAGGCTTTTGTACCTATAATAACAGTACTCTTCAAAATAAAGTCATTGCTCCTCACTCAGAGAAGTTTCAGTACCAGAATGGCTAAGCTAAACACATTTTCATGCCTCAATATTTCTTATTTATCTTTAGAACAATGAACTCTCAATATTTTGAAAGGCTGAAGGGAAGAAATCACAAGAATCACAAACAAACAAAGAAAAGACTGTTTCTGCTTTAGCTGAAAAGGTAGTCACATGTATAATGTTTTTATTGAAAAACTAAACCAGGTATTTAGAGCAAAGTCAAAACACCTTCCCACTTCCTCCAGCTACTAACATAGTGGAAAAATATACACATTCACGCGTATGTTTTTGCTTACAGGATTCATCGTCATTTCTGTAAACAGAGGTAAGATGTGGAAATTCCTTTGCATCAAAGAGAAACTGAGCACAATAAACACAGGATAAACACTGTGCATCACATATTACAGTGAGTGATGTGTTTGCAGGAATCACAGAATGGTTTGGGTTGCAAGGGACCGTAAAGATCATCTCATTCCATTCCCTCCCATGGCAGGGACACCTTCCACTATCCCAGGCTGCTCCAAGCCTCGTCCAACCCGGCCTGGGACACTTCCAGGGATGGGGCAGCCACAGCTTCTCTGGACAACTTGTGCCAGGGCCTCACCACCCTCCACCACTCACCAAGGAAGAATTTCTTTCTAATATCTAACATAAATTTACTCTCCTTTAGTTTAAAGCCATTCCCCCCTGTCTCCCCCAAAAGACTCATGGTAGTGATTGGTTGGAATGAAAAGGAGTAGTGTGGTTTTACAGAATAAGTTCTTGGGCAGAAAAAATTGAACCCCAACAGGAGAAGGTAAATGGATGACCTGGTTTGGTGCAGCTGGTCCAATATGCTATTGCACTCTTGAAAACTGTTTTAAAAAGAAACTTCTTTTGGAAGCCCTACAATTTAGGTAATTCTATCTCTTAACAACTTTGCTTTTCAGCTTGTTAAGAGAAATTTGTTTCTCAAATGTAACTAGCAACTTGCTCACCCATGGAATGCAAACGTAAAAATTAAGGTGAAGCCAAAAGGGAATCTCCCAATACAAGAATGCAGCAAAATCTAAATTCAAAACTCAGATATTAAAGTCTAAACCATTTCGAACATTTCAAAATCTGAGACATTCCCACTCAACCATTTTCTCAGATTTGAGTTGTTGGTTGTATAAAGGGCAAAAAGGACTGTTCTCCTCATGAGCACACTTTTTAGGCCACCGATTTATATTGGAAAGCAGCCTCTAGACGCAGCCACAAGTTGACAGCAAAATGGTAACTGTGCCTGTCACTCATACTAGATAGCAGAGACCCAGAAAATGTATGTTCCAACTGAATTTTTGACACTAATATGTGCAATTTTCTGATCTATCACATGATATTTCTCTAAGACACAGCTTTTGATATGAAAAACTGGTGGAAATGCAGTCCTTAGGCACCGTTCTAGCTCGCATATGTGCACACAGCTTGCCACTGATTTCAACAGGAGTCACATTTAAACAAATTTAAACTAAATGTTCAGCTTCTGGTTGTTCCCAAGATAAACACGAGCAGGCCCCTGTGGTGTGATAGCCGTTAATGCAAATGCACAGCTTTGTTGATATGTAAAACCTTCTAAGAGCCAGAAGCTGGTTATTCTTAGTCATCAAGATGAGATTTGAATCTTTGGGATGTTTGCCTAACCCTGTAGGCTTAATCCATTCTGAGTTACAAATTACAATACACCAGCAGCCAGTTAGGATTGAATCTGGATCACTGCAATGTGGAAAGTTGCTGGCCAGATTACAGGCTGACCCTATATTTGAAAAATCATCAATAATATAATTACCAAAATGACTATCAGAATCCTGAATAGAAATAGTTAGATGGCCAAAAAGGCTTATATATGAAGGGTGAAAAGGCAGGAACTGATTAGCTTCATGCTAGAAAATTGAGTTCAAAGTCATGAGATGTGCTCAGGACTGGAGGGTTTTTATTGCCAAGGCAGGAACAAGCGAAGAGCTGCTGAATGCAGCTGATATTCCATTGATAGCTAAGTAGGAGACACCCTTATAAAGCTGCTGAAAAGAAGTTTAAATAGGTCTTCACAATTCAGGCTGAACAGCAATCTCATGTAGAAACAACTTCTAGTTCTCTGCAATGGCCCTTATTCAAAAGTTGATGGGCGGAGATTGTCTTCCACTTGCGTTTTCTTCTGTTGTTGTTTTTCGTAGGACACTTCCTGTTTAGGAAGTGAAATGATATTCAAAACTGGGGTTTTACTGTAAGTGATTTCAATAATGTACTTCTCCTCCTACCACAACCACAACCCCGGTCTCTGTCTCTCCAAAAACAATAATGAATGGTGAGTTCATGACACGTTACCTCATGATGCAACTTGTCAGCAAAAAGGAAGAGACAGGAAGGTTGGCTCAAGGCTATTATAGAGCTAAAGCTTGTTTGAGCATTTGTTTTATCACTTAAAACAACTATAAAATACTTGTGTTATGTATATTCACTTTTTTTCCTTTTCCCCCTGAGTCATTCTCACCCAAACAATGTAATTAGGAGCCTGAATTTGATCTAAATGTCCCTTTCAGGTGAGCCCTGGCACTGCTATCACGAAGGTGAGCAGACACAGCCTGGGACTACTGGAATGCAACACAACATTTGACAACATTTCTTGCATATTTCTGTACTTGTTCACCACTGTCTTCTTTTCACTCTGTAATTCAAATTATATTCCTAACTCATTTTAACTACACTAACATAAGCAGAATCCAAGAAGTGTTTTCTGTCCCTTGTAGATTTCTAACTGAAGGATCATAGTTGAGAAAGATGTGAGGGTTTTAATTTAACCCAAACTGAGTTCACTGTAAACAGAGCACATAGATACAACAAATTATGAACTAAATTTCAATAACACAATTATAAGAAAATGTGGCAGAAAGGCTGAAAATCCACAAAGAGCTGTTGGCATGATCATTATAAAAAGGAAAGAAAAGCCAAGACAATGTAAATAAATGCTATGATCTACCTTCACATTATGGCTTTACTTTGGTGTTAAAGTCAGACCTCAGTACATACTGTAGTAACTTGGAAGAGTAACATTTTCTTACTTAGTGTAAATAATCATGTAAAATTCATAAAAGAAAGAAGAATTTGATAAGCCACCCATTCCCAGAAGCAAGGTACAGCTGGAAGTACCCATCACCTCAAGACAAACAGTGAGTAATAATCCCTGGTGGTTGTTAAGAGTCTCAAGGTAAATTTCTTAAGCAAAAGGACACAAACACTTCTGTCCTGGGGAAAGTCCAGCTCAGAAAACCCCCCTAGGTCTGGATGTTTCCACTGCACACGGTTCTGCTCCCACCACGTTTCAAAGGCTTGGGAGAGCTGTTATGCACTGTTAACTGACTCTTTTCAGGGTAAACGTGGATGTTTTTCATTGTTGGTGAGAGTGACTTTATCCCAGTGCATTCACAGGGGGTTTGGGCTGTCATGGTGCTGACTCGATTTTACAGAGTCCAAGCTGAACCCAGTGGGGCTTTCTGGGGTTCGGCACCTCTGAATACAAAACCATTTAAGGGAACTTCTTGAAATAAAAAGGAAGATTTCTCTATTACAAAGTACAATTTAGTGAAATCAACCCCTTTTTTAATTGCAGTTTTAGAAAATATTAATTTTAATTTTGACTTGAATATTAATTTTCTGTAAGAAATATTGATTTTGTTACTGAGAAGGGGTATTACTTTATATAGCTTGGAGTGAAAATAAGGGTCTTTCAAAATTTTTCAATTTCAAGCTTTTAGATTTTTTTTTTCTTCTGTTCTAGCCTTTTGACCTCTAATTATGATTTGGAAGAGAAGCTATTTTTTAAATGACCACATTACTTAAAGGACCTAATTTTTTTTTCCTGTCTTCTCTCAGTGTCTGTAAAATGCTTAGAGACTCTTCTGGAGAATTATAGCTGTATAAGTTTGCATAATTTTTATAAAGAAGTAAAAAAGAAGAATAAAAAGATACCATGTATTTTTAATCAAATCGCCTGGATTCTTTTTTTACATAACTTGCTGTCTTAGAACATGAAAATACAGGGGAACTGAATGATCAAGCAACTCCCCATTAAAAAAATGCAAATAACCCATTTTTAATTTAAAAGATAAGCTAATTAAAAATAATGGCTGTGGACAGTTCCTGACAAAGCAGTTCAAAAACAAGAGCCATGTATTTCATGAGACTTTAGTGTTTTTTAATTAAGATGATTTTTTCATTTCCCCTCTTGGCCTGTGATAATAAAAAGCTGCAATTGGAAACCAAGCAGGCTTTTTTTTTCCCGTTGAGAAGTATAAAGAAGCAAGGCTGATGCTGACTGATGGGAAGCAAATAAAATCCCAGGCAGTTCCACTCAGCATTAAAAGCCAGCCACAAATTTTTAATTGGGGGAAGTAAAGAGGAAAACTCAGCTCATCACCCAGCAGTGAAACTGTCCACTGGCTTTATCTCCCTCCTGACTGTCGGGTGCTCCCCATTTCAGTGGCACTCACAGCTCTGCCTCTGCCAGAAACTTTTCCTTTGGCTCATCATTTGTTATTTGACCCTCTTGCCTTAGCTCTCCTATGTCATCTTCTGACTGCAGCTCCTCAGGAACAAAAGAGCTGTCACCAGCTGTGGTGCCAGCAGTGGTGATTTTTGATCAAAACATGGAAATACAGATAATTCTAACTTCTGTTAATGAATACATAAGGTTTTTTCATCCTGTCATTAGAGTGGACCTTCTTAATCTGCTTTACACCAGCACTAGCACAGGAGCTGGTAATCTGAGATTAACTAGAGCAGGGCTATGAGTGGGACAGCAAAGGAAAGACAAAAGGCACTTTGGCAGCCTCAAAATGACGATGTAGGAAGTAGATGTATAAACCTGGCTCTCACATCTCAATCAAGGAACAAGCAGTACTATGTGGGCATGGATTTGGCATTGGAAGAGTGATAGGATACCAGGGCATCCTGTCTTGTCCCACTAGCACTGCCAGTGTGGCAGCAAGGCTTGGCCTGACAGGACTCTGGTCCTCCACCAAACCAGGCTGCATCCAGCTGCTTGCAGCAGCATCCAGCTCTGCTGCTCACAAAACCCATTCTCAGAGTGGACATATCGACATGCCAGAGCCTTTCTGCGCTACTCTGAAGACAAGAACCAGTGCAAACAGCCAGCTGAGGTGGATTTGCACCTATTTTCTTCCAGCAGAGTGGTGCAAAGCAGATCAGGTGCACTAATCTGCACCCTTGTGTCCTCACGCTGTTTTCAAAGACAGCAAGCAGGAACAGGAGACAGGAGTGACAGCAAACAGACATAAACTTAGGAACACAATATCCACCCAATCAGTGGAAGATTAGAAGAGGTACAAGACATTTCTTGGAAATGTTGTCGTAGTGGTCACACTCCTGACACAAGGAGGTCAAGGGGATGAGGGAGCCTGTGTGAGGCTGCAGGTCATCAGTGCAGGTTATGACCAGGAAAAGGCAGCAGAGCCATTAGGGAACACATGCAGAGACCCAAAAAGGCAAATGAGCCCTCAGCCAGCAACTCCACATCCCTCCAGCCTGAGGTATTTTGTGATTCAGTGATAATTTGTCTTTCCTGTGCATCTGCGCCGTCCACCAGCACTGCTTTACAGCTGTTCAGACAATATTTTATTAACTGTAACACCACATTGAGAAGTCATTGCCTATTCCTAGTTCAGATCTACCCAAGACGTCTCCCACTTACAGCCACAGCGTAGAAATTCACTGAGTGAGAGAAAATCAGATCAATTGCCATCCACCCTCTTTGCCCTTCAAAGCACTAATTCATGTCCCTATTCATTTTGGGGCTTATAACCATGGGGTGAGAAAAATCCCCTCATGAGTTGGAAAGGTGGGGCTCAGGAGTAACCAGGAAACCTTTTGTAAGCTTGTAAAATGTGAGAGACATACCTTGCAGGTCACAGGTCACATGTTATGAATAGAGCCCACAGTCATTACGCAATCAAATTTTATAGACTTTAACTGACTCTTTGAAAGCAACCTAAGGCTTTTAAAATGTGAGGCATCCAAGAAAAACAATTCTGGAGTATCTGAAGATGCTTGTAGTGCTGCTAAGGAATTCATTCAAGTTGTGTTTCTTGCTGCAAAATTTATCAGGTTGAGAGAAATATGTGCCTTCAGTTTTCCAGCAGAATATTTCGCGGCACTCACACTTTTCCAACACTAATACAGAGCCCACAGAAACAGCCTGCCGAAACCATTTCCCCTTCTTGGAACGCAAGAAGAGCCGACTTATTTAAAGTTTATTTTTACCAATTTAATCTTCAAAACTTCGAAGTTTGTTTTCTGCTGTATTTTTAAAGGCAAAAACCCCAGTCTCTACAGGATTACAGCCAAAAATGTGCGAAATTGAGGTACACCTGGAAGCCATTAAGACCTGAACTTCAAATCTTCTGGCAAGGAGGGGTGTGGAAATCTCCATTCTCCCCATTCTCAGTGTTGACACCCTGTTTCTATTAGGGTAACCTTGAGCCAGAGGTGTTCAAAATAAGAATTCAAACTGCAAACAAACACATTATAAAGAACTCTGCAGTACAGCTCCAGGGTAGGGTCAGAGGTCAGTTATGTCAGGCTGAGATAAAGACAGAAGCCTCATAAAGAATCAGAAAGTTCCCAAAGAAGTGAAAGATTTCAGGTATGTTTAAGTATGCAGATATTTAGCTTTAAAATGCACAGGAATATTTTTCCTTTCCTTGATTATGTTTACTCAAAAATCTTTACTTGAAGTTGAAATAAAATCTATTATTTATTCCTCCACACTGTCATTCTCTTGAAACCTAGGCTCAAGTCCATGGCTTGTTTGGATTTCTTTTTTAAAAGCCAAAAATGCTACTATGATTTTGATTTAGAACTCCTTTTTACATACATATATATATATATATATATATATATATATATATATTTCCTGGTAAATTGTGACTTGATATAGATATGAGATGCCAGATTGTTGGAAGTAAAACAGAAATTGCACTGTGAACTGCCATACCAGCTGGTAACCACATTTTCTAGAAAATCTGTGGGCAGGCTGTCTTGAGAAAACAGAATGGGAGCTAAAATTGTTGCTATTTTTGTGCGATAAGTAGATAACTGAAAAGGCAAAACACAACAATTTCACCTCAGAAGTGTTAGTTTTCTAACTATTCTTTTTTTTTTTTTTTTTCCTCTTTACATTGGCTTTGCCACAAAATGCTTTGTTCACCCTTTCTAGCTTACATACATAAGTCTACAAAATTTGCCTTTCTTATTCTGTGTATCTTGTTTCAAGCCAGGCATAGTACCCCCAACACTATGTAGTAAAGGAAAGAAAAGAAGAGATGGCTGCTGAGCTCAACTTCAGTACTTGCAAGACAGCAGCTTTTTTTGGAAATCATACTGCTTTTAACAAGAAGCACCAGAGCACTGCTGCCACGTTTGACTAACGTGAGGTTTTCATATGAACAACTTGATTCCTTTTTTTAGCTTAAAATACTGATTTCTCCATTCACAGAGCAAGCAGCCTTTTGTTTCCTCTTAGAACAGGTCTGAATAGATCCCCAAAGGGCTGGTATGGTCCTGCCATAGCACGCGAAAAAATCCTCAACTATCTAAGCCGCAATTCATGCACATGCAACTAAACCCAACCATTTAACTGAGGTGAGAAACCATCCTTGTCACTGAGAGCAAAGAAAACTTTTGGAGAAGTTTGGAATATGAAACTGGTTGAAGGGCACCACACAATATCACACACAGGAAAACAAGGGTTGGTTCTGCATCCTCTTGTATTCACACCAGAGCTGTGAACAGTGTCACAAACACCCCAGCTTGTGGTTTTCCCCCACGGGAGGGTGGAGGGGCTTGTCTCCCCCTCCCTATGGGTAGAGCCCATCCATCCTCATTCTCCTCCCCAGGCTCCAACCTCTGCTCCGTGTGGTCCCAGCACTGCCAGAGGAGCACCCCCAAAACAGCAAATACAGGATAAAAAACAAGACTGGGCTCTAAGTATCTGTCTGGCCACTGCTGCCAGGACACTTCCAGCCAAATAGTTACAGATTTCTGGCACTCAGAGGCAGGTGGGGGAGACTGTGATAAACTTTGTTTGTCCAGGTGCAAAGCTAAATGTGGTTTTGCTGTTTTTCTTCAGAAAACACTGAGGAGGCCCCGTGGGCTCTCCCCTCTGCCTGGCTGCAGGGCTTTCATGGATCCTCACTGTCCCACCCATCACTGGGAGCTTTGCAGGGTTTAAGCTTGTTGGAGAAACACCTTTTTCAGTTTAAACAACATGAAGAAAAGGCTACATGAATCCTGTACCTTAATCCTGGTAACATGGAAGATTTGCTGGGAGTAATTCTTCCCCAGCAAAGCCAAATGGCTGAATGGGGTGAGAGAGGAAGATTTGCCTCTTAAGCATGATTTCATTATTATTATAACTTGAAGAACTGATCATTAAAGGCAGAAGTTTCAGGGCTAAGACCATATGCAGCCGCTGCTGGAAGCTCTGTGAAAAAGTGATAAAGGATGAACCAGAGCAGAACTCGTTGTAAGGCAAAGAGACAAATCAAGGTTGTGGCTGATATGGCTGTGCCCTGGAAGTGTAAATAAATGTGAAATGCAAAGGGATTTCATTCCTGAAGTCTTACAAAGACTCTGAGAATTAAGAGAGGAAGAGAACATTTTCTTTGCTGCTTCACACACGCACACACAAATGATCTGCCCCATGAAACTCCATTCATTTTTGCAAATTTTCCCTCTTTGCAGCACATAACCCTGTTGACACATAGCACCTTGTCTGGACACCCAACACAAGTGCAAAGTATTGCAGAGAGAGGCGTTTCCTTCCCCTGCGTGCATGAGGAGTAGTGGGAACACAGAGCAAGAAGGATTTGCAGAGGGGGCTGAGGTCTCTCCTAACACCCAAAGTGTGGCCAAAAAGAGCAAAGCCTCCTGTTTTGGTACGAGGTGAAGCTCATGCTGAGGATAGGGAAACAAGGGCCAAATGACTGTTCTGGTGAGTTGTCATCTATTCTCACTTCTTGGAGCAGTGCAGTTTTTGTATTTGTCCCATCTTAAATTAGAATTTAGATTTTGAGGAAAGCTGCTGTTTCTGAGGACAGCCTGGGCACCCAGGCGTTTTACACTGGGTTAGCAAATAAAAGACACTTTAAAAGTAAAATTTTGAAGGACATCAGGAGCAAATCCCCTTGTGTTTAACACTGACCTCTGGGACAAGGAACACTGGAAACAACTGCACTAGTATTATCCAGTGGTCTTAAGAGGCTGAAAAGCATTTAAGCAAGTAACAGGCTCCTGCATTGACTCCTGCTTTCCCAAGCCTGATGTTGAACCAAACCTTTGTCAAAAGCCAGGCAAATATAAACTCACATCACTTCATCTTTAACTCCATATACTTAATTACACATAGAATTAGTGAGCTAGTGTGTTTTAGTTAAATTATACTGACAGGCAAAACTCTCTGTAGCATTTAATACAATTGAGCAAATGTTTTCCCCCTGAAAGTGCCCTGGGAGGCAGAGTAGGTTAACTGAGTTACTTACAATGTGAAAAGCACATGTACCATGTCACCAAATATATTCTGAATTGCATAAAAGATGTGCCATGTTCTAACAGCTAACTCTTAAACTCTTGGAAATTAGAAACACCTGCCCAGTGTGCCTCAATGCTATATTTATTTGTCTGTGAATATTTATAAGCATTTAAACTACTAATGTTGTTGGCATTGTTAAATCTTGATTGTGAAGTTTGTAAATATTCAAAAGAAACAGATGTTTACTAATCCCATTTACCTTTAAGGGAAAAAAATGTAAAACTAGAGCGAAAGCAGATTGTTAAACTGTTTTCCCAACAGAAAAAACCAAAATAAATTACTGCAATCTGAAGACTATAAAGAGTGACTTCAAAGGTCAAAGGATTAAAGACAGTCTAAACCATGAAATGCATTTTATTAAATTAATAAAACATATGATTTCGCTAACTTAATTACATGGACAAATTAGCTGGAAAGGAACTTCAGAGCTTGCCATCCCAGATTAGCACCGGCTGTGGCAAGGCTGCAGCAGCCCCGACCCGCTCCCTGGCAGTGCACACGGCTTTCTCCCTGCACGGAGCCTTTTCCAAGGGCAGCGTGCAGGGAAGAGCGAGGAGCTGAACGCCTGCCAGGGCTCTTCAGTGCCTTCAAAGAACTCAGGGCTGCTCCGGGACTGGAGCTCTGGAGCAGGCGCAGCCGGTGCCAAGGAGGCCTACACTTGGCTGTGCTGAGTAACCAAAACACTAATTCAGTTCTCTCTTCATCTGTTTTAAATCATGCTTTTAAGTGTATTTATGTGATAAAGAATTGAAGCTGTTTCTTTTGGCCATCTAAATAATTGGGACACTCTCCTTTTCAAATAGATTGACATTTAAGTACAACAAGCGCATTGAAAAGTGAATTTTGGCTCAGAGAGCCTTGAATTTGCTTAACTCTTTCAGAGCTTAATAGCAGCTTTTCTCAAAGGCAGGTTTCTCAAGGAAATATAAGCCTTACAGGGATCTATCCTGTTCCCACAGAAGTCAGAGAAAGTTTGACTTAAAATGATCTCAAAAAGAGCACTGTAGCATGGACTATTTTACTGAAGCAAAGTAACTATTTCTTCATAAAAGACTGCATTATTCCATTTATAAAGAAAGTGCACTCCCAAACCAAGCGACTGAAAAAGCTATCATTTCTTCAAACTACATCAGCAGGGATGGCAAAATCTAGGAGAAAAACTATGCCTTAACTGGGGTGGTGATGTCTCAGGAGACAGCAGTGGAGAAAAACGTGACAGTGCCATGTTTTGCAGGATGACTCTCATTAGCTGTATGAAAGCTCAGATCCATGTTCTCTTGGTTAATTCACCTGCACAGACAGAGCTGGAAGGAACAGTGCCTCTGCAGCTCCTTCTGCCGTGACATTACACGTGGCAAGGTTATCGTTTAATACACCCTCACTGAAGAATTGATCCATGCCCTTGGAGGAGGGGGTGGGGCTCTCCTTCCCAACACTTTACAATTTGCATGGACAACACCAGAAACAAATCCTTAAAATTTCTCAAGTAGAAAAACTCCACTATGCCCAGTGAAATGAGTTCAAATTATTTATCTTCCTCCCTAAGTTCAGCTCTCTACGGATGTGTGTTTTTCTAATCTATTTCCCCAATCTCTATTTTAGGATTTAAATACCAAAATCCAAAACAAACAAACAAAAAAAAAAAAGTTGCTTTTGCAATTTTAACTTAATATTTGTTCACCAAACTATCACTGTCTTGTCACAGTGAAATAGCATTTCTCTTCAATAGCATCCTGTGCTCACCCCATTAGTAAGCTCCCCTCAGAATTCACTAAGTTTGTGATGAAGTGATGCGACATCCCTAAAAACTGAGGATTAGTGCTGTTTCCAATTGAGAGAATGTTTTGAAAGGTTCCCCTGATTGCTATTTCAGTCTGCATATAGATCCTCACACAAAATCACACTTATTTCTCTTTGTTTCTTTCTTTATTTTTTTTGTTCCCCAGATAACATTCTAAAGTGTCATCAGCTTTGGCTAGGAAAGGAGATGTCCATGATTCCAACATTTTTAATTTTCAAGGTCATGTAGCCCAAATCATAAAGAGGAGGCTCTCTTGGGTCTGTGCAGCAGTGGCTGAATATGCAAACAGATCTGGAAGCAATTTCAGCCTGATTTATTTGGGTTAACCTTACAAAGAATTGGGAATTTTTTGCCTAAATAAAAGGAAAGCAGAAAAAAAAACAAATAAAAAAAGATTAAAACCTTGAAAACCTTCACTTTTTAGACTGACAGTACAGTAGGTTTTCACTTATGGAGTGTCATCTGGCTCTATTTCACCCTGAGGAGTGGTTTGGGCCCATGTGTCCTGAGCCAGGAAGACTCTTCCAGGGAAGTCACACCAGATCCTCTCCTGCCTACAGGGGGACCACAGCAGTGTGACAGGACAAAAGGGGACTCGCTTCTCAGCATGACACAGGTGTGCAGATCTCCCTCCACAGCGTTCAACCCCACCTTTTCCTGTGCTTACCAACCCTGGCTTCTGTCTTTGAGCACCCCTGAGGCAGCACAAGCCCAGGCTCACACAGGTACCCACCAAAAAGTAGGGTTTGCTGCCCCACACCACAACACGTAGCAATACCTACTTTTGCTAATGGTTGCCCTTAAGGGACTGAGAAGACCATATTAATAGTAATTCATGTTAGGATGCTCTGAATCAGCAGGACATAAGAAAATGAAAATAGCAGCAGCTTTGCATCATTACAACTCTCCCCATTGTGGATTTTCTGCTAGTGGCAATATCCCTGAGCTGGCGTAGACTAAAATATTCTCCTCTTAATACCCTTCTCCCTCTCTTCAACTCCTACACTCAAAGAAAGCTGAGTTTACTAAGTGGCACTACTTTCTTATTTTAATGAATGCATGCAAAGCATATTTATATGAGTACCAGAGCTCAGAGGTTTAACAACAAGCTTTCTCATTGTAGATCCCACACTCTACTCACTATTTGTGCAGCTTGTATTCAAGAGAACCTCATACTACAAGTGCAAGTCAGGACAACAGCAAAACAACAATCCCTTTATACTGCATTATACTGCATTAGTTCTACCAACAATCTTCTTGCCACTTCAGAAGGTTAAATTTTGGGATAACAGTCACTGCTAAAACACAAAATAGCACCAGTGCTTCACAACTGCAGGACCCTCACTCGCAGCCCTCTGGTGTAACACATGCCTCTGCAGGCCAGTGAGATGTCTAACCTTGTTTATCTGTGAATGCAGAACACCATTCCCCATCCAGCAGAGTCACTCTGACCTCTGTGTGGAACCTCAGTTCTCCCCATGCAGCATGACAGTGCTGCTTTGTACAGCCCATGTAAGGCCATGGGAGTCAGGATTTACTGCTCCGGCAATTTAATAATAACCTTCATCCTTTCTGGCTTATCCAGTTCACATTTTTTTGTTCTAAAACAAAATATATATGAAATGCCAGAACTTTCTCATTGCTTCTTCTCTCTGTTAACTGATCCTCATTATCACTCACTTCTCAGAAATTTCTTTAGACAACAAACACAGGGAGGAAAACTCCAGAAAAAAAATGCTTGTTCTGCTGACACAGTGAAGGATATAGCTTTAAAAGCTTTCACTGAACTGCCTTTTTGTGCACCATGCAAGAAAAACCAGCCATACTTAACATCCTAAATATTTCTTTGCCCATATTCAAATTACAGAAAGCAAAGGTTAAAAAACCTTCTAACATCTGAAAAAAGATATTAGAATAGTAATTTTCTAACCTTTATTGATTGCAGGTGAAGGCCTGATGGGCATTTAACAGGCATTTACAAATAGCTGAAGTAGTGACCCTGAACTGCATAGGCCATAACATGGCAAAGATGGCAACATGCAAGAACAGAGTGAATATCACAGATCTGTTCCTGAAATGAGATGAAAACCCATGATCCAATTAAATCAATAGAAAACACAGCAGCTCGAGCATTCTAGGGCCCAAGCTGTAAATCTGAACACACAATCACTTTTTTTTTTTCTCTTTTTTTTCCCCTGGGGTATTACTTGTTTGCCCAGGAGCGGCACCTGTGGCACGGTGCGGGCGCATCGGGGCAGCTCGGGTAGGCGCCTTGGCAAGCAGTGCTCAGCCTGGCCACGTTGGCTTTGGGGGGTTCTGGGAATGACTCCTTTCAGTTTCAGTCCTATGTGGTTTCACACCTCGACCCCACAAGTTCACTTTGAACTTCAGGTTCAAATGAATGCAAAAATCACAACAGTCAAAACCATTGCTTAATGTGGGAGAACTAAGCCTGACTGTGTAACAGATGGTTTTAAACAAAAAATATAACTTAACAAGAAATATAAATTAATCTCATCTTTTCAGTTAATACCTTCTTATAGCCTGCCATGAAAACAGAACCTTGCTACTCCCCTCTTAGCTTCAATTTGACAGTCCCTTAATAGCATTCTGTTTTATCATGTGCTGGCTCCTAAGTGTAACCATTGAGTTTCCTATCATGGCTCTTCAAATGAGCTCAGGTAGGATGCACAACTTCAGTAAAATTGGTTTTTAATTACATAAAACTATAAATAGCATTCCTGCTCTGGACTTGCAGGCAAATCTAAATCAACATTATGCTAGGTCAGTCCTTATATTGCATATCTGTAACTGTGAGACAGGAGGAGGAATTACATTTATAAGTAATTAACCAGTTTAATGAACATCAGCCAAGGGAAAGAACTCAAGTTTAAATTCAAGTCTATGCTTGGCTCCTAATGCCAGAAGAAACTGTGTACATTTGGTTTTCCCAGCAAAGCACACAGGCAATGACTGATAACAGCCATTTATTCTATCTCAGCTTGCTACGCAAGTATTTGCCTAGGACTTAACCCTATTGAATTCCAAGTAGTTTTAGAGTTTTACTGTAGGGAAGTTTTAACCTCTCTCACAGTCAGTCCTATTCCAGCACTCTTAATGCTGCTTTGATAACAGCAAAGCTTGTTTCATGTAGTTCAGAATAACAAAGCACTTCAGCAAGCTGTGAGTGAATGCAGCTGTAACCAGCTCTAACCAGAGCCTGGTATCTTGCATACTTGTATTTCCACATCTGATTAACACATTCGGCTCGGGGACTGCATGAAAAAAGATCAGTCACTTGAATATATAAAATGCCACAGGATGTGTAACCAGTCATCTTCAGGCAAAAAATAAAAAATTCTGTTCACAAAACAAACTCCTGAACCAAAAGCAAGGCAGGCAGCTACATCTTTCCTAAACTGTGAAACTGACTTCTGAAGAATCACGACCTCCTCCTGTATATAGTTGCCATTGGAGAATTTGTTCCAGCCTTTGCACTCAATGTACACTTGCCACATATTGATTTTTTTTTTCCTTCAAAGCTAATCTTTTGACTTTCCAACTGCAAAGAAGAAATATTGTCAGACTGATTATGAGGAAGCTCACTAACAGTTCACGCATTTGATGCTCTGGCTATAATGTTGTACAAATCTAATGTCATAAGTCCTGGATCATGTACAAATATAGAAAACAGCATCAAAGATGTAGCTTTTCCCTGGGTATTGGTCCTTCAGCTTGCAGAAGACTCATTCATTTCAAAACATGCTGGAATAACTGACTGGCTGCACTGTAACCCATAAATGCCCTTATATACAAGCCTTTGTATGACATTATTAAATGTCTTGAAACATTTTAAAACTTTATTATGACGTCTGACATCAACAAGGCAATTAGTGAGACCTGAGACTGTGTACTGGTCAGACACAACTGACATCAGAAGCACTTTGCAAAAGTCAATGGTTGTCTTGCGTTTACAGGCCAAGGGTAAGTGTATGTCCACAGACATACTTTTTCATTTTTATAACTACAGCTAAGGCTTTAAGGAAAGGCCCAGATTCCCCAAATCAACTTATATCACTGCTTTCTGATATAAATAACAAGGGAGAGAAAGAATGGAGACAGAATCATGGAATGGTTTGGGTTGGAATGGACCTTAAAGATCATCTTGTTCCAAAGCAGGAGTGCCACTCACCAGATCAGGTGGCTCATGGCCCCATCCAACCTTGACCACTGAAATTATCAGATCTGACAATAATATGAGTAGAGGAGTGAGCTCTTCCCCAAACTAGCAAAAGTCTAATAAAGAACAAGCATATAATTGTATTTTAATAAGACCTATCTCCAAAGATATCAAAAACCAGTTGGAAAGTACCAAATATGTCCCAGATTGCCGTGAAAAGTGCCAGGTGCCATGGAGAGGACAGCCAGTACTACAACTTCTGCCCAGAACAGCAGAGTCATTGCTGAAGGTACAGTGACAGACCCCTCCCATCCAGCCAGGCTGTAACAGACATTTCAGAGCTGATATCCACAAAAAGGCAGGAGGGAGGATTTCATACATGTCTTATTGAACACAAGCAGGCAGAAACAGGCATTTCCCAGACCTTTCAGAATGTACAGGAGCTATCTGTAATCAATGCTGCCGCCACATGCAGCTGAGCTGGCTTTTGGTGGATGACATATGTTCCCAATTTGTTTCCCGCATAACCAGAAGGTGTGTTTACTGCTACGAAATCAAGTTAGCATTTACAAAGCATAATTATCTTTAAAAAAATGACTTTGCCATAACTTTCAACAAACTCAGAATGGACTGGAAAAGAAACAAGGACTGCTGTAGCTTATTAAAGTTAACATTTTATTGAGCAGGTGGAAACAGAAGTCAGCTGTCTGTTCTTAGTTTCTTTCCTTTCTGACCTCTCCTGGGAAGGGATGTATTCTAACAACTGAGTAACAGACTTATTCTGATATTTTGGGGGTTTTTGTTTCTGGTATAATTCTGATTAAAGGTTTTGATTCACAATAGTCAAGAGCAAAACCAGAAACACGGGTGTCCTACAGGCTGCAAAACTGCCCTACTCAGTTTTCTAGCCAAAGTTTATAAAATCAAGCTGAGACTGAAGCGTATCATAACTGCAAGACATTAAATGTGAAATTAAGTGACAGACAAGTAATCTAACAAGACAATCTCAGCTACAAGAGTTTATTCACCTCTGCTTTTCAGAGTCACATCTCCCTATAATTTATGGCATACATATTTTCACAATTTGATGCAACATTTACATTAGTTTAATCAAACACTTTCAGAGTGCTTGGTTCATTACTTGTGTGGTACTATATCAATTGCACTTTACTTACTTCCCTAATCAAAGAGTATCTGAATTCTTTGGACTGGACAAATGGATATAGATTTTACAGGAACCCAACAAACTAAATGCATATGCATTATTTTAACCCTGAAGCATTTATATTGCCTCATAGCTCTGATTTCTAATCCAACTGGCTAATATTATTCACTGAAGAATCATAGTACAGTAATTTAAAGGGATAATAAACACATAACACAATAAATAGTAACATTCTAAGCTCTTGCCATGCCCATAAAGCTGTGATTCAGTCAAGTTCAAGCATGGGTATGGAAGTAAGCCATCCCCAGTCATCAAAATGAAAAAAATCCTATCAAGACCCATTGATTTCTGTGGGATTTAAATACAAGTTTAGGTTCTGGATGGATTAAAGGTAAGCACACTCCTGAACCCAAGCCCAAGGACATATACATTAAATGATGCCAAATCTCCAATGTCACTTCAACTATTTAAAGTTCTTTCAGTGAAATCTTGTCACTTCCCTTTGCACAAATCCTTTGTGCCCATCACCCACGGCAAAGGGTGGCAGATCATGTTATTGCTTCACTTCTGCTCCAGACTTTCCTAGTGCTTTATCTTGTCAATAGCCTATAGTTATATATCACAACTTTCATTTTATGTTTTATTACCTTACCTAACAAGTACTGCAGGATCAGAAAACCTTTACAACTGCCATTAAGTTTGTCTAGACAGAAGGGTTTTTTTCCTTAATTCTTTTCATTGCAGAATATCCTTTATTTTCCTGTAATGACATCAGTTCACTTTAGAAGGACACTCATGCACACAGGGGTTGACACATATCATACAGAAACTATTGGAGAAATTCTTGCTGACTGAGGCACATTTAGATACAGTTGTAAGACATGAAAACACACGTCTTAAAATATTTTTCCCCCTTCTTTCTTATATTCAGTGATAATGTCTGGAGTACTGCAGATAGCTAAACCAGAGTCTGCTCTGTATCCTAAATCCAAGCTCAGAACTTGCTGTGCACCAAGCAGGAGACACCAGAAGTGAGACAGGCAGGGGTGTTGTCCTTTGAACCACAAGCCCTTTCCAAATCTGCCGTGTGGGAGAACTGTGTGACAACATCCATCAGACTAACGCCAAGATGGGCTCTGTACAACTGTTTAAGCAATTACTAGTACTTTGTACCCAAATCTAAAAAAAATTAAACATTTTCAGGACACTTCTGGTTCACACACCCAACTGGTCGTTCTTATGAAGCTCTAATAAGGGGAAAGGCAGCAGAAATTCAAACTATTTAACCATATATTTTAGCTTCAGAATGTTTTGCACTTTTAGCATTTTTTAAAACATGCGTAGCCCTGTGTCAGAGCTATTTTTCACATACACCAGCAAATATGTTTTAGAAGAAAACACAAGAAACAGGGGGTGGGAGGAGGCTGGGCAGATTTTACTCCAATATTAAATATTAGTATTAGTTAATGAATTACTGAAAATCAATATCAAATAAAAATAGTATTTGTTTTGTAGCTCCAAGTGGCACCTTTTATCTTAATACTGCAGTTTTATGTGTCATTTAGAAGCTTTGCTGTTTCAATAGCAAAGCTAAAGAGGTTAATTCCTCTTTAACAAGGGGCTCTCCCCCTTTTTCCCTCCCCCTCCCTCTCCTTTTTGGCTTGGCCTAAATTTCTAACACTACCTTATGAAATGTAGTATACAGCTTTTAATTGTGCCCAGAGGCAGTACAACTTCAGAGAGGGTTTGGAGCAACTGGCAGAGGATTTGCAGAACAGCTGTGTTCCGGGAACATGTGCAGCAGCCCCGTCAGCACCTGCACCCGCTCCGCGCTCCCGCCCCTGCTCCCCGCGCGCTCCACATCTGGGATTAATCACCCCTTTTAAAGGAATTAATACTCTTAACGTTTTTATTTTATTATACCTGTAGGAACATGATGCTATATTAAAATCTGCAGCTTATAAGTAGTATTTTGTTCAAGCCAGAGTTACTGGGGGGAATAAAACCTCCCCGCGCTTTGCCAAGAATGAATTGTTTTAATATCCCAACATTCAATATTATTTATTATTAAAGTCGAGCACTGCTTTGGTGAGTAACTGGCTTTCTCAAGCTTTAACCTACTTTTCCCCACTGAACTCTACCTTACAATTCCAACATTTGCTGAAAATAAGCCCCCGTACTTCCTCCCCACATCACCATTTTCTCAGTGTACACTACTCATGCTGGAAGATTTAAAAAAAAAAGTCCTTTAAAAACGTGATATTATTTAAATGTCATTCAATTCCAACAGCAGTATTTGCTTACAGAGTTCAGACAGCACAGAACTCTATTCATGCATGAGTTATACCACATTAACCATTTACGATAGATTTTCATGTTAATTCTACAGGGGAGGAATCATATTAGATTTGCCCATTTTGTGTAACTTATAATGGAATTCAGCAACATGAATCCTGCTCATTATAATGGTGGGGACTAGAGAGGAAAGCTGAAAAGAAGAGGAGGGAAATCAGCTCTGGTATTAATTCACTAAAACACAGACATTTCCCAAAAGTCAGACACCTGAATGAACACTCCTGAGGTAAAGCCACAAAGACCTGCCACTATTGCTGGCACTTTGGACTGCACTAGAATTCAGTTTTAAGAGTGTCTCTGAATCAACAATTTATCCCAAAATCTGATGGACCAACACATAAGCAATAGAAAAATACACTGCTGATACTTTCTGCATTATTCTATAGAGTCAAAAAGACATAGTACTAAACCTTGGTTAGAGACATGGTGAGTAGAACAGGTTTTTGTCTTGTAATATACCATTCATCCAAGAATTGGAACAGAAATATTTATCCCTCCAAGCCTTTGGGTAAATACCATCCCAGATTTCTCAGTGCACATTTACTTAATTTGAAAACTTAGTCTGAAAATCAAGCAAATAAGTACAGCATCCAAAACTGGCGCATGTTGCCTTTGGAACAGTTTTCCCAGTGATATCTAAAACACAGTCCTTTTGTATTTCACAATTCAGTTGCTTTACCTTGTTCCACTGAGCTGGAATTGCTCAGCAGCACAATGGCTCTTAAGCCAAAGCCATATTGGTCACAGCCACTCTCGGGCTAATTTTTCTTGTAACTGTGAACCTCAGCAGCCTCCTGGTCCCATTTATCTGTGTTGGGTACCTTCCTCCTGATGCAGACAGACTGCAGCACAAGACTAATTGCATTTTTGGCTTCCAGTGCTCAATATCTTTACCACCTTTGCTCAGTTGTTCTTCCAAGCAGATTTTTCTATTTCTGTCATAAGTGCACAATATATTTGTAGTGACTGTAGCCTAAAAAACCTAAGTACTTAATTGAATACATTAAATTAAATACCCATTTTGAGAATTACCATACTCTGCCTGAATATTATGCACATTGCACATTTTAACAGGGAAGAGGGGAAAAAGGCAAATCTTGTTGCTCCAGCCCATGCTGGCAGAGCAGCCTTCCTGACTCACCAAATTTCTCACTCCCCCTCACCTCAGGAACAGCCCCCAGGAAAAATCCACTCAACTGCTCAGGATTCCACAGCAGCTTTTGTTGGGACTTATCCCTTTTAACAAAGGTGTTGAATATATGTTTTTAAATTTAATTGTTATTTTTTCACTATCCTAAAATGGTTTTATTGCGAGGGCATGACAGATGTGTGTTAATTTGAGCCTTAGTTAGCTCCTGTCACCCTGATTTTAATGGAGCTGAACAAGTTCATACACCACTATCTAACTCACTGAGAAATCATAATCAGGCTGATTTATGCAATGGGCAAACCCACACCTCACACTGAACCTGCAGCACAGGCTTAGCAAAAAAGGAAACAAATGCAGGTATTGTTGCCCACACAAGCCAAGCTAGTGGAGAAAAAAAGGAGACTCAATTAAATCAGTAAAGCAAATGCACAGTTGCACAGTTTTGGTTTTGGAGCCAAAGGACACTGCTTGTCCTAAGAGGTAATTCCCTCTCTGTTAGCAGGAAACCAAAACTGATGGGCAGAGGTTGGGACTGGCTGAGTATAATTTAAGTACTGATGCCTGGGGACAAGGGGTGAACAGATGCACAAACACAGCATTCCTCTTTTTCCCAAACTCTTATGAGGTATAATGGGTAGGTGTGGTTGGTTGGTATTTTTCTCTAAACACTTTCCTTGGGATGCAGAGGGAGGGAGTTGGCCCTGCTCTGAGCAGGAGGGGGGACGAGGTGACCTCCAGAGGTCCCCTCCAGTCTAAATTTTTCTATGACTCTAATCAAAACCCTCAAGAGATGCTGAATCTGGCAATGCCAAACATACCCAGGAAATGTAAAATTAGAACTGATTACCAAGACGTTTGTAAACCAGAAGCCTCTGATGCCATTATAGGGTCATCTAATACTTGGACAGAAGCCTTTGCTGCCTGAAAAATGTTGGATGAAGCAGACTAATTGCAAAACACTATTTGCTGCGCTGCCAGCTTTTCCCTATGGAAAATAAAATTGCAGAGATCTTGGGAACTGGTAAATTTGCCAAGCTGGAAGTCAGGTTATGAATTTAGAAAACTTTTTTTTTTTTTTTTTTTTCAGATATCAGTAATTAGATGGAAAATTGAGAAGTAATTAGATGGTAAGTTGAGAACTAAAACTATATCTCAGAACTCTAAGAACAGATTACAAGAGAAGCAATGTTTTCAAAAGTACTAAAGTAGGAGCCTATATCTTGCTACTAAAAATAAGGACCCTGGTCCTCAAGGCATTAAAATAGCTCTGCACTAGAAATTTATGTCAGTGTAACAAAATTGTCTTTGGACATCATTCTTTCAACATATCTCTGCAATTAAAAATCCCAATATGTATAAACATCCCAGGGAAAAATGCTTGTATGAGTTAAGGAACTCCTTGGAGTTCTTTTTTTTATCATTAGACACTGTATCTAAAGCAAAAGTGCCAGACCCATAAATCACTGCAGCAGAACAGCCTAATATTTAGTCTAAGTAACACTTGAAAATAAGTTGGTTTTGTGCTTTAAGATATTTTACCAAAGAGCATGATGAATGCAAATTGCTTAATAAAAGGCTTTTAAAAACCCAAGAAGATCCAGGAATACACATATTATTTGCTTCCCTCCAGGGAAGATCCAACAGGACCAAGTGAGCTACACAACACCTAAGAGAAGTCAAAGATTTTAAAAGGCCAAACCACAATTTCTCCATGGTTTCCAGTCTAATCTCCAAGGCATTTATTACATTTTTTACTACTTAAAAGTCACAGCAATTTTATTAATAGCCCAGCAACCTCCATTTTCTATTTGGCAGAAGATAGAGTCACTCTTGATGGGAAAACACATTTATTCTGGGACTAGTCATGATCAAATTTACTCAGTCTTAATGAAGACGCTGCTTCAAGACAGGGATTTATGGAAAAAACAAAAGTAAAAAAAGGCTGGAAAAGACTGACAGTGCGAAGATTTAACTTCTGGTTTAAAATCAGTGGCAGAGCCCCGTGTTATTCATTTGTCAACACCTTTGCAGCAAGTCCTCGTTGCACACTGCCAGTGGGATCTCCCAGAAGCCCTGTGCCTGCACTGGATGGGGCAGGCACAGCAGCATGGAGAGCAGTGAGCTGTGAGGAGCCTGAGTTCAGTCCTGACTCAGGTGTTTCTCTCTGTATCCTAAAGGGAAGATGCTGATTCATCATCATTTTCCCCTTATACAAAAAATGTTATTTATCCAATCTAAGGTATTTGTCAGTGTTTTAGATTCCACTTACTTTGCCTGACCTTGTAATTACAGAAAGTACAGATGCTGTTGATGATTAAGACACATTTTGTGTGATGCTCACGTTCCTGGATGTCTGGTAATGTGTGGTCCAGAACCATCTTGTAACTCCATGATTTTCTCACTCTACAAAAATAATTTTACAAACACTCACCCTCTTCATGATTGTCACAATTTCTGCCAGAGAGAGCCCAGGGCTGGTAAAGTGCCAAGCAGGGCTTAAACATACTCAAGAGCTTCAAAGAGAAATGCACACAATGCTATTGATGTCAGCCTCTCAGTTTAATACATGCTTAAATTCACAGCATTAAAAATAACCAATCAAGGGGTTTTCTTTGCCATCGCCACTCTCAAAGTGAGCCTGAAATCTGTGTTAAAAAAGAACACTACAACTATTGCTTCTGCAGGGTGTTCAGTACCCTCAAACTCTCAACATGATTTTCATTAGAGGGCAAAATGTTTGGAAAATTGTTATATGAATAAATCTGAAGATGAATAATGAAAGTGAAACTTTCCATGAAATGCCCCAGTGTTCATTTTATTTAACATTCTCCATTGGTGAAAATAAATTAAGAATGAACAAGACTTGTTTATGCCTGCCTTACACCATTCTCTGTGTTTTAATAGCAACCGCATATTAATTTATCAGGATCCCATAAATTATAATTAGCCAGGAGGATTAACAACATAAATCCTTGAATTTAAAACCAACCTGCCCTGCTCTCTCTTCCCTTAGCCCTAAAGTGAAAAAGAGCCATAAAACCCATCACCGCTGTTTGATCCATTAAACTCATGAGACACTCTTATTTCAGCTGAGCTACTGGAGGTAGAGGCTTTGCAAAATCTGTTTTAAAGTTACAGCAGCCTTCCTGGAAGTGAGAGACAGCGTGCACAGGAAAGGCCCAGCCTGAACATGGGAAGATGACTCTTGCTTTTTCCACTGCATCACCAGCTGACATCAGGGAGGCTTCTCAGTATGCAGGAAATGGGCAAAAGATCTTACTAGTAAAATAGGTGAAACATAGAGGTATCACTTCCTAAGCACACCTTTGGCAAGATAAAAGGAAAATCTAACTGAGGTGGCCACATAATTTACTGGACTGGGCAGCAGGAAGGATGTGCTGCAGGTGGAGCAGATGCTCTGGGATCAGGAAGTCCCCCTTTCACAACCGCTTTAATATCCTTAAGCATCAGCTGAGGGCAAAACAAGTAACATCCCCACAGAGCTGTAAATCAGCCAGGGTGTTGTACTGGTACTCATTATCCCAAACAACTTAAGGTGCTTTGGCAGAAATGCACAACCCACTTGTACATGTAATCAGGAACTTCCTCACAAATACCAACTTGAAAACCCACTTCCTTCCCCCTCACTCCTGAAAGATTTGCATGATAGATGTGAAACACTGAAAACTGAAACCCATCAGTCCCACCTGAACACTCAGGGAGAGAGGACGGTGCTGCTCAGCTGCAGCTGGGAGAACGAATGAGCCCACACCAATGCACATCTTGTCTTCCAAAAGGACATTTTAAATTGAAATATCTGCTAGTTCAATATATTAGATAAACAGCAAAAAGAGAAATTTCTGCCAGGGCTTATTTTTGGTACCAGACTGCTCTGCAAGGGTCAGATCACCATGGGAGCTACCTGAAGAAAATCTTTAACAGGTGTAGAAATTTATATTAAGTGCTCAGGGGTTTTTTTATTTATTGCTTGAAGGAGTTTAGGCGACTTTGAAGACACCAATCCCTTATTGTCATTATAGCAGTGCTGCACACAGGGAGCAGGGATTATGGAGCAGAGCCAAAGCCACGTGGCTGCACCTACAGCACACACAGGAGCTGCACTGCCTGTCCAAAGAGCCTGCAGCCATCAGGTCACCCCCACGGTGGAATAAGCACATTTCAAAACCCGGAAAGCAGTGTTGTCTAAGGCAGAAAAATACTAAATACAAGCCTACACATTTTGGTGAGGCCCTGGCACAAGTTGCCCAGAGAAGCAGTGAATGCCCCATCCCTGGACGTGTTCAACACGAGGCTGGATGGAAATCTGAGCAACCTGGTCCAGTGAAAGATGTCCCTGCCCATGGCAGAGGGGTGAAACAAGGTAATCTTTAAAGTTCCTTCCAACCCAAACTATTCTATGACTTTATGAGCTGAAACACAAAAACCCCACAGGAGGAACTGTCAGTTTGCTCCCCTCTACCCAAGCGAGGGCATTACAAAAAGACTTTTCTTGAATGGTCACCAGACAAGAGGCCATCTCCTGATACATCCACAATCTGCTACCCTTCCTAATCTCAGGAACCTGTGAGGGACATTTATGTGGCATCTAGGCTTTAGTTGGCCAAATTCCCAGATGGTCAATGGAAACAGCCCTTCTCCCTCCCTGACAGCTGGAGCTGATGTCCACCACACTTGTCTTCCCAGCCTCAGAAATCAACAGAAAAAAAGAGTCACTGAGAAAAGGGTGAGTAGAGAGGATTTGCAGTGGGGACCTATGACAGCCCATGTCTCTGAGAGGTGGCTTTAGGGATGACTAAGGGTGGTAAGCCTCAAAGCCAGAGCCTGGCTCTGCTCAGCAGCCCCAGTGTGAACAGGTTACCCCTCCGGTTTTACTCTGTTCACACCACACAGATCTCCCAAGTTGTGGGAAACCTGTGACCTGAACCTGCAGAACAAATCTCTCACAATACTGTTGACTGAGACTATTTTTTCCTCCTCATGATTAATGTTTCAGGGTCTGACAAAATACAGGGGCAGCATTTTTTGAGCTTGATACCAGTTATCCAGGGGAAGGCTGCAGCAGGCACACACGCAGTAGGAGCAGATAAGGGGGCTCAGATCAGCGTGTGATATACCTGCATGCACCAGATGAGCTGAACATGACACGGAGTACTTCTGCTCACTTCACACAGCTGATATTTATCACAGCTCCTTTCAAATGCTTATCTCCATCCTTTGGAGCTCACTTATAGCATGAACAAGGTGAACTCCCAGGTGGAACGAGGGCCCAGATGTGTAAGGGGAGGTTTCCATTCAGTAAAACCAGGATATCACCTGGTTTAGAGAGATAGAGGATACACAGCTCAGCAAAACGTGTTTCTGCAGGACTCATATGTGCAAGTAGTATAAATGCACTTAGTATGAGATACAAAAACAAAGGAAAACAACAAACCCTTTTCTTTATGCATACACACATATATATACAAATATATATGTGCATATATATCTCTTTGTATATATGTATATATACACATACACAGACACACAAAACCCTGCCTGACTCTTCCATTTGCCTTTAACACTAAAGGTAGAGCAAAATAGCTTTCATTTTTCCTATTCTTCCTTCCTTCTCAGTAAGAGAAATGAGACCTACCAATTTAGACAGCTACACTTAGTTGTCCTTACTAAGCACCAAAGTGAATGATTTGACTAAGATTATGCAGCCAGGGGGTTATGCACCTCTCTTAATCAAAAGAAAACACAGCTGGAATATAAAGTATTTGTCCCCTTGTATTTGGGGGAGGGGGGAGGAAATTGGGTTGTATACAAGAAGAGAAAGAAAAGTTGTTAAGCATAAATGAAAACAGCTTTGCAAATAAAAGCAGGAAATAAGCATCTTCTTAAAAAAAAAAATGACTGCAGCATATTGTAAAGGAAGCTCCTGTATTCATTCCATGAGGGAATAGGAAAGTGCACTCTCTGTACAAGGCTGCCGAAGACAGAAAGCTCTGTAAGCCCATCCCAACTCCCTTAATTATTTTAATTGCAGCAGTGTGATGCCAAGGTGCTGAATTACCCCCTCAGGCTCTGGCTGCTTAGCCAGGAGGTACTGAATTAAACTGTCAGAACATGCAGAAAAATTGCAATGGTGCCTGTCAACGGTATTTGTTAAGAGACACGGGTGAGGCCAGTGACTTGTATAGAAAAAGAGCTGCCAATGCAAAGTCGTCAAAGCACAGCACTGGAACTAATGGGGTATTCAGAGGTCTTGTTCTACTTCATTGGTTAAAGCCAACAAAACTCCTGTAATATTTGGGGCGGTTTGCTATTTATGGCTATGGTAATAAAGGCCAGTTAAAGCTGCAAAGCCAGCCACAGTTAGTGGTCCCCACTGCTTCAGTTCAAAATGGCTGAGGGGGCACTAGTCCATCTCAAGCTCTGCTTTTAAAAGAGAGGGAAAAATTATAAAAAGAATTGGGTATTTAAAAATACAAAAAATTAAATGCAGAGTGGGCCACAGTTTCACAATACACTGTTCTAGTTAAAAATAACTACATTTTGGATGCCTCACCCAGATGATTTTGAATTCAGTTATGTCTTAGCTGCAAAGGACTAGCATACAGCTGGCAATGTGTCCCAGGTTTAGCATCTCCTCTTCTTGACACGTGACAGTTTCCTTCCAGAGACACTTACCAAAGCTGAAGGTGTGTTTGATACCAAAATTTACTTTGTAACTTCTAAACCCACACAAGTTCAGATAGCGATCAAAGCCATCTGAAGAAGTCCTATTTGCTGTGGCTCTGCATGGCTCCCTTGCAGCTATTTTTAGGAGTAAAATCCTGTGCTTGTGAAATTGAAAGGCAGATAACAATGGCTGGAGCTGGCGCGTGGGCAGGTGCCATGCAAACACCTCTCAGCTCAACAGCCGTGCGTTGGCTCCGATTGTTCGGTCCCCCGTGGAGCTTTGGTTCTCTTTGGGGAGGATAAAACCAGTTGGATTTTGGGATGGGTGTTAGCTCCTGCAGAAGGGCACACAGAGCTGTAACCCAGGTGAAAGTGATAAGTGGTTATGCTTGGTAGGCTGGCTAAAGGCGGAATACACCTGTCCGTGGGATTTTTAGAAACCCAGCTTCTCTGCCCTTCCATCTTTGAGCACAGCCCTTCTAGAGGCTGCAGAGCAGGAATGGTACAGAGAAAAGGACAATCTTTTTGTGTTTGTCAGAGCCACCCTTTCAGCATAGCAGGGAAGTGGAGGTAGAGAAAATGAGCATTATTTCACTGTGGGTGCTTGTCCCTGTCACTGACCATTCCAACAGCTCTGTGCCCAGATGGAGCTGCATCCCAGTTTTCCACAGTCTAAAGAGCTTTGAGAAGTGCTGCATGTCCCACCTGGCTTCTCTGCTGGGGTGTCTCCCAGCTCAGTGTGCTTACCGGGATTCTTCCTTTACAGGTCTCCATTGCTGTAATCCTATATTCACTTAATGTGGTTTTCACTAAGAATACAAGTTCAAGAAAGGTTAATGATCCATTAGTGTATATTTTTAGCTAGCTAATTTACATATTGAATAGCCTGTATTTATTTTATTAAAACCAGGTCACTATATTCAGCTGACTGAATTATGTGAGATATCACATGGATTACAAAAGAATTGTTCAGTAATTAATTTTCCCCATACATGATATGTAGTTATTACCTATATTTCTAAAGAATTAAAACTGTGAATGTTCTCTTAAAGAAGCTGAAACCTTTGCTGCTATAAGAGCTTTACAACTGCAATGCTCTCTGAGCTGAAGGGTTCATTTCTGCACTTCCTTTGGGATAAAATCCATACTCCTGGTACAGAACACAGCACACCAGCCTGCAGGACCTGTGGTTCAGGCCAGATTGCAAATGCTGTTTCTAAGATGTACTTGTAACTAAATAGTGTTGGCCATGCAAAGATGCACCATCACGAACTCTTATTCCCTTCTTGCCATCTGGGAATTAAAGGACAATCTTCATTAACTTTAATTAAAGAAGTTGGTTCCTTTCAAATGACGGTGACAATCCAAGTGTACATTAAGCAGCTCAACCCACTCCTACTCCCCCCCAGCATTACCTGTGGCTCTGCTCCATTAGCCCACAAATTTAACATATTCTGTCACACACAGAGAGGAGAAGGTGGGGTGATGACTCCACAGCTCTGAAGACCACACCCCACCTCCATCACTCCAACTCAGCAGCATCACCAGAGTTAATCATTAAGCCACTTTGATATTTTTCTTGGCAAGCAGTTTAGTACAATTCTATAGCCTGTCAGTAACTTGGATATCTGAAGAATATGAGATACAAGTGATATGAGATATGGGAACTGCACCCTCAGCTGTCATGATCTCAATCACGCAAACAGGTCTGAGAGAGCCCAATCACTCTCCATTTGTCAGCGCACATGCCTGAATGGGTTTTATTCTCCTGCACTGAGGACAAGTGACCCAATGGGCATTTATAAATTGCTAAATTGCTCAAAGCTTTAAAAAGGCAAACCATACCTTGATTACCCTGCACTCAGAAAATGCCTTTGAATAGATTTAAACACTTCTGAGCAAGTTTTCAGCATTAGCACTGTTCCTTTCTTCTTGGGATAGTGGTGGCACATTGTGAAATGCCTCTTCCATGTTCCTTGCCAACATCAAAACCTCTTCACACTGCATTTTTGAATGTCACGTTCACAAGAACACGAGAGGATTTCTGGTTCTCAGTGGGAGAGTGTTATGTTTTTCCAAGTGCAAACAAAGGGTATTAAAACACCCATAGTGCTCATTATACCACTGCAGCCCACCAAAAACAAAAGGATGGATTCAATTTTCCACTGCATAATGACTATATCGTGTACAGAACTGGATGAACTAATGTATTACTTAGGAAAAGTACTAATTGCTGGGCCCTTCTGCCTTTGGGTGCAGTGGCACATGCAGAGAAAGACCAGCTTTAGGGCCAGATACAAACAAGATCTGTCATAAAGGATCACTGCCGTTATTCCATCAAATCTACCATTAGCTCAGCATTAGCCACAAAGAGTAAGCCAAAGACAAGCATCAAGAATTCAGGTATTGTTCTGCAAGAATAGAAGAAAAATAGTATTAACATTTCTTGGAATTCAATTAGTCTGCAGCCTTGTTTTCAGTGCCAAACGAGGTGCACTTTCTGTTGAGTGAGATTTGTTTTCCAGAGTAAAGAGGGCCTTGTCTCTGATAGGATTAGAAATCAAAATAGCTGAGTTGGATTAGCTACCTAACGATTAACAAAACAAACACAGTTGGGGTTTTTTTTGTGCTGAAGACATGGAAATGTGGAGTGAAGGAGACTTCCTGGACCATCAAGTCTCATACCCGTGTTATTGAAGACACCACATCATATAACTGTTCACAAACGTATCAACTTTATCATAATCTGGAGTAATTTCTACAATGATGTTTTCAGCATGATAGCATCAGCCATGTGGACAGAAAAAACAGCAAAATTTCCTTGATGCAAATTCTATTTCATATGAAATTTGCAGTCGTCATACCACAGGATTTCTGGGAAGAAATGTCTGTGTTTCTTTCTGAAGCAATGTTTGAAGATTTACAAAGCCTTATTTTTGTGAATGACAGACCAAAATGTGCAAAACGTTGCAGAGAACTAAACAATTACATAAAACCCCCCCTCAATTTTCTCTCTGCCAGTTTAGCTTCATTTTATCAATTTAAAAAAATAATATTGCATTTAATGTGAACTTTATTGTTCTGTATGGCCTTACTGGGAGCCTGATGTGGCACTGAAGCCCTCTTCCTCTTTTAACACTGCTGCTTCTCAAACCAATACTGAAGCTGAACAATCTTTTGTCTGAAAATCAAATTAGCACTTTCCTAAGGGTAGTGCAAGGCATTTGCATGAGCGTGAAAACTCAATCAAAAGTAAAGTTTGAGTGCTGGGCATTTATATCCTGGGCTTGCCAGAATAAAGCAGCATTAAGTTTCTCACTAAGACTCAGATTTGTAAAGATATTTAGATGCAGATAAGGTGCTTAGTGGTGCATTCAAAAAAGCCTAGGACTTTTCTGTCCTGATGATTCATTCTAATATACATTTCATTTACAAGTCAGCAGTACAATGTTGTGGTAGAAGGGATGTGGTAAAAAATAAAACACAAGGAAAAACAATAACTGAGGGTAGAAATCTGGGCACAACGAAGGCAACTGTGATGGTCCCAGTGGCTTTAATCCACACAAATCCATACAAATTCCTCTCTCTCAGACTTCTGAAGATTTCTTTTGCTAAAAGCAGAAAGCAATACAGGAATTATTATATTTAATGACATGCCACAGGACAGCTGTGTTTAGAAGGAAGTTCCAGGCTGATTTTCCTTCCCTCAGTTCTGTTTTCCAGCACTGAACCTATTGAAAAATGAACCTAAAAATTGATTCGAGGAGTTCTCTTTCTCCCCTGAAGTTTGATTCAAATCTACAGTCTTCACGTATTTCAGGCAGATTCAGTGAGACCATGGCATGTCTCAGCTCTGAAGCTGCTTCTTGCAGATTGCAGCTGTAGGGAGAAATACGTCTACATATGAAGCAAAGTGATGGAGTGAATTAAACTCCAAACACAGCCTCCAGCTAATTTTTTAATAATCTGAGCACAAAACAGAGCCTTGAGGGTAGGCAGAGCTTTTCAGTAAACCAATCAGAACTGGATTTTATTTAAACAACAGTAAAGTCAGTCCCAGAGAGCTCAGACACTTGTATACAAAGCAGCCGTGTCTCACTGAGAGCCTGTACAGTAGCTCAGCATCTCAATTTCAATCACAGTTCATTCCCTGCTGGTAGTTTTTGTCTGCAAACAAGCTGAATGTGAGCTGACAAGAGCCCCCAGAGCAAATAATACAAGCACTGGAGGAAGAAACTCACATGGACACGATGCTGACAGTTGCGCAGCCAATTCAAAAAGATTGCACAAGAACCCCAGTCCTCAGCTGGAGCTGCACACCAGAGCATCAACAAACAGAGAGGACCTGATCTAAGGGGTTTCTCCTCCTGAACCACAGCTCACCTGGGCAGAATGGGTGTGTTAGACAGCACAGGGCAAAGCCTCGGGTCTTTCTGCAAGGCCAGAGGAGGAGCAGGGCAGTTCTGTCAGCTTTTCTAAGCAAAGTTCTGCATCGCTCTGTCAAGGGACTGGGTCGATATGAAGACGTCCAGCCTGCACATCCTGCTTGCTTTGTAGGCCTGCAGTGGATCTGCAGAGGATGTGCCTACAAAGACTTTGTAAATCTGAGTTGTTTCCAGTCTTTTACAGTAAAGGAGCTGTGCAAGTGGCCACAGTTTCTTCCAGGGATGCTGGTTTCCCCCGAGGGATACCAGGATGTGTTTATTCTCCGCACCTCTTGCCCACATTTCCTTACACAGGAGTGTCCACAGGTGGGAAAAAACTTCCAGAAGGGACCAAGATCATGGTGCTACACCATATCATGTAGTACAATCTATCCTCCCCTTCCAGGAAATCTCGGATGGACACATATCAAGCTAAGAGAAGTGCTGGAAATACACTACTGCTCGTGGTAGTATTTGAGATCCCAGCCCTGAGAGCTGCACTGTGCTAATTGCACTCACGAGTTGAACACACACATCTCAGCACAGCTTTAGAATGTGCATCCTTAAGTTTGTAAAAGATTTTGAGCCAAAATCTGCTCAATAAATGGAAGCCACCAAAATGACCAACTGCAGCTGTTAAACAGACCCACCTAAATTGCTTGATGTGGAGATGAAAGATATTATTTCTTTGGAATCTCCAGTTTTCAATATCATTACCAGCTTTAAATAGGCTTTAAATATGATCATATTCACTGGTAATGACATCTCTCCCTTATAGGGGAGATGTGGCAACTAACTGGAATATAATAGCTAGGGATTTGCTGAGGGAAAAAAAAACACTATGATGGGCTTTTTTAGAGAAAATAATAATCATAAATCCCAAAAAATAATTTGTGACCTTCAGATCCATTTATTGGACTACTGCTCATTATTGGAATTTTAACCTGAGAAAAAGAAAAATAGGTTAGACAATAGCCTGTTGTTTTAGAGTTAATTTCTTCTAAGAGATCGGATTTTAAAGTGTGGACAAAACCAGAATATAGATGTTCCTCTCATTTTCACTAAAGGACATGTGACATATAGACACTGTCCCTATAGATAAACCTTTCTTTACTTTATGTCATTTTAAATACACTTCTGCAACCAGCATCTCTAGCAGAGACAAGGAACACAAGGCTCCATTCTGCACTTAGTCTGTACCTGCCGCAGGAGCTCAAAAATCAGTGTACAGATGCTGCCTTTGGAGATGAGCTAATATCCTCTTTACTTTGCCTCATTCAGCCAAACCAGAGTTTATAAAACAACAACTTTTTATGAGATTTCCAGTAACATTAATTGTTGGTCACAAAACTTCAAAGAAAACCAGATATTTATAGCTCAATTCATGTTTCTCTTTTTTTTTCCACACACTTTTACCACAACACTTTCCAGCCCGGTTCCCATGAGCACACTGCAAACAGAGCTATACCCGCTTCCTGCTGTGGCAGCCTCCTTAACCACTTCACTCCTGGTGCTTCTGCTGCCTTTTTTTTTTTTTTTCACTTTTTTTTTTTTCCAGTGTTCATGTCCTTTCATTGTTTTCCCCAGTGTGTCACACTTGCTTCTTCCCACATCACTTTATCGTTCATCTCCGCTCTCTTCAGCCACCCGCACAATCATTAAAATGGCATGGGAAATGAACTATATATACAAAAATATATAGACATATACAAACACACATCCCTGTGTGTATACATAGATCTATACACACAAACTACACTGGGAAAACTTTTATTCAAAGGAAAAAAAATAAAATCTCCTTGTCAGTAGAAAAATTACTTGCTAAATGAACTCATTTTTATAAACACGGAAGAGAGAGGTGGAGCGTTTTCAGATACATATATTAAATATTTCCCTATTCCTCTGAAGAACTGATATTCATAACCACTTATTTATTACAATGTAATCAGCATATCGATTATATTAAGCAATCCCTGTAAATCTCTATAAGCTGAGGTTAACAATGGCTTTTCAAATGCCATTAACTATCACCTTGCAGCTTTCTCTCTATTATGTACCATAAAGTTAATCATGTGCAAGACAGTTTTTCCAAGAGAAAAATCTGCTATACAGTGCAATGATCACCTTGGTATTTTCCTAGAACAAAGAAAAGGTCTTTCTTAAATAGGAAAAAGTCTATGCCATCAAAGAATGAGTGCTGGGCAAGATAATCATGGGTTTCCTGCAAAATTTCTCAGGTTATCTCATTAGAGCCTAAATTCTCCAGACCTTTCTTTCAGCATTAAAATCCCTGTGCTATCATGAAATAGACTGAGACTTGTGATTGTGTAGCATGGTAAGAGGCACTGGTGTGAGGCAGGTGTGGAATGAATTACTCTTGCAGAGAGCAGAGCCCTTCCACCCTTCTCTAGAGCAGCTGCCTCAAAACGAGGTGGTCTAGGACAGGATCAGAAGGTTTCAACATTTGGAAACCAGAGCCACAGGATTTTCTCTCTTTGCTCCACCAAGGTGCGTGTGTGCCATGCCCAGGCAGCAGCCAAGAGTGGAGGTCCTTCCCTCAGCACTCACAGGGGTTAATTCCTTACACAATAATTTCTCCCACAAGAGGAAATGAGATACAGTGAGATATGCCACTGGCACGTGCAGGAGGAGGAGGCTGCTTATGTAAATGTAAAGATAGATCCATAAATCACCCCATGTAAAGTCACTGGCCATACCTTACACAGCAATAACTCCTACAGGAGATCATTAACAGAGTCAACTATTGCATTACGTACAGCACAACACTGGTGTCACACTGAAAGAAATTCAGCCTGCCCATAACATAATTTTTTCATTTGCTTACCAAATCAATATTTATCGCCCTCTGTAGTAAATTAGACAAATTTATTTAACATGGAAAAGTAACCATGTAGCATGAAGCAGGAACCCAATATTAAGTCTGCATATGATATTCAGGAGTTCAAGCCCTGTGAAGCATTTCACAGCAAAAGCACTCAGAAAAACATTTCAATTGATCTTTCCTCCCCCCTCCAAGTTCCTCTGGCAAGTGATTTGGAACATAGGTGCCAAATTAGGGTAGCTCGAAGGTTTCTATTACTATTTGGCACACTGAGGAGCCAGTGATTTAAGACAATATGAGATGTCCATTAGCTGTAACAATGAATTCAAATGCTCAGAAGCCAGGCTATAAATCTACCCTTTTGGAAAGATTAACCACTGTTTGCCTAAAGTTAGCAACTCCACCTTTGAGGGGAAAATGCACCCCTCCTGCTAGTTCCTGCCCAGCCAAAAACAGCTCAGGAGCTGCATCCCACAGGAGCAGCTGGCACAGGGAGCACAGACAAAACAGTTGGGAAATTCAGCCTTTGGACGCCGGCAGTCCCAGAGGATTAACTGAATGCAGAGAGAGGTCAGGTGCCTCTCGGGTGCTCTAACTCCCTCCTGCACCTCTGAGGCCACCCTGTCAGGAAACCTACCCAAAAACTTCTGGAGTCCAACAGTCAGGGCAGTCTCTGAAGACAAATTATCACAGCAGAAAACCTCCAATAAATTCCCTTTCCCACCATCACAAAAAAAAAAAGAAAAAAATATGCCCCAGGGCTTATGTCTTTCTAGTCTCATGCCAAATTAGGCTTTTAATTCTGATTTTTGCTGAACTTGTGCATAAATAAACTCTATGTCACAGGAAATGGTAAAATGAAACTGCTCTGTACCTACATTACCCAGGATGCCTGAAGTTCAGCAATCCAGGATGCTGGACACTGGGCAAGTCGTATTCCTTATAGCTGAGGAGTGGCATAGTAATACTCCATGTGCTAGAGACGGCAGGCAGGAAGTGAGAGGCAGGGATGGATAAACAGAAGACTGGGTAAAAAAACACAGTATTTTGTTTTCCTGATGTACCTGGATTAACAATATATCATTCACTTATCCACTGGACAGCTATAACATGGACCACAGCAAAAACTAGCAAGGAGCATCAATTTATTGCCTCCATTCAAATTTTGTAGCAGGTTTTGGCAAGCAGCTAAAGCTGCTAATATAGCACTTACTGCATTGATGGCCCTAAAGTCATTTGTAATACCATAAAACAAATTTGTATGATATCCACAAATCAATTGCTCCATTTAGATGTTATTTCTTACACAAACAAGTAACTGTGGTCTTGGCAAAGAGATATGTCAGACCAAAAATGGAAAAAAAAAAATAATAAGGAGAAAAGGAAAGGACACAACTGCTCTCAGCAGTGCTCTCTCATCCTCCCTCCATCCTCCCACAAATTTCTTTTCCCAATGTCACTGAAAGTAGGTTCAAAAGGAGTTT
Organism: Corvus hawaiiensis; assembly: GCF_020740725.1. Classification (NCBI taxonomy): domain Eukaryota; kingdom Metazoa; phylum Chordata; class Aves; order Passeriformes; family Corvidae; genus Corvus; species Corvus hawaiiensis. The sequence continues at coordinate 6,029,104 of NC_063224.1, forward strand.
TCAAAATGCAGTTCTGCTGGATGGTGCAGGCAAGTCTGTGGATGTCATCAGCCTCAAGATATAGATGTTGGCAATGACAGCAAATGCCAACACAGAGCAGAAAATGAAACAGAAATGCTCAGCCATGGAACAAGAAGAAACCCTCAGCACAAGGCCATGAACACACAACCACTTCCTCTGCGAAGCTGCTGCTCTCCTGCTCATGTTAGAACTTATGTCTGGGGCACCCTTACCTCAATAGCCACGCTCACAGCAAATCTTTGAAGGCTTCAAAAAAAGAAAAAAAGAAGGAAAATAAACGTATAACTTTATATGAAATCAGCTAAAAACATTCTTCTGGAGGCAATAATGGTTGTGCTGTCAATGCTCTGCTTCTAAATATTTGTTACAGTGTATAAATGCAGGGGTTTAACCTCCTGATTTGTACACCTGAAGGAAAGGTGCTGATACAAATTAGAGGTATGCAAAAATGCAACTCGCCTGCCCCACACAGGGACTGTGAAATCTCAGGAGTGCACTGCTCACTGTTTTGTTTGGAACGTTATTTGTCACGCTGTAAAGAAAAATGAGGGTGCAGGGTTTCCAGGGCTGGAGAACAATGACATAACATCTTTCTACATCCACATTTTACAATCCCTCCCCGTGCTTCTCTCACGTTCTCCCACCTCAAAGTAGCTCACAAATGATGATGTTGTAGATGTGGTGTTTTATAACAGCAGCGGGTGGTTAACCAATGTAAATCCCACAGAGAGAGCAAGGGTGGGCTCCCGGGGTGGGGCTTATTTAGGGTTTAGTGCTTCCTTCTATGAAAATGCAAATCAAAAGCAAGTGAAACCCACCCAGTTTCTGCATGGAAGAAAATTACTGGCCGTTTACACAAAAAATGAAAGGAAACCTTGGTGATGTATATACAAGAGTCAGAGAAGCAAAACCTCTCAGTGTTGGTGAACAAACAACAGTCCTTTTGACAATATTCTTACTGAACTCCCAAAACTAATGGACTAAGTTTTATATTCCTACACTTATTCTTAAAGAAGAAAAAAGACTTAATTTTCAATAATCACCATTTAAAATACCTGTGTATGGCAACCAGCAGCTATTAAACACACTGCACAGAAACTTTGAAAAAAAGCAAACCCCAAAGACCAAATGCTGATGCGTTTTCCTTCAACAATGACTGTGGTTTTCACAGGGACACGAAGTACTGTTTTTAATGAAGCCAAGCATAACCTTTAAGTTCTGAGCAGTATCTCCAATCAACACCGAACGATTTGGGGGAACTCTTTAGCTATGGATTCATTTTCTTTTAGTTAAATTTCTCAGATTAAAGAGTTTGAAAATCTGACTGAATTTCTTGATCAGACTTGTTTATGCCATAGCAACAAAAAAAAGGCATCTAAATTCCTTTGCTCAAGAGTGGTGTTATGGTAGTACCTGCAGAGCTCTGGGGCACTTCCACACAATAAAGGGTTGGTGGAAAACAAGTGGGAAAACAGGGTCAAAAACTGCTCCAAACAGTCAGAAATAGGAATAAAATGCAACAAAATAGTTGGGAAAGAAAAAAAAAAAAAAAAAAAAGAGCTCTAAGGTTTGAATGGATAGTTAAAGGCCAGAGAGAGCTGAGGGCAGACTGCAGCCCCACAGCTATGAGACTCCTTCTTCCTGCTGGGGGGTTGGAAAATAATGATCAAGAAAAAGGCAGTGAGGAGAAAAAATTGCAGCTCTAGGGAGAAACAAGAGTGGGCTGTTGGCATTGCAAGCTCAGCTCCCACATCCTGCTCAAGCTGGGAGGAGAGCTGGGGTCAGTCCTGCCCCATCCCATCAACACAGGGGGGCTCAGGCCCCTATGGGGCAGGACAGAGATGGGAATGGATCGGGAATGGGATTTGGTGAGGAGGGCCAGGCTCAGAGGGGCAGGACAAGGCCCTGGTGAGCACAGCTATCCCGAGACAGTGCTAGCACAGGGAGAGGGTGGACTCTGAATTAGGTTGCTTTTTAGTTCCTAAATGGAAAGTTTTATACTTTATGCTTTATTAAATCTACTCTTCCAGTTATCTAAAAGCATTAACGTGATTGTTAAAATTCACAGCTTCCAGTTACTAAAGAAATGTGATTGTTTTATCTGCATTTCTATTATATGAATAAAATGTAACACTGTCTGGATAAAATGGCCCCAGAGTTTCATTAAAAAATAACAGCCTAATTCCCTAATATGAAGTTATTTTAAGTGTTTTATTAATATTGTCTTCTAAATGCACATAAGTGTGATCCCCCTTTAAGTGCAGTATCTTTAGGGCTAGTTGTAATTGTATTTTTCTTATCAGTTGCTTGTGCCTGCATTTCAAATATTCATTGCTTACTTCAGGCACTTCACTCAGACAAGAAAGAGTGCAGCGAAAAACTACTTAATTTGGACACTATTTGAATATCAAACTTTTCAGTCCTTAATCCAATAGCTCTTCTCCCTATTAAGGATCTCAAAGTACCACTAACAAAATTCCTAGCGTGCCTATTTATCTTGCCAGAAGTTTCATGTGTTAAAACAAAACTATAAATAAAAATCAATGTGAAACATGAAAAGCCTGACACAAGGAACAAAATCCTCATCCCAATCAAGTCCATAGCAAATCAAATTATGTGTAAAGGCTATGACTTGTCCCATACAACTTCAGCATCTGCCAGGGGTGCGTGCTTTCAGACCCTGCATATCTGTGAGGCCTTTTTCCATAGAAAAAGGGAAGAGGCACCTCTGGTGGCAAATTCTCATTTTATTGGGTGCTGCAGCACTTTCCCTTAGCCAGAGGGTGCCAAGAAGCCCAGCTCTTACCTGAGGTACATTGTTACCTAATATTAAAGTGGAGGTATTCAGGCTAGAGCACATCAGTTAAAGGAGAGAATCACACTTCTTTTATTTAACTTGTTTTAAAGGAGAAAAGAGTGCTCTTTTGAGGAGTAAGAAGCGATTCAAGGAATTCCTGTTACACTCTTATCAATGACAAGGAAGAGAGAGAGCCAAGAAAAAAAATTAGAGAGACAATCAGTTCTTCCTTAGTGCTGGAAACAGAGCAGAGCAAACTGCAGCACAGACTGCACATCTTCACAGTTTCCAAGCCTGGTCACAGGCATCACATTACATGATGTCTTTGAATTTGTCTTTGCAGGGTCACACATATACAGCTGGGAAACCACAGGAGGGTGTTGTGATAATTTTACAGCACAATTATAAAATGGAGATGTGTGGCAAACATGATTTTTCTATCACTATCCAAATGCAGCTCTAATTAAACATTAATTTTCCCCAGTGACTCCTCTGTGAGCCCTGTATTCCTCAGAAACTTTGTCCTCCGTACTGGAAACACAGTGGGTTAGAGAATCAGGGATTTTCTACCTACTCCTTTATATGAGCTTTTCTGCATGGTGGTATTGTTTCAGAAGGACCAAGTCACCTGAACAGAGAAGTTGGGCAGAGGAGTTTTAAACCACCCTTTATTTTGTGAAGTTTTATCCTTGGCAATGTATAGTAAATTGATTGATTATTGCTGAGTAGGGTTTTCCTTTTCCGGAGAGAATCCCAAAATCAAATTTACCAGGAGAAGGTGGGAAAAGCAGAGCTCAGCATTCAGACAATCCACTCCTGTCATTTCTCTGAGGGCACAGGCTCCTGCCAGCAGCCTCCCTTTGCTCTGGATGCCACAGCCCAGGCATGGTCACCTCTCCAGACTACCTGGAGCCCTCCAGGTAAATCTCTATGCTGAGGCTGACTGGCTGATTAGGGCAGGTTGCAGCAGGCAATAGCATGGACAAAGCTAAAAACGTAGTTTAAGAGAAACATAAGAAAAAATTATTTCATGGCACCTCCCACCCATGCAGAAACTGTTGTTATTCCATTGGCTGTATCCCACAGTCAGCACTCTGCAACCTGAGGGACTCCCCAGCTTCCTGGTGAGCATCATCCAGCCTCAATCATTTCCTTTTAATCCTTCCTTTGAAATGATACGCATTATTGACACTTTTTTCTAATGGTTCACAGCATTTTCTAACAACTTTACAAATGTCAATCACACTCCATTCCAGAAGGCCTATTGATTTCCTCCCTTGCACAGTATCTGGTCTGCTTTAAAGATATCCCACATCACATCGAGCAGATGATAAACAGGAAAGCTGCTGCAGGAGCTGTGCTGTGGGGTTCTACTCATTTCTCAAGAAGAACATAGGCTCTTCTTTCCATCATGGGAGACTGCAAAGTCCATCCCTATCTCAAGGGCATTTGCAATATCCGGATCACAGATGATTTATTATGTGTGAGTGACAAAATCACAAAACCCCCTAATTTTATTCTATATGCACGCTGCACAGAACAAGCATTGTCGTGTGTTGCACACTGGTTTAAGGAAACCCTTAGCACATACAGCACTTGACAAATTAGTGTCTGGAATCGGGGCTTCCCATGGCTGCTTAAGAAACACACATGTTCCTCAATGCAAACGAGGACTTGAATTGTTATTAATTTTTCACATCCTTGGACAAAAGCCAAAAATATTTCAGTAAGTATCTGTATGATAATAGTCATAGCCAGAACTATTTCACACACAGATAATTGCTGAGGAAGTTTCAAAACACTGGAAATTATCTTCTAACCTACATCCAGACTTCTATTTCTAACCCGTATCTCAGATATAAAAGTTGTTGTCTTTTTTTTTTCCCCCCCCTTTTTAAAAATACTTACTCATTTGCAGAATTCTTAGTGGAAATATTTGTATCTATTCTGGCAAGAGAAAACCAAATTTCCTCCTGATGCAATTTGAAATGCTCCACAAAACTAGACTTAAAAATGTGGTGTGAATGCATGTAGCTGCAATGAAAAATGCTGCACTGCCAGTGCTGAAACGCATAGTAATTCCTCAGATACATTTAGCATATATAATAACATATTTTACACACATATTAATTTTGACAAATCATTTACCTCCAGTTTAAGAAGAAAACTGGCAGTACTGGATTATTTCTACTTTTTTTGACCACCCCATGCTTTTTTTGTAATATAAACTTGTTACCTATTGCTTGAAGTAAAAAGGAACTCTCACACCCCACATCAGCCTATTGAATGAGTATGGCCAAAGACCTATTAAGCATTTTTCCTACACCAGCCCGACCAAGTTCATGTTAAAGAGATATTTTTTCTTTTATGAGAATGAAATTCTCAACTTTTTTTTTCTCTGAGATCAGTGTGATTTAAAATAAATGAGCTACCAACCAGACCCTGGTGTTTATAATTGGATTCCCAGCAACTGTCACTGTAATGACAGCAAAACACTGCACATAAAGATACAATGATCCACACACTGAAAGAGTTAAATTTACAATGTCTTCCCCATTGCCAGTCCTTTAAGGAAAAGCAGAGGGGGTTTCTTTTGTCTGGAGAGGAAACTGTCACTTTGTGTTTTCAGGTTTGTAGAAAAGCCTTTTTTAATGTAAACATTCATTAAACTAATTTGAAGTTGTCATTACTCTCCTCCCCTGCTGCTTTATATCAGATTATTCCTAAGTGCTTGGTGAAGAGCCCCATAAACACACAGTCTATTTCCCTGCAGGGTATAATCACACAGTTTGCACTGTGATTTATGCGCTATGGCGCTGGTGAGTGTCCTAAACTTTGAAAGGGCTTAGTTCTTCAGCAGATGCACTACTCCCTTTATAGTTAAACAAAGTTCAGCTAACCCTCCCATTCTATTAAAGACATTGTTTAGCTCTTTCCCTTCTCAATAAGGCTTGTTAAGTGCTGATTAAATACAAATCGGTGACACTTTTAATTAAGAAAATGGGAATTCAGAAATAATGGCCTTTAAGTTTCAATAAAAACATTTTACAAGTGTTGCTTTCCCTTCCCCCTCACTACAGCATCAAGAAACATCTCCAATTCGGAAAGGAACAGACTAGAAATCTGATTTGGATTTTGGTACAAATACTAATTCTGACTCCAGAGGATCTTTTCTGACATATTTTATAAAAGTCAGATCCCAGAGGAAGCTCTACCATGCCGACTTGAGCATAGAAAGGAAGATCATTTTGCTCTGGAGACTGAAAACCTGAGGATAGCTGGTGTTATCAGCATCTGCTGCGCTCATGAATATCAGAGGCCTGAGAAAGATAAAATTTCCCTCTCAGATAAGATAACCAGTGATGATTTCAGTCTACTCCACTAACAAATGTTAATCTGGAAAATACAGCAATTACTTCGATAATAAAACACTCTTCAGTCGATCCATTTATACACTTTAGGCAGTTTGTGCATGGAGTGTGCCAATAATGAGCTGAAAATGGAACACTTTCCTCACGCACGGAGTCCCAGTGGAGCGACAGCCACTCCACCCCAGCTGAGGAGCAGTGTCAGGCTCCAGGATCCTGGAGCTGCTGCTCACACAGCCGTGGGCTGCCCCCATTTCTCCCCCTGTGAAATCCTCCCTCGGGCAGAGCCCCTGCCTTGGCTGCCCGAGGGGCACAGCACCATCCAGCTGTGTGCCACCCAAACGGGAGAAGCCAGAGCCAGCAGCAGCCTCCTCTCTGCCACTGATGGGTTTTTTTGGAGAGCCCAGAGCTGCCCCCACAAGCAGAAAGTTCACCTCCCAGCCTGACTGCGCCATCAGTGGGTAAAGATTTCCCTCATCTGTTAAATCCCCCTGTGTTTTCGGGACTTGGGGACCAAGAGCCAGCAGCAGAAGTCCAGCTGCTGGCAGTCACCTTGCAGGCTGCTATGGGCTCCAGAACTATTTTTGGCTCTTACTGCAGAAGTAATCCTGTGAAGTTCAGGAAAATTAGCAGGAGCACCATTTAGATGGCTATTTTAAAATAAAATTCAACCTTTTAGATCTCTAACCTCTCCCCTTTCTGTTATGATAGCAGCTAAATCGAAGTCATGCCACAAGGAGAGTACAAGGAGAGTACTCAGCAGAAAATACATTCTATTTTCAGTAATTTAAACCTTAGTGTCACCTTGTTAAGTTAATTAAGGTTCTCTATTTTTCATTGTAAATAATGAATTCAGTTAAAGAAAGTGTAATTTGGAGTATATACACGGAACATATAAAAGTAAATCCTAAAAGAACATTTAAAGAGAGTAAAAAATAGGACAGACATTTAGTATGAAACATATTCCTGGCAATTAAAATCAGAATGTGCTTTTCTATTTACCTGCTTGAGACTAATAGATTCAGCTAAGATACATTTCACATTAATATCACATTGTATTTTCTAAACAGAGTGTAGCTGTTAACATATTTATAGGTTAGCAGTAGTAAAGACCCATACTTGGATGTAACATTTAAAAGAAATATTTGTCAGAATACCAGGAAAAGCTATTCAAACAAATTAAGCCTAAATGCTAAAAAGAGCCAGTGACAAATCCAGAAGTGCACAAGTGGCACTTTAAGTTCCACAATATCAGCGTAAACTGATGTAAACCTGCCCACCCAGGGAAAGGAAAGGTGAGAAAATAGCAGGAAAAACAACTAACGGAAAGGTGTAAAAAAGATTATGTGTGGTGGGAAAGTTTTATCTAACACCTCTCAGATGCTTTTCCTCTTAGCACACCTTTTCTCTCTTCTCCCTGTGAATTACACCAACTCATACTATGCAGAATTGACAAGCAGTTTAATTTGGCATATTTAATTCTAGGAGTCTTAAAAAAAAAAAAATAATAATCCTAAACTGTACCTGTTTAAAGCCAGCTCCTCCAGTCACACGATGCTATAAACATTTATCAATCTGACATGGCAAGCCTGGGCCCCCATTATTATCCTTTTGTGACCTGCACAGCTGGTCTAAAAAACAGTTGTCTCCAATTATGCCCACAGATAATGGTGGGTAAATTCAGCTGTGCAGTATTAGCTCAACCTAAATATGATCCCATTTGACTAATTTCCTAATTCTTAGCAGGGTGCTTAAAGAACCTATTATCATGCAGACTCTAGGAACACAGAAGTCTGGTTATTTGCATCTGTTCTGTGAAAGGCATTTATCAACTGTGCCACTAATTTGTTACCTACACATCCCAATCACAGGCACTCGCTGCCTAAAATAATTGCATCTGGAATTTGTTTTAACTTTTAATGTTGCATAAATGGGTGTTTGTTTCCAACCAATATATCTTCTAATTAAACAGCTTGAAATAGGAAAGGTTGAAATTGGGTCAAAAAAGATATATTCCTTCACAAAATCATGTGTGTATTCATTAACCCAGCTGGAACACCGTTATTGGCACAGTTGCTGCTACTTGACTGAACTGTGATCATAAAGGTTGTTAAATGGGTTAAAAATAAGGCAGCAGACAAATGGAAATTACTTGCATATATAACCATGCTTTTTATGGAAAAAAGCAAATTGTGCACATGGTTTGTATGCTGTGGAGCACAATCTGACGTGCATTACACCGTTTGGGCATTTTGAAATCTGATTAATCTTCTCAGTAGCCTAATATAAACTCCTAGAGCTGCAGGCATATTGATATTTGGATTTTCTTCCTAAATTTGCTTCTCTCTAATCTTCTTCCCGAACACATCTGTTACTAAATCAATCTTCAGTGTTTCTCTCTGCAAACTTCACACATCTATTTGGACTCTCTTTGACTTTCTCATGCCTTCAGCCGAGTCTTCTCTGCTGTATAACATACTGGTGCATAGCAGCCCTCATCCCATGTCCTCTGCATGGTCTAAAACAAATCTGTACTCAATTTCGAAGAGGCTTCACAGATATCATTCTGGTTTTAGCCAGAAACCTGTATGTGGATGTATTTCACTTCCTTGTACACTGCCATACTTCTCTTCTTTCCTTCCCTCTCAACACATTTCCTTCCTTTCTCAACTAGCCAAACTTCTTTGACTCCTTTCCTCACTTCTGTCATTATTTCAGGAACTTTAAACGTTCAAGCACTTAATCATACTCCTACTTTATTAACTGCTTGAATTTTCATACCTCCCGACACACTTGGAATGCTCTGCATCCCACTGTTTGTGCTAAGGTGACATGAATGTACCAGAACCCATCTACCCATGAACAGACCCATGTTAAATGCTTACTCTTGTTAACCACAGGTGATTGCTTCCAAGAAAAGTGCTTTCCAAAGTGGATCAAATTTCAGATTTTAAGGAATACAATTTTCTGCAATTACAAATAGAGAAACTACAAACAAAAGCACTGAAGGCATTGTAGAGACAGAGGAAGTGGCAATAGGAAGGCAAGAACAAGCATACATTGAAGCATTTATAAAGGAAGACCACAAGAAACCTGGCTGAAAGTGATGGGAAACAGTAGGATTCATAAAAGAAGCTATATATTCAAAAAAGGAACCTAAATCAAATAGTCTGTGACCAGATCCTCAAGAATAATCAATAGTGGTGTGGAAAGTGGTGCAGAGGTGCTGCACAGGCATTTTGTAATGCACAGACATGCACTATCTAAAATGAAGGTGATTCATTTTGGCAAGGTTCTACCTTCTGCAAATATCACAAGTCTTAAGAGAGAAAAGTTGTACGTAGAGGACCTTTGAGGTGGTGGTAGACACTTCAAATGATTTTTATAGGGAGAGAGAAGGAAGGGGAGAAATCCTAAAACAAAAAAATAAGATGAGATTCAGTGTCCAGATAGGAAGGTTCACACCAGGGGAGATGGATAATAAGTGTGACCAGACATAAATGCAGCAGCCTAGCAAGGGAGCTGGGAGGCAATGACATTTTCACATAAGCTCCTTTATTACCCCACACGCATCAGTCTGGGCTGCTCCTTGGTTTCTTTAGTCCTGCCTATCACCCTAACTCTCAAATCTCTTTATTTTCTCCCTGGCCAGTGATTCTTATCCTTTTCTATACTGTAAATAACCAAAACTTCACCACTTGACCCCCAGCTTTACAGTCTTCAGCCTCAGAGTCTTGTAACTTGATCACTGAACCAGACTTCACCCCTGCCTTCCTGATAGGGCAGTAGGCTTCACCTCATTCCTGTGCAGGGAGAGCTCATAATCAGATATAAACCGATCTGTTTATTACCTTAAAAATTCTTTAATAAGCAAATGCCCTTTCAGTGCAATTTGGCAAACCTACGGACTTGGGTGTCCTGTTCGAAGCAGAGCTGTAACAAAAGCACACTCAATGAAAACTTTCATACTTATTCAGACATTCCCTTGCACGTGGGCATATTCCTAATGGGTTTCCATCCTGACCTGGCATGGAGATTAATTTTGCTTTGGTGATGATTTAGCCTTTGATCCCCTATTGAGCCCCAGGACAAACTGATAGTTGTGAGGTTGTTACTGGGATATGAATGCTCTGCTATTAGGAGATTGACTGACATCCCATCCTCGTCTCACATAAATCCTGTTCTCAATATTGATAATAGCTTTCAATTCCTGCTGGCATGAGCAGGAGCTGACTGGATAACCAGGAAATGAAAGACATAACCAGCCCCTTGAGTGATCCTACCCCTTGGAAAAAAAATATAAAATTGATGAATGACAAAATGCAAATACTGCATTGCATCAGAGAGACCATTATCAGTGTAACCTAGAAAATGTAGATATATATCCAATATGCATGGGGGAAAATGCATTTTCCAGTTAGGTAGTATTTGTCTGGTTTTAGCAGTAATATTACATCCTATCAATAATTTGCCTGCCAGTGAACAGGACAAAGAAAGGGTAAAATCTAAGATGCTGGTAGTGAAAAGGAGTGCTGGATGGCAAGAGGTATTGTGACCACACAGTTATGGGTATCACAGGGGGGTAACGAGATCTTGTGTGGGATGACTGCCAATAAAACAGAAGGGAACTGGCTGCCACAGATATTTTGCAGCGACCTTGTCCTGCCTGGCACCGTGAGCAAAATAGGACACCCAGAGACACCGACTGCCTAAACCAGGGTGTTTGTACAGCAGCTCATCCCAGCTTTCCTCAGGAATGATACAGTGTTCATAATACAAAGCATGATTCCCATAGCACAGCTACCACTGAGGCTGGAGATAAATGGGATGGAGCACATCAGTACTAAGTGCAAGCTTTGAGGAATTTGTTTAGGTTAAATTCCACAGATTTTAGGATGGTGATAATAATGGTCATTATGGACCAAGCATTTTCCAGAGAAAGTGCCTTGAAATTGAAAACACACAAAACTAATGCTTAGTGAGAGCAGTTGGTAAAGTGTTACTTCTCATGAATTACAGTTGTCTTCTTTCTTCTCTGATAATTTGCGACAATTGCATCCTAATGCTATTTCATTGATTTCTACTCCACTTCAGCTCCCATGCTGGGTTTAGTCAGGGTGACAATACACAGACATTAACCTGCTATGGGGAGACCTAATACACACTTTTTCTTCATAGAAAAAGCCTATGGAATTTGAAAGGAGTGGACTTCAACACAGTCCTACAGACACTCCTTTAGAGATCCATGGGATTGAATCAGAAGTCACATCAGCCACGTAACTTACTGTTCCTTTAGCTTTCAAGGGAATTCTGATACGTTCATCTAAAAAGATAACACAGGGAATTTCTTGATATGTGGGAGCCATTACTTTACAAAATGATCTGCCTCTGTTCTGCATATCTGCTGTTGCTGATAAGGCCTTTAGCCTCAACTCACCAGGCCAGAGACAATAACAGCGTTAATCTGAACTAACACACTTTGACTGAGTGGCTGCTGTGATGAAGCTAAGAACCATTTTTCTCTGCAGGGAACTTCATTTGGAGAGTGGGAAGTTCCCAGGCACCAAACAATGAGGCCAGGTGTTTGAAGAGAGAAACAATGCAGGAAGGCTCCCAGAGGCAAGTGGAGATGTGGGAGATGAAAGAGGAACCTGCTAAACTGAGAGAAGAGCACAGTACACTTTGGCAGGAAGGGTTATAGAACAATCCCAGTCAGGGCATCAGCTGGTTTCAATGGCCAGTAAAACTGGGGGCCTCCCAGGTTCAGATGGCAAGCAGTGAGTTACAGAAGGACCCTGGCCCATCTGACCTTAGCTCTAACATTTAAAAAATGCTCAATTGATGAGAAAAATAAAACAAATAAGCACAGAATTCATTTTTGTCTACATCTGTGTATCTCACCATTACAAATAAACAGCAATCGTGTCTCAGAGTCCTCTGCAAAGCCCATGTTATTTATATGTTGTACTAACAGAGATAAACTACAAAAGAAAAATTGTCAAACTCTAGAAAAAACAAAGACCTGTGGGAGAGAGGAAGTGCTGAAACTTCCAGCAGTACTTCTAACATTTTAGATAAATATTTGTTAAGTTCAGTCCCCTCATAGACAAAACCATAACCAGAGTTTCTATAAGAAATTTCAGAATCAATGTTTGTGCAGAAAACTTCTGTGTCATCATGAGCCTGTGCTCTGGCAGGTCCTCAAGACACCCACTTCTCTTCTCCCTCCCAACTTTGGTATGGACAATTCCCACCAAAATATTTGTACAGCTTCAAGATGTGCATTCCCAGGCCTCTAAACTTAGACTGGTGCCCACCTCTTCCCTTTATGCCTGATGTCACAACCATTACCAGGGAAGTGGGGTGAGAAAAAGGCATTCCTGTTGGAGAAGTATTTATTTTCTTTCACGGTCTGTCCAGCTGGGTTGGCCACCACAATACATTTTGCACTTCTCCACTAGTCAAGCATGGTGGCTTAACATTAATAGCACAGGATGGAAAGTCTACATTTGTCCTTGTGAATGACAAATTCCTGGTCCCTAGGACACCAAACTAGGTAAGACATATGGAAATCTCATGCACAGGAAGATCAACATTTATATTAGTATGCATTTGTCTACAGATTTTCTATAGCTACTCTGTCCTTTTTCCTCAGCAATGACATATAAATACATCATAAAACAGTGAAGCATCATAAGGGAAAATAAGTCTCTAAGACCAATGACCTTTCCTGAAAGCTCAATGGCAAACTATCTGAAACAAGAAAAATCAAAAGTCTGACTGAAATTACTGAGTTATGCAGACACAAGGGAAAGATTCTGAAAAAAGCAGGTACAAACCCAGAGTGAGGTTTTCACAGATGTTACCTTACTAGGGTTCCCACTATATTTTACAGGATAAGCCGGAAGAGAGCCTATTTTTGGATCTTGGGCTAAGCTGTTAGAAGCTATTTTTAATTCTACAGTAATGATCAGTACTTTCATTTCCCTCAGCAAACCAACAAAAAAACCCCAGAAGATAAAGTCATAAAATAGGGAATAGCAGGCTGCAGGGAAAGAGCCAAGGAGTTAGCTATAAGCTGCTAATTGTACAAACAGAGGACGATGCAGACATTAAAGAAAAAAAAAAAAAATGGGAATTTTTCAAATCACCAAGGAATTTGAAGGGATTGTGGATGTCACCAAAAATAGCCGACCGTAATAGGACAGATACAAACTCCTACACTTGTGATGATCTGTACAGGGTTTACATTTTCCACAAGTTAAGCAGTCAGCACTCCATATGCATGTCATGCTCAGATGTATGCAAACTAGATAGCTCTCAATTTATCCATAACTGCATGTTCGTACTGTATATAATTAGAGTTACACCAAAGCATCACTGCAGAGACATTGGGTTTCTGTCCTCCACCTCACGAAACACAGCCTCTGTCACATGCAGAAAACACAAGATGCATCCCTCCAATTTTTGTTGTCCTTCAGTCCACATCATAGATAAGCAGATTACTGGTTCTTTACCACATTTCCCTTTGCTGGTCTCAGGTATTTTAAAGCTCTTTGGTTGCTTGCTTTCCTAACTGGCAAATTTCACTTCTGAAATTCAGGCTGTGAATTGATGAAGCACACCTTGAGAACCTGGTCACCGGATTAACTGTGCCATTTGCATAACTGTAAACTTAATGTCGCACTTCCAGAGCTTGTATCCTCTAAATTGCACTTACTGATGAAATACAAAATCCTCTAAAAGGGTTTTCCAACCTAAACCAATTTGTAAAGTTGTTTTTTTTTTATCTAAAACATTAAAGAAATTAAAGTGATCGGCATATAATTAGATTAATTATTCATATCTTCCAAGTTGCTTTAATTCTAATATATAAAAAAAGATTAAATATTCACTCAAAGGATTAAGAAAAAGTCAAGCAGCAGCAATACATTTACATTACCTTACTGTGCAAATTATAAAACTAATTAGTCTAAAGTTTCACAAAAATGAATTGGATCTTCATTCACACGCTGACACAACTTTACATATTCAAAATTGATACCCATATTATTTTCTCATGTTTCTAGTACAACTCAGCCTCCTGCCTCTGCAACTGCCATTGTGCTAGAACAGCTCTGCTTTTGTTCTAACTAGCGAAAATTAAATCTTGACCTAAATTTATAAAAAGCTAAAAATGTTTCAGTCAACTGCATGAAAATGAAAAGTCCAGCAGAGCCTCATTATAAACCTTACACTTGTACTGTTGAAATAGTCTGCAATAATTCTTGATGATAATCTAAAGATTGTTTTGGTTGCTTTTTTGATGCTTCTTTCTGATCTAGATTTCTCTATTCTGAAAGTGCATGTAATTTCTAGTGAGCTGCACGCTATTTTCTCCTCATCTCAAATCATGGGAATGTTCATTAAAAGTCCAAGGCTGTGTACTATAAACAACTCTATCCCTTTTCTTTGAAAATTGTTCTTTTCTGAATAAAAAGAGATTTCAGAGGAGTACAATGAGAACCCAAAAAAAAAGGATTTTCCTAGACTGCATTTTTGCTGAGATGATGCTGTAGGGCAGCTTCTAGGAGGTAATGAGTACCCTTAAATAGCACTAACACTCTCTATGGTCAGATATTCCTGTTCTGGGTAGAAAAAAAAAAAAATAAGAAGAAGAAGAAGAAGAAAAATATTTCCATTGGCTCACTCACCACTGAAAAAAACCCAACAACTCGTATCTTGAAGATAATGTCTGTTTTGATCTTGTGGGCAAAGAAACAAATTGTTCTAGTTTCTTAAGGTTGTTACTCACTCTTATCTAAGATACAATGAAACCCATTGCTTTTAACAGTTTTCCAAAGAATTGCTTTACCTATTTTTAGCCACATAAGCTATGTAACACTTCAAAAGCTGACGGTGCAGTATCAAAGAGCACTTTTTCATTACACCAAGGCCTGTAGGAAGTTAAGCAAATTACCTTTAGAAAACCCTGAATAGGATATTCACATCTGAGGTTTCCAGTGACAGCTGAAGACAAAAGCCAAATTTTTCAAAACTGAACTCTCTGTAAAATGAAGCTTAGAAACATTCCCTGGACTTAAACCCTGTTGTTTCATGCTGATCCTGTTCAGGTCTGCAGAGTGAGGTAGTTGCTTTTCAGGAGCTGATAAAGGAGGGGGCTCCAGGCTGGGAGAGCTCTGCTCCCACACCTTGGTTTTGTGAAACATTTGCTGTCTGTTGGCTCCAAGTGTGAGCCCACTCTGGCACAGCAAAGTTCAGAGCTGCAGCCAGGCTGGCACAGATGCCAATGGCATGCCAGCAAAAACAGGCAGGCTTTTCCAAAACCCTTCTCTCCACAGCTCCATTCCATGCATCACGCAATTAACTCCTTGATGGGGTTAGGAAGCAATATTTTGTTCCAACTGATGGAAAGATCTTTACGTGATCAGACAGCAATCATCTTGGATGGGCTCTAATAGTTCATTTCAACATGGACTGCCCGGCTATTAGGCATCTGGAAGTTCTGACGATAATAGGAAAGATAATTAGGCTGCTTCACTGACAGCAGAAGGAGCACTTGCCCTGCCATGAAGACCGCTAAAAGTTTGAAGAAATAAGAAAAACTAGAAGGAAGGTAAATTCACTAGAATAAGCAGTTGGTACTTTAGAGCATAATTATCAGAAAGAAAACACGTTGTTTAGCATACTTTATGTTAATAGAGGGCTAGCGTGGCCCACTGTGCATAATTTAGCTGAACAATTGATAAGAAATTTTAATACATATATATATATATGATTACGGCTACAGAAAAAAAAGACAAAACACAAGAGAGATCATAATAGGCACGCATGAACTCTGAAGGCCTAATTACATCACGGGGGAGGGTAAGCAGTTACTGCTGAATCAAGCAGAAAATTGGGGTAATTTGTAAACAGGTAGAGCTGTTATCCAGGTGCGCCAGCATGTGTGGGGGGGCTGGCAGTGGGGCCTCGAACCCAGCACTTCCATCTGCACTGCAGAGCCAACAGCACAGCTGAAAGCTCCTCTCACCCAAGGAGGCTGCAGAGAAAGGGCCAAAGAGCCACCCCCGCGTCCCTCTGTAACCCCCTGCCCAGGCTCCAGCCAGCAGCTGGATAACATGGTGCAGTGGGATGATTGTGGGAAAAGAAATACTGTCTGTGGGTGAAAACTGTGCTGGTGTGTGTGAAGCTCAGAGATAAAGCTCCCTGACTTGGTGTTCTGCCATCAGTACACTCCCTACTCCACTGACAGGGAAATATTTCAGATGCGGCTCCCTGACAGCAGAAGGAGCCGGGCACAGGTAAGATGCTGCCAGCAATGACTGGTGAGGGCATGGTCTCCCCCCTGGAAAAGACAGGATTTCTTTAGGAGGCGAGTTACGGGGTGGAGAAAGGGAAATCAAGCTGCTGGGACTTCCAGCAAGGAGGATGCCGAAGGTACCCATTACTAGCATGGATGGATGGATGGGAGAAGCTGTCTTGCACTAGCCAAGTGTCTTACAAAGAGGTTTGAAACTGGTTTTAGACAAAGACACTTAACAGAACATGATATTTTAACAAGTGCCTATTGGTCTCTTTTGGGGTGGGGTGGCAGAGCAGTTTAAACATCTCCTGGTGCCTTCAAAACAGGAGTTTGAGTCTCACTCTGACCTCCACCAACAAAGGAAGCTGGTAGGTGCCACTCAGAGAAGCACCTCTATGCTAACCTGCAGCAGGATACTTTCACTGCACAGATAAGCCCCCAGCCCTGACGCATTAAAAATGTGGGAAATAAAAACACTTTGGAAATGCTCACATCTCCAACCAACTGCTCACACATGTAGATTTTGCAGCCTGCAGGTTTCAGCAGAAGCTCACGAAACAACTCCTGACAGCACTGCATGTGAGATATTCTTCCTGGTTTTGGAGAGGCCGTTTCCAGCTGTATCGCTGTGGTAGATTCCTAGCAGTTTTTGCTAAAAAAAGCAAGAGTGTGCAGACTTGCCATGCATGCACAGCAATCCAGGCAAGCCCAGGGTGTGTTTTTTCCCCATCAGATTCACTCACTCATCTCACCAGCAAAATGCTAAGCAAAACCAAAATGGTCCTTTATCTTAGAAAGAGTCAGTGAGAGTCCCATGGTGCAGGGACAGCCCTGCCAGAACCTTCCCTGCAGGACTCCTCTGTGGCTTTTGGCTACGGAAGGATCCCAGGAGGTATCATGTGGGTGATCCTAGGCCATGCTCACAGACCTGAGGGAAGCACTCTAAGGTGTGTGAGCTCTTTGAGTTCATGGATATTTACGTTGCATCTTTGCTGTATTATGTTTTTACAAGTCTCCAGGATGACCAGCCAGCCCCAGTCACCAGATCCCATCTGAAGCTCGCTGTGGTACTTAAGGATGAGGAATGGGCATTGCAAACTGCAGAAAGCCAGGACTGTTTTCTAATGATTTTTTTTTTTTACATCAAACCTCCCTCCATCTGTGCCGTCTAGTGCCAGACAAACCAGTAATTATCAGGAAATCCCTTCACTTTTAATCTACATCAGTATGAAGGCAATCTCAGAGCAACCCACGGTGACTGGAAGCTATTATTTTCATAGGAAATAATAGTGACTGGAAGTGATAACTCACGGTACTCAGTGTGTGTGTCATCATCAGATAACATGCAAGGCTGTACATCCCACCACATCGCTCTTTTGTAGGGCTACGATGGCCTTTATTAAAGGGGAATGATTGAACTAGGCAGGGGAGGCTGTGGGGGCTGTACCAACATGGAACTTTCATTCAGTATTTATGGCCATAAAAATTTGGGGCCTTGAAATTGGCAGCATGAGAAGCTCTTTTAATTTGAGCTATAATTCTCTTTTGTACTTTCAGTCATTGACTGTTTCAGATAAACATTCATTCGGGAGGCCGAGATTACAGTGTGGAAAAAAAAAATATAACAACCCAAGGATATTTAGCTCTCCTCCCACAAATTCTTCCTGGAAATATTCTTGCAAAATCTTCTGCCCACTTGAACAGTATGCTTATGATTAAGTGCAGATGAGCCGAACAGCTTGTATATGTAGTCAATTTGCTCTAAATTTCCATGCTGTATTATAACACTAATGATCACTAATAATAGAAAAACCCACAGTTTATTGAGTAAGTAATTTGAGACATGATGATTTTTATCGTGTGAATAGGATCAGGCTGACCAATTTAAACTGGGCAGAAAAAGATAAATAACGTGTAAATCAATCACACCACCAGCACGCTCTTTTTCTTCACAAAATTATATGGATTGATTGGTGGAAAGAAGGCCCTGCTACTCACTACTGCTAGGAAAAGGAGTCAATAAACTTCCCTGCTCAAGAGTAAAAGGTCAGATGTGGAAGGAAGTTTATGCCTAAACTGCAGAAGTGATTTTTGTCACCCGACTGCATGGACTGAGATGAACTTGCATTTTGTCCTGGTGGGCGAGGCACCCCTTTAAGGGATAATGAAGACAGGTAATGTATCATGCAGCCAATAAAAAAGGAAACCATGCTAAACACAGAAAAAACTATGTAAAAAACAGTTGTGTTCCGGCCTGTGGTCAAAGCTATCTTCTAAAATCATGTAAACAAGATTGCCATCACGTGCTGTCTGAGATGGCTAATCTGGAACTAAAATAGATTCTTCTGTTTGCTTTTCTTTCATAGGAATTTTTAGTTTTGATTGAAGCATTTATTTTTAGCTTTAGAAAACACTAGAAGTTCATTAATTAAAAAGCCTATCTATCACATTTGTAATTAATTGCTGTAAAGAATAGTTAAAAATAGAAATAACTAAACTACATTTAGCAACTTCAGGAGAGATTAGTGCACTGAAATGATGAGAACCTGCCTGTGGCAGTGGGACTTGCAAGGTACTTTGAGAATTTTGAATGAAGTTTTGTTTAACATAAAGAATATAAAGAATTTATAGAGAACAAAGGGAAGCAGAGGAAGAAATCTCTTGGATGAATCTTTCTTTGGACTTGGCTATGTGAGCTTCAGACACAGACTTCACTCCAGCAGAAGGCAGCTGTACATTCACATCTCCAGAGCCTGCTAAAAATGCTCGGAGGTATAGACAGAGCAGAAAGTTTTAATATAATGTCTCCACAGTACTCTTCTGGGAATAAGAGTTAGCATGTGAATTGAACTTGCACCCAGTTATCTCATGACTGCAGCTTACCCTCAATCACAAGACAAAAATACTGCAAAATATACTGTGGGGAACAATTCTTGATTGTTTCCAGGGCATGGATTAAGTGTAGCCAAATGACTCTTTAACTCACAGCCTTTTATGGCCAGCAGGCCAGTCAGATTCATCATGTTTAAAGAGAAAACATGGAAATGGATCACAATATACTCCACTTTCTTACACATTTTTACCACACTAAAAATACCCTTTTTACTTTTTTATTTTTTATTTAAACGCAACTAATTTCCTGTATGCATATGTAGCGTCATGTCCTGGTGTGATTCTGTACTGACAAGTCTAGCACATCAGAATCCATTAAATCTTGGAATAAAAACAGCCCAGCTTTGCCTATTGTGCTTCTCAGGAAAATATTTTGTTAAACATTGAAAATTCCCTTCATTGAAGCAATGAGATACTGTCTCAGAAAGGGACAGAAAAGAGAAGATGAACAGTGGGCAAAAAGGAAAGAAGATGAAAGAGGCTCAAGGATGATTTAGTGGGTGGGTTTCCTGCCCATGACAGGGGCATTGGCACTATATGATCTTTAGGGTTCCTTCCAATTCAAACAATTCTGTGATGATTCTGTGCTGAAACAAGGCATTTTGAGACTTCTACTTCTTCACTTCTCTTTAGACAAAATCACTTCCAGCACCTTCAGGAGAGCCTGACCCAGCTAACTCCCAGATTTAACAAAGTATTAAATACTGATAGCACCCCAAGAAAATGGCCAATTTGGTTTCCCCACTGATTTTTCTACGGAAGCCCAGACTAGATGGAAATAAAACAGCTTTGTGCAGCCTCTGCTGCACTAGAGGAAAGGACAGGGAGCAGGACAGCCTGTGCTGAAAGCCCTGCTGATGTTTCCCAAGCAGAGAAGGGCTGGAATCAAACAAGGATTCGCCTTGGCAGAGGAGGGCAGGCTCATTGCTTCAGCCCTGATTTCAAACCTGATTTTCAAAGGGAAAAAACCTGAGCAAATAAAACATGAGATACAGCAAACAGAATCAGAGGGGATCCACTTCCAGTCAGCCCAAAGTGACCAGCTGCTGCAGCCAAGTCCTGCTTAGAATAGGAGAATTTGGCCATTAGGCTGTGGATTCGACCACACCTTTGCTGAAACTCTGATGCGTGAGCGATGCTCCCCTCACCCTGTCTGCTCTAAAGGTGGCTGCACTCCCACCTCTCGGTCTTATCCATCTGCAGTGTTTCCCCTAAGGGGCAGCCAGGCTTAAAGCAGCCACCTTCATCTTCAAGTAATTCAAGTAATTCTCCACTCAACCAATTTGAGAAACACTTCGCACCCTGTAAACTTTTAGATGGCACTACTGAGCCAAAATGGACTCGATATTTTTAAGGACTCGTGGACCAAGTGTGCCTGAAGTATGAATGAATCATCTGCATTCAAGCCATAGTACTGGCTGTGAAATATCTACTGACTCTGTGCACTGTCAGCAGAATATGCTTAAGCATATCCGTTTTTTTAATTATTTAACAGATTTTAAACATTAACTTTAAATGAAAAATACTAGGATAAAAAAAGAATTTCTAATCCAGAGTAAACTCACGTTTTATTAAAATAATTAATTGATCCCCTGATACTTCACAGGATGCATGTTGTGTTTCTGATACCTCTTTTCTATCTGTAAACGTAGATATGGATAATTAATCTGACTTGCTAGAGCCCATGTTCTCCTAGGCCAGGTCAGAGTGGGATCGCCTAAAGCCACGGGATATATCCATATTGATGGCCAAGTTCAACCTCAACAGGGCAAGTGAGCTGCCCTACCTGCCCCCCAGACCAGACCCTGTGGATCCTCACAAAGCCCTTCCTGCTCCACATCCTTTCCCAACAAGGCCAAACCTGTACTCCGGATCCACCCGGGCCCCAAGGTGCCAAACCCTGCTGAGTAACCCATGGAACATCACCCATGTGCCTGCAGTTGGTCTCAAGCTCGCTCACACCTTCTCCACAGCACCCTCCTGCCTCACTGTGCTGACCCCATTTCCTGGGAGGTTCCAATGAAAACCAAACCAACAGCCCGAGCCTGGACTCAGGAGTCCCAGAAAAAAAAGCAGGGAAACAGCATGGTTTGCTTGGGATAAGGCACCAAAGAACATCTGAGAGTAAAACACCCCTCAGAAGCAACGCTGAAGCAACAGGATTTCCCAGACTGCAGGGAAACAATTTCCCCCAAAACACCTCTGAAGTGCAGCCCTTCCCTCCCTTTTAATTCCCTTAAGTTATTAAATTGAAGAAATGTCCTTTCCAAACTGCTCATTTCTCTTCTCACTGATTCCTGTATCATATTTCTTCAATTTAAACATTTTTAATGGAAGCTGGTTTATCTTTGCTAGCCTAGAAATTCAAGCAGAACTTCAAAGTTCTTTTTTTTTTTGTTTTCTTCTTTTCCCTCTAGCTGCAATAAAAGATCTTGTAGGTGTAGTGTTCTTCTCTCTGTCCTCCATGGATACGAATGGGAACAACTGTCACAGGCTTTGGTTACTCTGCTGATCATTGTATGGGGAGGAAGAAACCCTCATCAGTCTCAGAGGGGTTGCCTATCCTACATCCACTGAAGTAAAGAGCAGCAATAATTTTATTTTAGTATGAAAATAAGATCACTGGGAGCCCACACTGACTGAGCCACGACTTTACACAGTAACTTCTAAGAATTAAAGCCTTGGAATAATGGCAATGTTGTATAAGCAGTGGTTCAAGACCTGCAAAATACCTCTTGGGCTGGGTGAAGTTTCAGAGAGAGACAATAGATTTCCTCTCTGTATAACGATTCTTTGTGATACTCATTTGGAGAGTCAAGGTATCAGGCTTCCGAGAGTCTCAGCTCTACAAGTGTCTGTGGAAACAGTTTTTCATTCCTCATCCTTTTAGCACAGCTCACCCTTTCTTTATAGATATTTATCAGGCTTGGGTAAAAGCTGTAGCTAAAAAATATAAAGTAAAAAAGGTCATTTTTAAAAACAAAACAGCATTTTAAAATTTGTTTTAAAATTAGTCATTCTCAAAATGTTAATGAATTTCAGCTTGGCTTGTCCATCTTAAAACTCTGGGGCCTACATCCAGGGACTTAATACCTGCAATATAATTTTTAAAGCTGCTGAATAATCCCTTTATGGCAGGTAACAGAGCACTGTTGGGCTTGGAAAATTGAATTAAAATTAACTGGATTTTTAGCAATGTGAAGATGTTAGAATTAGAGTTGTGAAGGCCGTTAAGTATATTAGTAGGATGGATAATTAAAAATTACCTTCCCAAAAGAGGAAATCCCATCTATGACACATTTGTCAAAATTTTGGATTGGACAAATGAGATCACAACATAATTCCAGTTCTTTTTATATTTCTGCAGCACTTTGTGGGGTGCCCTGTACCGGAATCTGAGATGATCTGTCAGAATGTAAGGTATGCAACACTAAACATAAGAATATTTTTCAGCTGGATGTTTCAATACCTAATCTGAATTTATTGTGGTGGGTGGAAGCAAAGAGAATGCTAAAGAGGAATCAACACCTCTGAACTGGCAGATCCTGCAATTCATTTGATATCTCATGTTCATTAGCTTCCCTTTTTATTCAGGGAACAGAGGAAAAAGTGGCACGTTTCATGCTTTCTAGACTTGATTAAGATCACATCTTTTCAGCAGCAACTGGCACCTCCTTGGGCACTGACAACCAGAGTGGGACGTGGCTGTGCTGAATTTCCAATCAAGAGCTCTTGGCTCTCTGCAGAGGAGCAGCAGCAGGAATGTGCAGAGGCCTCTGCAAGCAGATGCTCAGTGGTACAAGAAGGAACCACAGGAGTGGGCACCAAGTCTCTGCAATCAGTAATCCTCAACAAGAATATGCACTATAACGAAATTTCCCAAACCCCTTCGATAGGAAGCATTCAAAACAAGAAGCCTGAGAACAATGATGGGAAAGGGAACCGAGTGGGGATTCAGGAGAGCTGAACCTATTCCATTTCCAGCTCTCTGTTTCATCTACAAACACTTAGTTTTCCTATGCCTTGTCTGATCCCTCTTTAAAGTGAGGATAACAATATCCATGCACCTTTTTCCAGTTATTTGAGATTTATATGGAAGAAACCTTACCAAAAGGCTGGGCATTATCTTGCCAGCTATGCTACTGCCTTTGCTTGCAGCTGGTTCTTCTGGAAAACAGATCATTCATCCTCAAATTCATAAGGAAATATTTGGCTTATATTGGATCTTTCATGTGGAACCAAAATAACAGAACACTGCAAAAACTCTGCTACCAGAAAAAAAAAAAAAATCCTGATTATTAAGCTGGTATGGCAGGAGGGGGACAGAATGAAGATAATCTGGTCAGTCTGTATCAGAAATACCAACATCTCTTTCCTGTGATTTCAATACATTAATTTTCCTAACCTCAGTGATGTTGCACAGTCTGCTTATGGCTTTTTCAATCACAGCTTCACCTAAACAAAGCTGTCAGTATGGAAATTATGAAATTGCTGTTTCCTTCCAGCTTGGATCATGCCATTAATTCCTCACTGCTCCTCTCTGTGTGCGTCAAAATGATCTGTCAAACACAGCCTCTAACACAAGAACATGAGATCCATCTCTAAATGGGAGGGGATTCTGGAGATTTAATACAGCAATGAATAATCCACACCTATTTACGACAACTCCCCCGTGAGGATCTGTGGGGTTTGTTCTCAGTGACATTAATGGTGACATCTCAGGAATAATCCTCATGTAGGATGTGGAATATGAATCCCACCACACATTATGTGGAAACAGCTGGCGAGAGGTCGAGTAAGTTTGGGGCCCACTTGGAAATGCTGGAGAGGGTTGGTTTAGTACCTGGTCAGTAGTACAATGACATGCAGAAAGTATGGGTTGGCTCATACTGATGGTGGAGTTTCCACAGTCAGTGAAATTCAATTTAATTAGTATATCGTGTCTTCCACCTACAGCACTCTCTAAAGCTAAAAAATTACATAAGTATACTGCAAAAGATCTACTGAGTGAGGAATGTCCTTGTCGCCTGTGGGTTAATGAACCAAAACCATGGTGTAGCCAGGAGTGAAAAATCCTCTACCAAGCAACTGAGATTCTCAGAGCAGCTTCCCCCACTGGACTGAGGAGTAAAGAGCAGAGTTATAGATTTGGCCTTCTTCAGAGAGCTGGTGTAGCACGTGGTAGGGAATAATGGTTGGCACTCACTCAGTTCCTTTGTGGTGAAGCCTGTAGAGGCATCCTAACCTGTCACAGCTAATGGGTTTTGCTACAGATGCCAAGGCAGAACATGGTGAAAGCATTTAAAGAAAGAAGCATAAAAATATCTGAAGCATTGATAGTCTCAGGGGCAATTTAAAAAAATAAAATTTCCTTTTCTTCTTTTTTTTTTTTTCTTTTTGTCAGGTTGGTTTTCAAAAGCTCTACAAACACTGGAGGAGAGCGAAGATAATGAAGAAGTAATGAAATAATGGAGGGGGGGAAAAAACTGTACAAGTTTTTTTAAGTAATACAAAATCATTACAAAGTCCGGGCTAGACATGCATTTTTAAACAATGGCAGTAATAACGGAAAATTAGGCTCCATGACTTATTCATAGGCTTCTGGTTAACACTGCTCTCCACTGCAGGTGGTTCACTTTATAAATAGCATCTTTAGGTGAGATGTTACTGTTTTGGCCATGCAATATGAAAAGCAACTGCCTGTTCTTGTGAATTAGAGATCGTAGCTCTGCATTCTGTAACCACATCTGAAGATACAGATTTCACTGCAGAAATGGAGGAGTTGCTTCTGCTTGGAAAGGTAGAGAGAACCTCAAGCAATAAATATTGCACTTTCAACTCTAAAACTACAGTTGCCTGTTTGATATAGAAATCATAAAAATTTAAAGGAAGAAAACAGTATTTGATGAGTCTACAATCTTTATACTTAAGGGATATTCAGAAGACCTATAAATCCTCAGTGGAATTAATAACTGAGACTCTTGAAAGCTCTAAAAGGAAATATGAAATATGCAAAATCTTGGTGAAAAGCATAATTAAGGCCATAAATGCCTAAAGGTTTAAAGGGCAGGCTACCTCTCTCAAAGATTTTCCAGTATAACATTTATATGGAAGTATAACAAAAAATACATTTTTAAGCAGCATTCTATATCACCTTTTTTTTGCACCATTTTTTATCTTTTCCTTTCAGTGTTAATAAGTACATTTTAGAATACAATTTCCAAGATCTCCTGAATTAAATGGTTAAATGGTTAAAAACTTCACCCTCCAACTTCTCAAAGTTAATAGTGTCTTCTGTGCAGAGCAAGTGGCATTTACTTATAGGGCTGAGGTTTTCCCTTCTCTTTTATCATTAATTTTTTCTCCTGCTCTTCTAATATTCTCAGGTTGGCTCTTCTCCAATTTTAAGCATAGTTAAGGAGGAGGAAGTCTCCAGCCCTGACACAAAAGTCCTAAAACCCACAATTGAGTTGGCCCAGCTGTCAGTGGAAGGAAATCTTTTCTCTTTGGCTCCAGGCATTGGAACATTTCCCCTGAGTTCTATATGACACCTATATGTGTATATATGTCCTGTGAGCTCTCCTGAATGCTTTCCCTTGAAACAAACAGAGAAATATATCATATATCCTATGAATGATCAAGGACACTGTTTTCAATAGTTCTGAATACTTGTACTTCATTTAATTTTTTTTAAAGACAATAGGTTTTTGGTACCTTTGACTATCAAGTTGTGTTTTTCAGAATATGCTCACTTGATAAAAATATTGATCTTCAAGTGGAAAGGAAAAGAATCAGGGTTTGGGTTGTTTTGGGGTTTGTTTTTTGCAATCATTTCTAGATAGAAAATATTTTCATTTTGCACAAAGTGGCTTGCAGAAAAATAACCATTCATTATGGCACAGCCTATACACAGTTTCCCCCTCTCCAAACTGGCACTTTTCCTTGATGCTAACCCCACCCCGTGTATTTGGAACACCTTCCCTCTTAGCAGGGATTTCTGTTTGCTTTTACATCTAAGCATTTCTGCTCACAGCAGGTCGTGAAGTAATGGAAGTTAATATCACACAATTCTGATAACCATCTTGCTTTTTCTTCCTCAGTTCCACTGTGACAGGAATTTAGCAGCTAAAATACAAAAAAAAAGAAATCCTGCTAGATTTAAAGACTAGTTTTGTATCATTTGAAAGAAGCGATTCCAAGCCTCTCTGAGGAGGTTTCATTGCTTTGTAACTCGAGAGCCTGACAGAGTGAGGCAAGTGAAGAGGAATAGAGATACTCACATGACAGAACTCCAGCAAGACAGAACAGGGCCCTTCCAATTCTATAAAGTCCAAAGCTGTGATTTTTCTCCTGATGTGATTACTCACTCATTAGGCCAGCCCATGCTTTTTGCCAAAGTCCTGGGACTGAGCAAGTTGGAAACTTCAGTCCAAAAGCATTTTTACTCTTCCACTCCTTTTATATTGTTGTAAGGCCTATTTTGCATTGGAGAGAAAATTTCAGGATAAAGAGAGAAGAAATAGGGCCATCCCAGCTCAAAGATAGTTACAGGCATTAATTTTCACAAATAATATATTTTAGCACAGAAAAACAAAATGAAAACAAAAAGTATCAGTGATGAGGCAATTTTAAACTGCATCCTTTCAGAGTAATTTTGTTGTGAGCATCACTAGGAAGCCTGCACTCTGTCAAAACAGACCAGATGATATATTGGTTGATAAAGGCTTTGTAAGAATGTCAGTCTTTTAACTGCATGCTTTGTTGTCATAAACGCTGAGCTATGTATGTAAATATTATATCTAAATGGCAACCAAACTCTTAAGAACTAATTTAGCCATGTATGCACAGATGCCTAAGTAATACAGGAGTGTATAGCTCTGTCTGGATTAGGATTAAAAAGAAAATAATGGTACTGGATATCATCAGAAAATCAGGAGAGCTCTCCCCTATGACCTTCCTAAGGAGGGGAGGAATTTTATGTTGCCACTGGGGGATATTTCATTTTACACAATAGTTATGATACCCTGGATCACTGGACTCTCACAACTATTTAATGCCAACAGGAGCCTGATTATCAGGTTGTTATTTTTCTTTGCACAGCTGCTGTTCTCCACATTTTACACGTTTATCCATGAAGTAGTGAAACAGGACTCCCTGGACAATTTTTGAAGAACTGGGCTACGAGCTTGTTTGCTGCTTCACAACACCTGCTGTTTGGGCATTTAGCTCCCAAACTTTCCTCCAGCTGCTTTCAAGCTTCAGTTTGCTCTTGCTCTAGTTCAGAGCATGACTTAAAATGCAATCCTGAGCAGCTCAGCTCTCCTTTAATGGATGGCTGTTCTTCACCCACGTTGCCAGTGTACATCATTCCAGCTCCAGCACAGCTGACAGATAAGGCACAAAGATATGGGAGGCCACCCTGGGCCTCATATTTAGAGCATGTATGGGAAATACGGTATTTCTGACACTCTTTTAAAAGGGAAAAGAAATATGTGAAAAATGAGGAATATTTGACACCCTTTAAAAATAAATAAAAAGGCAGTAAAACATCTGAGCTGCCTCAAACATGGCTCTGAAGGCTGCAAGGGGATGAAACATGGGATATCTCCCAGCAAAGTCAACTCAATGGCATGTCAGATGGGCTGGTGAGAATATATCAAACTACTTTTTTTCATATTTAGTCTTTTTAAAAAGAAGCCATCACAGAGCATGCAATAGGTATTTCTGAGCAGGTATTCTTAATAAAAGCCACTGAACTGTCAGTTCAACTTCACTGCCTACAGCAAAGCATGTCAGACAAGACTGATGCATGGCACACTCTTCCTTGCACTAAAAAAAAACCCTAAATCCAAAACATTTGCCAAAAGTTCAACCACTATAAACCAGGATATAAACTGTTAATTTACCATTTTATCCTATTCTCATTTTTCCAAGAGACACAACTGAGAAAGTAAAAATAATCCTGACCAGATTCAAAGATGAGGTGATAATTACATCCCTCCTACACAAAATCCAGCCAAATAGAATTTCTTCAGAACAGGAAAAAATTTCTACTTCCACTTTAACCCACAGGGCTTTTGTGTGATGACTCTGCAATTATTACAGAAGCTGGAGGAGCAAGTGTTACCATTCCTAACACATGGAGTCTCGTGGGGGTCATGGATGTGCCTGTGCCACACACTCCTCCTCTGGCCCCCACCAGCTCTGGCGGAAGGCAGTGAAGTGCCAAATGCAGAAAACTCTCATTTCTCTCCCCTGCACCCTTTTCTACCAATACACAGCCCACTCAAATCCCATTTCAGAACCAGCCCCAGGTGAGTTTCTCTCATTCTCTACCCATTTAATAAGCCTGACCTCCCAAGTTCTTTCCTGGCACAAAGAATATAATTAATAAGCCACTCAATCCATCATATTGACCTGCATTATTTTAAATTAACGTTAATGTCAGCAATGAGAAAAGGATTATAAGGTTAAAATATATGTACTGAATATCTCTGTACCATTTCTTTTTGGTCATATAGATAAAATCTACATGAAAATATAGCTTTTCCATGGCCAAATCATCACTAGGTACATACATCATGAAGGTCAAATGATTTCTTCTGTGCCAAACTTCTGGTACCTGGTACTAACAGACCTCCAAAGGTCTGCAATAATGTTGTCATCCTTTAAACAGCTACCAAGTCAATCATATCTCTAATTTAAAAAAAAAAAACATCTATTTTTTTCCCTCATGACAGGAAATCCCTTCCCTCAGGATTAGGAAGGGGACCTCTCTCATCAGGTAGGAACATTTCCTTGTAGGTAGGAAAGGAGTCCATGCAAACCACAGCTTAGTGCTCAGCTCACAAAATCACTCATTCTGTTCAATGTGGAAAAGGTTGTTGATAGCACATAAACAAAAAGTACAAGAGAAAACCAAAACTAAAAATGACAGGCAGCAAATATGCGATGTATCGTCTCTCCTTAGGGAGCACTGATTTAACAGACAATAGGCTTTGGAGAAATGCTTTTATTCAACTGTTGCAGAGTAAATATCTTCTTGTGTAAAATAGTACTTCATAAATCCATTGTAGGAGTAACCAACACAATGAGCCATCGTAGGGCAATTGCAAGTAAAGGATTACTGAGGAAGCTGCTGAAAATCTCTCATGCTGGACATGGCCCAGTGGTTCACAAATCCAACAAGCAATTTCCCAGACAGAAATACACCTTTCTAGACACAGAAATACGCCTGCCTGGAACCCCAAATGCCAAGAGTGGCACATCAGATGATGGCTTCATCCCCAGTGACCCCTGCAGGACTGACAGGCTCTAAGTGACTGCCTGAGAAGCATTTCAGGTGCCTTCTGACAAAAGAATGAGAAGGGAAGGCAAAACCCCTACAGATGGTGTAACACCATCCACTCCTCAGTTCAGCCTTTCGCTTCTCTAACCCAAGGAACCAAATGAGAAATATATGACAACAAACAACCTGAAAACAGCTCCCCATCTATTATACAACTGAAATCATAAGAAATGAGCTTGTTGAAATAACAAATGAACGTGCAATTGCTTTGCTTCGCTTAACTCCCATATGTTTTTAGACATGTTTTGAAAGACAACTTTTTGAGATTACTAAATGCCATGCAATACACTTGGTTCTTGTCCACTGAGGACTGGGCCCAATCACAGCTAAAAGCTTTTGCCACTTAGAATATGAATGGAGAACCTCACGGCACAAATGGAAAAAATATATGTTTATGGTTATGAGAATATGCAAATGTTCTGCCTGGTCTCCAGAATGTCCTTGCCATGCTCATAGATTTGAATTTCTCACAGGGGATTGAGTTTTACAGAGGGCAAAGGCAGAAGACAACGGAAATATCTTCCAAGGGAAAGGCAATGATATTCCATATCTTCTCTCCCTGACTAAGATAAAGTAGGACCTACCAATTGTTTTGTTCCCTGTTTCAGCTTATTATTGAAACTTCACAAACTGAATAATGATGTTTGGCTACTGGAAAGGGACTTCCTAGAAATAAAATGAGGATGTTCTCATTCACAGTTGTTCCCCTTGGTTGTGGGGGATGTGAATTTTCTTTCAGCATGAGGAAGATTTGCATTTTGTTTTCCAGACAATCACTCTTTGCTCATTAAATGATCCAAGGATGACTGGCCCAATGTGTGTGATCCCATTGCAGCACCATATTTACCATGTGTGTTCATCACTCAGCACGGAGGCTTGCACAGGTACTCTCCAGTTTTCCCTGTCATTACTGAATTGCATGGCTGTAACAGCTTTTATGTGCTGTTCCTTTTTTTTAAATAATATGAAAATGGTCTTCATATTCTGTACACAGTAGTACATGAGTAAACACTCGATGAGGGTTAGGGAATGCTCTGCTTGGCCTGCAGTGCAGCCTGGTCTGGGATACAGATCACACCCCTAGAAAAAAAGAGCCTTTGGTGCAGGGAAGCACAGGTTATGAAAAAGATCAGAGGGAAAAAACAGCTAAATGAATAGTATCTCTCACACACTTCTTTTTATTTAAATTTTTATGATCTTTGAAAAACACTTTTTGAAAGAGACAGTTTGTCTAAGATACTGTTTTACTGCCAAGTCATCAGTGTCTGCTGTAACAGAGCAAAAGGAAGAGCAGATGATATCAGATATACTCCACAGAAACTAGAAAACACAAAGATTAAATTCTGCATTAGAATGATTTTACACACTATATTTGTAGTATACATAATAAAATTAATTCTAAATGATGCAAGCGTTTTGTTTTATGACCACTAAATTCAATACTTCTCTGCAAGTCTACCTTCTTACCCAAGTGCTTTGAAATCCCTGAGCCTCTTCTGTACTCGTCATTAAGTATCACTTGTATCTCATAGCATAAATATGAGTTTTTCAACCAAGAGCACTGGAGAAAAAGAACTGACTACAGAAAATAATGACCACATCCAAACCATCTGTTAGAAAAACAAGAATTACTCAAACCAAAATGGTGAGAACAAGAGGAGACTACAACTAAAAACATACAACTTATCACTAGCACTTCTCTAAAACCCTAAAAGCAGCAATTTGAGCCACAGTAAACATATAAAGATGTAAGCAATCTGTTTGTCTATGTTTAGAGCACAAAAAATATTAAAAAATAAAGGTCTAAAAGCAATAAGCTCTGACAAAAAAAAAACCATATCCCTAAAGCATACCCCTGAAAATGCTTCTTTAAATCTCTTGAAACACATCTATTGAGATCTGTGGAGATCAACATTTTCTCTTTTTTTTTACTGTATATTTTTTTCCACCATTAAAAGAAATGAATGAGAGGAAGGCTGCCTGAGATTACAGAAGGAATAGGAGGTGGTGTAGAGGGACTCCCTGCTGGAAAACAACCAGTTGTGGAAAAGACTGAACTCCCAGGTGCTCAGTGAGCATGGGAACAAACCAGAGACTATAATTTTAAGGCTGATCCCCGGTTATATGCCAATTTTTATTTCACAGAACAAGCTCCAGCTATTACAAAACCTGTAACAAGTGGGCAGCTGATCCCTCACTGGTGGGGCTTTCCCAGCACAGACCTGAAAGTGTTTTACAAATGCTATTATGTAAATATTAACAAATATTTAAAGTGAGCTTATTGGTTTTGTTGGAGAGCTTTTGTTGAGTCTGGGGTTTTTTTGCTTGGTTGATTGGTTTTAGTTTTTTGAGGGGGAGCTGCTTGTTTATTTGTTTGTTTAAGTAGGGAAATAAGGGTGAAAGATGAGATTAAGAACTCTCTAAATCTCACGTGACAAATAAATGGCCACACAGAGCAAGGGAACAAGGAAGAACCTATCTGTAAGCAAGGCTGACATCTCGCAAGAGGTTCAGTGGTAAGTTATCCTTCTGCATACTGGGCATGAACAGAAATTAGATCATAGAGTGGAAAAAGTGGACATTCATGAGCAAATAGTAAATTATCTGATGTACAAAAGGCACTACTAGAAATCACCCTGTTCTCCTAACTGTTGAATTCTTCTTTAAAAATTTGCTACCAGTTCATAAAAGAGTTTGCAAATGATCAGTTGGAACTTGCATTTTAATTTCGTTTGTTTCTGAGATTTGCCACTCTTTCTCTCTTTTTATGGCTTCCCAAAGCTGGAATTCACGAGCATTCTGAATGAAATCCCTTTGGGTCTCATCACTGGAATCAAAGGAAAACAAATGTCTGGGGGAAAAGGTTATTCTGGAAATCGGATCTGTTGAAAGGAGTTGACATATTTCACAGCACTGCAGGTTGATTGGTTGTAGCTGTCATTTTTCTGTATCTTATAGAGGAATACAAAACTATATCTTAGCTATGGCAGCCAAAACAAGACTTCTTAAAAATAAACTGTCTTGAAAACCATTTGGCCAATTTATACGTCAATTAGGTGAGACTCTTATTCACTGTACACTTCTTATTTAACTAGTAAATAGCAGCTAGAATAA
The DNA here is from genome assembly GCF_020740725.1 of Corvus hawaiiensis. NCBI lineage: Eukaryota > Metazoa > Chordata > Aves > Passeriformes > Corvidae > Corvus > Corvus hawaiiensis. The sequence goes on from NC_063224.1 coordinate 6,061,950, forward strand.
CTTGGCTGAAGACTGATAACCAGCTTCTGAAGGCTGAAGTATCACAACTCGAGCCTTTCTCCATGCTCAAGGAAGGCTCATCTTTAATGACCTCACTAGTCTTATTTCATAACATCTCTGCATGGCTTTTCTTGATGTATTTTTTCAATTTTTCCCTTCAGAGAGAAGATCACTATTAATTTAAGTGAGCTCAGAAATGGTTCAGATGGATGGTTTTGGTTACTCTCCAGTGACATCCATGCAGTTTATTACATAAGCAGTTTACTGCAGTGAAGTCATTACACTGCGTCCAGCCACAGAGCAGCCTCTGTTTGACTCCTCAGCTCCTGTTTAACCACTTCCCTCCAAACAGGTGAGTGTGCTTTCTTGCTATAGCAAACCTTTACTTCACCGTTTGTTTCCAACTGACATTTCCTTTCTTCCTTTGTTTTGGGTTTGTTGGGGGTTTTTTTGGTAATTTTTTAAAATATACTGCAGATGATTACATAAGTGATTTATTATAGGAACCTTACTGTTTGAGGGGCAAAACTTGTTTAAAAGAAATCCAGCAGCTACAGTAATCCCTTAGGGCAAAATGTACTTCCACTTAATTTCTCTACTATGTATTACAACCATATAATTGCTTAAAACAGAAGCTACACATACAAATTTTGCTTGGCACCAAATACCTGGCTTCAGAGAGTACACTCAAGTTACATGCTGTGTTTTGCTACAAATCCATTGCACCACCTAAAGTATTTCAAAGAGATCACTAACAGAAATATTTTGAACTACCTAAAATAAATCAGCAAGTAAGCAAACCACAGTATTTTGCTAAAGGTTATATTAAAATAAGCCACAGTGTTCCTGAAACATATTTTATATGTGCATGGCTTTAGCGTTCCTCATGCCCTTTTTCCAATGCACTAAATAAAATCATGAGACAAACTTCAGAGATGGAAAATATCTGCTAGATCATTTAGACCATCCCAGTGCCAGTTCAGGATTGTTTCCTTTATTTTCTAGTGTTTTGTCAAACCCACTTTTAAATACGCTGTATGTTCCAAGTAATGAGATTTCCACTACTTTCCCCTGGGAAATACATTTATATAACAACTTTCTTCCCCAAGGATCCCAAAGTGTTTTATAAAAATATACATACAAATCACTTCCCCACTAGAGTACAATCACTTATGAGGCACAGGGTGGCAGCCAGGAGGGAAATGATACACAGTACTCTGCAAATTTATAGCAGGAGGGAAAATCCTGCCCAAGGACAGAGGGGCAAATCCCTATCCCTATGACAAATGCCAGGAACTCACACATATCCACAGACAGCAAATAGAAGCGTGGTTTCAACCTGAACCTGCAGAAACGAGCTTGAGCACCTTCATAGGCAAAGGACATTTTGGACAGATTTTGAACATGGTCACAAAGACCTGGAGTAGCTTAACAAAGTAAATATGTTATCCTGGTAGGAATACCAGAACAGGGACTGGATTCCTGAAACAGCTAGCGACTTGAGGACTGTGCTTGGATTATTCCATCAAACACACACTGACACTGATGGTAGGGCAGTCCTGGCTGCTCCCAGCTATCCCAAGTGCACTCAACAGTCCAAGTGTCATCATTTATTTACTGCTCCCCGTTGGCATAGCAGAGCCCATCCATAAATGCACTGGGGACTGCCTGCTGCTACCCCTGGGCAGCCAGGATAGGAAGGGGAAACAGGAATCCAGGAGGAAGGAAAAATGGCTTGGTGCTGCTACATTGCTGTGTTTGAGACTGAGCGCCATTGTGCATTAAAGGATCAGAGTATTTAAGGGCTAGGAAGCAAATAATGCCAGAAACTACATCATATTTGGAAGATTAACAGTTTCCAAGTTCAAACCCCTTGGGTGGAGTTCAGGGATTTTCAGTGCAGATGGTTTGTAGGCAGAGGCTGAGGGTAATGAGAGGGTCAAACCTCATTATCAGCATTGTTTTAGCAACTTCTGCTCATCTTAGGGGGAAAATGAGAGGAAACAGGACAGCCCATGCTCTGAATCTTCCTTCTGTTTAGTTTTGGGCATGAGTGTTAACAGACCCCCAGTTCCCTCGCTCATTGCCAGTGCTCAGCTAGGAACTAGTCTTATATACAGGACATAAGTGATATGCACAAGTGATTAGAACATCTTCCTCTCACTAGACAGGCCAGATGCAGCTTCTTGGGTTCTCGCCACCTGGAAGTACACAGGGTATTGGTAAAACTGGACTAACAGATTCTGAAATAAACCACGTTAGATAGCTCTGAATCAGTCATTAAACATATTTTAGGATAGCTGAACAAAGGAAGCATTTTCCACCTCCCCTAAAAATTGATAACTTTCTGCACTCTCATGGTGGGACACCACATCAGGCAATTGACTCTTAACTAATGAACTCACTATGCAAAGTCTTCTGCCCTGCTCCATGTGCATTATTAACCTGAAAATCAAACTTAGCTGTTGTGCATAAGCACTCCCACTCTCCCAGGCTGCAGCACAACGTGTCAAGACTAAGCACAGCTTGGCAAGTGTTCACCCACACTTGCCTTCAGCCACCACTAGAGATGCACCATTCCTCTCCCTCCACTGATGAGCAGCATTACTTGCACTTAAAATGCAGAAACGAGGTCTTATCCTAGAAAGAGAATTTAACAGGTCCATGTTAATGCTCCTCGTTAGCAAATTCCTGTCCCATTTGACTCTCCATCGTGCCTGCAGCTGCACAGACAGTGACAAGCCATTTGATCCAGTGCTACTGAGAGCCTTTGTGCAGAGGTGAGTCTTTGATCCTTCCCAGTGCTGAAGGAACACAGATGTGATTTCCGAGGGCTTTGCATAAGTTTCAAGCTTGTGGGATTATGGGTGCATAGTACAGCTCCTAAATGTCTCCACGTGCTGCCAGGATGGCATTGATAATGGGGTATTAGCAATGCAAAGGTGGGGAGCTGAGTCATTTTCCTGGGGAGGAGTCCAGCTCTTCCAAAGCCTGCTCTAAACTATGAGCTGATATTGCCAGATGAAAATGAGCATGAAATACTACTGAGCAGCAACACATGCTCCAGCCCTCCCCAAAACCCAGGTATCAAAACCTGGTCCTGCAAAGAGAAATGTTGCATACTCTCAATTAATTTTACAGGCACACAAGGAGATACTTTGGTCACAGGGACACAGAGGGGGCTGGCTGTGGGTCAGAATGACTCCAGACAAGGTCCTGATTGCTGTAAGCCCCTGGCTCAAGCAGGTCTGAAACAGGAAAGGAGTTACTTTTTCTGAAAACACTGGATTACAACACTTCTAATCCTGACAAGTAGATACCTACATATTAAACCCTGCTACAAAGACAATATCCAGGCAGACACGGGGCTGCAGGAAGAGGTAGAGCGCTTCAGCAGTTTTGCATGACAACAAAATGAACACCACTACATCCAGGGTGCTATTGAGTTGTAAACTATTACTGCTCTATTTAGGGCTTAGAAAGTCTGCAGTGTGATAGAGCCAAGCAATATCATTTTTCCATGGGTAGAGTCATGCAGATACACACACCCTCCAAATTAATTTATGTCGTTTTGTTTCCAAAGATCCTCCACCATGTGTATGCTGAGAAGCTGCCCAGGCCAGACAAGCAGATGTTCTACAGACTTTGGATCCTGACAGCCCATTCTCCAACTATTTCTGACGGCTAAATAATCTGTCAGTGCCAAAGCAGCATATTTAACTTAAGGGTTGCCAGAAATCAGATACCCACGCCTTTCTTCTTAAGGAGTACAAGGATATGAAAAACAGGAGAAGTAGCATCATCCACTGCCAGATACACTCACATCCTCCTTGTACACAGCATGAATATCATGTGAGTCCACCATGGTTATTTGTCATTAAATTAGACAGAAGTGATGAAGTAGGCTGTGGAGAATTCTAAGCTATGCAAACAATTACAGTGTTCCAACTGCACACATTCATATCCCATACTGTCTCAAGGAATACTTTATTCTTTAAAAAATCAAATTTGGCGTCAATTAGATCACACAAGTAGAGAAAATCATGGCTCTTAGCTAAAAAAAAAAAACAACAAAACTAAAAATTTACCAATCGATGGAACAAAAGAAGAAAGTAACCCATCCAGCTGATGAAAACTCCTTCTGTAATGCTTAATTTATATGGATTAAATCTGCTTCCACATAGAGAAATATTTTCTAGATAAAATGGTAAATGTGTAAGTGGAAATGTGTTCATTTCCATTGGAGAAAGCATAGCTGCAGCACAGAAAGATGATTCACTCTTCACCCAATTTGGACTTAGAATCACAGAATCAATAAGGTTGGAAAAGTTTTAAGATAAAAGCCCAACCATCAAGCCAGCACCACCACCACGTTCACCCCTAAGCCGCATCCTCAAGTGTCTGCCTTCATCCATGGTGAACTGAGGGATGCTGATCTGTTCATCCAGCACGTTTTTTCTGTTTAGGAGTTTCACAGCAGATGACTGCACGGAGGAGCTGGGAAAAGGAAGGAAATCTTTGCTACTTTACCAGTAATTTGTCAGACAAGACCACTGCTTTATACATTTTTGAACCCCCATGGCCTTCCACGTTACTTGTAGGTGAGCAGCAAACTTGCCCCCAGTGCCTGCCAAATTAAACTGCAGCTCCTTGAGAGCCCCTGTGAACAGCTCCCGTGAAGCGCAGTGCTCATAAACACCTTCCTGCAATTCACAGAGATCTCTTTAATAAATTAACAAAGCTGTCACAGAAGTATAAATGGGAAATCATTTTTTTAAATAGAACCATTTAAGATCACACAATTTCAGAAGCCTTTTGCAACATTTTGTAATTCCTTTAGGCCACTGCAGGTCTCCTTTACACTTGTGACGATGCCCCTTTCAATTTGCATTTAAAAGACAGTAAATTGCAGGGTCCATAAACATTTTTATAGTGATTTATTGAAGACCAGAATGTCACTCCTGTTCTTCACACTTTAGCAGTCCTGGGAATCGGCTGCAGGGCTGTATGTGTAATCTTGCTTTACCCATAAACTATACAAGAACAAGCCAGTTCTGAAACCTATTATTTATTTATTTTTTCTTGCTTAAAAGACATTTGTGGCACTATTTTACATCTATATTTATCTTTCAGTTATAAGATGACCCATTTTATTCAGCCTTCAAGTTATAACCAGGTTTTCACAATTTACAAAGTACTTGGTTTGCAAATTAGAATTGTTCAGAGACAGGATTGCATTATGCCAAGGAACAAAGGATTCTTTCTCTTCTCTTTTTAATAAAACACACAAAATCCAAAGAATATTGGATTTATTATCACCACTAGATAACTTTACCATACAGGAATGTACTGAAATTCTTTTTTTATTTAAAATCTAAACCACAGAAATGCACTGTGAAACTTCAGCTGGAGAATATTCTAAGGTTCTGCTCCTTCAAAGACAAAAGGGAAAACGTTCATTGCAATTGGACCTCTGATACTCCTATCCTCCTTCACAGGCAACAAAGTCACAAAAGAAGGTAAACAGTGCCAAGAAGTGTTGTTTATAAGGGCACTGTGATCTTTCCTGCATCCCAGTGGAGCTTTACCAGGGGGAATCTAGAAACCTCTCTGCACAAACAGTGTAGGGGGAAAAAAAAAAAAAACACAAGGAAGAAAAAAAAAAAAGACTGCACCTCATTTGCCCTTCCAGTGACCAGGAGGGAGTATTTCTTTCTACTTTTTTCACATTACAATAATGGCTTCACAGCTCTTGAAAAGAGCGCTAGTGCACCAGCAAATGGTGCATGACACGCTGAAGCCCTGGTCTTTGTCGCAACAGCTCCGCTCCAAAGAAAGTCCTTCCTTGCCTTCTTTTCCTTGCCATTAACTGTGATGAAATGAGTTTTTCCCCCTTTTGATTCCACCCCCCTCGCTGTCTATTACAGTCTGACCTGATTGCACTTATGCACAGATTATTTCATAGAGACATCCTTTTATTCAGGTTTGCGAGTTTGCCTGCAAGGTTATCTGTTCACAAAGCAACGCCTCATTCCTCGTACTCATTTTTTTTGAAATCTGATCTCATTGATAAGAACAAGACCATTCGCATTGCATTTGTCAGATAAGTAGCTCCATGCCAGAGTAATAATTTTTTGTGACTATTGTCAGGGCTCCAGTTAAAATACATCAACCGATAAAAATGCAAGTATTGTAAAAATAACCTTGCATCAGAAGTGTTGGCCCTCCAGTTTTTCCAAGGAATGTTATGTCCTTTCCCTTAATAACAATCTATTATAGTCAGAGCATCTTCACTTTTTCACAAGAATTATTTTTAAGAATTATTTTAAAATATTCCTACTGTGGTGCTGCCATTGGTAGCACGGAACTTGAAAGGAAATAAATAAGTAGAGAGGATCAATGTTGCACTGATTGGTTGAATTGGGTTTTGATTAATTTTAACCAAACTGTTTACTCCGTTCTGATCTGCGACCATTCCCAGCAATAACAAACAGATAAATCTCGTCACCAGCACACACTGAGCGAGCAGCAGTGCAGGGAGGATACGGACAGAGCCGCAGTTCAGCTTGTGTGATCCAACACTAAGGAGACCTCGGGATTGCCAGGAAGCTGATTATCACCAAGTTTGTTTGTGAGAGAACGCTCTGCCCCAGTGCAGCGGAGCTAAACCCGAAGGGGCGGCAGGAGAAGCACACACAGAGGTCAAATCCTCCGGAACAGCCTGGACAGGAGCCCGGCTTTCCGCATCACCTTGTCGTGGAAAGCCATGGAGGCACCAGCACACCTCCTCACCTGGAGAGAGGGGCAGTGTTTTATGTAAATATTAGCAAAAAGCGAAGGCGAGGAGCCCCGCTCTCGCCTTTTATCCTTCGCTCCTGCGGCGGTGGCAGGCGCACAAAGGAGCGGTGACGGCCGGGAGCGGGCAGGGCTGGCAGCGGGAGCCGCATTGAGCAGCCCCGGGCCCGTCTCGGTCTCTGCGCGATGCTGCCGCACACGCGGGCCTGCAGCTGATAACACTGTAATAGTCCTCCTTTGAGGACCGGGGCTCCTGTGTGCTGATTACCCATTTATCACACCTGGCAGCCCTGCTGAACTATAATTACTCTTCTCTTATCCTGCTGCACTGTCATGTCCGAGAGGAGAAGAGAGGCAAAGGCTCCTGGTAATGACACATTACCCTCTTGACAAGCACTTGAAGGTTTTATTGTAAATATTCAAGATATAAAACATCTGAGATTCCCTTTTTAATTATAAAAAGCAATTTCCGTGCCTCCCGTTCGCCCCCTCCGCCGCCACCAATAGTAAAGTTTAGGCGCCGTTATCCTTCGCTTCCTGCAAACAAACCCGGTTCCCTTTGTCGCCTTAACTCATTGCTAGGAGGGAACTCTGGTATCTCAGGGAAATTATCAAATGTAACGCCTGCAAAATGTGCCATTTGAACACACATCGCTCTCCTACAAAAGTTACATTTCTGCCCCCCAAAAAGGGGAAAATGTGCATTTATATTAAAAAATTAGGAAGAGGGGGGAGGAGAGAAAAAGTCCTGAGCAAATGGGTGGTGAGCGAGTCTTTCATTGGGTGGCCCTTGGGAGATGGACCTCTTATTGAGAGGAAAGATCTGCATAAAGTAAAAATTAAAGGTATGTGAGATGCTGTGGTAAATCCAGCCTATTTGTGGGTCTCTAGATGGAGAGCTATGAAGCCAAAGACTTATTTCCCCCTTACTCTCACTATCAGCTGTGAGTTGTAGAGGTTACAGAAGCCATGAGATTCCCCAAAAGAGTGGGGACTCCTCAACACCGGGATGTGATCTGGAGAACTAAAAACCTGAACAATCTTTAATCTGAGATACACAAGACAGTCATTAATACTCCAGCCTCTACAATGATGGTACCAAGCATTATTATATGTTATATGTTATATGTTATTATACGTTAGTTATATGTTCATTGCCTACACCCATAACGTCATACAGTGCTCTAGCAAAAAAAGTACAGCAGAATTCCTGGAAATCTTGGAACTTGCCTAACCTATAGTTTTTCACCCAGAAACTTGATAGCTAGGCTGATTTCACTCTCAGCTAAAAAAAATGCCCAGATAGCATAAAAGATAATGAAAAAAAATTAGGCTGAAAATGGAAATTAATCCGTTCATGTGCATCCACAAGTCCACTGAGAAAACCAAATAGCAATGTGTAACAACAAGGAGTCTCTAAGCATTTCAGAGGGACCTGAGTGAAGAGAGGCCACTGTGCAAAAGGAATCCATGGACATATCATTCCAAACCTTCTCATTACACTTCTGTGTAGCAGCAGCCTGCTCATACTTGGCTTATTTACTGATCTTCCTTGAATTCTAAGAGTTGCCCACAGTGAGAGGAAAGATTATGTGACAAATACAGGAACTGTCCATTAGAAATTGGTGCTCTGGGTTCTTGCCTAGTTTGCTTAACAAGTGTAATGGCTGTGATGGCCACCCTGACAAGGCTAGACGTGGGTTCCTTGTCAGGAGCACAGCACCACCTCGGTGACAGCTGGGGAGCAGTAGTACATGACATGCTGCTGTGGAAATTGCAGACATTTAATGAACATAAACGTCCTACCAAATAGACATACATGAGGATGGAAAACAGCAGCAGTAAAAGTCACTCAGACTCACACATAGAAACTCAAGGCTATGCTTGGAGCATGCACACGATCTAAAACAATGGATACAGCAGCTATTTTCTAACAAATCACACGGATTTGTATATACTACTGACTGCTCTGTAAAATACATTGAGATAATGAGATAAAAGTTATTTGGTGCTATTAGAGGTGAACGATTCAAACTGATATTAGACTACAAATTACTGAACCCTCAAATGCCTGATTTTGATATATTGGGGCTCCTACTTTGGGGTGAAACAATCATTAGCACTTCACACACTCTTAATAAAAGAAATTGCAGCGGTCAGGCTTAAAATGACCATTTTCTCCATCTATTCACAACGATTTGAGGTTCCTAGACTGAAATATGAACAGCCTTGCTGAACCAGAATTATTCTGCTTCTCTCGCTTTCTGCCTGCTTCTGTCAGAAAGCCACGGAGCATAGAATGGCAGCGCACAGCTAACCAGATAATTGATATCTCCCCAGCCTATTCACTGTGGGAATCTGTCAGTTAGAGTCTAAAGACACATACACACGCCATGAAAATGAACTTACATAAGTCTTCCTGTGAACTGAATGCAGCCAACATTTTGATGTTTAATTGGCTGGGTCCGGTTTACCAGCGCACACGTGTATTCCAGGGGCTGCACGCCGCACTCCGGCTCTTCCTGACAGATCTATTTAGTCGGGAGGAGGTGTATTTTCCCAAGGTAATTGCTCAGAATCATGCTTCCAAAGTCAAACTGATTCAAACTTTGCTTATTCACTCCTTGCAGACACACAAGTAGGACTATTTGAAAGCAAATGAAAAATCCATAGATCAATGTGCAGAGCCTTCCCCACACAGTGCCACGGAGGGAGTCTATTTCAAACAGGGGTGGTTGTCAGTGGCAGTTACTGCCAGCATCTTTTTAAATATACATCTTTCAGAGCAATGCAGGTCTTTGAGATAATGAAAGATTTGCAACTACTATATTATCCACGGAGAAGAAATACACACTCTCAAATTGGGCACACTCCCACACATAGGTCCCTGCTAAGTATGAGGAAAAAATAATTGACAGTTATTCAAGTATTTGTGAATATTTTTTACCTGGACTTATTCCCCTAATTAATAGGGCATGTCTGATAAAGCGTGATTTTTAGAGACTTTTTCCTGTGTGCTTAGTGGCTTGATGTGAAAGCATTTGGAAATCATTTCCCTACACCTGACATGGCATACAGAACCCCAAATTACTCATTTTGCACCTCTTTGGCTTCAAATCAACAACTTTAAAGAGGCTTAGACTGTCTCATCACATATATGTCATGAAGACTAGGGATAAAACTCATGTTTTACTTGTCTACACAGCAGAATGGGTTCTAGATCTTTCTATTGCTGAAGCAAATACCTACTCAGCATTTCCTAAAGTTTCTCATCAATTTTGGCAATCAAGACATATTTGACTTTCTTTTCTCTCTCCCCTCAAGACTATAAAGAAATTGAATGATTTCCAGAGATGTTGGTCTCACTCTGAATCCAAAACACAGCCCTGTAACAGCTACTGAGAAGAAACGAACACTATCCTAGCTGAAACCGGGATATCAAGTCATGATTCAAAATCATTTTGATAGAGAGCCTTTAGCACTTGTGCTACTCAAGGAAGGACAGCAGCTTAAAGAAAATTTTAATCACAGGGGGAGACAGAAACTATCTGCACTGCACCCTTATTAGTGCTGGCCAGTGTGGGCTTGCACTCCTACATTACACAGGGTGTTTGCACCACAACATCCACAAGCAGCTTCCTTCCCCCACAGCTTGGATCAGGACAGCATTCCCATTGTGCTGACAATGCCTTTTATAACTGGCAGCTTTGAGAGGCAGTAAAACTTGGACACAGAACACCTGCATCTGTGCTGGGGAAGGGAAACACAACCTCTTCTTCACCCCCTGGGTTACAATCCTTTACGGTTTCTTGGTTGTAGATGTTACTGTCAAATTTTCCCCCCGTGCCCTATCAGCTTGTCTTAATTCACCCAAGAGTTAAAAAGATGACACTGTGACACATCTGGAGGGAGAGCTATAGGGACTATAGGGAAGGATCAGCTCTGTGCTCCCAGAATTAAAGCTCTTGTTTCTGACACCATTTGCAGAGTGTCCCTTCAAGCCCTTCCTTTTCCAAGATAATTATACAAAGGACTGAGCGTCACTCACAGCTTCACGCCTTCATCTCCTGGAACACAACAAGCTTCAGAATCTGTAGGGCCTGCTTACACTTCAGGCACACATAGGAGAATGTTTCCAATTTATGTCTTTTATTTTTTTTTCTTCCTCTTCTGAAAATACAAGCCAATGGAAAAAATAATTTTACACATTATTAATGCACATTAATGATAAAACTAGTGAGCATTAGCTCCAGAAGGGCACATTTTCCGTAACGATGAAGAACGATGTATAAATTAACACTACAGAGCTTCACAGGTCCATTTCTGGGCCAGCCATGATTAAATTAACTACAAAAAGACACTTGACACAACCAGCGCAACACTTGACTGAATTTGGGAGTCATGCAGAGATCTCACTGAAAACCAGGAAGTTAAATAAATCCATCTTACAATAGTGACCACGTGTATTATTTAATACAGTGGGCTGCTTATTCCATTGTTAATGTTTCAACATTAACATAATAAACTGTGCCTTCACCTCCATCCACTGCTCTGCTAATAAACTGGAGGTTTTCCCAAATGCATAGCTGTGAAAAAATAAACTCTTTAGCTTTTCACAGAACCAGTTTTTAAGAAGGCATAGCATGTTTTAAAGATTCCTGCTATTAGTCACTTAACACTTATATTAATTTGATTCATCAGATACTCATATTTCACCATCTGATCTGGAAGCTGGTTAATCAATTAACTGGTTTATTCCTATATATTTCAGTACATTTTACTGAATTCAATAAATGACTACTTTACCTATTCATTTTGTTAACAGGCTGGTTTCTTCATTGGGGTTAATTTAATTTGATTTCACTGTAACAGCTGACATAGGGGGATATTCAAAAAAACGATGGTACTTCTGCACAAAAGCAACTTCTTGGAAGCAGGATAAAGACATTCAGAGAGCTATGCTTTCTGCTTAATTTTTTTTGCTTCTAAAAAAACAAAGCTACTTGAAAGAAGAAAGTTAAGAGTAAGTTAATTGCTTAACAAACCATAAAAAAAACACAGAAAAGAACTAAAAAGAGAATAGGGACACTCAAACTAGTGAAAATTCAGGACTATTTTTAATAATTGGAGTTCTTAGGGGCATAAGAATTATATATCAGTTTAAAAGCATGAGTAATGTTTTGAACTTTACAGAAAAAAAAAAAAATCTGTTTCAATTCTTTTCTCCCCTGAAAAGATAATTTCCCCTCAAAGGCCACAAGCTTCCCATAACATGTTTTCAGCACTACAGAACTGAACACTCAGAGTTGAAAACTTTCATTTATAGAGCAAAAGGCTCAAGAAAAAAAAAAAAGAAAAGAAAAGCCAACAGCCCATCCAAGAAATAAACCTGCCATTGTCATATCCTTGTGAGACTCTAGGATAATAAAACCTCATTGTTTTTTGTTTATCAGATGATATAAGTGATGAATTTTTAAAGCAATGTCTTTTACACCAGACAGGTTATTTCTGTAGGCTAATTTTTCATAGCCACTTTGCATTGAAACCTCCAGCTTCATGAAGATGATATTTCTAGAACAATTCTATTTTTCTTTTTTTATCACGTTAGTAGTCTTTTCCCAGCTGTATCCACAGGGGAATGGAAATACCCAATTGCAAACGTGACAGCGCTGACTTCTGCAAAGTAGCTTAATTACTCATTACGAGATTCCATCAACAGAAGCTCCGGTCTGTGGTTTTGTAATAAGTGCTGTTATCTTTCCTTGGATTTTCATTCCTTCACAAAGGGGGATATGGCAGTGCTTTCCACATCCACATTTTATATGGAGAAGAATGAGAGAATTTTAATGCATGAATTTGATGTCATTAACAATGCTGACAGCTGTTTAATCCCAGAGGAAACAACAGCTGAGTCCCAACTGCATCAACCAAAAAAAAAAAGAAAAAAGTAAAATAAAATAAATTAGCTCTTCAGTTCATCTCACTGGAGGTACACTATGAATCGAATCACACCCTACCTACATTGTTTGTCAATTCTTTAGTTACAGAATCAGTAACCTCAACTGATAACAAAACTAAAAGTTACTCCATCCTGACTGCTAGACTTTAGTTCTGAAAACACTTTTATTAAATGGTCCTGTTCTAAATTTCCCATTAATTAAAATTTAATTCCTCTCCAAACACGTGAGATTAACCAGCACAACAAATAGTAACGATAATAATATAAATTATAAATATAGGTGAAGCTGAGTTCTAAAAAATAATGTAAACTAATCCAAAAGGGATGGTATAAAAATACATTTAAAATGGATCCTCCAGCAGAAGTAGAAAATACAGTGTGGGTTATGCTGCAACTCTGTTACCGTTCAATTTAAAACAGAATGTTTAGATACAAGCCAATGACAGCAAATTTGCTTTTGTTCTGTTTCCCCCCTCCACACACACAGACACATACACTACAAGGACTTTTTAAGGGTATGGAATGAAAAGGAGTACTTATAATAAGTATATTTAGGATATATACCCACACTTCTTTAATCCATCTATTTTTCCATTGGTTATAGCATCATTTGCCATGTACATATTTTTTTGAGTTTTGCTACTGACTCAAATATTAAAAGACCCAAGCTATAGCTGATTAAGACATACCTTTACAGTCTGCAGCCCTTGTGCAACAGATAAAGCTTTATAAGCCCATCCTTGGGAAGGCTCCCATCCATTTAGAACACTAGACTTTAAACAGATGTCCAAAGTATTCACGTTATAAACAGCAACATTATATGAATTTAAATCTCACTCTTTGTCTGACCATCTGTCAGAGACTGAAATATTATAGTTTATGACTTAAACATTTTCTTAAAGGACTTTTAAAACTGTATTACAAAAGCTGCAGAGAAGACTACTGCACCCTGAATGGGGCCCTGACCTAGGTCTCACACCGCTCGCTGATGAAGATAAGACAAGGTAACAACTCAGGGCTGGGGACATTCACAAAGCACAGGCTTAACACCTCCAAGGTGGAGACCAGAGCCCCAGGGCGATCAGTGCCAGGCTCACACAGACCCTCAAACCAAAGGCTGGAGGGAGGAGAGGCTTTGGGTACCTTGGAAAGCCTCTGGTCAGAGGCACAGTGACTGCCCATCCTCCACTGTGCAGGGAAGCCCAGCTGAGGGGTCCTCACTGGGGGGGAAGCTTATCCACAGCAGGAGGAGTGACATGGCCCATCACAGGGGCCCCCAGACCCTGCACCAGAGCACCAGAGATGATGCAGCAGACCCCAGTGTTGCAGGGGACAGTGTCAAGCCAGCCCCTGCAAGGGAGACACGTGGGCGTTCCCACCTGGCCCACAGCGTACATTAATCCACGGGATTCTGCACTCTTTGGCGTGTGGTGGTGTGGCCACAGCGGCGACAGGGGACCCCCACCACCAGCAGACCAGATGGAGGGGAGCAACGAGACGTCGTTGGGACCTTGGGATGGGTGATACACTTCCACCTAAACCCTGTCACCTCTCCCTGTCCCCCCACCCCCCACGCACACTTCTTTTTCTATTTCTTTCTCTCCTTCTTTTCTCTTCCCTTCTCTTTGCCTCTTTTACTATTAAATAAAATACATCAATTTTTTGGCATCAACACCTAACCTCGTTTGGTTTTAATCTCATTTCTGGGAACATTTTGAATCTTCTAAGTTCCTTCCAGTTTATGCACAGAGACTTAGCTTGCCTTGCTTTTCTGAGTTCAAACCGGATCGTAACACCATCCTCTCTTTAACAGCAGCTGTTTCCCTTCATCTGGGAGCAGGGCTGCCTCTGTAGCTCCCCTTTTCAGGGGACAGGGCCACCCCTCTCCTCCCACACCAGATCCCTGATCCCAGGAAGGGCTCTGGGGGACAGAGATGTCCGAGGGTGACAGCATGAGTTGGACGAGCTCTGAGATCTGGGGGAGGCAGCGTGTCAGCAGGTTGATGAACTCCAATCCCGGCATCATGAAGAATACAAAGGTCTCCCTACTGACTAAATGAGATGACTCTGGGCACAGCAAATGTGCTGCTCAAATGCTTCATAACAAGACATGCAGTCATATTTTCTTGCAGTTAATATGGCAGAGGGAGAGGGGAAAACAGATTTTTACCTTTTGATGTTCAGAAACAGTTCATTCTCAATAGGGGAATATTATGTGACAAATGTGCCAGACTTCTTTTTTTGTGGTAATATTGCTCTTTGCAAATGGCACACATCCAATCCAATTGAATGTAATAAAATGAAACAATCTGTGCCATCTTCAATGGGTTTAATCTATACCATGTTAATGAATCCTTAAACAGACGTGCATGATGTTTTCCTGAAATACATGTAGTTATACTGTGCTCAGTATACTTGTCAGCTTGAAAATAATTTCTGCTTGAGAGACCACCTGCTATCATCACCCTATTTAGAAGCAGCTCATATTTATTTGGAAAAGAGAAGTAATAGTTAAATAAAGAAGCGACTTCTCTTACCCAAGCAAGCACAGTAAAATGGCTTGGATCCTCTCTGCACATTCAGGGATATTTTTTTTCTTTCTTTCCCCCCTCCCCTCTTTTGCACCAGCTGCTTCCAAAAATTTCTGGTATATTTGTACTAATGCAGCAGTAGGAAAAAGCTGCTTATTCTCATCTCCCAGTGTTCCCCCATTTCCTTTCTGATAAACAAAATATTGGAGTTGAAAAGATGGAGTTTTGTGACAGGTTTCAGGCATTATGCAATATGGGTTGCATAACACTGTATCATATAATTTTAAGTTATTAAATATGTCAGAAAAGCATATTTGTATTTGATGAAAAATATGAAGTACACAGTATATTTTTTTCCTCTATTTAGACTGCAAATGGAACAAAGAAATATTATGCTACTACACCCTAGCATTTATTTGTTGAAAAGATGGAGTAAATTAGATCAACTTTTCCTAAAAAGATACCTAAAATAAACCATATTTTTCTGGCAAATGCTATGGGCAAAACCACTACTTTTCACCCACAGGAGAATAAAAGAATCAATCAATCAATAAGGTTGTGAGAAACTTCATGAAAACCAGCACAGGTTGTGTTAAAAGGACACCTAAAGAATGTTTAGCCACATAATTCCAAAATCAACAAACCCACCAAATATCTGTGCAACTTGAGGTGTACAACCTGTCCCACTGATTGTGCGATGCTAACGGGATGATATTCAGGCTAATTTTGAGTTTATACCATTTTCTGGTTTAGTAACCCAAGTGTAAAAAAGGGTGAAATTCACCACCATGCAGAGGAATCCAGAAATACAATTTTCACTCTTTAGACCAACAGCATATTAAAGAGACAGGAAGAAAGAAGGGAAGAGTTCCATGCCAGGGGAATATTTCCATGGCAGTTGTGTGCTAATCAGAACTACCAACTTTAGAAAGTGACTATTACCAAGGCAAAATAAACATTTTTCTATCGATAAGCACATTTAAAGCACACACTTGGTAAAAATGTAATGTACGGACTGCAAGTTTGTGGGGTTCCTCAGTTTCAGTGTGTGCTAGAATCTGTCATCCTGTGCAGAGAATGGACTAAACTGATACTGGTTTGAACATGAACAGGTAAAAATAAGTTTTGCACTGCTAAGGAATCCATAACTGATACTGGTCTCCAAACCTCAGACATTTATTGTTTTCCTTGAGGTATAACATTAATTTTATACTAGCTTGCTGTTGTGATCAGGTTCATCTCATCGTACATATAGATGATATTCAGTATCTATGGCAGGAAAGCCCCTCCTAGCTGACAGCTGAGGTGATAGGATTTAATAGATGGTTAGATAACTTTCCTGTCTGAGCAACTGAATTTTCTCCCTGTTTATATCCTCATATTTGTGTATAATTTTAAAGGTGAAGAGAAATAACACCATCAAAAGATTCCAGAAGACACTTCAGTAGCAACGTGGTAGAGCCTGTGTGCTCATGGAACAATTTTACATGACTCAATTTTTATGGTCAGCCTGAACACGTTATCTGCAGTAGTTTTTCTGAGGGGAAAAGAGTTTTTAGGGGTTTTTTTCTCTCTTTAAGAGTAAAATTGCTCACCTCTATAATGGGTTGCTGCCACAACAAGCTTTACATCGAGTTATCTTAAGAAACCACATGGAAATGTCAGTTCTGTTACTGCTAAGTGGCATTTCTGATACAGCACATCCGAGGAGCTGGACCTCAGAGACATTGTTAATTTGTTTCCTGGTGTAATTCCAAGTGTTGGTTTTGAGCTGAGAAATGCTTTGTTGTGTTTTCTGTGGTGACTTTTACAGAATCCTTCTCTGTGTGTTCCAAGGTAGAAGCTGAGACTATTGAACTGACAACACCGACATTTGTATGACTGGGAGCAGGGTTGTTCTCATCACAGAAACTCTTCCTTCCTCCATATAAAGCCTTATTTTTCAGGGCCATGCAAACCCAAATCTAAATCCATGCTTCCTCTGAGCTCATGATGAAAAGATTAAAAGCATCTGTAGAGCCACCAAAGAGCTGAAGACAAACCTGGGACACTGAATGCCTTGCTAAGGACATTTGGTCACAAAAGATAGTGGGTTTATTGTCAGGATTCAGTATTTCAAAGGATGAGAAGAAATCTTGAATTAATAGACAAAGTTGCCTCATCTATGCAGACAAATAGAAACATAGAAAATAAAGGTAGAATACTGCGAAATCTTGTGAAGTTCTAACATAAAGTCAAACACTCAGATACTTTCTTAAAGCCATCAAACACTAAGCAGTGGGACAGAAGTCTTTGCTGTAATTTCAGTAGATTCTGATAATCTCTTCCCGACAAGATTAAAATAACCAGACGTGCTTTTTTTGTTGCATTTTTACATTTCTAGCCCTATTCTTGTGCAAACTAAACAGACACATTTCCTAAACACGTAATAACTTGAAGATGCCTTTTCAACATCATCAACTGAAAATTTACTTTTAAAAAGTTAGTTCCTACTAAATGCAAAACAATTTTCCCTTCATTCCTAAGCAACAGTGATTACTCCTGCTCACTGTTCCCTTCTGCATTCCTCAGTTTTGCTAATTACCAGTAAATTCAGCAGAGTTGCATCTCATTTCAGGAATTCTTTGAGTATCAGAGATTATTACTGGTCAGGAATAACAGAAAGCACACTGCACAAAACATTTCTGCATCAGTAATGGAACACTTTACGAAGAATAATTCATAGTATTTTAAACAGGAAAAACATCCTAGGATTTTGATGAGAATTATCTAGAAGAAAGAATGCAGGCAACGCTGGAAGTTCAGGCTGTCAGCAGAGGTCACAGAAAGGGACTCTCAAATATTTTTAAATCTTAAACATGTTGCAACCCATCAAACTTTGTGTAAGATTCTAAAATGAAAAATAAAATTACATCAAATCATAATGTACCTATGCTAGAAACAAAAAGTCAATTGACTTTCAATTTATGGATACAAATACTCATCCAAGACCCACACTTTTAAAGCAGAGTAGACTTACAAGAATATTTATTGTGACTGTGTCAAACATCTTGTTCAGCTTACATTAAAACTGGGCAAAGGAATGATGGTTTTAAAAAATCAGACTAAGCTGGTGGGTGCTATGGGTTCTACTGAAAAGTGTTTTAAAATTATTTCAGACTCATAAAATCTTTCCATAGGGAGTGCTTTGAAACTGCAAATTAAATATAGAGCTTCTATGAACTGTATCCATTTTTCCTGGAAGTATAGATTTCCATGGGGGTTCATACTATCTTTTTTGCCTGTTACACCAGCTAATAATGCAGTGAATTTGCAGTAATAGGTTAAATGTTATTTTGATGACATTATCTGATTAAATTAAAGATGACATTAAAAGGACCATTTCAAATGGGAATCAAAACCTCAAAAAGCACCTGTGGTTGAACACTCAGACACTTGCTCTGTCCCAGACTTAAAAGACAACACAATATTTCACTCATCTAAATGAAAAATAAATTCAGATGATATCTGACTTTCAGAAGGTACATCTTCAAACTATGATAAAATAATGTTTTAGAACTTGTGTTTTTACATGGACACAATTTGAATCTATTCACACAAAACCAGTTCATACAGCAACAAATATACAAATATGCAGCAAATGAAGCTAAGACAGGATTGAGAACTGAAATTGCATCTGCTGGCACAGTGACAATAAACCACCAGCACCAAAGAATGAAATCAAAGATGGAAGAATCAGTCACCTTCCTCACCATATAATTTTACAAAATTCCTTAAGTGATAAGAAATCAACTTATACATGACTGAAAGGTACAGAACAGAAGAAAAAAGAACATTAAGGGAGTTAAAATTACTGGAGGTTTTCTGGTGCATAGTACTAAAGAAGTTGTAAAATAAACTCCTCTTACGAGCTACATGTTCACATACATAAATCAAGTGACTGTTTGAAAATCCCCCGACTTAAGCTCTCAGAGATAGAATCTGTCTAAGGAAACATTCCTGAATAACGTGGCCATGTTATGAATTACAGAGGCTTCACAGGAAAGAGAGAGAGGATTAAAGGTATGCAGGGCTTGGGCCCCATCCTTCTCACAGCCAGAACACCACCCGCAGTCACCTGGAGCTGTGATACCTCTGCTCTGCCCAGACAAATCCATGGGCTCTGTGAAACTACAGGTTCAGGGCACACAAGGATGGTGTTGCAGGCCAGGGTGGCTGCCAGGGAGGCATTTGAGGCTGCTTTTCTCTGTGACCTAAGGAAGCATCTTTGTGCTTTACAAAGAGTGCTGGTGACGAGTGTGAGCACACTTAAACACCTCAGCGACTCTGACTGCGCCAAGGTCGCATTGCTCAAGTCCAGTTACGGACGAATTCTGCTACAAAGTACCAAAGTCTCTCTATTTCAGAGACTTCCCCTCTACTACAGACACTCACAAACCTGAATTCTCACTGTCTCCATAATCCCCATTTCTAAAAGATGACCCTAACAGTGGACAAGTGTCCATCAGGAGGCGGCATGAGGTCAAGCTATGAGGTCAGGACATCAGCAGAAACTTCCCACTTTCTGCAGCACTTACTAAAAATACCATTTAACCCATATTAAACCCTAAAACAAAAGCTTCAAGGAAGCACAAGCCAAGAGAACACAGACCTTTAAAACACTTCTCTGAAAAAAGCCTTTATAAATTTTTTTTGTTTGCAGGGACATCCATGAGAAGAACACATTCAGGATTTAAGAGAGTTGGAGGGGAAAATAATCAAGAAATGATAAACACAATAAGAAATAGCTGCCCTTGCCCCCTCCCTCAATGGAAAGGGATCTATCAAAAAACTGCTAAGAGTCACCAGCTGTATAAAGACAAAATACTTGCAGTGTTTTGAATAGTACTTCAAGATAATTATTTGCAAACAACAACTTTTCAGTGGATAATGCTGTATTGTATTCCATGTTCATTACATTATACCCACAAAAAAATGCACCCCTGTAAAAAACCCACACACTCACACAAAAAACCCCCAACAACAACAAAACAAACCCAACCAAATAACCCACACGCCCCCCTCAAAAAACAACCCCACCCAAACCAGAAACAATGGAACCCCAAGCAGAACAGGTATTCTTTGACACACTGGCACATCATTTATAAGTCACAAACTCTTAGGGCATGAAGTATTAAGGACATCATAAATCTTACACTACTGCATACAACAATTACTGTATATAAAGACATTCTGCCACAGGCCTTGAAAACCACAGGCTTCAACCATTTCTAGATATTTGTCATCAGGGATGTGTTCCCCTATGTTCTACCTGAAGTGAAACACTTGATGCCATGTTTCCCAAAATACTAGAGAGTAAATTTAAAAACTGGCAGCAGTCCCATTAAGTAAATCTAGGCATATACTTTAAAACAGACCTGTCTGGCATATAGATTAAGCAGATGATATTTGCACATATGTATTTTCTGGCACTCAATGAAGTAAACAGCATAAAATTTTTATTCTTATCATTGTGATGAAGTTGTTGGTGAGGGGTTTCTGTTAGAATCATTGGGCATAACATTCCTCATAAACTTAGCTGGAATACAAGCCATAAGCAAAATTGCTTGATTCCAGTCTCACTTCTTCTGCAGTTACTGATACATAATTTAGAATTTTAGAGTGGGATAATTTTTGATGACATGAGAAACAAAACCCTTTAGTGAATTTCCCACGGTTTTTATTGAACAGTGAAATAATTTTGACAGTATTAAAACTAAACACATTAATGAGTTTAAAAAATAAGAGAAATTTCAAACACAGGATTTTCTGTGGTTTAAGAGGACAGGCATAAAAGTTAAATATGAATATGCTGTATATATTTTCATGTTTCTTTTAACGCACAACGTAAGTTTTATGTTAAAGTCCAAGTTCACCATTCTTTCTTGGACAATGAGTACACATCAAAAAAATCAATGAAGCAGCAGAATTATTACCATGGTCTTTTGGACTTACTTCACCAAGGAATATAAATAATTAAATGCAGTAAGATAAAAAATGGCACATCACTTCTATCTACCAATTCCACATCCACAAGGGTCACTCCCTCCAGCTCCTAGAGCTTGTACTACAGATGACATTAAGCAATTCTAAAGACAGAGCAACAGACTTTCAGAAAGGACATCCTTGTTTCCCTGAGCATTCCAGCAGCCACAGCACAGGTCTCTGGGACACATTTAAAAGGGTGTTTAATTAATGAGTGCATATCCAGCTCAGAAGGGTTATGATGTCACAATTATAATTTCAACTACCATTGGTAGAGCATGCATAGAAACTTTTGTTATACTATCCATACTCTAAAAAAACCCACTCTTTAAACATAAAAAGCCATCTTTCAAACGACCAGTGACAAAGAGAGATGGAGTACTGTCATCATCATAATCAAGTGAAAAATGTTGAAATATGATTTAGAAAATATTGATATCCATTTTGGGGAGAATAAGTTCACCTTACTTTTTGATGAAATAAAAAACTGCACTAGATTGAATCAAAATATTTTGTTAGGTCCCCATATGCCAGAGATATTTGTATATCTTGAAACACATTTTCAGAGCAGACCATTAGTAATCACAAGCCAAATAAACAGGCTGAGGAAAAAACTACATAAGTTTGCAGGATTGGTACTAAAGTGGATTCTCCTTATGACTAGAAAACCCAATTGAGCAGCATGCAAAATTTGCAAACAAAAACAAAGAGAGATTACCTAGAATTGGACAGATTATTTCAGGAAAAATCCATCTGAGCCAACACTAAGCTATTTAAACTGTATCTCTGCTTACAAAATTACTTATCAGTCTTTCATCTGTTCCATTCTCAGCTGCAAAACTGCTGGTACTGCCTCCACCAGATCCAACGGGTCTATCTCATCATCTTGGTGAACATCTTACACCCAGGAAAAGCCCAGGAACACCAGCTCCACTTTTTATAGAAAATGGATAGTCAGCACGTGAGGGAGAAGCATTTTATCGATGTGTTTCCAGTGATATTCCCCAAAGGATCATCCAGAGCTACTGTCAGTAGCGCAGGTCAAATACCTTGCATGTCCTCCAGGTGGAGGAACACAAGGCTTGGAAAAGGGGATTAGAACAATAGAAATGTGTTCAGCTGTGAAATTAAAAGTAGGACAGCATGACATGCAACATTATGTGTTGAGCTGAGTCAAGAGCAGTAATTAGGCTAAGCTAAAACACGACCACACTTGTAATCAGAACAAATGTGTGTTTTGTGTCCGTCACGTTGACTCCTCATAACAAAAGTGGTCACCTACCCATCCCCAAGCACCTCATTACCCTCCCTGTGTCCTCAACCCCATCTGCAGGGCCTCCAGTCTCTCTCCAGCCACTGACTCTGCCTTTCCTTGGAGCCCCTACAGAGCCACCTCCCCATGCCCTTATCTCCTGCATGTTCTCCCCTCCGTGTTGTCCCAACAGTTGGGCAGGAGGCAGAGTGTGCTGTGTCCTGGAGCTCTGCCCCAGCTGCCCAGGGCACACGTGCCAGCTGGCAGCCAGCAGCCACTCAGCAGATGCAAAGGCTGAATTTCTCTTACTTTGCTGTAGCAAGAGCACTGATTTGAGTCTGTGCCTGCTGCTCTACCTGCCAGCTTTCTGCAATTTGGGAAGAACGCAGCTGTCTGGAGACTTCAGACCTATTTGGTTGGAACAAGTCTGAGTTCAAAAGTTAGTGGGAGGCACTTAATGATAAACAGGTAGGCAAACTAAACAATGAGCATGAAAACAAAACCAGCTGTCATAAAAGCATAGATGTGCTATTTACAAAAATAGCATCCCAGCAGCAGTTCCAGGCTGAAGTACAGAAAGAAGTGCACACAAGCATTGCACCATTCAGCTAAATAAGTAGTTGCAGCGTAGCTATGGACCAAAAAACACAGGTATGTGTCCACATGGGTGCACATTTAAACTCCTAATAAATTGTCTATCCCAAAAAAATGCAGTGGATACATAGTGACCACAAACAGGAAGACATTAACTGACTTAGAGTATAACTGTATTGTAAAAATGAAACAACCTGACAAACACTCTGATCTCATAGGTTTTCAAGAGTCTACACATTTCCCCTGCCAGGTTCTGAAAAATAGAAGACTCTGTTCATGTCTTTGACTTCTTACAGCCTGTCCTTGGTCACAAAACCGTAATTTAAGAAAAAAAGTTAATTGCTAGTGTTTTGTTAATAGCATTATTATATGTCCACTGTGAGGCAAATCAACCTGAATTTTGCCAGAGAGCCCTGAAATGGTTATTTGGGGACACTTTATATACTTCTCTCCTATAGTTTGAAATTACATTTTCGATTTAGTATACACAGGAAGTAAAAGCTGTTATAAATAGTTGATGGGTGAAACATCACTTTTTCTAGTGCCAAAGCCTGTAGCATATGGGGCAGGCCAATTACTACACTGAGCAATGCAAAGTATTATCCTCTGGCTTTATTATAATAACAGGTTATCTGATTACAGCCCGTGTTCTGGCCTCTGCACGGACTACATTCTCCCATGCCATTAGTGGTACATTTTAGAAATCCATTAACATCTAATTCACCCAGGAAACTTGAGATTTCTGTATTGAGGCATGAAAATTAACATTCCTTGTGCAAACGTCCAGTTGGAGCAGCTGTGCTCAGCGTTTGCTCAATAGAACCTTCCAAAAGGAAAGGAAACCCCTTTTCACTCTCACCTGAGCTTATACTGAAATCCTCAATGCACCTGTCCTACAACAGATATTGAAATTTAGCTATAGGATAGACATAAATGCAGGAGACTTCTTGTACCCATTTTTTTCTCCCTTAAATTTTGGAGTATTAATGTTCTTATCTTTATTGCTTCAGGAAAAGGCAAGAAGTAAAAATCTAAGTGGCTTCAGAAAATATAATATTTATCAAACTTATCTACTAGGTAAGAAAAGGGGTTTGTATTTGTTTGGACTTTTTCCCCTTCTTTGCCAGACATTTTAAATAGTTAAGAGAAGGCTAATTTCTTGTCTTGTCTATTGGACAGGTCAATTCAAAAAAGTGATTAGATGTTACTGGAACACTGAACCCCAGAAGACTCCTTGCAGATCCACACTGGCTGAAGTGCAGCACTGGCATGCTCCAACAACAATCACATAACACTGGTTTGCGCTGCCGGGTTTCACAGACATGGCATGAACTTCTACAAAAAAGCCCTGACATTGATCAAGGAATTCAAATATCACAGCAAAAAAATGCAGCTTTGGGATGAAAAAAATAGGTTCCTACAAAATTTTGACCATAAAATAGAGGTTTGAAAATTCATGGTCTGTGGGTTTGTGAAGGTCATTGGAGGGAAAGAAGACTTCTAACAGTAGTAAGAAAATAAGTAAAATCTCGCTGATATTTTGGAGCACTGCTTGGTATTGCTCAAAGTAACTTTTTACAGCTGACTTGAACAGCAGCAGCCCTTAGCCAGATTCTTGGGACAGTACCAACCAAAATGCCTTCATAATATTACCTTTTCCCATAAACTGCTCCTTTACTTTCCCACAAGAATGTTATGTGAATACAAATAAAAGACAATGTGGTCCTGGCTTGAATGGGAAGTGAGCTGTGTCCTGCAGTCATAATTAGGGAGGGCAGTGGCCCATGAAATTTTTTCACCAGAAGATCCACACCATAAAAACATCTGCAATCCTGTGGTATATGGTGCACTGTTTTATAATCAATATTCATTCATAACACTCTATAAATGGGTGTTTTGTAACCTGATGCTGAATTTGAGCTGCACTTTGTTTAAAAAATTATTTTGAGGGTAATCAAGGACAACGGGTGGAGGAGTTTAGAACTTGCCTACTGATAAAAGCCAACATAACATGGATAACCAGAAAGAAGCTTTTCTGTTTACTTGAAGAGTACTGAAACCTTCAACTGGCCTTTACACAGTGAAATGTTAAAGAGGAGATCCAGCGCCTTTGAACTAAATTAGGTCAATATTATATGCAGGACAGAATTTTATGAGGGTAGGGGCAGAAAGCTGTCACTTTCTTTTAATTTCAATAAACCATACACAGCATCTTTTAAAAATTAACTAGCTCATAAAAGTTCATCAGTCCTGAATTGTAATTAATTCCTGTGTGCAGAAAGATCATTTGCCCATAGGTGTTGCTTACTCATTTAAATCAGGGGCACTGCAGCTACCTGACAATCCTATTAAAACAGCTCTTGATGAATCCTGCCTTTATTTAACAGCTTTAAACACTGAAGAATTAAAACGAAGTGGCGATACCCATATACTAACAGAGGTAAAACTGCTACCTGCCATTCATTGGGCAGGTGTTGAGGTAGAACAGTACACGGGGAATTCCTGACCTCAGCCACAGAGTAAAGATCTTCAAAGCCTGACACCAGCAAAAAAAATTCACACACCCTGCCCTCATAATGGATGTCAGAAAAGAAAAAGGACAAATATACCATACATACACCTCAAAACAGGGGTGACAATACTTGTCTCTCCTTATCCAGGAGAACCATTTTTATCCATTATACACAGTACTGTTCAATACCTCAGCTCAGTTAGAAAAGCAATTCTTCTACTGTAATGACATAACCAATATTATTATATATCAAGCCTTTTAAGAAATCCAAAGAAGAAAAGATTTCATTATTTCCCACAAGAAGATGCTGCTATCTGTATCCAACAAACTCCTGTACAAGGTTCCCACATGTGATGGGAAAGTGTTTTTTCAGCCGCAACCACCCTCCCGTTTACTCATAAAAAAATACAAAGTGGCACACTGCTGAATTGAATGCCACTTACAGCTTTAACACACATTTTTGGCACGGCTGATAAAATGCTTTTTCTCCCCTGCCTCACACATCCACGTGTTCAGTGAACACAGGAGCTGCCCAAGCCCCACAGTGCAGCGCCTGTGACCAGGTAAGTTTATACTCCTGGTAAGAGTTTCTTAGCCCTCAGCAAAACACATTTTCACTATCACAGGAACAAGTTCTCCTAAACCCTGTGGAAAGTCAACATCTAAAATGCCAAGCCTTCAGATTTAGGGTTCAGATACCCACATATGTAACTGGAGCCTCCAAACTTAAAAGTTCAAAGCTTTTGTATCTTTCCAAACCGGATCCAAGCAGGGCTCATTACACCTAAATAACAGTGTCTGCAGAAATTTCAGGAATAAATAGTAAGTTTGACCTTGACTTGATCTCTCAGTTTCCACTGCAGAGGAAGCTCTGAGCTTCATGTTGGCAGCAATAGGCTTCTCTCATCTATACTCTGGCCTTAATAGAGGCTTTTGTAAGCACATCCAGGAGAAAAAAAAAGCAATGTCTATAAGGAAATAAATACATTTCATTCAGTATTCTATGAATTACACATTAATACAATAATGAAACTCTTGTCACATTATGATGGGCTCTGTAAAAAAATATGTGTATTAAAACACTGAGCCACTTGCTCCTTCCCCACATTCATTTGTCAAAAAAAAAAAAAAAAAAAAGCCAGGTAGCCAAGACAAACATTTCAAGTTCAAGAAATGTCACCCTTTGTCTTGCTACAGTCTGTCCTTTGTTTTCAGTATGATGTGCTTCCACTGGGGTATAAACACATGGAATGGTGCTGTAGAAAAAATTAATTTTTACAGAGATCCATGAGGAGGCATGGAGTCTGACCTTTCCCAACTTCAGAGTTCTGGGGGTTCAAACTAGAAATTACTTAATATAATAATTTAATTTCTAGCTAAAATTTGCACACTTCAATATCCAGTTCATGTTTCCTTTTGTTCTATTCTTAAACACAGGCAATTTTGCTTCACTACCATCACCTTTATCTTTCTATCAGTTCTGGTCAAAACACGTTTCTCAAAATCAAAACCTTTCTCCTTGGCTCATTACAGGTAATGACAAGTTGCTCTCCTGGAGCATTCTCAAAAGTTTCCTCTCTGGAGCAAAAGGATGATTTCAAAGTATCCACACAAATAATACTGTGTAATAAATGTTGACTTTTCACATCAGGCTAGTTACAGGTTTAATGGAGACCTACATTTATCCCAAGTGGTGTCAGACTCACTGGTAAAATTATTGCAATGTTGGGTTGTGAAAAATACAGAAAAAATACTGACAACACAGAAAAAACTCTCTTCCCACCCAGTACAATATATAGGTGTTGGTGAGTTCAAAAGGCATCAGAGACAGCTTTATTAATGCAGCAAAAATAGGGTCTTTGAGTATAAGAAGCAAAAATACCCATAAAATAGCACTAACCTTCCAGCCTTAAAAAATAACAAGTTTTTTGTCTATACTTTAACTCCTCTTCCCAGTTGACCTCCTGCTACATAATGAGGCAGAGAATGCCCTGCAATATTGGAAGTGTGTAAGAAACAGTTGGCTTCGTACCCACACCAGAAAATTGAGACTCAGTGTGTCTCTGCAGCTAAACAAAGGTAAGCTAAAAATTCATGTACTGAATTTTCCTGTAATTGTAAGATAAAAAACACTAATTATTGGGGAAGAAAAAAAAATGCAAACAGAAGATTCTCCCCCATCCCAAGAACACATAGTGGAGGATGCAAAAACAATATATGGCAGGAATAACAAATGCTTTCTTTTCCAAGTGCTCTCCCATGATTTATGAAAGGTGTTCCTCACTGTGGGAAGATAATGCCATTTGAAATGGTCCATTTCATAAATCTATCCTCTTCATCCCTAGCTGCGTACAGGACTACTATGAGCTCCTGAATCCAATAATGTTTTCATCCTCTATTGACAA
Organism: Corvus hawaiiensis; assembly: GCF_020740725.1. NCBI lineage: Eukaryota > Metazoa > Chordata > Aves > Passeriformes > Corvidae > Corvus > Corvus hawaiiensis. Next base: position 6,090,022 of record NC_063224.1, read on the forward strand.
AAAAAAAGGACTTTGTTTGGAGTGAGGTAATGATGCAGTTACAGAAGAGTAGCGGCTAAAGCTCGCTCTCGGGGGCTTTCGCTGGCACAGCCCTACAGCTGCAAGGGAGAGGAAATAGTATAAACAGAAAGAACAATCAACACATCCCACATCCCTGATGTCTTTTTAGCACTAGTGGCATTAATTATAATGTTTGACTAATCCTCTGCACTACCACATAACCAAATGTTTTGCCTGAATTTTCTCTTCATCGCCACAATAGATTTGTCACTGGGAACCCAGCTATTTCCTACTCATCTGTTCACCAGCCCAGCATATCTGCTTGTTTATCTGCAAGACTGCTTCCAGAAGATGTTTCCATGCCAAATGTAGTGGTTGCTGTAGACAGGGACTAATCATAAACATAACTAAAATTCATTTTACTGATTTTTTTTATGTTGCACACAATGGCAGAGGGTAAAGAGAAAAACACTTAATATCCTCAGTATTATGGAACAGTTTTGAGCTGGGACTGAAAACCATTAGAAGCAATGCTTGGAGAATGGGAGTACAGGGAAATCAAAAGGTAAAATATGAGATTAAAGTGTTTCTGGGAGCATTTGATATGTAATGCAGCCAACAGAAACATTTTAAAGAGTTTTATATTATTTTTACTATTTAGGAAAGAGGAGATGGAAGCCCCACAAGTTTCTCATTTCATGTTGGAGCAGTGAGTTGTCCTGCTCGTTTTGCCTTTTCTGACACTGAACAGTAGCAAAGCAAATGTCATTAAAGAAAATTAGGCATAGATCAGTCAGTTTTAGATACCAGCTTAGTTTTTGCTTTTGTTAGGGAGCTGGAAGCTCAACACTGCACTGGCAGCATGGTCACAGATTTCATGAGCAAATTTTGGCAGACTTCTCATCCTGCTGAAGTAAAATTGTGTTTTGACCAAATTTCCCTCTGAGTGCTTGAGCAATGCCATTTTTCTACACTTTGCTACACACAGTTTCAGAGGCAGATGAATGGCCTTTGTAGAACATGAAATTTCCATGGCTTTGGCAAGAACTTTACAAACTATAGACATGTTTTGAACTGTCACTTTGAGATCTTAATTTACATATTTTGACTTGTGCATGAAAAGCCATTTCAAGGTCAGCTTCTGTGGAGAAATACAGGGTAACTCCATTAAAAGTCTACTGGCACTTTGCATATTTATTTTTCTTCCCTGTAGTATGCATGGGATCTCATAAATCAGGATAAACAAACATCAGAGGTCACTCATAGGTGTGCTCAGTGCATTTCCACACCTAGCAGGAAAGCGTTCTGCAAATACCAGGTCGCCTCCAGAGTAACAGCAAAGAAACATTGCTCCCTAAAATATATATTTATTTCCAGGGGTACAAGGTTGTGATGAAGTCTGTTGGGAAAGATGGAGAAAAAAATTAAAATCTACAGTCCTTGCACATTTTTGGAAGGCACAATCTCACACAAGACATGGAGCCCTAACTGCCTGCAGCACAGATTATGCAAAGAAAGCAAAAAATGAAACACCGAACATAATAAATCATAAAACAACACACAAAAATATCCCACATGCTTTCAGTTTTCATCTCTCTCTAAAGAGATAAGATTTTATCAGAGATTGTGAAAGTCTTATTACAAACACTTACTAGATGATATTCTGAATTTTTCTGGAAATGCAATCAGGCTGTATTGCCTTATCAACACAACCCATCATCTCCAGGATTGCTGCCTTGGCTGTTGACTCCCCATCCTTTCAGAGCTGTATCACTTTTGGCAGCAATGGAAAAAACCCCAAATTCATTATAGTCATGAGCTTTTATGTCACACCTGAGGCTCCAGATTACAGGAGTGGAACTCTAAAACACAGTAGAGCTGTAAAAGCAGCGCTGCTAAAACAGTGGAGACAAGAACACCAAAACTAATTAATTTGGACAGTAGAGATGACTGCTTTCCACAAAGAGAGGAGACAAGCTAAAAAAGACCACACATCTCTAGGCAAAATTGTTGCTACCTTATTACACCATTTTGCCATTTGGGGTTTTCTGAAGGCTGTGATCATGTGCACAAGATGCAATAAGAATGCTGTATTTAGAGGACTACTGAAAATTGCTCTATTTTGAAGTTTATTTTTGCAAGTGACTCCGTACAAAAATGGCTGATTTTTGTTGGACCACCAGCAGTGTAAAGCCACTCTTAAATGCAATTGTAGAAACTCTCCTGCAACTTAAAATCTACATCAAAGATTTTTCATATAAAGCTATGATTATACAGAAATATAAAAATACGGTCTTTGACTTTGTGCAGCATATAAATCCCCCAGTCAATTGTGTGCATGGATGTTTGTAAACTTGATTGCTCTAAAAACAGCCCCAACCCCAAAATCTTTCTATTGTAGTGTTAATACATGCTTTTCCAGGAGGAATCATGGTGGGGTTTTTTTTTTTGGTTTCTGGGTGAAACTATCAGTATTTGAGACTTCAGGAGAGGCCTCTGCTGAACACGAGAGTGCAAAATCTTAAAAACTTACTTATTGGAAGAAGTTGCAGTGCACTGTTCATGCCTTCTCCACTTGTGGAAGGCAGGAAGGAGCAATAACTTGGAGTCTGTGGACACCAATGGACATTTATTTGCCCTCATTTCACAAGAGAGAATCTCCCATCATGAAATACAGGCTGCCTCCTTCCTGTAGGGTTGGAGGCTTTACTGGGTCACTGCTCCCAGTTTCCCCATGTTCCACAAACTTAGACTTTGATACACAAACTGCCTTGATCATCCTGACTGAAACATCCCTTGTCTTAAAGAGTGATTTGATGTTCATAATGATCAGATTTCTTCCTAACATGAAGTAGGACGAATATCTTCCAACAGGATCATGGCCCCTGAACGATGGGGAGAGAAGAGGAGCATTCTACAGGACAGTAGTTTATCACTACAAATAACTCTCCATCACCCAAATTACTGTGCTCCAGAAAACACTCTGTCTCCTTTTTGACCGAGTCAAGACGAAGAAAGGCCAGCCCACGACTTGGCACAGAACAAGGCACGAGAGAACGAGCAAGCTGAGGATCAATACAAACAAAATAGAGGTGACATTAATTGCCTGGAGCATTAATAGACCATGTGAGAGAGTAGAAACCAGCTTAATTTTGAAAGCCAAGGGTGTTCGCCTGCCTTTTGTGCTCTGGTTTTGCTAGAATGGACATAAATGTCACTTTTGTCTGCCGAGCTCGGCGCGGTGCCGGCAGAGAGGCGGCAGCAGAAGGTCTCCCTGGGGTGTTCCACGGGGGGTGGATACAGTCTTGGGCACCCCAGGATGCAAAAGATGAGTTAGTTGTACCACATTGTTGTTCCATCATTTTTTAATACTTGGCAGCATGCTCAAGTGCCTCTTGATGGCTTCATTGTAGTTATTCTAAACTGAAAATAAACCAAAAACAACAACCAACCACCAAACCCACCCAAGTCTAAATATATAAAACTTCAGTTTTAAAAGCCTATTTTTCCAGGGCTACTTGATCTGTTACTCAGGGATGGATCCCACTTAGACCATGGCTTCAATGTTTTTCTTTCAAGACCAGTGATTGCTGGACACTTTGTGATTCTGGAGGAATAATAAATAAACAGATAAATAAAATTCCATAGGAACGTCTTGTGCTGGCAAGACCAAATGTGGAGCCTCAGCCCTTGTGAGTGGCCTTTGAGAGCCCCCTGTAGCTGTTGACTGGTAAAGATTGAAGTAGTTTTGTTAGTCTTACCACAAACATTTACCTTCTGAATCCTCTTGCTAATGAAATCAGCTGGCAGAGCTTCAGTGAAGTTTAGGTAGCAAAGTGCAAGCTCTGTGCAGCCCTGCTGTTCGGGGCCCCACTCACCTCCTCTCTACCATGGCAGTATATTTATTTTAACATTTGACAGTATCTATCAGATTTTAGAGAGCTTGTTTAACGACCTTTTCCAAAATCTTCCATTCATTTCTTCAGTTTCTCACTTTCTCTCCCTTTTTCTTTTTAAAATAAATTACCGTTGTAAAAACAAATCCAGCAGAAGGGAAAATATTCAGTGCCTAGAAACTGAAAAATTGAGTATTTGCTTTTTATGGGGCACTGGAGTCTTCTAAAATACAGACCAGCTAGAAAACTTAAATGCTGAGGACAAAAAAGTTCACTCAGTAGCTATGCAAATACACCACAGTTTTGAATCTCTTTGAAAAATAATTTAAATACTTGTGTTTCAATTTATGGTCTTAAAATGCCTGAAAAACACATTCCTACTTTTTAAATGGATTTTTTTAAGCGAGTCTTAAATACACTTTGATTATTTCCATTCTTGACATTATGCCTACTCAGGTATTTTGTACAGCAATTTGAAAGCAGAAAGGCAATTCATAGCAATACCAACAGGTATATATTGATTTAACAAACACCTCCTCTTAAAGATGCACTTTCTTCTTCCCATGGAAGAGAAAATGTGAATTTAAACTGAATAAAGCCAAAAGCTAAAACACATTGTCTATAATGATTTCTTTGATGGAAAAAGCTCAGGTTCAAGTTCATTATCTTGGTATTTTCAGAGGAGTTTGCCTGCAGCTTTTAGGAATAACATTTAACTGAATTTTATATGTGAACATTAAAGAAACAGTAATGCACAGGTATAAAATAAGTGATCAAACTGAAAGTAAAGCATACAGCTTTCTCCCTGTTAGCCTACACTGTTATTATCTTTTCAGAAGATGTCAAAACCTTTTCTCAGGAATTCTCATTTTTCATACATTTTGGAAGCAGGTACAATTACTTTAACAGCTCTCTATAGCACTAAGACATCTGTAGCAAAAACGGTTATTTACTTCAAAGCCAGAATATTTTGAAGGCAGAAAGGAATGACAGGCAGAAACAGAGGGCCAGAGACACTGCTATTGAACTTCTGTGTTTAATGAAACACAAATATAAAGAATACTTTATGTAAATGTGTATTTACAAAGGACAAAATGCATTTGCAGGCATGTATACCATATAACCAGAGGGCAGAGCAATTAGCATTCTCTTTTCAATTCCTGACTGGAGCTTTAGTGTAAAAGACAAACTAGAATGTGCATTACGTTTTTTCATCCCAATCATTAAGCACATGCCCCTGATCTCTTGAAAGTAGGAGTTATATGAAAAAACACCTTGAAGTCCAAGCCTTGCAATACCCAGGGAAACACACACATCAACATCTATCCCCAGCTCATGCAGGGCAGGCTCAGTGGGAAGGGTAGTCAAAGGTATTTGGGAAAAAAAGGGCTCATGTTGTAAAGAGAGCTACAATCGAAGGACTGCAACTCACAAAGGGCACGACCATATGAATCAGCTTGGAGATTAGACACTAAAGTCATCACAGCTCTGTGGCAGCCTTAATTTATGTCTCAAACATTTATGTACATCCTCCCCTTTTCCTCCTCCTTCCCCTCCTGCTCTTAAATTTTTCAACTCTTTGAGAAGCCAAACCTCTCGTGTCGCACTGGTCCCTCCTGCAGTCGCAGCAGCGCCACTGACAGCCCCTCAATGTACCAGCCCAAAACTGCACTTTGAAGTGGTTTTAAAACACACAAAACAAGGCAAAGAAACTTTGTTCTGGGTGCAAATTCAAAACATTTTATGAGAGTCAAAGTTTTATGCTGGCAGATGTTAAAGTAGCAGAAGGCAGTCCGGCAAGCAAGGAACAGCATCATTCACACCAAGGACTGCAGTGGCCAGGGAGCAGGGGATGCTCAGGTGAGGGAATCTGTTTATATTTATTTTCCTTTAGCAGCATGAGAACAAGACACCTGGTTTTGTCTGGTGTGCACAAAGCAGGCACCTCCCTTTACTGATCCTGTAGAATCTCTGTCTCAGTTTGTCACTAGCAGGGCCCCAATCTCCCAGGTCCCCCTCTGACCTGACTGAGCTGTCTCACACCCAGAGCTTTCTCTTGGAGCTATATTGATGACTGAAATGTGTTTTGATTTGAAGACAAAATTGCCCAAAGATCCTGTTGATGCCTTTTCCTGGTCTTAAAGTCAAGAATCAAACACGGTTAGAAGGGAAAAAGAGGTTTTACCTCAGTATTTATTTTAAGGATCCTTAGGTGCACTCGTCCAGGTGTGCATGGAAATGCACACCGCAATGCACACACATGATAGATTGGGCATAACATTATAGGCCTTACTAATTAGCATATCTATCAAAGATTCCCCAGTGAGAGGCTCAAGTGAGCCCCCCTCCCCAAGGAACCTTCCCCTAGATGGTTCTATCTTAGTTTACAAAATGTGTTCTGGAGAGGACCTTGGGGTCTGGGGCTTTCTGAGCCCTAACTACGAGGCTTCTAAGATGTTTAGTCTTCTAGCTTAACAAAATAAGTCGAAGAATGTAGGCAAAAAAATGCTAATACAAAAAGCTATAAAAAGTTATATAAAAGGGATATAAAAGAAAAGGCAAAAAATCATTGTGGTATCACTGTTAAATTGGAGAAAGAGGAAATACAACAAAGGTGACAAATAGAATAATCAGAGGCTTAGAAAAAATGAACATTCAAGTTTAAAGCACTTGTTTTATAACTGAGCTGTACTTGGATACTCTTCTGCCTGTCAGATGTGCAAGAAAAGCCAATATGGTTGTCCTATTCTCAATGTATATACCTGAACATTACTGATTTTACACAAAGGTACAGCATTACATAAATTGCTGTGGCCTTTTTACAAGTTGAACATCAACCCAAACATTGTTATCTAGTCTGATCACTTCATAAAGTGGTATCTAAGATACTGAAATAGGATAATTAAAATAACACTCCTGTATCTATGATAACTTTTTCCTCCAATGTTTAGTCACCTTATGTTCTATGATACATTTAGAGCATTTTCATATAAATACCATTTTAATTACTTAGCAAACAGAAACATTACCTTTCCACAGCAAAACACACTTTTGCTGTGTTCTACTGCAGCTAAAAAAAGGAAACCTACAAAAACTTGGGCATAGACAGTTAATCAAGCTTAACCAAAGCCTAATAACAAAGAAAGCAAATGGAAAACAGACATGCTGGTGTCCCAGTGTGTGCTGCCACACTTTTTATTAAGGAACAGCCTTATTTTTTTAGGATTGTAGAAGAGGCTGCATTGCCAACATTCCTAACAAGCTATGGAGTCAGGAATATTCCTCACTCTACTATCCTGCTTGTTAATTGGATACAAAATTAGCTCGAAAGTTATTTTTTCCTATTTCACTTCTCTGCTCAGGGTTCAGCTCCCAGTGACACCTGCCAGGTCAGGAGCAATCAGGTTCACAACCTTCCTGCTCCATAGAGCCAAATGAGAGAAATGGAGAAATAAGCCTGAGGAGGAGAACACTTATGAGAGCCACCAAGCTGCTAAGCTACAGCAGCACTGACTTTCCTGGCAGGAAGCCTTCCAGGGGCAAAACATGGCTTTGGAGGAAGAGACAACAGCTTCTTAACCCACCAGGATAGACACCACACTACTACTGCAAATACATGAGATTTGCATAGAATAGAATCATAAAATCAATTCAGTTGGAAAAGACCTTAAAATCATCAAGTCCAACTGTTAACCCAGCCCTGCCAAGGCCATCCCTAAGCCAGGTCCTTAAGTCCCACATCCACATGCGTTTTAAATCCCTCCAGTGGTAGTGGCTCGCCCAATTCCCTGGGCAGCCTGTTCCAAGGCCTCATGGTCCTTTCAGTGAAGACATTTTCCCCAATATCCAATTTAAACCTCCCCTGGCACATATTGAGGCCACTCCATCTTGTGCCATCATCTCTTACTTGGGAGCAGAGACTGACCACCCCCCACCACCTGACAGGGAATTTTAAAGAGTGAGAAGGTTTCCCCCAAGCCTTCTTTTCTCCAGGCTGAGCTCCCCCAGCTCCCTCAGCCACTCCTCATCAGGCTTGTGCTATTTGCACGTCTTTGCTCTTTTTGGCCTAAACCTGAACTATTTGTATAGCTCCAAATAAAACCCATCTAAGGAAGGTGGAGTATTTTCCCATGAAGGAGGTAACAGAATTTGATGTGCTCCTGGAGCATTGTCTTTCCAAAACTGTCACACTGGGGTCTTACTGCCCTGTGAGAAGCTCACCAGTGCTAGGAAGAAGCATCCGTGCTGCATTAGGATGGAAGCTCAGCACCTGGAATATGACCCAGAGGTGCTGCAAAGGTATCAGGGAACAGTTTTGGTTTGTTTTGTATCTCCTACAACCATGAGCTCTCACTCAGAGCAGGAGCACAGCATCGATAGAAAGGTCAAACAAATAGAAGTGTCTCACGAGGATTTGGGAACACGGCTCGTGGTTCTGAGATGCAGCCACAAGGAATGATTAAGATAAAAATATTTAACAGATTTGTATGGTACTAGATTTTGCTAAGGGGATGGTAGAAAAAGCAGTTTGAAGAGATGCTTTAAAGGGCTGAATACACACCAAGCATTGCAAATGCTGCTGACAACAAAGTTGCTCCCAGTGAGATCAGAACAGAGGTTTATTCCTCCTTTATCACATTTGCCTTCCAAGTCTCCTTAGAGTAAAACACAACCACATACACACAAAAGTCTCATCTTTAAAACCTAGGCTCTGCACTAAGCTGTCCTCTGGAAAAAAAAAAAATAAAAAAAAGAGGGGGATTTAAAAAAAAAAACCAAACCAACACATATATTTTTCTGTCCCTGTGTCGTAGAAAGAGGAGATTTGTCATAAAGGCTTTTTGTCACTCCCTAAATGTGAACACTGGATATAGTCATGCTCTCTCCATTGAGGGCATAAAGTTGAAACAAAAACATACCTGCCTGCTGCCTCCTGCCAGAAGAAAGGGGAGGGGAGAAAAAAAACCACCAGAAATCAAGATGCAAACATTAATTCTCATTTTATAAATAATCTTTCTAGTACCTTAATTGGACTGAATGATTTGATACTAAACAGACCTATTTTGTTCAGTCTATTAATGTCTGCACAGTGAAAAAATAAAGAATTCATAAATTATGTAAATACTTTCTTAAGGCTGTTTCTCAAACTTCAAGTTCTGTCTAAACCTTGATAAATACTTCCAAACTCTTCTGAAATTCAAACAGCAAGAATTAAACTAGAACTTTCAGCAACAGTGTTAATCACTGAAGAAAAGCAGTAAAACAAATGAGGTTATTTTGCCTCCTGAATGTGGCATTTCAATACAGCACATTTCTGCAGATGTCTGTTCAAAAAGCAGTGGTTTTCCTGCAGACCTACACATCCTCATTATAAAGTTCAAAAAAATAAATCCTTGCTTGAAATAAAAAACCAAAAATACAAGATAGCATAATTCTTCAAAAATTATTGAATTGCTTTCTTTTATTACCCCTCAACTAAAAAGGGTTTAAGTGGAGATAAATGCGAATTTTGGGTGAAAACAATGGCCTGTTTCTCAAGCTGTAGTGATTGCTAATCAGATTTAGAAAACTGTATGAAAACAAAAGGGGAAAGAAAGAAAGAAGGAAAGGGAAACAAGGAGGAGAATATGAACGAGACTGACAGCAGGTATGAAGCAAAACTTCTTTTTCCCACAATTAAATAAAAACAGCATAAAACAAAACTAAACCATGTTCCCTGTAACTGAGAACAAATCTAGCATCGTTTGACAGTCAGTAAAGAGTAACTGTACAAGCTTTTGTTAATATGTTCCACCAGGATTTCTCTGAGCACTAGAAGCTGCTCACTGGTTTTGCATAATAAAGCCAACCTGAGATCAGACACAACAAAACTCCATTATTCCCACACGTATTTCAGTACAGAATTCAGAAAGTGCTCTTTGGAATTACTGTCATGATCAGCATAGAAGGATTTACAGATGTAATAAAGGCAAGACAAAGCATCACCAACACCATCTCTCCTTCGTTTTCTTCCTAGAACAAACTTTCAAAGAAGGAATCATGAAGATTAGTGGGATGGAGCCCTGATGGGAGCCCAGATTTTTATCAAATCATTAAATTTAAATCATATATGTATTTATACATATCTATATCATGAATATCATTGAATTTAGCAGATTTGCTGAATTCCTAAAATCTGGCTGCTACACACTAAATGGAAGAGAGACCAATAAGCTGAGAGTGCTCCACAGAAATTTGCATACAGTTTATCAAGGCCATGTTAACATTTACTTATGCAGCAGATGCCCAAAGGGTCTTTTGATTTTAAGAGCTCCTTGAGATGAGAACTGCTCTAAACCTTTTTAAATCAGGCACAAAAACCCCTTCCAATTACCTAATTTTACCACAATATCCATAGAAAAATAACTGCTTCCCTCTTTACCCATAGTCAGCCTCACAATACTTCAGGGATTGTCTCTTTTTGGGGGTTTTGCTTGTTTGTTTTTTGTGCTATAGTAAAACAAAAACCACAAGCTCTGTCCTGAGTTGAGGAGTCTCCAGCTGTCTGAAGTGTTTTGCTCCCAGAGGAAGAGGGGAACCTCCAAACAGACCAAATTCTATATATCTGACTCTTTTATCACTTGACCCTAAAAAGTACATGCTGATAAGAGAGGACATGTTCACATACCAAGTGCTTTATTTAAACCATTTTTTCACACTTCTCAACGTGGCACTTCAGCATTCTGGGAAAAGCAGCAAATTTTTCTTTTATTATTATTATTTTTTAATATATACTTTGGGTCTGGATAATAAAGGGATATTTCCTATCATAGGAAAGACACAATTTCTTTCTTTAATCTCCTTCTGTTGAAACAAGACAATGTCACCCTAAAGTGTCAGGTGGAATTTATTTCACTGAGCTAACAATGCTCATTTCCTTACCCTGTTGTTCCTTTAAAGCTTTGAGAGTCTACACACAGATGTCTCTGAAATGTAGTTCATTTTGAACACAAGGATGGAAGGGAAGGGGAGGAATAGACAATCTTATCTCACCAGAAAATCTTCATGAAAGCACGTGTCCCTGAAGAAGAAAGGCTTTATGCTCGTAATTTCATTCAATATTTCTTTTCAAGGATTTGAATAATGGGCTTTACAGAACATCTTTTTTGATACTAACTGATCTCTGTAAGTAATAAAACCCTCTTACTGGGCTTTGGTACTCACATCTAGAATCCACAAAGTGTCTTTTACAAATAATAGCCCTAGCTAATTATACATAGTAAATAACCTCACCTTTCAAACCTCCCCATATATCACTTTGCTAAATATTAATCACAGCTTGAAGCTGTCTAAAAGCATGACATTAGAGCAGGGGATCTCTCTGGTAAAGGATCCCAAACTATCCATCAATATCCCTTTCGTGAAAAGCACTGATTAAACCTTCCTGGCATGGGCTTTTATGAGTTTGGATGTTGGTTCTCCCCTTTGCCAAGACGTGGAGCCATCACACCCCAGCCCACCTCCAGCAGGGTGGGAGAGCCCTCAGCCTCCCATATCAGCCTGCCTCAAGGATGAGTCTGGGCAGGCAGCAGGAGCTGCACTAACCCAGATCTCCTCTTTCTTAATTAGGACTTGAAACAATTGGTGGGGAAAATTCAGGACCAACAGCTATTATGTATTAGCTTTCATTTCTGTGCATTGATTGAGCTTATGTTGTTTTATGTGTGCGATGAAAGGGCAAATCAAAACCCATTTCTCTTTCTTGTCAATTCTCTTTCTCTTTTTCAACTATTTATCTTCATATTGTATTGCAGCAACAGATGGCACATTAAAAATGAATTCACTTTTTGGGAACTGTATACTGTGCAGCTTATTCTGAACATCTAAAATGATGATATAATTAAATTTCTTTTGGGAAGGTACCTATAAAATACAGTAACATAATGCCCACTTAAGGAACAAGACATTTTACAATAGAAGCACTTGGGGAAGAGCACAAGTCTTCTGGGGAAGCACACAAGTCTTCCTGGCATAGAAACTCTTTTGGCATGGATATTTTCATATGAATTGCTGACCTAGTTAAAAAAAGTGTATATCTATATGCATAAACATATAGATATATCACTCAGCTCATTTCCCCCTCTGATTTTCATAGAGGAATAGGTTACAAGTGTTTTCTACATTAATTTCTCCTGGCAAGTTTACAAACAATTCTCTCAGAAAGGATTCACAGGATAATATTTTCATTTTTTAAAAAAATAGCTCCCAATAAATTGAAATAAATAATGTCATTGCTAGGAAGCACTGTATAGGTCAGTTTACATGCAATGCTATCAATGTACACTTAGCAAGGTGCTTAGGAAAAATAACATCCCAATCACATGAAAAACTGTTTACATTTGCAGGCTAAGAATATTTTAAGCCCTACTCAGGGGATCACATTTGAGGAGCAACAAGCCAGGACAACACACAGGTGACAAATTTTCCTCGCCAGCATTAACATGTTTGTCACGAATAGAAAACAATAGGTTAAATTCCTGCAAAGCACGGTGCCTAATTTGGTGGCAATTAATCAGCTCAGATAGGAGAATCATAGGAATATCAGCTTTATAGACCCAGAATAAACAGCAGCATGGAATACATTCCTTTCCTATGATCAGCAGCACCTAACAATTACAGCGATAGTCATTAGCAGGCTGTAGAAAAAAGGAAAGTGAGTGTGTAGGAGGAGGCACAGGTCATACTGAAGCTGCCTTTTTAATAATCAGCATTATAGGAAGGGAAAGAACTATTAAGTTTCCGTTCCTATGAAATGTATTAGTCATTATTTTTTAAACTTGATTATCTATTTTCCGATCCTGAAATCTCTTTCGGATGCTTGAGTGAAAAAACAAACAAACACCAAATATATACTGAAAAAAAAAAAAAAAGAAACAAGAACTGTTCAACAGAGCAGTTATCCACAAATCACGGAGAAACCAGCAATATCACATGATATGATAGTGTCTGATAAGTAATTTCTACCCCAGGACAAAAGTTTCAGTTATACCACCTTTATTTCTTTGGTCTCCTACTGCATCCCCACTTTGCTACATCAGCCTCTCTTTAAAAAAAAAAAAAAAAAAAATCTGAAGGAATTTACCGTTTAATAGAAAAAAAAATGAAAAAAATTCAAAGATCACTGCATCTTCACTTTGTCTTTAGGTCAAGAATATCACAACAGAGAGTACTTTCAGTATTTTCACCTACCTTTAAATATTCCATTAGATAGGACGGAGCTAATAATCCCTGGGAAATGGGAATGGATGGCTTTCCCACCACCAAAGGGGTTAAAAAAATACAGAAAACTCTACAGATATACATGCTCCCCAGTCTTTAAAATATTGCAATGTGAGTTTGGGGGATTTTTTTCAAGTGCTGTTGTTGGAAATTTCCTGTGCCTACATGAAAGATGGCATTTAAACTGTTGTAACTTGGCCAAGTCAAAAGCAATTTTCAGGAGGACACTGAAAGGCAAATATATACATACAAGGGACAGGTCTGATAACATGTTAAATAAACCACACTTACACACAGAGCTTGACAGTTCCTTTCCCAAAATAAAGGGAAAGTAAATACATTGTCCTGTTGAGTCAGGCTGCATTTGGCATCTCTGCTTTCCCTCCTGCTACCCTCCAAGTGTGTGTCAAGGATGTTTTCATCCCCTTGTTTGTCTGTCTCCCCTAATCAGGAGGCTGTTGTTGTACTGAGCAAGTCGGGGTATTTAGTGGAAATCAAGATGGATTTAGTTTGGAATTAAGTAGATCCCCGTGACAGGAAATATTAAGAGATGATGGATGTCTGACAAATATTTAAATTAAAAAAAAAAAATCAACTCCCATTTCAGAAGACAGTCTGCAAAGCTAGATTTATGAAACTGAACTTTAAACTTAAAGGAACATATTTTTTCAGGCTTTATGTATTAGCAACATTGCATTTAATTTAGAGATTAAATAAACACTAGTTTGAGGCAGTCCACCAGGGCTGAAATGCTTCATGGAGGCAGGCTCACAGTTTTGAAGCTGTGAAATATGTCTCCTGTTTTGACACTATTGTAATAGCATAGTTGTTCACTTTCCTTGTTTCCATGGGGTTTATGGTCCATAAAGTTTAATAACAATCTTAACAGCTGAACAGTGAGCACACATCTCTGGGAGGCTACTGTAAGAAACAGGATCTGAATTTTATCCATGTAATTTTTAGTGGCAGCATATGTCCTTTCCTCACCACTGTCCACAAACACCCACATCATTAAAGAAGGCACCAAATGACACTGACTCTCCTCAGAAAAGTGGCCACACACCTTCAGGTCCTCCAGGAGCTGAGTGTAACACCACTCAAAACATTAGTTCGTATTGTGAAATTGCTGAATTTCAGAAAAAGAAAAAGCTTGATCAATAGGTCCTATAAGAAAAACATCCAGGAGCACCCACAAAGAGCAGTGGCTTTCTTCCATCTGAGTTGGCATCAAAAACCCAATGTCTTGGGTACATGTAGACCTTCTGCTCTAAGAGGTGCAGACCTCCCTCTTTACTCATCTTTCTCTACTCCCACAAGATAAGGTGGGAACACTTTGGTTCCTCACAAAACTGGCCCCTAGGCTGCACCTTGACTAATTGCTCTCCATAAAAAGTGAGTGAAAAAGGCCTTATTTTGGCACAAACAGAGAACATGGATCTCCTCAAAACAACATGCAAGCCTCTAAGCATCTTTTCCAGAAAAGACATAGGCCCATCTCTGGTTTTATCCTCTGAGGTAGCCCGAAACAGATGGAAAAGAGCCAAACAAACCACAGAAGGCTCTTCACCAGAGGGCAGGTTCCCAAAACCACTGCAACACACCCCAAACCTCCATCTCCTCCAGCCTCTGACTAGCTCATCTTTGGAAACTGCTTTCTTTCCAGCTACCACCAAAAAAAACCAACCAAAAAGCCAACCATCAAGAAAAGCTGGCAAACGTGAGAACCCTAAAACTAAGGAAGATTCACCTGCATCTTCCCAGGCATCAGGCTCAACAAATTATCCAGGAGTCAGCCCTGCTGCCTTTGCCTGGCTTTCACCTTGGCTCATTTGGGTTCTGACCTGAGTGTATGGATCTGCCACATGGACTGGGGTCTTTCCAGGGCAGGGAAGGCAGTGCCACTGATTTGTGAACTGGATCAGAAAGTAAAATTTGCACACAAATCCTGTAATATTGGTCAAAAGTTAACCTGAGATCTCTTTTATACAGCCTGATGGAAAGTTTCAGGTGATCCAAGGCACAGTGGTAGAAAGAGAAAGCCCCTTCTCCCATGCAGCTTGGCTTTAACTTTGATTAATTTGTGACTGCCTTGGACTGGAGTCACAAACGTTGAAGAACCCTGCTGGTTCAAACCAACCAAAGGTAAGGCCCTCTGTCTACTGATAATTCCACCATTTCCACTATCTTCATGATTTTTATGAGTCTTTTGAAAAATATAAGTAAAAGGGAACATTCAACTTTCAAACCCGGATTTACATAACAATTTGTAAGGAGGAGCTCCATACTAGTACAGAATATTAAATGAATTCCCCCCTTTTAAATAATTGAATAGATTTCAACTTGATTGTGTCTCTTTAACATTTCAGTAGATCATTTTTTTTTCAATGAATTTGACACATCAACTAATATCAGAGTAAATCTACCTAAAATATTAACAATTACTTGCAAGATATTTTCACATGAACCAGTAAATTGAAACTTCCTCTCAAAGGAGAGACATAAAAAAGTCATTTTTATGGTGGTTATTGTAATTTTAATAGGCAATTTCATTGGTAAACAGAAGTGCTTGATCTCCATTCACTACTGTATAACAGGCTGTGCTGCATATCTAATGGAATCACATGGATTTGTGTACAAAATGAACAAGAATTATAAATGGCTCCTTCTGTGATTTAAACTCTACAGGTTTATGTACCTCAGCTACAGTGCCTAAGAAGAAAACACAACACACATTTATATCACACAGATAGGCAGCCCACTCCTCTGGGGAATAAAGTTTTAAGAAGAAAACGTTCCAGTTTGGCATTAAAGCAGCTGTTCAGCAGAAGGAGCTGTGCACACATTTTTGGAGCAGCCTCCATCCAAGCTGGTTCATTGAAATGTGTGCAAGCTCAGAAGATCCGAAATTTGTGTGGGCAAATGACACTTTCATGGCTGGAGTAGATTAATGGAGTAATAGATTTAAAGGCTAGAAGGGATCATTATGATCATCTACTATGACCTTCCGTTTAACAGAATTTAGCCAAAGGATTCCCGCATCCAGCCCATGGCTCATAACTTCTGGTTGAGCTACAACCAGTATCTTTTAGAAAGACATTCAATCTTGATTTAAAGACTTCAAGTGATGGAGAAGTCA
Organism: Corvus hawaiiensis; assembly: GCF_020740725.1. Classification (NCBI taxonomy): domain Eukaryota; kingdom Metazoa; phylum Chordata; class Aves; order Passeriformes; family Corvidae; genus Corvus; species Corvus hawaiiensis. Next base: position 6,106,312 of record NC_063224.1, read on the forward strand.
CTACACTCCCTGGAAAGTTGTTACAGTGCTTAATTGCACTTTTTTCTTTTTTTCTTTTTTTTTTTAAATTTTACAACTACAATTTGTGTAGTTTCAGCCCAGTCACTTTATCTCCTCCTACTAGATTAAAAGTCCTTTTCTAGCAGAAGGTTTCTCCAAGCAAGGAATATCTTCATCTTTTCCTCACAAAGACAGTGCTGCTTTATTCTTCTGCTTTGGGATAAAAGTTCTTATCATTCTCATAGGTCTTTTCTGAAATCTCCAAACTCTTTACATGCAAACACCAACACTAGTACTTGTCAAATAATGTTTAATTTATAGGGGTAATAAGAGTAATAATAATACTGCTAGAATAAACTTGGAGAAGAAAACAAGCATATAAGCCATTTGGTCTTTCTCTTTCTTACACATGCTCATGCAAATATCCTTTAGAGAGAAAGAAGAAATAAAAAATTATCCAAATATGCTGAGTTTAGCCAGGCTGGAAGACATACGGATAGTAAAACAGTTTAGCAGAGCATAGATCTGGGGGTTTTTTGCCAAGTTATGTTTGATGCAAGAATTCATGAGGCATAGGTACCCCCACAGTCCTCTTCATCATTCCACCTGGCCTGGGTCCCAGACATGTTTGAGGAGGTTTTTAGGTGCTATACCTGACCCAGGCATGCACAGGAGACTACAAGAGCAGGCTGCCAGCTCCAGAGCATCCAAAGCTCCAGAAACTTTCTAACACTACGAAAATCCTCAGCTGCTTGTCAGGACAGCTTTATGGAAAGTGAGATGAGGTTCTGGCCCCAGCGTTTAACTACACTTGGCTGTAACTCAATTTCTCACAAATAGCAATTTTGGCATGTTCTGCTTCTCTTGCACAACTGTGATACATGCAGTGGGAATAATAAATTATCATGCTATTACATGACAACAGAAACCTCAATGTGTTTGGTTCCATGTGCAGGACTGAAAACGTGGGCTGTGATTTCACTGCACTTTCACTAGGCTGGAATCTCGTATATTTGCATTGTTTAGTAATGAACTACTGATCATGTGAGACTGAGAATTCATGGGAAAAGTGATTGCCCTCATAAATAGGGTTCTGAATGGGGGGGGGGGTTTGTGATGCAAAAGCCTGGATTTCTGCAGTTAGAATTCACTCTCCTACATTTCAGGCATATATTGCAATGACACTAACAACGTGGGGTTTGGAGGAATGTCCATGAATGCTGCTTCTGCTTCAGATGTGACTATACACTTCTGGAAAACACAACAAATGTATAATCCAAACACCAATGTCTTTTTATAATTCATTAAAATCTACTGTTGGATTCCACTAGAGTTGTTGAGAAGTTAAGAACAGGAAAACAAGAGGCATGCAATTCAAGACAAACTCTTACTTAGGGGGAAAAAAAAGAAGCTATTCTCAATCTAAGAAGACAGTGGATGGGAGAATGGATTTCTGCTAGGGAAACAAGCAGTCACTTTCACTGAAAAGGAAATACTGAGTTGCTTTGTCCTGAAGTCTCAGCGGAGCAAAGCCTGATGGTTTAACCATGGCATATGGGTTGCAGCCCAAGAGAGCTAAAGAGAAAATTTGGAAGCTCGTGTCAAATTTTCTGCTCTCTATATAGCTTTGGCCTAGGCCTCAGCAGCAGTCTCAAGGGACAGAATGATGTACTGCAATATAACAAGCTGCCTGACATTTTGAAATGCCTTAACCCCCAGCTTTCCATCCACCTTTTAGCCCTTGCAGCAGCCTCCTTTCCCACATGGAGCTGCACAATGTACAGTGCAGGACTTCACTATAAAGAACAAAGTTGTCATATCTTTGTCCTTGAGGGTTTTAATCGGCAATGACTCCTGGCTTCGTTAATAACATTTTCAGTAATATAATAGGAAAGGCCAGTTATTGTGTAGAAGGGGGGTGTGTGAATGTCTAATGTCCCTCACTCAGGCACAGGCCATGCCTCAGCAAAGTCTTGGGACTTTTTCTAATTTTTTCCAAACCAGAACGCAGGATGCGGGGCATGAAAAAGGGAAAGCACCATTTTCCTATAAATGCAGAAACTGCAACCTCCTAATAACACACAAAGCCTCCTGAATCCCTAACAAAGGAAGATTTAGAAGCACAAATGTGAACGTTGAGGCCAAACTGGTGCACATAAGCAAGAAGAAATTTATTTTATGCTTCCAACAACTTTCAGATTTGCATCTGGCCGTTGGAGGCCAAACCCTTAAAAACAGTGCAATAATTATATAACCAAACCAAAATCTTTCTCCCCTCTTGACATGGAAAACGCTGCAGAAACAAAAGCATTATTAATTCAAAAAACTCTATGTTCTAATACAGGCTTGGACTCCAACAGCCCAGCTCACAGGCTCCCTTTTTTCTAAAAAGTCAAAACATTGCGGGGTTGAATAGAGCTCCTCTCATACATTATCTCCCTAATGACTTTGACCTATTAATAAGTGGAATCTATCAAGTATACTCTCTCCTACAGTATTTTGTCAATCGTTATATGCCTCAATGGGGCCACCATTAAAAATCTGCCAATTAATTCAGTATTTAGGACACTGTTACTATGAAATATGCTATGTATCATGCTATTTCTCATTATAAATATAGAAATGTTGTAAATTACAAGGTGAGATTAGTATTTTTTGCAATAAGAAGTGACTCCTTTTAACGATAATCATTATTTATTTTGCCTTTTCTCTCCTTCAGCGGGGTTCTTTCATAGCTGAGCCATTCCAAGGAACAATCTGAATGCCACACTGGATACTGGAAAGATATTCTTTCAACATCCTAATTCTTATTTCCTGCCATTCTGTATTAAATCCTTTTTACAGCAGGGTCTAAATATTCACCCTAATTAATTTTTATTCTTCCAAGAAAGTTAACGGAAGGGTTTTTTCCAAACTTTAAACAATGTCTTATTAAATATAAGAATAATATTTAAAAATAATACTAGGCATTTTAAACTGAGGGCATGTTTATGTACTACATCTGAATAAAATGCTTTTGCTGACCCAAAACAAAGCTCTTGCCCAAAAATGATTATTTGTGGCTTTCTGGTCAATAAAACACTAAATAAAATGAAGGATGAGAATCTAATGTGGGTGAAAGTCTCTAATGGCATTTATTAATTAATTTATTTAATTTTTATTTTTTTAAAAAACAATGTTTTGATTTAAAATATTATTTTAATTAATATCCCATGGATTTTAAAAAAACCATTAAAGGTATTAGCATCAAGTTAGCGTGATTGCAATGAATAATGTGAAAAGTGCCTCTAATAGAGTTGTAGCTGTGGTTTCATTTATTCTAGATGAAAAATGACATTTATCAAACATTTGATCTGATGGGCTATATATTTATGGAGAAACAAAAGAGAAGAGATTAACTGGCAAGAAAATCCATTTTGATTAGACTATTTAATGTTCTGTGTATGTGTTACAAATAACCCTCCTCCCAGGAGGATTCCTTTGAATCAGATTTCTTCAGTTATTATTTTTACTTAGCACTGAGACCATATGACCTAGGAACAGAACCTTCTAAAACACTTGACAAAAATTAAAGGTATTAGAATTTTTATCTATACTGTTTTCTCTGTAAGGAAAATCATATTGCTATATGGGATACACTTGCTAAATTAAACTTCTACTGTTTTTAAAAGTATTTTTTAATATTATCATTTTAGGATCTCCGCTTGTACATTTCTGAATGATATTTCATTTGGAACTGCAACCATTTATCTAGTTGAAGCATCTGTGTGTTTAACATATGGACTGGAAACTTTCCACTACAATGACTGCATTCTGCCAAAAAAGCCAGCAAAAGAAAATGTTCTGATGTAAATATAAGCTGATATCCAAGTTCTTCACAGGTTTTGAATCTTTAACCATCTAAGTAAAGGAGAGTTTATCACAACTGCAGTTTTGTTGAAAACAAAATCAAAATAAAATAAAATACAGAAAACCAGCAAAAACAGGCCCTGTATATTGCAAATCCCCATTTTGGCAACCCAAAGAGGGAATATAAGCTTAAAGGCCTGAATTTAACAAACCTAATTATCAAGGCTTAATTAGTACCAAGGGTAAAGCTTCATGGAACACCTGCAGACTTAATTTATGTCCTGACAGAGAGGAACAAGTGTTAATGGGCTGTATTTATGTTAATACCTGAACCTTAGAGAGCCAGTGGGATAAAACAGACTATGCACTAGTTTTTTGTTTCAAGCTACAGAACAAACATAAAAGATTTTAATCTTAATATTAGTTTGCACATAAGTCCTTGGGGAAAGTATAGATCTATTTAAACTTTAAAATTGGAGATGTTAAATACTAAGGGGAGAAAAAAAATGTAAAAAAAAAAAAAAAAGTAAGTTAATTTAAAAAGTGGTGTCAGTGCAGAAAATATCAAACCAAAAAGGGTCTGTGGCCATTTTCCGAGCATCCTGTGAGTAGATACTGGTTTTTTAAAACCTTTTATGCCACACCACTGATGATTTCTGCAGCATGAACATAGGTTTTTTCATGTTTCTGATGCATAACACAATCCTTTTCTATATTCAGGGGAAGGCAAAAAGGCTACCTACCATAACTGCAGTGCTGAGGGTATTGCCCCTGCCTGCTGGGACTTAGTGGACATGATCTGAGCTGGCTTTGGGCACGTTTTCAGAAGGCAGAGCCCTGTGGGGAATGGGGCCTCTTACGGTCTTCAGAGTTCCCAGAGCCCAGGTTATAAATGGGCCATATGGTGCCACCAGTCCCAGCTCTCCCTGAGTGCCAGGAGAGTACAGAACATTCTATATCCATGCTGTTCCTCTCTCTGTGTGCAGTAAACTACCTTGGAGCTGGGGGGTTTGGATTGGAATAAATAACCTGTGTTTTTCCCACTGAAGACGCAATTCTCGTGTAGCAAGAAGTTCATCTTCACTTCTGGCACTGCAAGTATCCTAACTAAACTCAGAAAGATGGTGTTCAGATGGCATTTGTCTGCCCTGCAGTGCTCCTTTTGGTCCTTGGCCACTCACACGATTTTGGAAAGATCCCCCCTGAGTGTGGCCATCCCCCCATGGGAACACAGCTTGGCTTCATGCCCCGTGCCTGGGGACACAGTGCCAGCAGGGCTTCCCAACAGAAGGTCAGTGAAAACTTCCCTTTTTTTCTCTTTTAACTAAAGGTTTGCATCTGCCTAAAGGCCTAAAACAGTTTTGCTGTCCGACATTTCCTGTAAGGACACCAGGCTTGAGTCTCTACAGCTGCCCAAGGGAGAGGTAAGAGTATTTACAGGATGACTCATAGGGATTCAAGCTAATTTAAAGAGATACATTTTGGTTGAGCAGGAAAGGGTAGTTTGGTTAGTGTCTCCTCCTCTCCATGTTCTTTAGTGTAACAGCAAGAGAATTCTTTAAGTTTTTGTTATCTTTTTTCATTCCAATTTTATAATCCTCTTTAAAATAGTGACACTATTGCTTCTTCCCTTCCTGCTTTTCTTTCTGTCAGTGACCACGCCCTGCCACCAGCCCTTTTGCCACATTTCAGGGGTGTAAAAACCATCAGCACTTTCCATGGCTTGACTGAAAATGCCCCTGAGGATGTTTGCACAGCTGTGGAAACAGGGGCCATTGCGGGGCCATATTTTAGTGCTGTCAGCTGCGAAGTGCAGCAGACCCACTGACGACTGGGACAGATTTGTGTTATCTTGTAGGAGCCCCCATCACTCTGCTTCTATCAGGGGCTCCTTCTGTGTGAGGACAAACTTCCTGAGGTTACACGAGGTGCTTAAACAGCTTGGAACAAAACCCAACCAGAACAGACTGGGCCAGCTCAGCGGAACTGTGGAGGGGACTTACGCACGCCTTCGGTCCTTAGGCTCGGAAAGGCTTCTAAGGACAAAGTGGAGGAAGGCCTTTCCATCTCACCTGCAGCTTTCCAGTGGCCCAAAGCATCACACCAAACCTCAAGAAGGGTGAAGTCAGCCTCCACCTGCCCCCTGAGGACTGTCCACTGCCCCAAAAATGCCTGAGAGCCCTTGCACTATCTTGGAGGAGCCATAGCCAGTGGAGTGTTCTCCCAGCTTGGATCTCCAAGGATGTGAGCTCCTTGTACCTCCCAAGCCACCCACCTGGTGTCCTCAACACCCTAAACTCTTGTTCCTTGGAGCACTGCTGGAAACATTTGCCCCATTTCTGAGTTTGGAAATACTTTCTGAAACACGACACAAGTACATCACCAGCACCAGTGTTGAGAGAGTCTTTGCTCTCTGTTTGTTACTTGCTCTCCCTGCATGAAAAGGAGGAACACCAACACCTGCTTCTCAGGGCAATAATTAGTTGTTTCCATGGAGGGGTGCAGTGAAAATAAAAAGTAATATTAATGGTAGCAGCAAACTGCTCTCTCTCTCTAAAGATTCAAACTTTACAAAGGGTCACCTACGAGACCAATCCATAACTGAATTTTCATTCAAAAACTATACATTAAAAATAATAATAGTCATTCTGCAGGCTTCTTTCACTACTTTTATCTGTAATAGTACTTATATCTCTTTTAATCCCATTTTTTCCTCTGTCAAATTTATCAGACCTTGACACATGGTTTCCAAACTGGACATTGCACATTAACACAAATCTAATATGTATGATCACCGTGGAAACAATTCAAGCACAGCATATTGCTTCTTTTTTTTTGGACAGCAGCAATAGCACTGATGCACAGCACACACAAGTTCTCACGTGTGTCCATGTGTGTAGATGTGTTCTCGTAAATCAGCACGGGCCCAGCGTTACGGGAAGGACACGGCTGAAGCCACGGCGTAGGATTTTGCAGTTCATGTATGCTTTCGTTTTGGTCACGTAACCACATTTCAGAACACTATGCTTTCTCTATATTTTGTAAAACTAGCTCGAGATAGATGATAAACGGAAATAACCCATTAATCAGATTGTCAATGAACATTCTGAGAATTCAAATACAAATCCTGGACAAATTTAGTCATCAATTTCGCAAAACATCTTTGGCATGGGAAATCGGAGATCTTTGCAAGGTCTAAAAGGTTGATTTCTTGAGTTTCTTAAAAGCAGAAACAACACTTGTCATACACAGTTTCAATCAGGCTTCTTGTTCTGTTTTCTAATTTCATTTCATCCCACTTTAACATGGCGTTTTCCACCTCCCTCAGATCTTCCCACAGAATCAGTCAGGCAGAAGAAACACTTGAGTAGCCTGTGCAAGCATGATGGCTGATCTGGTCACAGAGCTTGTCCTGGACACATTAACAAATTCTGCAGCAAAAAAATGACAATTTTCAGATTGTGGTGTTTAACATTAATCCAAACCGTATTATAGAAGGCTGTCCTCAAAACCACGTATTATCTGCTACCAGGTACAGTGAAGCCAAATAAGAACAGGAAAAAGAAAACCAAAACAGCTCCTAAGATTTTATTTTCCACTTGGGAAATTTTCACATCAGTGAAATGAATAGCCGTTTTGCTTCAGTAGGTGCATTTCTTTTGGGGTCATCTTTTGCTCAGCAGGAGTGGACAAGGATGAAATGGGATTTATGGGGCTTTTAATTTTTAGTCTTTAATGTTTCTATTTTCTTGTTCAAATATATTTTTATTTAATGTTTTGAAATATAGCTTCCCAGTTCAACCTCATTTTAGTTTCTCAAAGTAAATGCAATTTATGTGTTGCAATGAAAGAAAATAAAGGAAGGAAAAAAGTAGTGAAATTTTTCATATTTCATACAAGAGCAAAATTTTTACCTAACTTGAAAGATCTTCCATGCTTGCTTAAAAACCCATAAAATGAGCAATTGCTCATCAACTTAAGAGTTATATATGCGAAATCTCCTGCACACAAGTCAGGGCCAATGCACTGTAGGGTATGCAGCTGAGGGAAGACACCGGGCCTCGGGAAGGCAATTCCTTTTGGGACCATCTCTCCAGACCGGTCACAGCTTCCACGGTCAGAGCTACTGACCCCACACCAGCTGTCATAATGCACGACTGAAGATTTCTAACCATTTGTTAAATTTCCCACTCTGCAAGTGCCAAAGGATTGAAGAGTAAAAATGAATGAGTGAAGACAAGTTTCCAAGTCACTAAACTGCAGAGATGCCACAATCTTTTCTGTAGGAAGATACTGCAGTTGCACTGTAGTGAGGAGAAATCTCTGTTGTCTTTACATCAACACAGGATGTTTGACTTTTAACAGAAAGAAAACGGCAAAGAGAAGTGCAGATAAAGATAAGAATAAGCAGCTCTACAAACAGACCACAAACTTTTATCCTGGTACTGTTGAGCTACATGAAACTGTGCATCAGCTGCTGACGTTACACTGTCAAATCGTCTGTTGACTTGGTATGCACTTTAATAAACATGGATGGAAGTTATTTTATGAATTAGAAACTTTAGCTACTGAGATAAACACACAGACAGTGTCTTCCTGTGCACACAAGACAGCTTAGTTAGACTGAAACTCTGACTAAACACATTCAGTCAGCACAGTCAGCTCACAATAGTAGCTGAGTTTCCTATGTCTTCAAATGCAAACTTTTATCAAACATCATAAATATACTCAGGGGCAAATCAGATCCTTATTATGTTCCATATTTAACATTTGATAAAATCAATGAAGTGATCAAGCAGAGGGTTCCAAGAATCTTTTTGTTTGTTTGCACTTTTATTTAATGGAGAGTTTAAACCTCTGTTATTCAAGGCATTTTATGATCTCTGTGCAATTACATAAATGCCATTTCAATTTTGCTAGAATTTAATATAAAAAAGGCAAATATACTGCACACTGTATTGAAGTGAGCAATGTCCTACAGGTACCATCAGGCAGTGATAGGCAAGGCCACAAAGTTAGTCTTACACTTTCAAAATACCACCCAGCTCTTAAATAACTCTCATATCACCACCTGCACCATTTGCTGTTCATAAATGAGAAAAGCAAGGCACAGAAATGGAAGAGAACTGCTATGGAGGGATGCAGCAACCTGGAAAGATTGAAAAGTTGGGAGTTCCTGATTTCTCCACCTGACCACTGCTTTTTTCCACTGCATTTGTCCTTGGTCCAACTGCTTATCATGAGGGACTCACTGATGGTGCTAAACTGCTCCTGTGCTCATAAATTTTAGCAATAATGTTAAAAAGTGCAATTTCAGAGTGGAGGCGAATTTCCATCAGAGTTAAAATTATAAATCTCTAGACTTCTTAACATCTTTACCCTTGTGATTTCCACACTTCCCCATGGAAAAGATGCAGAGGGGCTGAAGCAGGGTAAGGGTGTTAGACTCAAGGTTTCAAACAGTGAAGAGTACCTCTTCCCCTGGAGCCTGCAACACCATCTGGATTTGGGCTTGGATTTCTTTTTCTGAAATGCTGACCTAAATATTGAATTTACTCCATTTATCCCAAACCTTGTCAAAGGCTTTTTGTTAGAATATGAAAACTACTATTCTATAATGAGTAAACATTTAATATCTCTCTGTTACACCATTAAAATACTCTGCAAATAAATAAAATTTCTTTTTTTTCTTAGCACTTTCCCCATCCCTGATCCATATTTTTTCATGGCATACACCAAAAGTCTTTCACTGGTATTAACTTCACTGACACGCAATTTATACAGCTGTAACAAACAAAAGAAAAAGAAAATTCTGGTGTCTTTATTTAATAAATTTCCAAAAGTGTCATTTTTTGAGTGTTAATACATAAATCTGGGACAAATTTAAAATAAATTTGTAAATTATGAGTATTTTGGACACAAAATAAAATAAAAAAATAAAAAAAACAAAAAACTGGAAGAGCAAAAGATAACAAGAAGATTGTCTTTTTAAATGTCTATTGTGTCCACATATCAGTGCAGCTTTGCCAGCTTCCCACGGTAAGCAACCAAAAACCAAAAAGCAGGAGTAAACATCACCTCCCAGCTCCGTGAACTTCCTGGCTTCTGTGAGTTTATGTCAATACCTCCATAATAATTCTGATCTATATAAGCTAAGATGTTAAGGTTTAATAATATTTTCAAATGCAAGATTTCTACAATAATTATGTCACTAGAAGTACCCCTTTATTTTCCAGAATTTTTAAGTTCTTTTTGCATCTCAAAGTACACATATACTGTCCTAAATTATGCCGCCTTAACCTAGAAAATGCTTACTAGATTACTCAAATATCAGGGTTTTTTTCTATACAGCAAAAAAGAATGGTCAGTAGTAAAAGAAGGGATCAAACTTTGATGTAAATCTCACATGTGGATGCCCTCCCTGTGCACACTGAGATTGCAGCTGATTGCAGCAACAGATGCACTGGACCTGCTTGGCACCCTCTCTGATGTTACTGAGATTGCAGTTATCATATTTTCTTTCTGCTCCTTGAAAGAAGTAACATCAGATGCATCCTAGCTGCTCCCAAACACCAAACCACAGAGAACAAAAATTTATACCAAGGAAGAGGACAGAAGGAATTTTTTTAACTCCTATATGACTGGGCATTAGGGAAGGAAATTACCCCTCAAAACAAATCAACAGCCTTCTGAACACACTTACACATCAGCACATTCCAAACTGTTTTCCTTTTATCTTCCTCATCAAATATAATCTAAAAACCGAGGAAGAACATATTTCAATTCACTGCTTCAGCAGCAAAGTGGACCAGGAGCTTTACTGGTCTCATCAGCTTTTAGTTCTCCTTGCACACAAAATTTATATTTCTCAGTGTCAGTGTCCTTAGAAGAAGAGTGAACACAGCATTAGGATCATTAGTCATCTTTCATGCTCTGGAGGTCTTTCTTGACCAATTTAGTAAAGAACAATGCTGTGCAAAAGAGACAGGGTGGCTGCTAATGACAGGCAACAGTTCAATATTTTATGCCACCTTAAAAAAGTTTCAGTAACTGAAGGTGTTCTCACATTAATTCTTTGCATCAATTATTGACAGAGAATTTAATTTAAAGGCAACTAGTCAGTAACCTAGGGGTACTGTTTTAAATAATTTATAATTGCTGCATGGGTGTAATCATATTGCTATTGATTAAGATCCAGTCACTTCTACCAGTCCAGCATGTCTTATGCTAATTAATTTTAGTGATATCACCTTTTTAACTCTGTATTCCCTGGTAACAGGAACTCATTATTAAAAAATAATTTAATCAGGAGCAATCTTTTAAAGTTTATTTGATTAGTACTTGCTGGGCCATTGAAAAGGAGTATTTAAATGCAAGTAAAATTAGAAACTGAAGAAGGATAAAGATGGACTGATAATTTCAAGAGAAAGGCAAGAATGCTTTAAAAAAACTAAGATTTTAATTAGATATGGGAAAGAAGATTAAGAGACCGTTATCATCATTGCCCCTTGATCCCAAAGTTGTTACATGCATTAACTCCCATTTAAATCAATAGAAATTCTGAAGATCAGTGCCTTTCCAGTGAATTGCAACTCTCAGTGTGGCCAGCCTAGACCCTTTTAACAACCCAATAAAATACAAAATAACATTCCAGGTCAAGAGTGGGAAGTCCTTCACAGTGTATCCCTCTCCTGTCTCACATATCAGGCCCCAGTAGAGACTGATTTTTCCCTTCACCCATCCACTATGTCAGATTGAAGTGTCTACTGGAAACATTTCTGCTTTTTCAGGCTGCCTCCAAGTTTGGGAAGTGCTTCCTCAAATGTACACAGAACTATCCCTCAAGAACCTTAAATCTCTTTGAGCACTTCCATGCCAACAAATGGAATATTTAGGCTGTTGGGGGTTCATGAAACCCACTGCCTACACTGGTTTGTCTACCATGGTGTCCATGTTTCTTTGTGCTCTACTGTCCACTCAGTGCATTGGTGGTCCCCTGTCCTACTCCTGGACTGTGAACTTCCAATCAGGAACTGCCTTTTTACCCCAGGTGTGCAATTCTGTGGTGCTCAACAAAGCAAACATGACTTGACCCTTGGGTGCTGCAGGAACACAAAGCAACAATAAAGCACCAAAACCACCTCAAAGTGTGGGACTGCACATTTAGATCTCCAAAGCCTGCTGCAGACATCCCATTCAGGGACTTGGGTCAAATTCATTTGGTGCAGCCAGCCCCTTTTTGATGTCACTAATTACTGATGATAAATTCTTCCTGCACGTAGAAGGCTTCATCTACAAACAGCAATCTGTAAACACAGAGTGTTCAAGGGTGGAGTCTGAGCACTTTCTTGTGAAGCCTGGTGAACCAGTTCCAGGTTTTCCCATGAAGGATTTGACAAAGCCTACAGACAGTTTGTGACTGCAAGGGCAGCACACAGAAATGTGAGCAGTCAATGCCAAAGGAAATAAAACCTTTCTGAAAGCAAGTCTTTTCTCCAGTTAAAGACAGTGGAAAGGATGCTACAGATTTCAACGAGAGCAGAATCTGAGAAAGCTTTCTTTAATAAGCACAGGTGTTTGGAAAGAAAGTTAACACAAGGATAGAAGCCCATCATGGAAAGGAAGAAACTGAAACACAAGGAGGAGATTGTAAGAAAAGCACGAAAGGGACCTATTCCTGATTTTTTTGGAACCTTTCAATGGAGATCGGGGTGCTGCCTGGGAGTGTGGGCAGACAATTCCTCCCATATATCCAGTCTCAGCAAGGACACAGGGCAGGGACTGCAAAGACAATGAGTATAATCATATCTCCTGGAGTCAAAGCATTTAGCCTATAAGTAAAATGACAAACCCTGTAATTTGAACTTGACACATGCTAGGAACAAACATCCACCAACTAATGCCACAAAGGACATGCAATCTTTGTCCCTGAAGACACCATTATGTAAATTAAATTGAATCTAGTCCACTTTGAGGTTTGCAATCAAATGGGTATTTTTAATATCAATAAAAATTGAGCTTTCCCCAGAGAATCCAAATCAAGCTGCTTTCGCAGAACAAAAGGAAAATGCTGCAACATATATGCTTTTAAGGTAACTCCATGAATGTAAAATTGTTAGTAAAACCAGTACATTCAAATCTACTATGACAAATAAACTGTGAGGAAGAATAAACTGATCTGACATTTGTATTCTCTTAGAATAAAGAAATAGAGAGTTTGGGGATACCTGGGTACTGGGGGCCATAGCTGCAGGAGGCTCTGAACACCCTTCACATCCATTGCAACCACCACTAACTTCACACCTTTGGGGAAAAAAATAACCCAAAAATGCCAACAAGGACTGCCTGTGATTTGTTCTGTTCACATTGTAAGGAACAGGGATGCAAAAGGGTGAAAGGTTCTGTTGTCTGCTAGACATGATTTTCATATATAAAGTCTTTTACATAAATCTGCTATCACACACAAGTACTAAATAAATGTAATATACCATTAAAAATAAAAGAAACATCAAAACAATAATTAGGCAAGTATGCTCTGTTTTCTAATAAGGATCAACCCCATTGCTAATCTATCTTGAATAATGGCTTTGTTAACAAAATTGCAACTGCAAAAGGTTGTGTTTGACAGTCACACCTGGTAGTATGAGACTACATTTCAAACAGTTTGGGGAAAAAAAATACACTATTAAATTTACTGAATACCTTGGCTAGGGTTAAGTATTTTATGCAGGCATCAGCATCTTTAAGGAGTTCACCTTTTAAAAGGAGCAGGTTTTTTGTTGTAAATGGCACTGACACTACAACAAGAAAGTTCATTTCACAAAGATGATTCATTAAGAAATAAAATATTCATGGCTGACAGCTTGAAGGATCGCCATACAGTTTTATTCTAATGCACCTGTCCTCTTTGTCAAGTCCAATATGGGATGTCATGTCGCCAAAGTTTTATTTAGAAATTGTTTGTCAGAGTGAGCTTTCTAATGTGAATGAAAAATTCATTCCCTCATTAAGAAGATTTTCCATGAAATGTCTTGGATTTTCAATGAACACCAGGACATGAACCAATTACTGTTAAACACTTAAAGAGACAGTGTCCTAGCTCACTCAGCAAAACCCTTAATGCACAAGTATATGGGAAGAACTCCACATCTATCAGCAAAACACAAATGAAATACCAGTTTTATTTTGGTTTATGTGCTCCTTCCTGCTTTCTATCTTCTTTCTTTTCTCTTCTTTTCTCTTTTTTCTTTTTTTTTTTTTTCAGAAACAAATGGAAATTCATGAAGTTTGAGAGTTCTTAGTGAAATGCACATACTAGGTGCTGAGAATTTGTATATGACTTGAAGGAAAAAAGCATGGCATAAATTTATAGAGACTCATATTAATTAGCTGAAAATATACATACATGTAAAGCTGACAATAACACTTACCTGTGTTTCTTTATTTGATGAAGTCCTGTTCATTCCCTTTTTGTTTTTTCCTCAAAGTTTACCCACCCCAGCTAGAGAGCACCTGCACCAAGCCCTGAGCCTGGTGGATCATAGACCAACACATTGCAAAGCAAAAAGTGCTGCCAAATCTCTCCCTAAGGGGTGACTTTTCTTTGTATCTCACAGAAGAACTGTCTGCAATCACGTCTGCAATGATCTATGTCCTGTATACTTTATTTTTATCATTAAAGGAATTGCACTTGGACTGAGGTGTTCCCACTGACCAGCTCTCCACAGGTATGCGCTCTCTTCAAATGGATTTTCCACTCCGGAAAATAATTTATCTACTCATTCCAGACTTCAGGCTGTCAGACAGCCCACCTGGAGCAGAGGTTGGGCTGCTGGGTATCTGAAAATCTGAGACATCTTCTCCTTGGTCTGATCTCTTCCTTTTGCACCACTGCCTGGCATCAGCCTGCTCCAGAGCTGCCACCGCATGGTGCAGGGCGCATGCAGAGAGGCTCACACCTCCTGAAGGAGCCAAACTTCTCCAAGGGCCATAAAAAGTATCTGTCAATGTTGAGGCTCTCCGAACACAGGTCCTGCTCATGTGTGCAGGGACAGCCTTGCTCTGTCCTGGCCTGATGAGCAGAGCTGGGAGATGTCCTCTCCCTCCGGACTGGGGTGGACACCACACCCATGCTGGGCTGCCTTGGGTTGTGCTCCATCTCTCTGCAACCCACAGCATGGAACTGACAGAGCCTACACAAGACCTTTCTCTCTTGTGCAAAAAATGGCAATGATTGGCTTAAAAAACCCTCTTATTTTCATATCAGAAATTCAAATTAGTAATTCAAACAAGTAGCTCTTTTCCTTTCTAATAAATATTAGAAGCAACTGGAAATCTTGTAATTTTCTGATATTTAGATTAATCCTGTTACTGGTAAGCAGATATCTCCAAATATTGTCTATCATACTGCTCCAGCCACCCAAATCCCCCACTACTAATGATAGCTAAAAAAACCCAAAAAAACAAAAAAACAAAAACAACAAAAAAAAGGGGGGTTATATATTAGGGTTCCGTTTTAATCTGTAGGTGTAGCTGACTTTCCCTTTCTGCACCTTTGGGAATTTTTTATGTAATCTATGTTTTAGAAAGGACAGCCCAGTAACTTTGTGCAGTGCTGCCCAGAATAACTTTCACCAGGAAAATGGTCAAGAACTGTCTACCTCCTTTTGAATTCGTAAGTTTTGTTCCAGACTACTCTAGGAGATATTCTAACAGATGAAGAAGCATTTTCTTAGCAAATCAATATTAATTTATCTAATTGTTATGGTCTCAAGAGCCATAAGAGCTAAGCTGAGAGGAAAGTGTTTATTCTGAGCAAAAGTTATTCAAATATTTATAAGACTAGGTAATTTAGAAAATACATATGGCAGAAGATAACATCGTGCCATATTTTTTTAGCCAACATTTCACTTATTAAAGACAAGAAGTCTAAATGGGCAGATAATGGGATCCCTAATTTCCTCATGCCATTTTCAGCTGAAATTCAAAATTCAGTTTGATTTTTGTGTCTTGAAGAAGTGATGCAGCTGGGGGTGTAGAAATAAATCCGTATAGAAACGGGGAGCTGTTATTCTTCCTTGACTAAAGTTTTCAAGATATTACAGAAATCTTCCTATCAGTACTGTATATTTACATATACATACATATATATATACCCAGAGTGTGCTTATATATAACAAATATGTACATCAATTTCTATTCCATAGTACAATTACATAAATAAAAAGCCAGCTTCTTTAAGAGTACTGTCTAAGCCTAAGCACATTGAAGGCAACTGTTCTGACCTTTCTGCCATGTGATAACACTGATATGAACCAATCATCATTATGTGCCCCAGCTCATACAGTCCATTCTCTACTTCACATAGGTGAATAATTAAAAGCAAAAGCCAGAGGAAATTGTTAATCATTTTGTCAACTGCAAAGGTCACCCAGTTGTGCATCACAATGACATAATCAGAAATGCAAGGCATTATTATTATAAACGTGAAGAAAAGGAGCCAATACTCAGGTCCAACACTCATCTTGAAAATCCCTTGCTCATAATTTTATTTACAAAGCATACTTAGAAACTGCAACTATTTTAGTCCTTGCAATCTGATAGTATTTTTCTCTTGAAGAATAGAACATGCCTTCCAGCTACCATTCTTTTTTAAACACTGATTGTACTATAAGGTACAATAAATTATTGCAATAACCTTTCACCCCTCCAGACCTAAGTTCAAATATAACGGATGTCAGACAGAAAATGAGTTTGTTATTTTAAGCTTAATCACATCAGACACCTAAATTCTCACAGGCAGTCCAGCTGAGGTGCTCTGCATTTGGCAGGCTGGCTTCCCTCATTTGCTCCCAAAAATTCCACCCACAAATCACAGCTAACAAACTCCGTCCCTGATTTAGGAACACACGTCAGATGTGTAACCCTACCCGTGTGAGGAGCCCACTAAAACCAAGGGGGTTTTGCAGGCACGTAAATGTATATGTCTGCTGAAATCTTGGCAGAACATTTGGTGCTGGTGGTCAGGAAAGGGTTATAGGAACCAGAACACAACAAAACTTTCTGCAGAACGGAGCAACTTGCCTGCTAATACAACGTTTTGAAAATGTACTAGTTTTTTAAAGGGCAAATTAGGAGTTCTGGGGCTCTCAGAACTAGCAAACACAGAAAATCAATTAAACTAACATGTGAAGCTTAAATATATCACATTGTAAACTCATATTTTATGCCTCCACTTTAAGTGCACTTAGATGATCTCCTGGAGGAATTCAAAAAGTGTTATCTTATTTTGTGCCCAAAACCAGAAAAAGAGCTCCACTGGGCTTGCCAGGCTGTTAAAATTAAAATAGCTGTTTGAGCACAGCATAATATATGAGATGTTTAAGGCATTTTCCTCTAGAATTTTGGTTTATCTTCTTTAGTTAATTTTCTGAGATAAAATCCAGTTATAAATAACCTGGAGGCACTCTCAGTCTGCTGCTTGTGGGATGGCAAATCTTTAATAGCCAGAAATTCTGCCTCTTAGAGATCTCTTGAGGGAGTAATAGTACTTTGAAAATTATCCAAAGGAAAATAAGCAAAAAGCATTATAAAAATTATAAAACCTAGTAATTATGCAGGAAGTTATACTATATTTATAAGCTAATAATGAACTATCACCCACAGGCTTTTTTTCCCCTTTTTAAATACAAACATAAAAATATTCATTGACTATATTCAATTCAAACCGCTGATTTTCACCAGAATTGATTATATAAGTACATACTAAAAAAATTTCTGCAGGATAAACCCCTACAGACATGTGCCAGACCAATAAAAAGAAATAAAACCTAGCAATTAAAACAGATGTGGCTAAAGAATTGAAGCAGAACTGCCCAGAACTTTTCATTTTCAGTACTCTAGAATCAAGAAAAGAGTTATACCATGACAGCATGTAAAACAACTGAAATATGAAATTAATACTTTCTCTAAACCAAAGACTACAATAACAATATCCTGGCTGTCATCCACTGACTATGTCTATAATTACCACAGTGCCTACGACTAGAAAAGTAGGAGGCAATTCAAAACAAAAATTGAGTCTGTCAGACTAGACACTGTAAGATTTATTCTTGTCAAAGATCTGTAGGCCACAAATCATAATTGAAGTTCAAGAGGTTTTTTAAAAAATAAAAAGTTTGTGGAATATAAGAGCAGCTTTTCTTTTTTTTTTTTAAGGTCTAAACTGCTATAAAAATCTGCAAGTCAATCACCTTGTCAACATTAGCAAGGAAAACAGTTGAAAGCTATTCAGACAGGCAAGGTAGAAAGGAACACATATTTGTAACATAATAGAAAATAACTGGTAGAGATTTAGAAAAGGAAAAAAAATCCACCTAACTATTCTCCTTGACTTTTCTGAGGTTACAGAGAAGGTTGATGATAGCAGAGCAAATGGCATAATTTATTTGGATTTTCAGAGTGCTGGCAATGAAATTTAATGTATGAAAGGTAAGAGCTATGAGGGAGGACAAAAGACCTAAAGTTGAGTATCAAGAGAGAAAATAAAAAGAAAAGAGGGGTGTTTTACCCACACCAGCAAAACCCAAATCTTATATTTTGCAGGTAATGTCAATTTGTCTTGCTAATTTTAACTCAATACAAATGGCTAGACAAGTGAAAAATAAAGAATTTGAAATCAGAAATAATCAAAGAAAACACTCTCTCATAGGAAGAATAATAGAAGTCTAGAAAGATTGGCTAAGCAGATTTGTTGTCACTGTACCAAAGGACAAACCCCACAATTTACTGTGTACCTCACTTTCTGAAAATGGTACAAACCCTGATGATTCTAATCCTGGTTGTTTTCTCCCATCTTGCTCAATTTAAAATGAAAAAAAGGAGTTGTTTGGGTTTTTTTCAAAAGCAATCGCACTTTCTCTCACTTAAAATAAAATTTAATGAAACAATACCTAATCTTTGATGGGCACAGTTTTAGAGATACCTTAAAAATGCCACTGAAGACATCAGATTTGACAGAGACAGTTTCTAATGCCACAGAATGCTGAGAGTTCAAAAAACAGATGTACATTTACTTTTCATTGATATTAAGCTCTCATTTATTAACTTAATTCTATGCTGTGGAACCCAAAGAGTTGGAAATGCTTGGAATGTTAAACTTCTTTCTCCCTAGGATTCTCAAAACTTCAGTGTAAGCCATCTGCAGGCCTTTCTTCTACACAGAGCAGCGTGGCAAGCCTTTAAGCAACAGTTCAGACACTCTCTCGAATATTCATTATCTGCTCACACAAAATTCAGATGAAGCATTTCCACTACATTTTTCAATTATTCACAATCTGCAACATTAGCTAAAATTGGTCCTAGGAAATCCATTGCCAGCAGTGCGTGTATTTGTGCGTGTGCATGACAGAGACACATTTTTATGCTGATCTCTCCAAGATCACACAGCAAACATTATGACTTCTCCCTTGGACAATAAAACAAACATCTACTTATTCAATGAAAATAAATAAAATTCTGAGTTACCAAAATCAACCCAACTTTGAATGACTCAGTCAACAGGAGGAGAAGTTTCTGCAAATGATGGGACTGTGCTTTGGAGATATGAAATCTGGGCTGCCTATCTCTCAGTTCTCCTTTACCTCCTTAACAACTTTAGATACATAAATAAAATCTAGGACATTCTATTTATATTTTTAACTTCAAACCAGGCATGAGAGAAAGCATTTTGCTAAATGTCAAACTCACACAAATATTATGCATTAAAAATGTAGTTGCATGATCATTTTTGAGGTTTTGGTTCCATTAATCATGTTGCCTCTAGTGGGGATCACTGGATCTCACTCTAAATAGTTTGTGTCCATGCAGCATCATCTACAGCTGCCTTTCCATTTTTTTCCCTTTCCTCACCAATACTGGAAAAAAAGGTAGCTATTCACACTATCAAGGATGAAGGCTGACTGGGAAGACTTGCAGAAAGATCTTACAATGCTCAGCAACCAGGCAACAAATTGGCAGATGAAATTAAATGTAGATGAATGATGCCCATGGGAAAAAAACTAAATGCAACAACACATGTCTTCACCAAACTTAGAATGCAAGAGCAAGATCTTGGGGATGTATCACACTGATAAGAGAACATCAGCTCAACACTCATAGCAATTAAAAAAGAAATAGAAAGCTGAGAATTATTAAGAAAGAAATAGAGAAGAAAATAAAAGACACAATTATGCCACTGTATAAATTGAAGATTTTCTGCAGCTTGTGAGTTATTATATCCTCATTTTAAAAATCTGTCACAGCAGTGGAAAGCTACAGAGAAAGCTACAGAGAAGGGCTAAAGAAATTATTATTGCTATGGAATAACTTCTGTACACAATTCTGCATCTTCTTCCTCACAAAGAGGCAGCTGAGCAGGGGTGTACTTGTGGCCTCAGAACTGTGAGCAGCTTGGAGAGGGGGAACAGGGACAGGTGGCCTCACTCAGCACAGGAGCTGGATGCAGCTTCCAAGCTCAAAACGAGTCAAAGAAGTCACTGATTTTTTTCATGCAATATGAAGTTAGGCTGTTAAATCCCTCCCACAAGACACTGTGGTTGCTAAAAGTTTACAAGGCAAAAAACTAACTGATTCATGTGAATTATTAGAGGCTGGAAGATATTTCTTTTGGAAAAATTCTTTACTGCTTACTGATTCTGTCTCTTTCTGTGGGTTCTGCTCTTCCCATTTGTCAGAGTAAGTGCACTCAGCTGGTTTGAAATTTGGTCTATTCCTGTGTGGGCATTTTTTATGAAAAACTGCCACACATGAAATGCTTCACCAAAAGAAAATGGGAGGGATTGGATTGAAAGGTGGGTGAGAATCAAGACATGCTGAATAAACCTGAAGAACAGCTCAAACAGGTCCTTTCCCCCTGAAGATTTATAAATAAGCATGGCTGTCTATATTTTATCAGTAACATATACCAAAAAGTTAGGTCAGCCTTTTGATTTCTAATATCCTCCTTTTCTTTTTCACCAAGTTCTGGACTAACAAAGTTTGATTTAAAAAATAAATCCCTCAAGGGATGACACCTGGCTGCTTTCTTACACCTGCAGCAAAAAGCACAGGGTTTCCCTAGGATAGAACCTTCCTACAGGAAAACGATGACGCAAAATCCCATCTCTCTTCACCACATACCCCAAAGGATTCTCTGCTGCAGCCACAGAGAGTCCCATATCCAAAATGGTGGTTTCAGGCCCCTGGAGCACAGCCCCTGCCCTTCATTTATTGGAATAAATGCAGGTTTAATGCCTTAACTACAAATGAATCAAATGTAACATTTAATACAATAATCATCCTGAGAAAGAAACAGAGATTGTGGACTGATGGCAACATTAACCTGGGGTATCACTTCCTTCTTGCCTTTTTTATGCATTTTTTACAGGTCTGCACACAGATCATTGCAAATGGAAACCCCTTTCATGTGAAACCCCTTTCAGATCTTTTCTCTCTTTTCTTTTACCAAATGTGGATTAAGCTGTTGCAGGGGTCAACACAGCAACGCTCCTTATTTAAAATGTACTTTCTTGATTGACAAATACAGAACAGTTACTATTTCAGCCAAAAAAAAATCAGATAATGCTATCAATGCTGGTCCTCCTCAGTGAAAATTCCTTTACTTCAATACAGCTATCCTGGGGGTAACCTCTTTTCCCTTCCCTTCAAACAGAACTACACCATTGCCATCAGCATCCAGAGCAGGATACAGAACCAAAACTACCTCCCCCAGAAAAAAACACTACAGAGATGTGGTTAACAGGGGAAGGCCTCAGTTTAACAACAAACATCCACTTGGAAAGGCAGACAAACACAAAAACCCATCCCAGAAATATATTTCTTTGGGGATTTTGGTTTTGCTGTTGATCTTCCCATTCTCCTCAGTTAAAACCACCTTAGAGTGGATATACCCCAGTCCTCTCTTTTTTCCTAATTCCTCTTGTCATTCTTTAAAGAAAAATCTTTCCGAAAAAAAAAGAAAAAGAAAAAGAGAAAAAGAGAACTTTTCCCTTCTTGAAAGGATTTTAAACTTGTGTTTGACCTGACTTTCAAAAGAGAGGGGCTTCAGTTATCCTCTGACACCAGGTCTGGTTGAACAGTATTCAATACCATTCAGCACCATCTTTTTCTGAAGATTGTGTCTTGGTTTACTGCCAATGTCCTTGATCAGAGCACAGAAGCATTTACTTAGGAAAATAACATTAAATGGCAGCCCATGGCAACAATAACAGCTCCATCGCTGGAATACACTCGCAGAGGATGCATGGGTGGCTCGATGGCCCTGAACACTTAAGTACATTTTTTTCCTTTCAATTCCCTCTGGTACATTAATTTTTATTGATAGCTTATAGCTATGGCAAGTGGTCTTGGTTTTACTAACTTGCAGGACTGAAGAATATCACTCATGTGGAAAAAAAACCCCAACATAACAACAAGCTACCTGGCCACCAGGCTGTGTGTTTGTATTTTTGAACCACAAACCTTTATTAAATTGGAAAGCCAAAGGCTCTTCCCTTCCCTATTTTATCTGCTCACACATTAATTTATTTTAAAAATTAAAAAAACATTAATTTCTCTAATTTCACAGAAATATAGGTAATTTGCACTGCAGTCCAGGGTACAGTGTAGTGGATTTGGGAAATGCATATTTTCTCCTTTCTCAACCTATCCTTAGCAGCCTGGCTGATTCCTAAGAAAAATTATGTAATACATGATGTTACATGGAAATGTAAACCTCCACAAGCTGCAGTGAGAAAATAAGCAAACATCACTTCATTTAAAAGAAATTTGATACTGCCTAATGTTTCCTTTACCCTGCCTGTATCTTTGCAAGTATCACACAGAGGCATCTGTGTCTGGTTTTATGTTCAAAAACCTGATTTACTAAAATGAAGTAGGAAAAAAAAAAAAACCAAATCCTCTGTTCATTTGCATTAAATAATTGATTTGTGACAAAATGACTAGGAAAAAAAGGTTATGGCATCCAGGTGCACTGCAATCAAGTGTTTCTAGAGCCCATGCTGGAGGTTTATCCCCTGAATCCTGATATTAATGGATCATCTTGAGGTTTGTTTGTTTGTTTTTTCCCATTGAAATCTTAAGGGGATTTTATGTTAATTCAGAGTGAATCCAATTTCTGCTATTTCTACACATATGACATAAAAATGACCTTGCATTGTTGCAGAGCAATGCAGCTGCCTATCAGTGGCCAGAAATCTGGAACATGTGGCAATTGCTGAGTCAAGCCTTTAAAAGTAACACACACATTAGTAATGCTAATGATACTTGAAAATAAGTGTTAAAAAAATAGCAGTGCATTACAAATCTCCCATTACAAACCCCAGAGCTCTTATAAAACGAGTGTTCTTTCACTAAACATGACAGCAGCTCTGGCTTCATGTATGGTTTATCTTTTACTGCTCACTAAAACATCACCACATGCTCTGATTAACCCTGCACAGGCATGAAGGAAAAGAGCAGGGCACACACCAGTCCTAGAACCACAGAACCATTAGGGTTGGAAAAGACCCTAAAGATCATCACCTATGACTTAATACCATATCATGAAGTGCCACACCTACTCATTTTTTTAATATTTCCAGTCATCCCATGGCTCCAAAAGCACTGGAATGTGCATTTGACGGCTGCAGAGACGGACTTTGCAAGCTGCGGTCTCAGCACATGCGTCCTGCAGGACAGAATCTCTCCTAACACGTGTCTTGGCACAGTTGCCAGCGGAGCAGACACTCATCACAAGGGCTTTTTTCACTACATTATACAATGAAATACCACTGGTCGTGATCTGACAGACAGAAAATAAAATTAAGATGGAAAACGGGGCTCATCTTCACTCCTAAAAAACAATGGAAGTTTGGGTCAGACTGTTAATGATTAGACTAATAAAAATTATTTCACAAGCATCTTCTTTTCCAATTTAACAATGATTACACAGTGTTACACGTTAATTACCTGAACTATTCTCTATTTTAGGGCATCTGTGGTGGGCAGAACTGGAAAGGAGCCTGATATTTGCACACTGTGGGCACACAGCTCCAGTGTGGGATCACACCAAGTCCAAAAGCAGGAGATTGCCAAGGTAAAGGCTTTTTAGAAAATGAGAGATGTAAGTTCCTTTAATTTGGTAATGCATCTAATTTTTATACTCCCACCTTTGTTTTGCCTTTTTTCAACATTTCAATACTCAGAAAGGATGTAATGAAACCTGACTAATCAGCATTTTCAGAGATGAGTCTGATCTCCAGGAGCTCTTTGGGAAAAATGATTGAGGCACATGGGTTTTCTAGTTCTGATTAGGAATCTGCAATCAAAAATTATGTTTACATAAACTTAAATATTATCAACAGCATTTAGCGCTGCAGAATTGGCACTAATGATAAAAATTAAGTACTGGTGAATCACATTTTAAAATTTTAACACTTGAAACAACAACAACAATTTTCCCTTTTAAACACAAGAGCTGTGACTTCCTGATGAAAGTCCCAGAGGTATTTTCTTCTTCTCTGGAAGGCACATTTCCCTCTAATTAATTAGGGTGAGGGACTTGAGGCAAAGTGAAAGGATGAAGCAGAACCTGACTGCTCTCTGCAGCTCTGGCAGCTCTTTATAAACTGCAGGGAGAAATTTCCCCTGCAAAGCGGTTTTCCTGGGGTTTTAGCACCTGTTTACAAAGTGGGACCCCAGTCCTTCACTCAGTGTAGTCTGAGCAGCACTGGCTCTGTACAGGCTGGCTCTACACTGGCCAGACCCCCCTGTTTTGGCACAGTAGACAGGCTTAGAATGACTATCCCGAGAAAGGGCTCAGGAACCCTTTTACTGTCTGCATTGAAACAAAATATTGATTGGGACTGCTTTTAATATGCTTCCTAAATTAATGTTAGGTTTTCTTTCTTTTCCTTCAAGGATTCCCAGTAGCTGAATTTTAGAAGCAGCTCATCAGCTCTGAAAACATTCCCGTCTCTATGTGACATTTCATATTCATGTGAAAGGAGAAATACATTTTAACTGAATTGAGAAACATCTTTTATAACAGTGAGAGATAAAGAGGGAAGAGAGAGATTGTTCTACAATCATATAAAAAGATCTTGGCAAACGATTCTGCTGCACTGAGATTGAATAAGGGATACAGCAGATATTTTGTCATTTGTTCCCTGGGTTTTTGACTGGCTATAGCAGTGAGGGAAGTGTTATCATAAACATCTCTGAATTGCTAGAGGAAATTTTATTGTCTGCCAGATTCACAAATTGAAATCGATCTTCATTCTACCACTACCGGTTTTGCCAAAGTTTCTGCAAAGTAGACACAACAAAATACAGTAACCTTTCAGGTTATTTCTGATTAAATTCATATCATTTGTCTTGAAACAAAAATTTTTTTTCTTTTTTTTTTTTACCTGACTGCAACATATAATTTTAGTCAGCTAACACTAAATTAGACACCCACTCAGATTTATTATGATAAGAACATTCAGTAAGCTAATTTCAAGATGATGACTCCTATAAATTCTTATAATTTATTATTTAGTACTTTGGTTTTTAATCATTAAGTACGTGAAGACTTTGTAGGTCAAACCTGTATTAATGAAGACAGTAATCTATTTTTCAAACTCTCTGCTTCTCACCCACCTTTCAAATTGTAAATTAACAGAAATATCTTTAAACATATGTAGAAGAACAAAGGGAAAAATTGGGAGTATTTGCAGCACCATTTAACCAACCATTCCTGAGACCGTGTCTATTAAATCCATTTTCTCACAATTTTTGCAATTCTTACCAAAGGGAATGCTGAAATCAAACAAAACAAAAGATAGTCCTTAAATGAGCAATTTTAATAATCAGAACAGCAAAAATGAATGGAAATTATGCAAAGATAAGCACTAAAGTTTTCATTAGATTGTTACATTAGCACAAATGGGGTCATTTAGAAGAACTTTCTCTTGCTGGCCACAGGTTTCTGAAACTTAAATATTAACCATATGAATTTTTTAATAGGCAAGTAAAGATATCAGAGAGGAGCTTCTCTTTCACTCAGCCCGTGCTCAGCACAGGCTGTCTGATGGCTCCTCTGTCTGGAAGGGACTGGAGGAAGCTCTGCTGCCCTACAGGCCTCTGACTATTTGAAATTCTCATTCTGATTTCACAGATGCTGGTCCTCAGCACATATTGACCTTTTACTTATTATGCTACATCTGTTTGTTTTTACATCCAATGTTGCATTGTCCTCCATTCTCTGGTGCTTTCATTCCCTGTGGGACATTTAATCCTTACAACAACACTGGACATTCTTTTCAGGAATGCATCGGGACTCTGAAAATCTGAATATGTCACCCACAGTACAGCACATTAAACTACTCAAGAATGCTGTAAATCAGTAGAAATGTGTTTTTAGGAAGAGCTCCTATAACTATTGCAGATCTCACACACATGCATTTATCTTCCGTCTGCTGTCACAAACTTAGTGACTCATTTGTTACTGGGAATAATAGTTGTGTCATTTCTCCATGCAATTAATAAAGCTTTGTGCCATGGGTACCTAGTAAATGAAATTCACAACAGGAAACAAAGCCCTGCAAGCAAACTGCATTGCTAGAGCTGCACCAACTTACAATGATTCACTGGTCCTTGCCCCTTTTAACCTTCCAACACAGGAACAAATATTTCTGGGAAATACTGAACACTGTGCATGCATGAAACAACATCATGAATAATTTTATTCAGACTGTAGACAGGCTCCTCCACTGTCAAAAATATATTTGGGTTTGATGGAAGAGTCTCACCTTCACTCAGATGTATGGAAAAGAACATGGAGGAATCCCAAAACAGGACAAAGGATTTAAAAAATTGAATCCTTTAGGCACTGACTAATTTAGCCATAGAATAAACCACTGGTGATGACCATACTATAACTAGAGCAACAGACATTTCCTTGGTCCTCCATTATTCCCACAATATAAGCTCAAAAACAATTGTGTCTGGGGAGTGGGTTGGGGGGCCAGAGGGGACAGGAAGGAAGGGTGGAAAGCAAGGAAGGAATTGGGCTTGATTTTGGCCAGGAAAAAAAAAAAAAAAGAAAGGAATGGAAAACTGCAAGTCAGCATCTCTGTAAGTACCATAGACCCAAGAGGAGTAAACAAACCACAGTCCAAATGGAGGTGAGGCAATGGCACTGGTCACAAGAAAATGGAAGAAAGCACATGTTAGTGCAGTCCTTGAGCATGGGCACCCTCCCTCTGTGCTGGCTTTGTAAGAACCAGCACAGACCAACTACAGAAGGGCAGAGGTTTGTGAACCAGACTGACTCCACCACCCGTCTCAGTGTGAGTGGGCTCCAGGGACCCTCATCCATACAGACAGCACAGAGGAAACCTTGGTTACCTCACTGCCTCCCCAACGAGCCAATTCAGGAATCACCACAGAGATGAAAGCCAGAAAACTCCAAACATGCCCTGAATGTCTTCAGATCTCACTGAAGGGATAGCAAGTGACAGAGAAGACAACCAGCATGAACAGATGAACTTTGGACACTGCCACATTTGGTAGGGGAAGGGCACTATGCATGAATGCAGAGCATTTCAAAGCCTCTAACCCAGAGCCCCATGGGCCATGATGTGAGATGGGAGAATAAACCAGACAGGTTGTTCCCACATAGTTAGACCACATCCAATCAAAATCTACCAACAAGGTATTAAAAAAACCCAAAAATTAGTTTTCTTAATTTGGATACTAATACTTTACACTTGGTGGGTTCCCCCTTCTATCACATCCAAGAGCAATTTATCATTCACTTAGAAATCTTTAGCAAGATTTTTACCAACAAAATGGTGGAGATGGCTAAACTGATGGCACTGGATCTCGGTGTGATCACTCAAATCGACCTCTGTTTTTTGAGGCATGTTTGAAGCCTTTCACTCCTCTTTGTCTTAGATTTCCAGGATAAGCATTCATGACACAGGAGAGAAAAAATTCCAGTAAACAATGTTCATCTGCATCCCTGCCTGGAGGAATCACTTCCTCCAGGCTCCATCACAAAAGCCATTTTGTTCTTGGCTTCTGCAACTGGAAGGATTCATGTCATAGGATTTTTAATGATGTTCTAATACTCCAAAATGCAGGTTTTGAGATGATGGAGGCCAACCTCTCTTGTTTCTGCTGCGAATAAAACTGCTCACAGGGCAGCTGGTTTCGGGCTGCAGAGCCTTCCTGCTGCGGTCTAGACCAAAACCAACAAATCTTTTTACAAAGGCCACTGCACAGCTGTGAAATGATAACTTTCAGGCACTGCGGATTTGGGTCATATTTGACCTAATGATCTAGAAGTGAAAGTCTCCTTAATCCCATTACTAATGCTCTGACTCATCCGGCTACTGATTCTAAAAATGTCTGCTAAGTTCCTTAAAAAGTTACGTTTTAATCTGAGAATATTAATTACATTTAAAGTTATGACTCCCCCATGATTTATAACCTCACAGAAAATACTGCATTTTCATATGTGGTTTTGCAATTTTCACTTCTATATACCTATCATTGTCCATTGTTTATTTTCCTTGATTGATGGTAGGGCTTTGGAGGTTTCCCATTATGAGCCTTATAATTATCACTGGTAATAGAGAAGCTCTTCCTATTATATTCAGTGAGACTGCCCAAATTATTCATTGTAGACCATTGGTACAGGACTACAAGGAAATAAGAATTTATTTCCAGTCTCAGGCATATGCTAGATAAGAGGATGTATTTATTTCTCCATGTTTCAAAAGGATTAAGGTTTGAAAAAATAAATATCACTTAGCTTGTCAGCATGCAGAACATTATGGTGCTGAGTTTAAAGTCCCTTTCCTGGGTTAAGTACGACAAATCTAAAAACGGGAGGGGGGAAATCTCAACTATATCCTTACTCAGCTAAATAAATGAATACTATAAATTTTAGCTGTTAAGCAGGTTTACAGAACAGACTGCACAAAACTGTATCTTGGCTTTAACAGTATAATGTGCTTATTTAGAGAAATGCTACAGAATTCCAGAAGTCCTTGACCCTTGGCTATACCAAGAGCTTGCTGAATACATCATCTGGGTTTTGCTTAATTACACATAATTAGGAAATGCAATTATGCTTTCAGTGTTACTCTACCATTAGGAAGGAGTGTAGTGGACAGCAATAACATCAATAGGATACAGGTCTTGAAATGAAAAAAAATTACAGTCGACCTATACAAACAGACAAAACATAGGAAGACTACTAAACCTTAACACAGAAAAAAAAGCATTTTGCTCTTGGCAATAGAAGAATACATGTTTTAGAGGCATTTTCCCAGCCTTTTTATTCAGAGCACCATTTAATGATATGCTCATTTGCATCAACAATCTGAGTGTCACCATTTTTTTCTCAATTACTTTGATATGCTAACTTTCTAACATATTTATGACCTTTTATCATTATTTCATATGCTAAACTTCATCCAGGCCACAGATTAGTGAATTACCTTAATTATGTGTTCTCTAAGAATTTAAACATTTTCTTCATGTGCTCCTCCCTATGCAAGTGGTGCTCAGGCACCATGATTAGGAATGCTGTCTGCAATAAGCTCATTCCCAAAGCAAAATTTACATGGCTTGGTAATGTGGGAAGGCAGCTATTTCACGCCTTGATGACTGCCCACCAAAGAAAACAGAAAGTAGATGAATGCAAGTTGACAAAACAGATATAAGGAAAGGAGATCTGATCATCTACCACATCACACTTGTGCTGCTTTAGTTTATCTGCTTTAACCGCTATTATAGCAACCAGCTATAATAAAATAATACACTCCATTAAATATATGCGTTACTTGTAATGTTTGTTCAGCGCTGAGGAATATTTCACCAAAGTACAATTTAACAATATGGCATTTAGTCTTTCACTGGGCTCTGCCCTCCAAAACTTCATGGTAAAGACAAGTATGAGGTCAGCTGCATTCAGTCCTGAGGGGCGGTGGTGGTTCAGCAGCGAGGCAGAGGGTTGTCTGCTTAGACCGTGCTCCCAATCAGCCAGGGAATCCTTTTCTGCCATTTTATGAAAGAATTCCAAATCAAGTTCCATCTTGCAGGTCAAACACAGGCAAAAGTGACTCTCCCAAACGCAGCCTCCAGCCATTTGGAAGAGACAGAAACCCATGGCACAGAGGATGTAATGTGCCACTGCGGGATCGCTGGGGTCAGCCCTTAAGTAACAGCAGGATGGAGAACTCAGAGTCACTGTCCCACCCCGTAACACCCAAACCAGTCCCATACTCAGAGGCTTCAGTGGGAGAGCACAGAAATACATCTCTCAGGGTGCATTCCATATGTTCCCAGCACCTCAAGGCACCCCACGCCTCCTGCCACTGGCCCTTGGTACCAGCACCAGAGGAACAGTCACCCTGGGAAACTGAAGGTGAAGCTTCTAATTAAGGGCAGCAACATTTTTTAGATATCTTTGCTTTAATCTCAAGAGCATCTGAAAATAGCAACAATTCTGTAGTAGCATTTCAATTAATATTTACAGCCTGTTTCTATGTGGGATAAAGTCTTAAATACTAGAGCAGCAGGCTGATTTTAGGGTTTTTTAAGAATCTAACACTCCACAAATGTTATTGGGTTCTGTTATTAAAATATTAAACAGTGGTTATGCCTTAAATACCAGAGGCAGTTTGAACTGGATATACTCCCATCTTTCCCTTCGTGTTTAGCTCTGCTGCCATGCACTCTTAAATCATGTTTTGTTCCAGAAGTAACTGCAAGAGCTAAGGAGGTGTGTGAAATAAAATCCTCTGCATAAAGTGCCTATCAGTTTATCAAACTTTCAGAACTCCTTTGAAACATGCAGCAATCAAGCATCATATAATACATTTATAACATAAATGTAATATACACTAGATGTAATCTAGGCTCTTTTTATCTGCATTATATATCTCACTACCTAATATAAACTACTTACATGTTATCAGATATAATTACTGAATATATTTACTATTTGGAAAAGAGTGTAGCAAAAGATAGAGAATGAAGATAAAATGTACGGAAATGCAAGTAATTCATTACTTTAATTGCTTCAAGAAGCTATGATGATGTTATTCTGCTATTAAAATAAGTTCCTTAATTAATCAGCAAGACAAGAATACTTAAACCCATTTTTACCAACAGTAATATATTTGACAAATGTATTTTTTGAAAATATAGGATACATAGGATAATTAATTGTAATAAATTTATTTACAAACTGCACAGCATTCAGGATATAATTAAAATGGGTGTGAAAACAGAGAAGCTATCCAAAAAACCCCTTATTTTAGTTCGCCATCACACTCCAGCTCCGTATACTGGACAAGATTTTAGATTTTAACAAACTGTACAACAAGATGTTTGGGTTTTAGTCTGCAAAGCTGTTCCACTGACACTGCTACACTTGTTTTTATATTGGGTCCTATACTTTTCTTCAAAAAAGTTTCTATAAATAATAAAAACAAAAAACACTTTCAGATTATGAAAGGATTGTTCTAAGTACAAAGTGTTGTCTGCTACTCACTCAGCAGACCTCTATTAAACCCCCACAATCTGGCTTCAGAAATAAGTGGAGGAAAACCTTGTTGCACCTCCAAAGTGTTCAGCTTTGAGCTCTGCCAGAGACCTTTGAACAAGCTCTATAAATGACATCCATATTTGTCCATTTTTTGACTTAAATTGCTTTTGGTTCAACTGCATGCAGCACTGAATTGCCTTGATGCAATGTCATATGGAATGACATAAAACACAGAAAAAAGCAAGTTGCTGGCTAGGATTAGGAAAGAAAGGAGTCACGGCCCTTGTTCACTTCAGTAAATGTTGGAGGAAATGAAAATGAAACTTCTGTTAAGAGGTAATCTCTTCAAAGCTCGATAAGAGCAGGTGACATTTTACAAGTCTCAAGTTCTTCATGTTATATTTAGCAGGTACAATGAAACAATTTACATAGAGTCCAAGACTGCGCGTGTTCCTTTTCTCTTTTTCAGAGTAAAGGGACACATTCTGTAATTCATTGTGTTCTTAGCGTGCAAGCTGAGGTTTAAATTCAGTTTCACTCCTGAGCAAGGAATCTCCCTCACCATCTTTTGCCCACAGCAAAGGTGAAGGTGAATCCCAGAATTTGGGAGGAATGTTTTCATCTGCCCCAATTCTCTTCCTATCAGCAGCTTCCTGAACTATTCTTCCTTCACAACTAAACCACTTCTCCCACTACACCCCAGGTATTTAAATGTTGTGGACAAATTATTCTCAGAGATTAATAACTTTTGTAAGAGCAATCTCTAATCTATGTGACATCCATCTTTCCATGTTTCCCATCAAAAATCCCACAAAGCAACTGAACAGGCAGAGTAGTTTTCTGTACATATTTTGATGACATCAGACAGGAATGTGCCTTGTGAATCTGAGACTTGAGGGACCCATTAAGAGCACGTGTAATTTGGATGCTGACTGCTTGCATGGATCTAGTTGTGGTAGTTCACATCTTTCATGTTTTATGCAACCAAAAACAGCTCAAGAGTTCATTCACTGAAATAGGAGCACCCACAATCTAGGCATTTTTAAAAGCCAGATAATAATGTCTTGTTATACACAAAAACATCTATTTCCATGAACTCCTGGAAGGTTTTATCCTTTTTAACCATCAATAAAATATTCAAATATTCAACTGGTAATTATTTTTGGTGTTAAAATCGTTTGGAGTAGCACTAAATTATATTATATAGAATACATATTAAAGATAGATCTAGCTAATAACTTAGAAGAACTTCATAACATGCCTTCTTTTATGGATAACCCCAAATTACTCATAAATTGCTGTAGTTCTCACATCATTATCACATAGTGATTTTGTATTTATTATAAGATAAAATCAAGGAAATTTTGCTTACAAGCAACCATCACTTCCTTATTTGTTTAAATACCTATTTAATAGTCCATGGCTTCCTAAAGCCTTACAAACATCCCCTGATTCCCAAGACTGGTAGGTGAGGGTAAGGCCTGTAAGAAGAGTGGAAGCCAGATTGGGGTCAGTATTTTTAAAAGAACAGAGGCCGAATCCTGTAAATGACACTGAGAAAGATATGCAAAACTGGAACCTTGACCTCTTCCTCATCACCATGTTGTGTTTATAGTCAGAGTGCAGCAGGATTTAAGGAAGAAAATGTTTTCAAGACAGGTAGATTAAAATAGTTTCATTAAAACAGTGCAGCTCACTGTTTTGACTTCTTTTTTCTAGGAGTAGAAAGCCAGAGTTTGATATCATTCTCACATTTCAGTGTGCATTTTTTGAATCAGCCTAAGCAAGAATTCATTCAAGTTTCATTATAAGTGGAGTATACAGCAGTTTTCAGCTGCTTTGGAAAGTTTGCCCTCTGCTTCTTATAAAGCCAAAATCTCCAAACAGGAGAATGAGAACATTTTTATTTTCCAGCAATAAGGACTTATATTCAGTGCCCCTACAAGGGTGACTCTGGGCTGCACAACTGTATTTTTTAATAAATGCAGATATTTATATTATTATTATAATAGCAAGAGGCTTGTTGTAGGAGATAGAACATTTCTGAAAATTTGAGTGAACAGAAATGGAAATGAATGTTCCTAAGCTGGCAGTCCCTTTTGGCAGTTTTTATAGTTATGCTAATATTAAAATAGACTGCCTGACTTCACTTGAATTAAGACTGATACCTGTAAGAAATTCGAGAATAAAAAAATTAAACACTACAATGCAATGTAATGTACCCTTATATACTGCACACAATGGAATATGGGTAATTTATTTAGGAGCTTAATATCTTCAATAGAACGACTGATTTGCAGGAGTCAATAAATATCCTTAGTCTGATATTTAAGATGGCAATGTCTTCAACACCTAATAAGAGTTTTATCAAAGAAAAGTATATTAAATTTATGTATTAAATGAATGTCTCAAGGAGACAAGCAGTTCAGATTTGATCACACGTATTTTATTAGGTAGAGCCCCAGCTTTGTACATCTGCGTATTCAGCAGCAGGATTAAGCTGATGCTGTGAATGGAAACCGAATGAACCCTTTGCTTTGTTTCTGTGCAAATCTTTTATATTGATATTCTATTTCTGAGACAATGAGTAGCAGTTTTTAGTGATGAAACCCCATCTCCTCTGGCTGAACTGGGTGTGCAGGAAGGGGAGGCAGGCAATGGGAAGTTGTGCAGTCTCTAGCAAGACATATTTAATCCACAGCAGACACTCCCCAGGTACTGCCAAGGATCCCATGTCTAAAGTGAGACCTATGTGAGTGAATGCAAACTGGGAACCAAGCAGTGACACACTGATTAATGCCTAGAAAAAAAAAGAAATATCAAATGTAGATTTCCTTCTGAAAGCCTGACTGTTGCAAGTGAAACATTTGTGAAAACTCTGGACACGAAGTTCATCAACTAGTCTCAGCTCCACAGAAAATAGAAGTTCAGAAACCAGTCTCAATTCAAACAAAAGCAATGGGATTTTGCCTATCTGTAGCCATGCTCTCTTTTTTCCCTGTGGTAAGCATATGGTTGCATTCAAACTCGGGACATTTTTGTCCCAGCTATGTCACAGATTTCAGGAATGGCTTTGCATAAGTCACTTGGCCTTTGTTCAGTTTGCAGGCTGCAGAAAAAGCCAGCCTACTGCATTTTTCTCTTTTTGCAGCAGGGAAACACAATACTCAAATGAGCATAATAATTTATGTATCAAGCAGATGTGCAAAAGACAAGATCACAACCTTTACATCCAAATCCTGTTCCACTAATAGTACTAACATCCCATCTAACATACTTGCTTCAGTACAGTGATACATTTGTTTGCAATGATTGTTACATTGCTTTTGATTAATAATTAAAGAAAGATGCCTAACCCAGGAGGAAATCTTAGGGAATGACAGAAACATCCATTTATGATGGCAAGGAGGTAAAGTAGTACAGCAGCCCCAAGAGACCAGAACAGCTCAGATGTTACCTCCAATACATGCTGATGCCATCCTGCACTGTCAAATAAAACTGAACAGCACAATAGAGATATGTGACCAAAACTGTCAGCACCAATAGGTACTGCAGAAATTGCGTTAGGAAAATGGATGTACTAAGATTCAATTTTTGGATTGTATAAAGGTTTAATTTGGTGACCTTGTAGGTCTTGTAAAACAAGGGAGAGACCCCACAGTCTTTAAAGGAAAAGAAAAGAATAATCCATTTTTTGGCAATGCATATTTATCTCTTTATTTTCAATCCAGCTGACTGAAGATAAAAACTAGCCTGTACAACATGATGCCTTTGTTCCAGTCATCCCTCCTCCTTGCTTATAATGACCAGGATCGCTGCTTGGGATTCCTCTGCACACCGTCGGGGGGGGGGGGGGGCCGGGGGCAGAAAGGGAAACTCACATTTAGAATTTTATGATAATGACAATGCCAATAAATCTGTGGGCACCAACACATTTCCCTGCACAAAGACATGAAAAAATCTGGACAACTAAGTCCATGGGTGAAATGGATGTAAAATTTCTATGTGATATTAGTCTCGGACTTAAGGCATACTTGTGTTTCATTTGAGTCACTTCTGCAGGGTCTGAAGATGTTCCTACTGAGGCCACAGGTACAGCTTAATCTGCATAAAGAGTAAGGCTACCCCCGTCCACTTCTCATGAAAAATGGACATCCTCCATTTGCTCATCGCCACCTTCCTGCCTTTTCCCACCAGCACAGGTGGCCACCCCCAGAGTCCACCAACAGAAAAGTTTGCAATGACAAGTTATCTAATTCCTGTTGGTCTTTTGGATTAACACAGATTTAGCCTTTGGTGCATCATGGGATTCAGCCTCTCAAGAGGGAGCAGGGCAGGAGGGAGGGGGCATTTGGAAGGAAGAGAGGCTTGTATTCTCAATCCTGGATCAGTCAGCCCACAGCCTTCAAGGGCACTGATGTTACAGCAAGCAAAACTTTAAACCTTTCTAAGCACATTCATCACACAGGTAAGCTGTGTTTTCCAATTTGGTGTGATATACGACCTAGGATTAATCAGCATGCATTGGAAAAAAAAAAAAAATCAACATCAAAATTATTTCAACCACCTGCACAATATCTCTTGATTGTCAAAATACATCTCCAGGCTGACAAATGGTAACAAGATTTCACATTAGAAAAAACGTGCTGTCGATGGACTTAAATCGTGCCGTCAGTTATGTACTGCTGTCGCCTTTTTTCACAAGGCCACTTAAGCAACAAAGTGATAATACAGTGCAGAAGAACCAAATTTATCACACTTCACCACAGCCCTCCACACTAATGCAGAACATAACAATCCAGCAGGCTCGAGTGCAGCTTCCTCCCGAGTGATCTTTTCATGCTTGCACTGCTCCACTTCTCGTGCAGGTTTTGCCAATGACTTTTAGAGGGAAAAAGATGCTCCCTCTTCCCCTCCCGCTCCACGGACACTGCACAGGCACATGTGGCAGCACAGGAAATGCACTGGGGAATTAAAAGTCAGCACAGGGCGCTCTGCTGGTTCATACATTGTTCTCAACAAGACTGCAGAGGTGAACCTGAAGGTAGCTTTTGGCTCCGGAATCAGAATTTAGGTTATTTATTTATTTGCAATGATAGTGATGGAAGACCCAGAGGGCAGCTGCTCATTCCCCTTTCCTACGCTCCGTTAGCTCCAAACAGCAAACAGGCAGCACACAGGCTTTGCCCTCTGCAGCAAGCCTGGGTAACATTGCTGTGTACAGACCTTTGGAGAAAGGACAGATAGTTTGGAAGCAGCCTTTGAAATACATATCACATGGAATGTGTGCCCCATCTGACAGGACACTGAGTCCTTGTTGACTTAAGGAGTTATTACAATTTACAGCTATGCACTGCCATATATTCACCCCCCTCAGAGACCACCAAATGCATTATAACTGGATAAACTTATGATGGAGTAGGTTCGAATCACAGAGTATTTGTGAAGAGTTGTTATTGCTATAGCCTTAATGACAATCACCATGGCTGGCTTTAATTATCTGTGCACACCAAGGAGAAAGGTGGCAGTGAGGAACTAGGAGAGACGACAAATAAAGCTCACAACAGCAGTAAATATCCCATCCTGGTGTTACACAGAACGGCCAAACAAAAGGCTGGTCAGCATTTGGTCATGTTTCACTTATTTGCTTTTAAAAATACTATAAAATTATTTTTTAAATTGCTACAACTGAAAGGACAAAACTTCATACATAACTTCTAGCCTAGGAATATAGCTTTGCAAGATGTCATTAACACAAACTCCTGGAATGGAACTGTCCTGGAATCCTTTCTGTTTAGTGATGTCGGCTATGTTATGTTTCTGAGCGAAAAAACACCAGCCCTTTTGGAACAATGTGTTTTAGAAGGAGGTGGAATAGAGATCAATTTTAAACAAAAAAGAATAAAAAGGCATTAAGAATGCAAGTCTGTATTTAGAAGCTCCAAACAGTGCAGCTTGCAATTCTGTCCATTTCCTTGATTTTTAATATCTTTATAATCAAAAAATTATTTAAACTGGCTACTGTGTAATGCATGTCCTCCTAATATATTTATACAAAATCTGCACTTATTTATATGAGCAGCGTTGAGTCCATATGACAGAACCTGCTTGGCACTTCATAATTCTTTATTGGGTCCTTGGTTATTAATATTTTCATATTCATGGATATTTTCAACCCTTTATGAATTATGACATTAATAGAGAACTAAAGTCTATACATGTAATACTTAAGTTCTGACTTATAATGGGTAAACCCAAAGCACTTCAAAGTCATTCTTACGTGTCTCAATTTTCCTAGCCAACTGCAGCCTATTTATTTAAGTTTATGCAACCTCCCAGGGCCCTGACAATGACTAAGCACAATAGGGACAGTTAAGAAGGGCGTAGGGAGAAAATTAACTCTGATTTTGCTTATTTTTGTTGGTTGAAGGCAGAACTGTCACCTTATTTTAATGCATTCTTATTCCCTACCTCACAATACAGATAGAATGAAGATATAATAACGTGATAATCGAGTGCCTTCACAGAGCCCACCAGTGCATTACAACTCCAACATGCAGAATGCAAACATCTGCTGGCATCATTAAACCATTTCTATACTCTACATACCCAGACTTGACCCTGTGACCATTTCTACCATTAGATTTGAATGACCTCAGCAGAAGAGCTGAAAGGCCAGAGTATTAATTCACAGAACCACAAGCTCAATTTAAGATTTAATTTGAGATAACTAAGAGCAGCTGAAGGTGTATTCAAACTTATAAGTGTGGAATAAAAGATCTTACCCTGTTTTTCAAGTTAAATATAAATTCAATTATTTTTAACAGATTTATTCACAACTTTACAAACAAGTCCATGGTTCTTTTAGCATACCTCCAGATTAAAATCTGGCAATATGATGCTTCTGTTTAGCAATTTTTTTTTTTCTAATTTATGAATGTCTTTCCTACAGGGATTTTTCTGCATTCTGATTATATCCCTAAGGGGAAAAATGCCTCATTTATGAGCTATTCCCACCATACAGCTTTGAAACGCTCACTTTTATTCCAACTTAAATTAGCTAAAAGCCTTTTTGCTCAATCAAGATGTTTTTACATCTAAAAATTTTAACGTGACAATTAAAGTATCTGAAAAGTCTTCGATACAGTGCCTAACAAATGATACAGCGTTAAAGATCTGTCCCCATCTGGCTCTTTGGTAGGTTCTACAGGGCAGGCTGCACAGACCTGCTATGCCGGTACAAATACACACACTTTATGCACATTACATTTCCACAAAACTTTACAAATGAGAGAGGCACAGGGAGCGCAGAGCTGTGTGCCAGGACCTGTCGGTGTAGCTTCACGTCACCCGCTCCCTGACCCTGACGCACCTCCTGGAGATTCATCCTGATATCCTAATCCTAAATCTGTTCCATTCATCTGCTTTTTCTCAGGTTTAAATCACCCTGCTTACTCTGTCAGCTCTCCCTCGTGCTGGGAGATCATGGTGCAGAGATCACAGAGGAATCAGCTCCCTGGTCCGGCCGTGGGATGAGCACATCAGTCACGACTGCTGGAGCCATGGGGACACCACAGTGCCCCTTCCCATCAGGACAGGGCCCTGCTCTGGGGAAAAGGTAGGGGGTCAGGCACCCTCCTCAGCTGGGGGATTGCCCCCACAATCATTGCACAGACACAACTCCCAGCAGCAAACCTGGGTCATCTGAGGAGCTCTGGCAGGATTTTGCCGCAGCACAACAGTGCAAGATGAAGATTTCATCTTTCACTGCTTTGCCACCGGCCTGTCATCCCTGAGTTCACAATGGAAAAATGCTTTATAAACTCTTGGATCATATCTTTACTTATTTTGCAACTAGAAATAGCTACAGAAATTATATAGATATGTCTACACTGTCCTCAAAGTTAATTTTACATCGTATCTTAAAATCACTGTTGTTAAGCCAAGCATTTTGCAGATGAGCAA
This sequence comes from Corvus hawaiiensis, assembly GCF_020740725.1. Classification (NCBI taxonomy): domain Eukaryota; kingdom Metazoa; phylum Chordata; class Aves; order Passeriformes; family Corvidae; genus Corvus; species Corvus hawaiiensis. Next base: position 6,145,712 of record NC_063224.1, read on the forward strand.
CTGCAAAGCCTGATAAGCTTTACTTACACCTGACTTTAGGACACAGAACAGAGTGCAATATACATTAGAAGATTTGAAATCATCTATGGAAAATCAGGCATTAAGCTGGAGTGAGAGGGAATCTTCATAAAAATTACAGTGACTTCTTAGTTCTGTGTGAAAATGTTTTCTACATGATTAGGACACAATACACACGGAGCAAAAATACAGCCCAAATCCCAGTTCACCAAGGTGAGTGTAACACAGACCTGTCCAACACAGAAATACTGCTCAGATTTTTCAAAGACCATCCCCTTGTCTGAACCCCGTAACCAAGATGCAAGGGGTCAGGCTCTCTACTCGCTTACCTGAGGGGAAAAGAAAAACAGGTATGCAGATCCATTTAGCACAGCATCACATGCGGCATATCCTACTTTTTCTTTTCCCATGCCTTCTCCCTTACACCCCTCCCTGCTTTTGAAGAAAAACATTTATCACTTTGCTCCTAGGTGCAAAAAGTGACTATGGCTAGGTAGGGCAGGTTAAAATTTTCTTTGACTCCTCAGCACATTTGTCATGCAGGCTGTCTGCCTGCCGAGGAAACCTTTTCACCTCGGGCTTATTGTGAAGACGTACCCCATGAGAAAGGAATAAGGTGAAAAATGATGATGTCACTAGGTTGTTGCAAGGTTAGCACACCCTTAAATGGAGTAATGGTAAATGAAGCAGCTGCTCAGCTCCCTACATATATATGACATTCATCCTCCTATCCTATAAAAGTGCAGGACTCTGTGAGGACTGAGCACAAACTACTTGTTGACATAATTAGTGCTGGCTCAAGGGATCTTTCTAATAGCCAAGTTGGCTGTATTTTGCAAGCTTTCATTGGCAAAATTCAAGTAAACTTCAGCCAAGTTCTGTATCTATTTTGTTTTGTGTCTTATGTGTTTCCCAACTTGGAAAAAGGAGCCAAAATATTCTGGTAGCTTTTCAGTTCTGTGGTAGTTGGTATTTTAAGACGATACTGGCTCTTAAAACACACAAATGTTTGGGCAAAGTATAACTCTCTAGGAGGAGATAGAGACTATAAACTCACAAGAAAAAATATAGGAATAAGATTAATTAATGAGTCTTGGCTTGCTACTATCTTAACTGCAGACTTTCTGCATAAGCACTGCAGAAGGCTTTGAATCTGTTGTCCCCCGAGTTTTCCTCTATCCAGAGAGAAACAAAATTTTCCCAAATAAAAGTAAGGAATCTAAAGAAACCATTTTTATATAATTTCTTTTCTTCGTTACATTCATTAAATGTTGAAAAAAATTATAACCAATTTGACTTCTGCAGTTTCATATAATTGTGTTTGGATCTTGGGACAATGAATGCTTACTTGCCTTCTGTGCAAAGTTTGTTCTAGTTTGCCAGAATTCTTCAGTCCAGAACTTTTAGTTGCTCACAGAAAATAATTTATGCAAGAAGGACTTTTTTTTTTTTTCTCTATTGCTTCACATTACTTTGAGTCTGCTCTACTTTGAAAACAGTTCCTAAATGTCTTGGTAAGCAAAATTAGATAATGTAGCTTCATAGTGCAATTTTAATTTAAAGGGACGGAAATCAGTTATCTGTGCAATTACTCTAACTGTAATGCACATTCTGTTACATTGCTTGGTGACAATAATCCACCCGTGGGTCATATTCAATTGTTTCCCTTTTATCAGTGACATAATGGGGGATTCTATTCCTCACAGTAGTTCATAATGGTTTTACTAAAACACTCTTACAACTGTTGCAAATATTAACACATTCCACACAGCACAGAAAAGGCCAGTTTGTAATCAAAGATAAATTTTTTCCTTTCTATTTTTAACTAGATAAACATTTTCACACTGCATATAAGACACAAACCAAACCCAGAAACACCTTCAAGGTGAAAATCTTTCTAAATATCCCAGTATTACTCCCACTTTTCTGCTGTTATTTTGAAAATGCCAACGCTAATGACTTTCTTTGTAAGATCTCATTTTCCACTTTCTTATCCCTGCCACAGATCTGCCCCCAAATGCTGCTGAAAAGACACCTGACATAAACCCTGACTCAAGCCTAGGAGGTACAGAAACACGGCACAGTTAAAGCAAACCAGCAGGAAAAAACATGTAATGTAGGCAACAAGAATCTCTGTATACTTTGTGTACAACACACACCTTAAATACATATTTGTATATGTATTAAATTTATTTCCCTATGCAAAATATTGTGTAAATGTATATAATCATGTACATATTTTCTGGATTTGTGTGAGAAAAGACCAGATTTCAATGTTATGTCAACATTAGGCTCTTCTATAAAATGTGTGCTTCAGCATCTGCCTTGTGATTAGTAACAGGCAAATACATTTTAAATGTTTCCCTGTTCGACGACCAGAACTATTTTGAAAATAGTCCTTTTGATATTACGTTCAACTGCACTGTCTCATGACTTCTGTGTTGGGTTTGTCTCGTGCATTGTAACTGTGCAAATTAAGCAGATGCAGAGCTCACCCTGCTGTTGTGAAACCCTGGAAAACCATGGCATGTTTTGTGTTCCAGGTCCCATTGGCAACCCCAAAACACAGACTTCTACATTAGAAATAATACATTCTTTTCATATGGGTCTATAGATTTTCCTCCCCCACCAAGAATATTATGCACTGACCAAACACAACATGCATTCATACCTTCTGATAAGAGAATCACCCAATAAAAATTAAGTGATAACATTAATGCAGTCATTAATAGCAGACCTTTCCTCTACTGAAACAACAGAACTAAGCATGTGGCATATCTCAGGGAGAACAGCAAATAGTCACATTCTTGAGATAGCATGCAATTTTCTGGCTTGTTTAATAAACTCTGAACTACATTTCAGGCAGGACAAGACAAATGCCCAAGAGAAGAATGCGTGGATTCACTTTCACAGAAATTTCTTTCTAAGCAACAAGGAAAACAAATAAAATAAATAAAATACTGTAAGATAAAATATAAGTAAGAGGATGTTGAATTGAATCAACAGATTGCCTGAGAAGAACTCCATCCATCCCAGCAAGCAGTCCCAGGAAGTATTATTTAAAGTAAGGGATGCATATGTCACAGAGACCAAACAGATTCCAGCAGGAGGTAAATCCTACAGGGTGTTTACTTATGCCCCACACTCGTAATGTGGTGTTGCATTTCGTAGGATATGAAAAAAAGAAAGTAGGATATGAAAAAAAATCCTCCTGAGGGCTGAAAGATGCTTTTGTTTTCCTAAGATTTAGAAACTCTTGCAGCAGTCTTTTGGGATTCTCACAGCTTTGTGTACACTAACTGCTATGACGTAAACACAAATTGTATTTTTCATGTTTGCTGTTTCTTATATGATTCCATACAACAGTAAAACTCTGTTCCTCTCCTGCACCTAACAAGCCCATCATCCTCACTGGTACCTGTGCCTTCAAACGTCTGCAGAAAGAACAGAAATGGCTTTAAGACAATCACCAGGACCTTCCAGAGGGTCTGGCAATACAAGGAGGGCCTGAAAGAGTAACAAACGTGGGGTGGGTTACTGTAAATTCACATAAAAGTCTATTTCTATTTAAGTTTGTGAGGACCAACATGGTAAATCTCAATCTCAAGAAACTCGCCCATCTGCCTCTTCAACAGCAGCATTGCTCAGAATACAGAGGCACAGATTAAAGCTGCACTTTATGCAAAGTAGACTGTAACAAATGAATACTTTTCAGACTTTTTACAGAAATTCAACTGAAGAACTTTTACATTAATTGTTCACTAATTTTGTCTCATCTTATCTCTGCTGTGTTAAGTACTGCTGCATCCTTCAGATTATTACTTTTAAAAATAAACCACAGAATAATTTTGCAGGAGCAAAATGTTATGAATGCTGATAAATGGATGAGAGTAATATGATTTGTGTCATTATTAGAGGATGTATGCTCACTATCAGAAGTGCTTTCATGACAAGGAAGGTTTTGATATTCAAAAATGTTTAGTAAAATGTAAACTTTATAATCTTCCAGGTATTTATCCTGCTGCTAATTACTTCCAGGGGGCCTGGCACACATGTAAAAGAGCAATGGATATCAGCAGGGAGCACTTGCTAACTCAAAAAGTTAGAAAGACCACTTTCCCTAGAGATAAATAGCTGTTAAATCTGTCAACTTAAGCCTTAATGCATAACATCTAAAATAATCTCTATTCTCTTTACAGACAGCCTGTATGAGAATTAATGCAGTAATAATCTGGTAGACAGCAACTAGCAGGAATTTAAGATATACAAGACTCCAACCAACTCAGCCTGACCAATAGTTTTGTGAGGTTGATGCCAAAATTGACTGTTCCACAAATGAATCATTTTCTCAGAATATTAGAACACTTTTTGCTGAAGTCTCAAGTGATGGAGTTTTGTCTCACTATAAATTTGCAGGGAAATGGTTTGTGTGGATATATTCCTGCATGAAAGCGTGCATCCAGAGCGCTGCACACACCTGCAGACTCTCCCAAAGGAGCTCACTGCTTTCAACACATCGCTCAGATTAGTGGCAGCTCCCAGCGTTGCAGTCTTCAAGGTTATTAGTGCAAATGTGTATTCTTAAAATATTCTATTCAATTTCTTCCCAAAAGAAGGATTTTTGCCTTGACCAAACAATATCAAGCAGTCCTTTAAAATGAGAGCACTAAGCCCAAAGCTTCTTGTATCAGCAGTGACTGAAGCAGGTCCAGCAGCAGGTGAGCCCGGAGCTGACCCAGGCTTTGGGATTAGGGACGGGACGGGGATGTGCACTTTGGGATGCACACAACCCTGACACAGATGGAACAAGCAGTGCTTACAGGGTCCTAGGAAGTGCTGTTCCCCAAAGGCTGCACTCCAGACCTCTGCAGTAACTAATCCAGACAAATGACCCAGTCAGAAACAGCAACTGTAAACAGGCAGTACTTGCTGACATTGCACAACTGCAGGGAGAGTCAAACGTGGAGGAGGCAAGAAAAAAAGAGAAGAAACAACCAAACCAACCCAAACCCAACACTAGGGTTTGGGCCTCCTCCCTGACTTTGTTCACACAACACATGGAATTAATGTTAACACATGTAAACTACTACACATTGGCCAGAAGTAAACAAATACCAGATAAATCTGATGGATTTAGAGCAGAAGGAATTCAAAAAGGACCTTGGGATAATGGTGAACTCATCACTTAAAAACAAAAGGTGAAGTGACAGGGGAAAATAGTGAAAGCCAACACGTCTTCCATTTCACATACTTATACCCACAGCTGCTTAGAATGGGAATGCATGTTCAGTGAAGTTAGAATAGGATTATTTAATTCTCCAGCAGAGCCCAGCCAGAATATTGTGTCACCACCTTATAAAATGATATTAATATAGCACTTGAAAAGGCATTAGGAAAAGCAAAGAAGCTGATTCACAGACTAAAAAGTGTGAGCTTATGGGACCTAAGTTCACATAGCTTAGAAAGAAGACATTTAAACAGGAATTTGAAGATCATATATATATATGTGTATATATACACATATATAACAGAAACCTTTAAAGTAAAAGAAGCCAGTTGCACTTGCTTTTTTAAGAAAATACATTAAGGACAATAATAAAAGCTAAAGAAGATACACATTTCACATAAATTGAGACACTCTGACATAAAGAATATTGAAGAACAAAATACCCTTCCTTAGTCAAATGAAGTCTCACTTTAACACTTATCAAGGACATAGAGAAAGGTAATTTCCAGTAACTGAATCTAGGTCATATGCTCTTTCATGCAAAAGGCAGAACTAAAAAATTAGATGGAATAGTAATTAAGCAAAAGCCCAGAAGTGTCCAGTTGTGCTGGGAGGAGCTCAGAGAGCTCCAGCACTTCAGGGAGGTTGCAGCTCTCTGTGCTTTCCACTGCTGAATAAAGCTGGGGAGGAGAGAGGCCAGACATCTCTTTTCTCCCTCTCATTCTTTGTACTGTCTCCTTCTAGGACCAAAAGTCCTGACAGGATTTCCCTGGGCACCACCTTGCCTTCACCTGAGCTATGGGACACAGTTCAGAAGGGTACCAAGACTGGCCCAGAAACTCTTCTCTCCCTTTGCCTCCTTCATGTCAGCACCAGGTACAGCTATAATCTAACCCAAAGTGAGTCCCTATCTGCTAAAATAAAAGAGTGCAACCTTCAAGTGCTCGTTCATTTCTTTTAACCACCACTTTTCAACATTAAGGATTATTAACTTTAATGCCATTGGTGAGAAACTTTATTATGTTTTCAAGAAATTGCTTTAAATCAAAACTGCAGATAAGGCATTTTTCTCCCCTCAGAATTACATGGTTGTGTTGGCAACCAGCAGGAATCCATTTGAGCAATAGAATTACCACCTCCTGGAGGTGAAAAATGGGACAAAAGCAGGAGGAGTGTCTCTTCTTAAAAGTCAAGGGAAAAAGGGCAAATCAGGAAGGAATGGAAGCCCTGGGAATGGGAAAAACTAAACAATCTGCTGTTGATTTAAGCCTTACTGGAAGTTACCCTAACACAACATAGCAGCAGTCCTGTACAGAGATTTCACAGCAAAGCTGCAGAAATCAGAGACAGAAAAATTAACTCCCCCCCCACCCCCCACCTTCCAATCCCAGTCCAAGTTCAGTATCACTGTGAGATTGTGAGGTCTCGATGAATTGAGCAGGGCTGGGCCATTTGACACCAATAAATCGACCCTGTGTTTCAATGGCAGAGGCTGTAGCAGCTGTCATGACCATGAAGGCTCACCTGGCTACAAAGTGAAGGAGTGTCCTACAACTCTTTAGGAAAACATGAAAAATGAATAGAGAAATCCCTGTCTGAAATTATGATATTTGCAAGAACTTTTTAGTGTCTGGAGTACAACATATAGCTGGCTTCCAAGTAAATATCATGAGCATGTGGAAAGTTAAAAATGCGTCATGCAGTCAAGGTTTATGAAGAAAAACAACTTTTGGATTCTGGATTCATTTTCCTCCCACAATTAACAAAAAGTTTCTGTAGGTATGCAAGAGTCAGTAACACATACATGCTAAAATTTGTGTAAATGTTTTATCCCAGTAACAAAAAATACTTAGTTTTCAAGTTGAAATTTCATTTCAAAGCTTTTGCAAAATAAATCTCTGCTGGGCTGATCTGCTATCCTGTTAAAGCTTACAAAGACTTTTTATCAGAGTTATAAAGCCACTGAAATTAAACACACTTTAATGGACACCACATTAACTATGGTATTCTGAACAAGGTGCAGCAGTATAGACCACTAATATTTCTTCTTGGTGTAAAGGTACAGCACGGTGTAGGCAGAACGCACGGATAGTCACAAATCCCCAGCATTATGCCAAGATGACAGAGTACTTGTCTTTTTTTGTTCTTGTGCTGTAATTTATCTTAAAAAAAATGGACCCAGGTTTTCCTGCATACTACAAAAAGTGTCCAAGAGAATGTCATCGTGGCATTACTCCTGCTAGAAAAGCTAATCTACTTTACACTGTCCTCCTTTATGAGGTACTGTCACTTCCCAGAAACAAAGGTATCCGCATAACACTTGCTGAAAATAAGCTGTAAAGCACTGTCAGTTGCTCTGCAGAAAAATGCCAATTATATCCCATGCTTTTCTTTCTTTAGCTTACAATATATGTAATGTTTGATGAAAACTGTGCCATGGCCTCATTTAGGCCCACATGATACAGATGTTATGCCATTCTCAATGGTGGAAAGAGACCATATACACCGTAATAAGGATCCAGCAGAGTGTCCCCTCTTGCAGCAGCCAGGTGCTTGCACAGAATGACATCCCCAGTCAAAGCAAAACCATCATTTTACAACGTGTATTACTGCCTCTTTGGTCATGTACAACACTGGCTGTCATTTTAAGACTAGAAGTATTTCAGTCTTTCATATCATGACTTACCCAACCTGTCTGATTTTATTCTTAACTTTGTCTTAAATTCATTTTAGGTGATGTCTTTATTTTTTTTATATTTCCCAAGCAAAATTTAGGGCATCTCAACCATCCTTTATACTGACTACATTGAAAATAAACTCCAATGATTAAAAAAAGATTCCAAATCTCAGATGGAAATTTCATAAACTCCAATGATTAAAAAAAGATTCCAAATCTCAGATGGAAATTTCATAAAGTTCATCATATTAAGACCCGCTCATACACACACACCCCAGTATAATTTGTATTTGTTTCCAACTATTTCTATTTGTCTCCAAGCTTCTTTTCTCAACAGAATCTTTAATTTCCAGGTTTGTGGCATCCCAGTGGCATAGACGACTTGACACTCCCACATGATCTTGTTTTTCTCATTCCCATTTCCTCAAACAGAATATCTTAATACAAACAAGTCTGTAGAGGCTAAAGGTGACTAAGTAATTTAGTTGTAGGAAATACATTTTCACAGAACACACAGGAATATAAGGACTATATAGAAATTAGTGTCTGGAATTCAATCATACAACACCAGAGGACAGTAATGTCAGAGAAACTTGCTTACTGAAAAAATTTATTGTTTGTCATCTTTGAAACCAAGCTGTTCTATGAGAAGGGTTTTTCCACATGCCTAAATATAGAAGCCAAAGGACATCAGCCGATAAGAGGAATTTAGCAATACCTCTGGTAACTGGTGTTGTTAACTGACATGGTAAACAGTTTGTTTATTTATTACAGTTTATTTGGGGCCCTAAAAAGAGGACTAAAAAACCAAAAAAAATGGTGGGTTTTTTTCATTTTAGAATACAGCTATAAGCTACCAAAACATTCTATTGGCATAAAAGTTTCTCTTATGCCTCCCAGCCAGCTAAGAGGTTCCTAAATTGAATACCAAGAAGAGTAAGCAGTAAGGCAAAAAAATACTGGGGGAAAGGACATTGCAGACCACAGCCTGGGTATGAATGAGGAGGAGACAAATAGTCATCACTGAGGACAGCATGTTTCTTCAGTATCCCTCAAGATTTACATACTATTTGAAAAGCATCCACAAACCCAAATCTGCTCAAAATTCCTCAGAGGTAGAGTGGCCTTATCTAGTCTAAGCCTTACATAAAATCTTCCTGTGCCCAAATGCAGGATTATATTCCACAGTCTTTTTATATGGGCTGCTTGCATTTGTCCTCTGTTTGAGAGAAAGTAGAATGACCTTGTTGGGGGCCTCAGATCAGTGGCCTCTCCTAACACAGCCTATTGCAGCCACAGGAATCTACATCACAATGTAGTTACACTGAAATATCAGATGCCCCAGCCTGCTGAGATTAGATGGCTTTTTTCTTCTTTTTTTTTCTTTTGTTTTCTTTTTTTAATGGTTTCTCCAGACCTTTAAGTTGAACTGGGAGCTACTCAGTGCCAAGTATTAGTTCTGTTCCTGTGAATTTAACACTGTTTAGTTTAGAGCTTTCAAATTATTAATTTTAAAATATTTTCTGGTTAAGACTACATATCTGCCCCTGTGAACATCTGTTTAGGAGCAGAACACTGATAGAGAGAATTACTCTGGTACACAGAAAATATCTCCCCTTTCAATGTATCACATAAGCTGGTACTTTTAAAAATAATGATGACTAGATGAGCCTAAAACTTTTATCAACATTGTTCTGTTGATTCTGACCATGGGTCAGAGACAAGCCAGTGGATTCCAGTAATGTATATCCTGATGTTGTAACATGCCCCTTTGCTAAAGTTTTATCAAAAGCATTCCCATCAGTTTGCATTCAAGAACACATTTGCCATGTTCTGTAAAATTGGTCAGTTCAATTTCGTTTTCCATGTATTATTTTGCACAATGCTTTCCTAGCTGTCTTCTTCCAGGGACTTGCATTTTAGGGATCAGCTTGAAAGGAAAACCCTGGAAGAAATCTTGAGCATGAACATATCACAAACACACGCACACTTCTATTATTGCTCTGTCATTAGGCTCCTAAGCCATATTCCTTCTACACAAACCCCCAAATAAATCCATAAATAGAAGGAGTAAAAGACACTAAAGCCCAGTATCTGATTTTCTCTCTGTTAGAGTAAGCTCTTCCCTGGGAAGAGTTGGCACTGTTCAATTCAGGCTGCACACTGCTGCCGTAAATGATAAAATGTCCTAGGAAGGAATGTAAATCCACATCCCTGGTATTTGATACATTTAAATCAGGTCATATAGTCACTTATTAATTAGAAACAGTGTCGAAGTAAAAACATTTTAAATAAACCCAGGAACTGAATGTTAAAGCTGTCACTTTTTACACGGCCTCATGATTCAAGGATTAATGGACCTTAAAACAACCATAAACCACCGAGGCCCCTGTTCAGGTTTGGAAGAATAAGAATAGTTTTATTTCTGCTTCAGTCTGCCAGTCTTAAATTCATTGTGTGTCAGTGGGCACTGTAAACACTTTTAAGTATTGTGAAATTGTGGTACAAGATGCTGCTAATCTGTTTCCTGCCTGACCTTCACCAGTTCCACACCTTGCGATTCACGGAAAAAAGAAAACAAAGTAAAGAAAAAGATGTATAAAATACAGACCCTGTATCTGTATGTATAAATACTGACTGTTAAAATCATAATAATACTTGAAATATTTAAGCTTTACTTTACAATACCTCTTTCACAGAAGCCTTTTCTGTATCTCTTTTTACTGTCTGCACTAATGGATGTAAAGCGTAACGCAAAGGGTTGTGAGGTAGGGACTTCTCAGAACAAAAATGCTGCAGTTTGGAAGCAAGATCAAGTATGCAGAGTACATTTCTGGAAGGCCAGCAAAATGAAGTAATCACTACTATTTAAAAAAACAAAACAAAAAGCAAAGGGGGGAAAAAACCCAAAATAACAAAATCCAGCAGTGCCATCATAATGGGCGCCAAGAGTTGTGATTACACTGGAATTAAAGTATGTGCAGCTATCACTGGATACAGCAATGGGATACCAAACTAAATGAAATAATGACAGATAAACAGAAAAGAAACCCAACATTATTTTATTTTTAACCTTATCTGATCTGAAGGTCAAATTTTCTGTGGTTTAAAGATCAGAATAACACGACTGGAAGCTTCGAAGGTTTCAAATTCCAACCTCATTCTTAGAACTGACTTTCTGACCACCCTAAAAAGGTGCTTGGTCAGGTTTTACTTTAGTTGCACAACCTGGAAAACTGGGAGCAGAAAGCAACTGTATTTAAAGCAAATGTAGCATGTGAGTGAAGCTTAACGTGGTACATAAAGTACCCATTAATTTTCACTATTTTCTAGTATATATAATGCCTTTCTCTCAACTGCTCATCAGCTTGGAACCATAGTGCACTGGCTAAAAGGAACTTTGTCTCCTGAATTGTTTGACTCACTTCTTTCCTAAAGTTTTTGCTGCATCTATTTCAAATGTTACTTGGTTGCCAACATAATTCTCACAAAAGAACATAAGAACATTAAAAAAAAAGAAGAACAAAGGAGGAAACATAACTCTATTAGAACAACATGCCATAAATGTCTAGTAATTAATGAGATCAGGACCTAAAATTCATCACCAGAGTCTATACTATACAAAATAATTCTCTGTCACTTGCTTAGAAATAAGAAATAAGTGGATTGACATTATAAGGCAGATAATAAATACTTCTGTCCTCCTTATTCTAAAAGAATTTAATTTTCATCATCAGAAAAGAATCAAATGGTTTCTTTTGAGGCTAAATTAATAACATGCTTTTAAAAGCAATTTTATTATTGACTTTTTACTGATAGATACATAGATATACACAGACCTTTTTTCCTGAATATTCTACCTATCAAGGTAACTTTTGCTATAAACAGCGTTTTTAAATTATCACATAAAAAACTATCAAGCACTAAATTAGAAACAAAAAAAGAATTTTGAAAGTGATAGTTAAATTTATGAAGCAATTCTGCTGCACTCAGAGGCTTGCTGCTTGGCATGCAAGCAAATTCCACAGTGCCTGTGTGCCATGCAGGTGAAGCTCTTTGCACAGTATTAAAAGGTGGGAGAACGGATGAAAGCACCAAAGGCTGCACAATTACAGCCATGTGCAGAACACATGTACTTTGGACTTAAGCTTGTTTGCATGACTAATAGAGATAATATTGAATGTCTTCTCTCATCTTTTTTTTTTTTTTGGCTCAGTGCCTCTTTTGCTACCTCCAAGAGCTGTTAATTTTGTTCACTGCTGAGCAAAAGTCAAAGTCAGAGTCTAAACAGCTTGTAATGAGTTTTCAATGGCCCATCTCACTGAAATTGAGGGCAAAGGAGCAGCAGACTTAGACACTGCCAGCCCTCGAAATTTATTATTGAGGGAGCAACACGTTCAGTAGAAAATACATAGAGGGGCTGAGAATTCTGGCAGTTTTGCATTAAGCCTTTAGCATAGTCTGTATTACTTATGTAAATACCTTGACAACACAGATAAATGCTCAAAAATCAATGCAATGCAGCTCAATTAACTGTGCAACGAGATTGGTAGTAGAGTACGCAGCAATAACTTTATTTGGCAGCTACTTAGTGCTCAAGTTTTAAGTCCTGCTCCAGAAAAGTGATTAATACTTTGCTAAATACCTTAAAGTCAGGAGGAAACTGGGGGTTAAGGGTGCTTAGCACTGATAAGGAGTCGCTGATAATTTTGTGAGTCCTTAGTGGCCGTTTTATGGGCTGCACAAGAGGGGTTCTTCGCTTCGGTGGCACAATGCTGATGTTTGTGAGACTGTCACACTTCACCCGCTGCTACAGGGCTTGGGAAGAAATTTTCACAGTTCTGTCTCTTTGAGTGTACCCTTGGATATATTTCACTAACCTCTCCTATGTACTTCTTCATTTTTCTGCTTCACATTTTAATTCATTGGCGTTTTTGTTCCCTACTAACGCTCTTACAGATCATGAATCCTATTGCTCCATCATCACTGGATCTCTGATTGAAAATTACAGCTGTAAACTGATTTAACTGCTCTTATTCTTTCAGAACCAAGCAATAAAGTTATTACTATGGTTTCCAAACCCGGAAAAGAGTTCTCAACAGGCAAATTGTGTATTTATAACTACAATTCTCTCTTTCCTGGAAGCCTGCAATTGAGTTCTTGTTAAGAAGTCAGGCTTCATGGTTAGGCTGGTGAAGAAAAACAATCCAAGATTTTTTAAAAACTGAAGGAGTAGCCCCAGAAAAGAATGCATGCAAGAAGAAACAAAGAACAGTGGATGAGATCAAAAGTATCAGTGATTTATTAATTCTTATTCTGGATGAACTAAACAGGCATTTAGGGTTTTACACATTGCAATGTCTGTTACCTCAACCTTTCCCCAATTTTGATTTTACCACAAATACTCCACATTTTATCTACACACACTTCACACAGCTTCCTTTTGTTCTTATGTTTGTTACATACCCATAAAGAACTCTGCTTCTGTCATATTTTAATGCTACTTTTTCATACATCACTACTTACACAGGGAATGGGGGAAAGTTAGCAATTAAAAATGCAAGGCTTTGTTTGGCTTGATGTTATTTGGTTTAATGCCTATAAAGAAACACCTCCAAATCACATAAGCTTCTGATCTAACATCAACATTACTATGTTCCACTCTTCTAACATTACATAAAACATGTTCACTACCTTTACTGGAAAGTTTTTACCTATCACAAAATTTGTAGGTTTTATCTATTATAGAAATTATAGTCATGTATGTTTTGAAAAAATATTTACACACTCTTTTTGAGTAAAGTGCTAAGAAAAATAGGCACAGTTAAGTACCTGAACTTCCAGATAATGTATTGTCCATATTCAGAGGGAGAGACTGAAATGTCTTCTAAGAAGAAAACAATATTAAGAGAACAAGAAAACTTTCCACGTCATTCAATGTTGCACAAAAGCACAAGGAAGAATTGTATGAAGACAGTAATAAATGGGTAGAAAATCACATGACTTAGTATGACTTACTGGGAATATATTCAACTCCTCTGTATTATTGACAAGCATTATATTGAGGTAATTGAAGTTTAAACGTAAATAAATGAGAACTCTGTACCACCAGCACCAGGATTCACTAGAGAGACAGTGCTACACAAGACACAGCTCTAGTGGATAGAATATGCAGCAGCAAATAGAGAAGTGTTGGCAAAAGGTACTCAAAAGGACAGTAACAAGGGAAATGAAAACTTAACTGAAGGAAAAATATTTTATGATGTTGCTAAATCTTTCCAAATATCTCAATCTATATGTTCCCAATAAATCTCTTAGATTCTGAAAACAAGCATCTTTTAAGAAACCACATGCTTAGCACACTTTGAACTTTAAATTCAAATTCTTTTACTGGCAAAAATAATGCTTAACATGTATTTGGTGGTACCAGATAAAAGGGTTTGTACAGTTTGAGAGGAATGTCACATCCATCCTCTTTTGCGTATGCATCACATAATAGCCTGTTTTATATAGGACATAAGACCTTTTCAAAAAGGGCCTTGAATGAATAATGTACTACAGCGTTGTGTGTGTCATCACGAATAATAGAAGAGTCTCTTGTACCATGTATTAGTGAGGGTAGATCTCCTCTGCAATTCTATCACCACATAAAACACCTCCCAAAATTGTCATAGTCAGGTCAGACCAAGCATTTCAATTTTTCACAGCCCTGCTCCCAGTTTCCCTTCCTCTCACTCTGAGTGTTGTCAATAGGCTCCGGATACTCGTGCACGCCATTTGGCAGAGAGAGCACAGAGCAGCAAATCATTCCAGCAGTGTCTGTCCACTGCTGCACCTTCCCAAGGACACTAATTTGGATGGTGCACTCCTCAGTAACATTTATTTCCCACCTACACTAACCTAAGGAACAAACAAAGTGCAACTTATTACTCCAGATGACTTCCAGCCTCTCAAACAGGGAAAAGGGGGATATATCCTCATATCATTACAAACCAAAGGGGGAGTATGAGCTTTTCTTCTTCTGCTCAAAGCCTTGATATTTCCAGCTTTCCAAGCAGAAATTAAAACACCATTTCCATGCTGAAAACCCACATAATTCTAGGAGCAAAAAATTTGGCCCTGCACTTCACATTTCACTGTTATGCCTATGTTGAAAAGCTCCATTTTTTCCCATGGAACAGTGAACATTTATACAATCATTAAAAGCTCATCTTGCACCATATTTTTATCCTTCTCAGTTTTAATACATTTTTATAATTGCATTGAGGATATTCTAACTCTGTTTTTAGTGTAACAATAAAATTTACGAACCATGACAAACGTATCATATCAAAGATCACCCGAAGAATAACAATGTGCACGTCAATAGAAGAAACCTCAGTTTCTGCTTCATAGGAACTTAGGATTGGGGAGGTGATAAATACTTAAAATAGTATTCCCTTGTTAACTGTGAAATGGCAACGATATCAATTTTTTTTCCTGAGCAAAAGGAAACATGGTGTTGTAAAAGACAATTTTTTTGCAAACATGCTGTATTGACAACTTTAGTTTTAATGAAATTTAGAATTTTTAAAAATCTACTTCATGTGCAGATTTTACTGATTTCACCCTTGTGCTTTTTATATAATAAATGTGATATCTCATTACCTTACAGCTCTTGCTGCACAAGACCTATTTCCAAACCTGTTTCAAATATTCTTATTTTTACCTGTGCAAATTTCTACACACCCCCCACACCTTCACCACAGCTGCTGACAGCCTCCTGCATTAGCCTGTTAGAGATAATATTCTCAGAAAGTAAATGGTTTTCAATTAGAAAGCCCTTACAACCAAATCTTGTTCTCACATCATATTATTGATTATAAACTCATTTAAACATGCAATAACTAAAACACATACATGAAAACTTACAATTTACTAAATCCTAGAGGAGCTTAAACCAAATATTTCCTAATTAAACGCACTGTGTGTTTGAGGTTGCGTGTATATTTTCAGAGTTTCCTTGGTGTTTCACAATACAACATCATATTTTTAAATTAATCATGAAAACGAAGAGGCTGGGAAAATCCATTGCAAAACTTAAAGTTCCCAGGCTATTCTGTCTCCCTAACATATCAATTTGTTTCCTCTGGATAAGAAAAAAAGAAACAAAGGGAAAAAATATCCTGGTAAGGTTCATGCAAAAGCACAGATAATCTACCCATTTTTTTAAAGAGTTATTGTGACAAAACGGATTGAAAAGGTATTGTAGATACAAGAATACATAAATGAAATGCATCCCACTGGAAAAGCTTTTTTTGCACACATTGTCATTTACAGCTTCTGAATTAATAGACCAAGAAAGGCACCACAGGCACCAACAAAATGCAGTAAAACCATTGGCAGCCAGTAGTGTCTCAAAGTTTAATTCCCCTGGGGAGAAAAGGACACTGCCTAATCTGTATTCAGTCCTGACATTGTCCACATCTGATATGGAACATTAGCTACTAACTCTCTCAATAGACTAGTGTCCTTCAGTTTATATTACTTTATGTTAATAGTAGAAAAATTACACACAACATCATTTATCATTGTTATACTGTACTATACAAGCCATAGCTTATTTTAATATATTTATTTATCCTTAAGAGGAACAGAAATTTAAATATATATCTCTCAATCTATATAAATTTAAAGATAAGCTTATGGTGCCAGATTCAGTGCAGAGCTGCAGAAGGGATATCCCCCTTAAAAATGTGTTTTAATTGTACAAATAATCTCACGAGTGATCACGCTGCTGTAATATGAGGAAAGCACTTTATTTGTGCCATAAATCTTACAAAATCTGTACACAACATTCCATCTCAATCATAATTTATTTTTCAATTGTTTGGGGTTTTTTTCAGTTCCATCACAAGCAGCAGCTCTGTGGCTCTGTTTTCACATCCTCCTTCTCCCTCAGCTAACTGCCCTTACATTATTTACCTACAGTTCAGGTAGGCAAGCACAGTCCCCTTTAAAGGGAAAAAAAAATGCAGTTCATGAATCAACAAAGAACTAGGATTTGATTTTTTTATGGATTGCAATCTACATCTCAGTACATCTAAATTTCAATTAGTCTGTTTAAAAACACTCCTGCAGTCAGTGATGTGTGCTGTTTGCCTGGGCTATCCAGAAAAGAAAAAAAGACAGCAATGATGAAGAAGAGAGAGAGACAGAAATCTATACTCTATTAAATGTATATTACTTTACCTTTAGATTTTAAAATCTAAGAAGTCAAATTAATGATGGATCTGTTTTTCAGAAAAGGTAGCTACCTACAATCATCCATACACACTGAATTTCAGACAATAATTCCTACATAAAATTCAGGATTTTTTACTTGTTAATGGGGACTTTTTAATTTCATTTCATACAGAAATGTTAATCTTAATTTAAAATTTCAAGCAATGAAAAATGTAACACATAGCCACAAATACATTTTTTTCCAAGAGGTAAAATACTCCTATTCTAAAAACCCATCTATTTTCAAGTTGAATTTGTGCAGCTTTGGATCTTCTTCTCCCCAGGCTCCTCCATCATGCTTCAGTGCTGTATAATAACTCATCAAAGTCTGAGTGGTTTTACAACTATTCCAGATTAAAAGGAAATTAAGTAGAATGACAGACAACAGCAGAATATCATTGGATGGTGGGCACCCTCTGATTTTACTACTTACCAATAATTTTTTAGCTAAACTGCACCAAAAACAAAGTGAAAAATAACCAAACCCCTCACACGCAATTCTTCAGAATACCATAGCCTATCTCTGCCAATATTCACCGAGACATTTTCTCAGGTCAGGTTTTACAGACAGCTTTACTGAGCGAGAATACTCCAACATTTCCCAGGTACAAACTAAGTTCACACTCTGACATCCTGTTGAATATTGCAGCATTTGTCAAGAAATCACGACCACGGCTTCCTTGTGGCAAGGAGAGCAGGTTACGAATGAACCTCTCATGCCATAAAGCACAAGGAGGATCAGATCCTCAAACAGTCAGAATTTCCATTTCACAGCACTTTTTCCCAAGCAAGAAAAGAGTGATAAATTCAATATTTGACCTTAGAATTTGTAGGGCACCAACAAAAGGATATAATCCATCCAACAATATCTTAGATCTATTTTAAAATGAAGTGTTCATGCTTAAGATTGCTTCGAATTTTTTTTTCTGTTACAAAACAACTGAAGTTGCAACTTAAGTGACCAAGTGTGATTGTACAATGTCTTCTCACCAAAAAAAAAATAATAATAATTTAAACATGACAATTAAAGATGAGAGTTTGAACACAAATGTTATCACTAACTTATAGTCACAAACACAATCAACTTTCCATTAGTGGTGTTCATTTATTATTTGTATTAAAGCATTAAAATAGGGGGCAGAAAAAAGCAAATTATTAAGATAAAAGACATTAAAAACTAGATGAAAGAGGGTGAGGAAGAATTGGTCCATTTATCCAGGCAGACAGACAGACTGGTAGATGGAGGTTCCTGCTGGCTCGTTCATTAAGGTCATCTCCTGACCCCTGTGCCACTGAGGAAAAGGCAACAGCTGTTTCCAGTATCAGTGGTAAGAATGATGGAAGTGAATTAATCCACAGATGGAGACCAGCACCTGAAGGGACCAGTCTGGTGAGCAACAACAGCCTTTGCCTGAGAAACACACTTAAATGTTACCAGATGGAACACTAACAGGAGACAGAGGAGAATGAAAAGCTCTGCGCGTCGGGTTGTTGCCACGAAAGCTTAAGTATCGTTTTATTGATAAGGATAACAAAAAGACTGTCTGCCTTGGCATTCCTGAGTTACAATTCATAAGCTATCAAACTGGTTAAGATGCCTTAATTAAGAGAAACTAGGTGATTAAATTGCTGAACTGAAAGACTCCACCCAAATAAAAGTGTAAAATAAGATTGCAAGAGAACAGAATTCAGAGATGCAAAAGCCCCATTAAAATCTGAATCAATCCCTCCTGATGACATGTTTTTCTGACTGAAGGTGCATCAGCTGTTAAGCCAATATGACACTTCATGTTAGTCAAAAGGCTGAAAAGCTGCAATCATGTTTTATTAAAATAACTACACACGCTGGGCTGGGCTGAGGGAGAGTACCAGGATGCCAAAAAACAAGAACAATTAATTTAATATCTCTGAACTCTTACACATAGCATTTCAAACACCAGAATGTAACTGTCCATCTTTATTTGGATGTATTTTCTACACATGGCCTCTGGGTCTTGGGTGAATAACAGACTGCAAGAAACAGAGCTGCACTATCAGAAATGCTGAAAAAATAAAGCTCAAATATATTGAGAGAGCTGGAGAACGGGACAGTAAATATTTGGAGGTCACTGGCCAGTTTCATGTCTCCCTTATGAAGCATAAAACCCACTAAAATAAGGAAAACAAATGCTTGTTGTTAGCGAGCCTGTGTCCTGCAGCCCCTAGGGCTGTGTGCAGCTGGTATTGCACCAGGGCAGAGCAGAAACCACCTTTGCCACCCAAAATTGCCACCCAACCAGGCAGAATTTGACAGACAATTTTCACTCTCCCAGTTGACAGCAGATTTCCTCTCTCTGGACATTTTGCCACAGCCAGAAATTCAGGATTAGATCAAATGAGCAGATATGACCACCCTCTTCTGAGAACAGGTATTTGTGCAAGTGCCACACTACTCCTTCCTCACCCTCTTCCATCCAGTTTTATTCAGCATAAGCAATTCCAATCCTGTAACAAGCGTGTTCACGTTGCAGAACATATCAGAGGTTTTCCTGGATTTTTGCTCCCTGAAGTGTGCCCCCAAGGTGTCAGCTCTGGGATCATCAGATTAAGAAGTGTGTGTATGCTGCTAAGGGTTTTTTTAGTGTTTACATTAAAACCCACATTTTAAAGTAGTTTTAGAACTAAGATGTCAATAGATCTCTAAACTGAGACTCAGAGAAGATTTCAGCCCATTCAAGCAGCCTTCAGTAAGGAAGAAGGTTTACCTACTTTACACATACTTTTGCATTTCAATAGGTTAAAAAAGCTTCACTGCAAAATGAAATTTTGCAGGTCATTTACTGATTATGATTAAATCACCTTCATTTATTACCATACGGAAAATAAGCCACTGTACTCAACATGGGAGGTAATCTTAACTGCTTAGCAATTTATTCAAATACTCAGAAGTGAAAATCATTTCTGGGCTGTTCTTTCATTAATAAGAGCAGATGGATGGCAGTTTGAGATATTATTTAAATATCTTTGAAATATAATTCCTAGTTTATAAAGGTCAAAGAGGCTTCCCTGTTTACATATTCAAACCTGTGCAATATAGAGGAAGATATATTTCAAGATGTGATCCTGTGAGGAGATTCAACTTCTGGGCTAAAATACACATATGCACAGAATCAAATTACAACACAGAGATACAAAGAATTTTTCCTGCCCTATATCCTTTATATTGCAGGTTCCATTAACAGTGAACTTACAAAGTCAAGGCAGCAGAGCGCAGCTGTTCTACAATGCCGAGTACATATCAGGAATATGACACTGTCTTTTTCAAGAAGCACCTTTTATAATTATTTCCAAGAGTTTTCTAAGAGTTCACCAGTCCCAACTGGGAAACAAAGCCTTTCCCACCCTTTCCATGTGGATTCCACAACAGGTGCTTGAGTAAGGGGATTTGGGTGCTGCAAAGTATTTTTACGAAGTATTTTGCCCTTGTAGAAGGTGCCAATTTGTGTAACAGTGTGTTGTAATGAAAAAGAAAATGCTTTCATAATTTCAGAGCATTTTCTCTATTGGATGGGAGCAGGGAGGCAATGTTTAAGTACATCAACTATGTCTCTTTAATTAGGTCATTAATCAGCATCTATGAAAGCTGTTGAGATGCATTTTTTCAAGCCCATATGCTTAAACTTTAGACGAAAATATCTCCTCAGCTCTGAAACCAGTAAAATACTTTTACCATTCCTACCATAAAAATAATCTGAATATCTACCTATCACTGAAATTCTTCCGTGCATAGTCTTTCTTCAGTGCAGTAGCTGTTCACCTCCAACCTTGGCCTGCTGGAGTCCAAGAATAACCCACAGAGCTCCTTCCCCATACCCCAAGGGGAAGCTCTGCTCTCATCTATAGTGATGTAAATCCCAAGAAATTTATTTACATCAGTGGAGTCACCCAGGGGTCACAGCAAACTATTTAGCTTCCTTTGCTTCATCCTTTTGCTTTATCCATTACTTACATCTTTAAAAAAGCCACATCAGGCACTGTAAACTCAAGTTTTTGCAGCAGAACTCAGGTTCCAAAATTATTTGCAGTTTGAAATGTGGCTTTAGAATAATTCTGCACAAAACCTGTGCTGCAAAAAACCTGTATTGCCTCACAGAAAATAAAATGCCTTCTCACCAGATTATGAGACTGAAAGGGAGCATTCAATTTTCTAAACATAAGCTGTACGACACAGATCACTGAATTTTACCCAGTTTGTTCTGTATCCGGGGCAATCACTCACACATGACTAAGGCATATTTTCCAGAAACAGCTAGTCTTGAAAGATTTGTAATTATCCCTTCTTACAATACTATTGCTGCTGTATATTACTCTAATGTCAACAGAGAACTGGAAACTAAATTCAGCTGCAAATGCCACAAAACTTCACACAGTTCAGAACTCCAAGAACTTGCTTCTTGCTCTGTAAGAAGGATAGTGTGTGTGAACACCACAGAAAAAGTGTGCAGCAGACAAAGAAACCCCCCCTTTGATGACATCAAGCTCTTGGGTGTTTACTTCGAAGGCCTGGAAATGATTTTTAGACATTTTTGGGACTTTCCTGGGTTGTGTCCCCTTAAAGTGCATCTGGAAAACCAGATTCTGGATTGGGGGGATTTGAATGAGGAGCTACTGGCTAAACTGAGGGAGTCTTTCCTTTCTATTCTTCTACATAATGCAGAGGCTGTAACTCCTCCTAGCACAGGAAGGGACTGCACATCCCTTCCCCAGCAGGCTGATACATGGGAACCCCAGCTCTCAGCGCTACAATCCAAGAAACAGGGAAGATCATAAAATATTACTTAGGTAGAAATTGAATGAGTAATTGGGCATCTCAGCATTCCTGGGACTCCTTGTAGGAGGTGGCAGGGTTATTGAAAAGCAAAAGGAAACATGGCTTAAGAAAGGAAAGCACAGTGAAACTGAAGTGCTTGACAAATAATTATATTGGCAAAAATTGAATAAAATAACAGCATTAAAACAGTCCTATTTTAGCCTGAACTATCACCCCACCAGAATACAAATATTTTCCTGGCACCGATATTATCAATAATTATTTTTCCTGGTGAATTATGACTATGCACCTATGCACTTAACAAAGGATTTCTGGAAAGGGGGAAAAAAAAATCAGCTTTCTTAAGACAGAGGAGGAAAGAAAACTAAGTTAATAAATCATTCTGCCTCAGATCTCTGGAAGATGTGTTAGTGATGATGTTTTACACTTTTGGTAATTTTATAGCTACTGCCTTAACTTATCTACTGTCTGGCACCAAATTTCAATTAGCATTTGAAATTATTCAACCTGTCTACTTAAGTGTGGATGTTTGTCCCTTTTTCTTTCAAAGCAGAGCTTTCCTTCTGGAGACATGTATTGAACAGTTCTTGCCTGACCTATGGATTAATCAGAATTTAAATACTATATTATTTCAATAGGCACTTCTAATATCTGTGTTTCCTGCCACGAAATGTAATCAGGGAAAATTAATTTATCAGGGGACCTCTGAAGTTTTACCTTCTCCCCCATTGCTATTTGCACTGGGCGACATTCAGATGTAATTCCTTCTGTTCCAAGTGTATCAGGGCTATCCTCCCCCAGACTGCCTCAGAGCAGAAAATGTCACCCACTATTTGGAAGGTACACAAATGTGACATTTTCCCAGTAAAACTGAACTGTGGCAGTCAGCTCAATAGGTTTATCATTGTTAATGAAAACAATTGGAAATACACTGAACATCTTGTTTCATGACTTAAATCAGTCTGTAACTATATTAGAGATGCAAGCCAGTGCTCCAGGACAGATTATCTCCCTGTGAGTCTCTGATGGAGCTCTGCTGTTTGTAAATGCAGCTGGTGCTCGGTGTTGTCAGGTAGGATAATAAACGAGGTACACCTCAGTTCACATCCCTTGCATCGGTTTTCATGTTAATGTTCCTAACCTGTATCATCCTTTCTTTTTCAACATTGATTTTGATCTGGAGGGCACACAAAAAATATTCAGCAGCAGTGCAATGTTTTTATATGCAACTTCAAAAAGTGGTTTTATGCAGCCTGCATTCAGAATGGGCTGCAGGCCACCCTTTGGAAACTCATTATTCAGGTTATCTGGAGACAGAAACAAGGAACACATCGAATCATCTGCGTGGTGAAAGCAGCCCATCTTTTACAATTGGGTTTTGAGTATTTTCCCTGTGAAACAAAGGCCAGACCACAGGGATGAGTTAGAGAAGTGTGTTCTATTTAACTTAACAGTGTCAGGCATATAACGTGCCCTTTATATCTATAGTTTATTTTAACACATATCAAGGAGACAGAAAATTAGTGATCAATGTAGAAGGGAGCATGAGGTTTCATTATAAATTAATGTATGAAGACTCAGATTTCAATGATGAAATGAACATGAATCTTAAAAATTGTCTGTCTTTATGAAACAGATGAAAATTATTACAGTATATAACTTTTTGGTGACATTTTACTGCAAAGGGCATATTGTTACAAAATTTAGCAATGATGTAGCTAACAGAAATACTGCAGGGATAGATAAGATTATTTATGTAACATTATAAAACACAAAACATGGATGTATTTGACTCATTGGGTTGCAGAATGGGAAAAATACTTTGCCCTGCTCAGAAGTGAACCCTCCTGTTAAATCAAGGAGCAGAACAGATGGGATTTACTGGGAGCCAAGATTGCACAGCAATAGTCAAATCCAATCCATCCAGTTGTGTTCTGGAGAACAAAACATTAATGGAAACAAAAAAGGAAAAAGAAGGAGAATATACAAGAAAGGAGTTTTAGAGAACCTCACTTGGGTATCCCTCTTCAGTGGTGGAGTTTTTTCCCAAAACCAAACTGTCCCTGCAGTGCCATGAAGATGCACTGATACCTGGAATAAAAAATCACGTACTAAAAATGGAACTGAGTAAAAAACATCTGTAAGTAGAGAAGCTGCAACACAGAACTGGTGGAAGGTTGCTGCGAAGTACTTCTGCTCCCCAAGCTGGAGCTGGAGAAACTCAGTCCCAGAAGGGGCCCTGGCTTAACATTACTGGAGGCCTGGAATTAAATTCAGATTCTGGAAAATTTCTAAGATGGAAAGAACACATACACTGATTGATTGATTACATATAGACTTGATTGACTCATAGGAACTAATCTCTAGAATACAGAAAGCTCAGAGTTAACAGAAACAAAAATTTGTCATAAAAATACAATCTGTATCAGCTCAATGAATCTCAGCTATACAATCTTTAAAAAAAAATAATAAATCCCACACATCAAGATCAGAATGACTTGTATGCATAAAATTTGGGCAAACACAACTGGACACATTTTTCTAATGCAAATGTGATGGACAAAATAGATTTTCACACAAAACTAAGGTCAAAATTAGGTTTATCTTGGAACTAAAACTTCAGTCTTACCTAAGAAAATATTTTCCCATATGTAAGTTTTCAACACTATTCTCACTAGAATTGCATAACTGAGTTCAGATTAAAATTACTTGCTATCCTTAATTAATTGAACCTGTATTCCATCTTCATCTTGTTTCTCTTCCCTTGTCCTTCCTTCCTACCTTGCCAGGATAAACCATTCTGTTACATTTGCAAGCTCCAACTCGACTCACACCACTGTGATTTCCTTTAAACAAACAAAAAGACAGTAAAGGAAAGAAAAACAGTGAGAAACACCTGCAAACTATTATAAATTCTGAACCCACCCACACAGCCTGTAAGTTATAAGTAAATGAAAGTAAGAAGATTCAAAGAGAGAAACCAAGTGGGTTTGGGGTTCTTTTTTTCCTCTAGAAATACTGGCAAACAGATGATACTAAAATATCTAAGAAAATATTTTTATACTTTTTGGTTGTGCACAAACAACAATTTCTATTTCCTTCTTGGACTGGGGATGGTTCAGTGCCATGTCTGTTATCTGAGATGTTCATAATGGGCTAAATCTTGACTGGATGATGGTACATAACCTCAGGACTGTGCCAACCACATTCCCCAGCAAAGAGCCTTGGGATTTATGATTTTCCTGGATGGCCAGTTTTACCACACTGATATTTGTTTTGTTTATCAGACCAAAGAGTTTCTCACTTCCTTTATACAACTGAGAAAACTGGTCAAACAGTGCAGGCAATTCCATTTTGCTTAAACTTGAGACACCTTTGTTTTGTAATAAATTATTATTCATGATAATATGTGAAAAATTTATTTTGGAGAAAACAGAAAACAAAAGTTATAAGCTCTCTTCTATACAAATACCTCACAAAGATCTTCTGTACTGAAGCAGTTCTACAAGCTTCTATCAAAACTAATTTTCTTAGGAGCAGAAATTAACATTGCTCAGCTACAAACTACATTCTAATGGTTAACCAGAAGTTAAAAACACCAGAGGTGGTATCATGGCTCTCTTTCATCCAAAAGAATTTTGCTCTGGACATGGTAAGCCAGGTTTTCACCCAGTAAATACATAAAGCATTGAAAGTAATCTCAATTATTTTTCCCTGGAAATAGACATAAAGTATAATAAATTCAGTTTAGTACATTAAGATTTACTATTTCATTTTTACGACTGATCTATAAGCATTCTGTAAAGCTGAGCATCTCACTGAGGTGTCAGTGTAAAAAAAATGTACTTGAGTATTAAAACACTTATCACTGTAACTGAACACAACCCAAGTAAATTAATTAACTCCATTGCCACAAAACATACTGGAAGAAGTTCAAAATTAGAAAACACAGGATAATTTTAAAGGCACATATTTGCCTTACTGTTTAGCTGGATAAAATTTAACATAGCTGTGCTTTCACTTACTATATGTAATAATAAAGGCACAGTAGAAATACTGTAAAGGTAAGGGGATGGTGCAGCATTCGCCTTAATGTAAAATAAACAAAGGAGGCACTTATGTAATTTGAATGCCAAGAATTACAGTCTGAGCCTGGCCACAGAGAAAAAGTGTATTGAACAATATACTGAAAGTATACAAAAGTACCTGAAATATCCATTTTAAAAGAAATCTAAAGAGTGTCATGAACAAAGGAGCCATCCTTTAAGTTTTTTGCTCTGAGCTTTCATCAGATTAATAGATAGATAGATAGATAAATGTTACTTTGCATATAAAATTGTCAGCCTAAGAGCATTCTGAATTAGGACCATGCAATGTAACTTAGAGCAATAAGTAAGCCAGAATCACACGGCTTAATATATATTACAACCAATACTACTGAGTATTTACTACCATTATTTAACTTTATTACTGTCTTCTCTTTGTGCTTTTGTTTTCTACTAAAGGATTTACTTATTTATTAATTCTTTTATTTATTTATTTACTCAGGAGTGCTATCTAGGAAGTCAGTCCTCTTTGCACTTGGACGGGAAGAACCTGTGAAGCCACAGGTTTATATTAAAGCATCAAAGTACATTGTATGAGTTCACCACCTGCCTCTTGCATTTTAAATTAACTACTGACTCAGACATAAATCACTACAAGTTTCTAAAGTTTCCAAATTATTGTCTAAAAAATGAATTTAAAACCCAAACTGTAAGCAAAGCAGCAGCTCAGCCACAGGAACAGCTGTGACTTTTGCGCTTTATTTTGCTGCAGAAGTGATGCAATGAAGATTTTTTGCCTTTTCTTTTATACCCCTGTTACACCTTTTTTACAACTTCTGTGTTCCTAGTGCTTTTTGCCTACATTCTTAGACTTATTTGTCAAGCTAAGAGACTAAACATTTTAGAAGCTTCATAGTTAGGGATCAGTGTGCCCCAGACCCCAAGGTCCTCTCCAGAACACATTCTGTAAACCAAAGTAGAACCATCCAGGGGAAGGTTCCTTGGGGAGGGGGGCTCACTAGAGCCTCTCATTGGGGAATTTTTGATAGATATGCTAATTAGTAACACCTATAATGTTA
The DNA here is from genome assembly GCF_020740725.1 of Corvus hawaiiensis. Taxonomy (NCBI): domain Eukaryota; kingdom Metazoa; phylum Chordata; class Aves; order Passeriformes; family Corvidae; genus Corvus; species Corvus hawaiiensis. The sequence continues at coordinate 6,172,833 of NC_063224.1, forward strand.
TACCAGGTCTTTTGTGGGTGTGCATTGCAGTGTGCATTTCGGTGCATTTGACCTGGACGTGTGCACCTAAGGATCCTTAAAACAAATACCAAGGTAAAACCCTTTTCCCCTTCTAACCGTGTTTGACTCTTGATTTTAAGACCAGGAAAAGGCATCAGAAGGAGATCCCTCTTTGGGACCTTGGCTTTCCCAAAGTGTATTGGCTGTTAAAACTCACCACACACAGACAGAGCAGCAAATTTTATTACGTCAAAAAGTGTTCACCACCACAAACCACGAAGATAGGATCTTGGTGCTAGTAGCAGAGCAAAAAAAGACTTTTCACATGGACCACAAGTTTGACCAAGACAGAACAAGCTCTGGCAGGGAGGGACGCACTGGCTGTCCGCAAGTCCAAAGGTGCTGCTCAAGTGAACACAACAAATACTCCAACAAAACTCCACTAAACTACTCGAGAAGAGGAAGCAAGGAAGCTCAAGCAGATTACTAAAAAACAGCTGATCAGAGCTACTGGAGGTTGCAGTGCTTTTCTTTAAAGCATTCTTAATATTTGCTGACCTAAAGTACTAATGGTGTACTAAAATCTGCTTAGGAGAAATAAAAACACTGTAACGTTATGATGACCAAAAAAAAAGTACTAATAGCAAGTCCAGATAACAACTTGCATGCAATTTCCATTGTGTACATGCATTTATGAGGTGGTTATACACACTGTGTGAACACCAGTAGTAACGAAGCCTGTGCTTCAAATGCTCTGTAGCAGCACACTTTGTGTAATAGCACAAGTAAAATAACATTTTCACTTATTCTTTGAACCACTTATATTTTCTACCTGCAGCCAGTCATCTACTGTACTAATACAGCACTGCTTGCTTAAAATAAGTACGTGCACATCATATGTGCATGTGTTGGATATACATGTTTAGGTGTACAGACAGCATATAGGCATGGACAGAGACATATATGTATAAAAATAAATTTTATAAGAAAGTGAATAAAAAATAAGGTTTTCTACAACTTTGTTAAGAGACTATTTTTAGCCTCCATGACTTACTGAATGTAGGGAAGCTCAATTCCATGGTTGAAGGATTTTCTACCATCCTACTCTCCTGTCTGTATCCCCTCCCCTCACTGAAAACATTTTCTGCCAGGCTGATGCCTGCGTTTACATGTACAAATTTTATATGTATGTATCCATGTGTATCCACAGCCATAAAAAACAGTACCTGAAAGAAATTCCTTGAAAGCTGCAAGGTTTCCATTTTCATTTTTTTGCTTTGTTTGAAGCCTGTATTTCTTTGGACAGTTTACTTACTTAATGCATTTCAGGAAATACTTGTCCAGGCTATTAACCCCAGAGCCATCCCAGGCAGGACAAATTGTGTGTGCTTCATGACTCTTTATTTGTGAAATATCATCCACTTTTAATGTAACAGATCCCACAAGAGATGTTACCAGGGCCTGAGCCCTCTTGCAGAGAGCAATCTGACTGGGATGTTTGACCCAGGACTTCTACAAGGCTTGTGCCACCTCCCTGACCTGTGCTGCTGCCGGGGGCCTGAGCAGCTCTGCCTGTGCCTCCATGGAATAAATCTGCAATGGTGATTATTCCATGCTTGAGCCACCTGTCCTAATGAATAACGCTTCCTGTGTAGCTGTTCCCAGATATTGGAGTTGGCTACTCAAGCTTGAAAGACAAGTGGAGAAATTAATAACTGGCGCACGAGCTCCTTAAGTGGCACGGGGGCAAAAGAGGGAAAGAGGAATTCGCTGCTGTGGTTTTCCTACAGCCCTGGAAAGGGATTTGTGAGTGTCAGAAGCCCTGCATCAGCATGAACCTGTGCAGACACACAGGAGAGCAGTACAACTGCATTTTGGCTTAAATTATGAGTCATTGAACACTGATTATAATTTTACTTCAAATTTCTGAAACAGAGAGAGGCAGAGACTTAAAAACTGATGAGAGCAAAGTTACATGAGTTATTTAGTACTTGAAGAAAACAACTGTCCCTCCATCCTGATCCAATACAACACCAGCATCACATTTCCTCAGTTATTATTTTTAAAACCATAAATTTTCCAGTACATGTGTTTGTATATTTCTTAGCTTTTTGAGTTAGCACTATTTATAAAGGAACACTGGTGAATATACACTAAATGCCTTTGCCAGTCATTTCCATCAACAGATCCTTCTGAGCCAAACAAACTGATAGTTTGGGAGCTTTTGCTACTTTTTTGCCAAACAGCACTGGATTGATTTGTTGAATTCTGTAACACAAACATGCTTAATAGCAAACAATGTCAAAGAAACACACATTTCAACGGCCTCTGGAAACTTCAAAATGTGCTTTTCCTGTGTTTGAAGTTGAAACAAGCAAGCAATACTGTTGTCTTCTTAATTTGTTGATTTTGGTTTTCATCCAGACTTGCAAAGACCAATCCAGTGACATGCATAAAAACAGAATTCATTTGTTCAGCAACTTCTCCAGCCAACTCTGTGTTACACACAAAGATAAATCTGTTAATGCTATTGTATATTGAAGATGCTTCTCTATTGTACTTATCTGCTGTGTCACTAAAAGTTATCTGCATGGAGACTTAATAACACCCTTAAATGAAATTCAAATGGATGTTAAGCATACATATAATGTATTCTTATATCCACTATATGTGTGTTTCGAGTTTTTAATTCAAAGTGACTGATTGCTGATGAAACTGAGTTAGCTAGTAGGTTTGTAGGAGTACTATCAGTCACTCTGCAAATTATTGCATCAAAGAAAAAGCCAGAAGTACAGACACTTCATTTACACTGGGCTCTCCTCACCACCAGAGCTGGCTTGCACATCTCATCTCTCCTGCTCAAATACTTGGAAAACAAAAAGCATCTGCTCTCTAGTTTTAGTTGGATAGTTGAACACATAGGGCAGGATAAAACTGTATGTTTGCTTTTCAACCCTGCTTACAATGATAGACCCTCTCTTTAAGTGCTTCCATTCTCAGCATTTATTACAACCAGAGACCAGTACCTGCAATCTTCTGAGCACCTCCAGCAACTTCTTTTTTATAAAAATGTGATACCATTGATATAATACAAAAACTACTGATCCATTCTACTTCAGGAAACACTGCTGCACCCATGGCCCCACCTCCCAGCTCTGTTCTTCCACCACTTACAATGACAGTTCAAAATTATATCAAATGTCACTTGATTTCCCTGAGCAGCTCTCTGCCAAATTTAAATTCCTGCAGGTATTGCTACAGAAAAAAATTCTAAAATTACTCACTGCATACAACTGTTTTTCTGTTCCAATGTCCTGCAGATCCACTCAAACCACTGAAGCTTCTCCAATTTACATGGCTGAGAATTAAGCACACTCCTTTCAGGAGCCAACACTCCCTGTCAGAGCAGGGCAGCTGGGCAGCCACGGCTTTTGAACCTTATACAGCTGTGTTCTGTACTGCCACAGAACCCCAAACATTACCACTGTTACACAATTTCTATTTATTTCTTTGTTATTGTTGTCCTGGGCTGTGGAAGGAGCTTTTCTAAAGGCCCTGTTGTGATGGACATATCACACCAAGAGCAACAATTCTGATGCTGTAGTCTATGAGCAGATTAACTTGCTTTACTTCTTCCTTTCTCATTCCTTTTTCATGTTTTTGATTTACTGAAAAACTGTTTCAGGGAGAAAAAACAAGGATCTCCCCCAAAATCCCAACTGTGGGAATGTTTGCTTTTTTTGGCAGCACTAATATTTATCCCATACTTACTAGGAATTCTCCCCTGTGCTAAGAATGTCGGTCTTACAGCTCAAAGATCTAAACATGAAGCATTTTATCAGTATTCTGTTTATTTCCCCTCTCTATGCAACTTCAGAGCAGTTAGGAAAAAGAAAACATTAAAACAAAAATCACCGCCTTTGAGTGTCTGTGAAAATTTATGTACTAAAAAGCAGCTGTAAAATTTTTAATGTTTAAATTAATGTTTTATGTTTACAATAAAAACTCTCCAGCCATGAAGGGCTTTTAAAAGCTACATGCTAAATACAAGCAAAACCAAAGCAAACAATAACACTCCCATGAAGCCCAGCTTCAACACACAAAATAGCAAATAAGACTTTTGTGCAGACTTTCTAAGTTTTCCTGTCTTCTTCTGAAAAAAAAAAAAAAAAACCCTTAGCAATGTCAAAGCCACAAAAAAGAGCTGGTTATAATGTGAAGGCAAAAACCTTATAATTCCTTAATAATAGATTTTTCTGCAATTCTGAATGTATTTGTGATGGTCTGGTTTACTTTTTTTACTTGAATTGTGTTATAAATAAAACAGCTTCTCTCCTCCCCCTCTTCTGCCAGCTGTAAGCACTCTGTCCTCCAATAAAGGTTGAAACAAATGAATAGGTTTAAAAGAGACCATTATGCACTTGCTAGTGCAGAGTGAGGAGATGAAATGTTGCCAAATCATTCTCCTTTTAAAATCAAAAGGAATTGTTGTTATTGGATTCAATGGGAGTATAATTAGGTTCTAAACTCACACACTTTCTTGACAATGTGGATTTCTTTGCCTCTTTCATTCCTGTTTCCCTCTCAGATATGGAGAAGTCTCGCTGTTCCAAAGCGCTCTCAGTCTGAGCAGCATTTTAGCCATTTCTCCCCTGAAATGCTTGTGACACAGCCCAGAGAAGGCAGAGTGAGCACAAACAACCACAGTTACCTATCCTGAAATTCATCTGTAAGTTACCAGGAGAAACAGCACAGCCCAACACCCAGCAGACATCTAAAGCCTTGATCTCCTATGTTCCCTGTCCACCCTCACACCTCCCCAGTGACCCAGTCAGAGCAACCCCACACGCTGAGCCACCTTTTCCATTTGCAGCCCAGTTTGGTTTTGCAGGTCCCACTGCAGGGAAGCTGACTAAGCCCAAATATATTTAGGTTGAATCAGATATAAATCTGTCCCACAACTCGAAATTATTTTCAAAACCCCTGTCAAAGTAATTCCAAAAGGATGATATAAATAACTTCCCTTTGTAAGGTTCACATAAGGAGGACCCAGCATTTACCATATCTGAATGTTGGACTCCAAACCAGTCACTGTGAAATCTTGAGTCCACTCCCAGCAATCTCTCAATGAAAGTTATATATGACTTTATATACTTGCCTTTATAAACAGTGCACTGAACAACAACAAAAACTTATAAAGCCACATCATCCCCCAAAGTCTGAGAATTCAGTCATGTTTTTCAATCTTTTCTACCATGCACAGATCCTAGGCAAATAGTTTTGAGCCTTATCCACAGTGCTACCTTCATAAATTAATTTGTCAGCCTTTACTTTGTTCCAAAAGATGGGATGCAAGAGCACTCTTTTAACTGTTTCTTGGTTAGAGGCAGTTAAAAAAATTACTTCACAGCATTTAAAACACTGAATCTCCTTTTTCCTATTTTCTAGAAACAGGGAGAAAAAAAAACCAAACACCAAAAGCAATTCTTCATTTTCTCTCTTTTTGGTTTGCAATAGAAAATTTTTCTCATGTCAACTATATTTTTTAAGTACACATAACTCAAAAAAATTAGAGACAGAGAGTATAAACAATAACGTACAAGCTTCAGCGTTCATTTGGGTAAGTGAATTAAAATTTACTGTAGGTGATAACAGTGATTTCACCTTCCTATAGTTTAAAGGCAGTTGTTCCACTCAACACAACCAAGGTGACCTTAGAAAAGGCCAATCCTGCCTGGTAAGTACCTTGCAGGAATAATGGGCAGAGTTGTTTGCAGAAGGCATGGACACAGCTTCCAGCTTCGAGTATTTCCAATACTTGTCAATGCTGTTAAACTTAGGAGTTGAATGATTTGAAGGCATCACTTTCCATTCTGATAAAACAGTTACCAGAACTTAAAGCACTGAGACCTGAAGTTCTTAAGGTTCCTCTCTTCAAGGACATGGGAAAGATTTAAAAATGTGTGTGCTTATAAAATGTATAAATGCACATACAGACAGGGAAACATTTCAACAAGTTTCTGCAGAGAACTTATCAAATTCGTACTATGAAGATCTTGAAAGAGGGTTTCTGAGAACTCTTTATAGAGAACTATACAGAAATTCTGCCCAAATCCATCCCAGTGGAGATGGGTCTGGAGAATATCCAGGTCCTAAATATAGTTTTTCTGGAAGACATCTCATACCTGTTTAGAAAGTGAGGCACCACTACTGCAGTGACAGTGATTTTGTACATTTATTTAAATTATTTCCAAGATGCTCTTCACATATTTAGCACAATCATCTCAAGATTTGCATGACTAGATTTTTTGAGACTCTCTGTGCTCAGCTCTTCCTTCAGCCTTTGTATATCCACAATTAATTTGTCCATAATAACAGTTAATCATTTTTTAAACATGCCAAATATAAACTGCTCTTCATTAGATGAGATATTCCTACTGCTGAATATTTGCTGAAAACAGATGAGGAGTTCAGACATTTTATTAGTTCACATTAGGGCTGTGATAAGCAAGCCAATTACATTACATTACATGTCAGAGAAAGGAAGATAACTTAGTTTTAAAGCAAACCAAGGGGGAAAATTTTTTACATTTTCATTTAGTTTTCCCCAAATTTGGAACCCTTCATGCAAGTTTCTTCTACAATTTGTAGAAGCTTCCACTTGTGCTGAATACAGTTTGACAGAAACAGGATCTACGGACTGAGAGCAGCAGGAATAGAATCACAGAGAGCATTCCCAAACACCCCATTACTGGGGATGAAGGAGCAGCAGCCCTTTTGTACCCAGCGAGGGTACAAAGCTAAGGGTAGTAAAAAGATACAAGAAGCAGTGACATTTTAAAAGAAACTATTCCTCTATGGCCTTGTCCATAGCCATAACTCTAGAAAAGAGCTCCTTGTCTAACGCGCCCTCCAGGATTAAGAAGGCACAGATACCATGCTATATATTAAAATTAGTATTTCTTGGCCTTGAATAGGTTCAGATCGGGCTCCTCATGTCCTGGACATGATTCAAATAAGCAACTTCTCCACTGGGTAATTTAACCTGCTCATGTGCCTGGTAGCTAAGATTTACTACCTCATCATTTCAGTGAAAATTTACAAAATTAGGTTTGGACAGAGGAGGGAACACCAGCAGCAGATGCAGCACCATGATATTATAATGGGGATGTGAAACAAATTTGAATAGAGTAATTCCTAACTACTATTTATCTGTAGATTAAAAACAAATAGGTACAATTAAACCCCAGGGACAGCAGCAAGACTACCTGCACTTTCTGAAACCTCCCGACAGCAATGACTTCAGAGTACAAATGGGATATTTTTACTTTTTTAAAGAAGGAATTTGACAAGAATGCTACATGAAAAGCCTGAAAACAGTTAAAAATTTCTTTACCTATCTTTAGAATTATCATTAATAACAGTGTCTGAATTACACATGGAGCTTTTATCATACAGTGCGTTCAAAAAGAGTTCAATATTGCTGTCTCCCACTACAAACTAAAAAAAAAAGATAGATGTGGAGATGAATTGATTGTACAAGATATCTGGCAGCAAATCTGGGGAAAAATTACAATTATCCTGTTCTTTAGCATTAATAAGGAAGCACTGAGTAGTCCAGCTTTAGGACTGTTTGCCTCCCAATATCCCCAGTAATGTCCTGTACTCGTCCTAAGAGTTCCCAAAAGTAAAGAAGACCTAAATGGCATTTCATTTTCTTCCTTCCATTTTATATTCCCAAGATGTACCAAAAAGGAGCTGCCATGGTCAGTGGTGACTCAGAGTATTTTGATACAGTTTGGATTGCCTCCTGGAAACAAAAGTGTGGCCTTAGTTTGAACAGTATATAGGAAACGTGAAAGAAAATTCTGTAGAATCAGTCAAATTTTCAGTCTACAAGCACATTTTAAATTACCATTTTTACACAAGCCACCTAGATACAATCCAGACTCCACTGCTGGAGAAAGTTTGCACTACTTTACTCTCAACATACAAGGATTTTCTGGAGTTTCTCTCTCTCTCTCTGCCTCTATCTAAGGTATTTGAGTTGGCCCTAGGAGGGGGACATTTTGCCCTTATGCTGCTCACTGCTTTAATCAGCTATCCTCGAGAATGGGAGGGCACCAGATCACTGTGCCAGTTACCCTCCCAAATCTCTAATTAATGTTGACAGTAAAATATTGGCCACAGCATTAACCACCCGATAAGAGACAGCACTCCTGAGGCTTGCACATCCAATCAAGTGGGTTTCACTAAAAAGTGTCTCATTACCAACAATACCAGACAATTGCAACATTTTCTTAAATTAGCACTAAAATAGAGATGACTCACTTTGTACTGTTATAGATGGTGATTTGTCTCTCTTCCCTCCATTTCATTCCCTCCCACCGTCCCTCAATCAGATGTAAAACTTCCTTTTTCTGCAATGGGAGGAGAGAGAGACAAAAAGCCAACACCAAAATCTCAACAACTCTGTATTTAGGGTAAGCCACTCTGCAGCATCACAGCTTATGAGCTCCAAATATAGATGCACTCATCAACTCCTCCAAGCAGTTGCATGGCCTACAGTTCCTTCAGCCCTGAGGCACACCGAAATTTGTACCTGTGAGAGAGAAACCCTGTGGCCAAAAATGCAGTTAAAGTTTGGTTCTTCCCATAGCTTCCAAAGAATTGGGTTTATTTCAGCTCCCTGCAGTGCAGTGCACAGTGTCAGTCTATTTACAGCACTATTTACATTAATGCCTGATCCAGCAATCATCCTGCAAGTATATCAGAACTGTTTCAGGGACAAAAAGGAAGAACATAGTTTTGCAGCAACACAGTGTTAAAAAGCAAAGTGATTCCTTGCTCTGAGAATGTCTTTGCAATAAAATTCATGGGTTTAGATTGCAATATTCTGATAGGACACATACATCACGATAAAAAGTCCCCACAGTCCCCACAAACACACAAGCTTCCCAAGTCCAAAGTAGCCCAAGTCCCAGACACCTCATCAGGGCAAACCTCAAGCTTACTTAGAGAAGGAAATTGTTTCCCAGGACACTCTACTCCTACCAAAACTTCCAAGTGGTCCCTCTTTCCTCCATAACTTGCCAGTCTCCTCACCCACTGTATGTCTCTGCTGGCATTACAGATACAATTGTATTTAAATAAAGCAAGCACAGCATCTTCATCTAAATGTTAAGGAAATATTTATCAGCACAAAGGCAGTCTCAACCCATACAGTGTTTACAATGGTTTTTATCTTCAGGCTACATTAGGATTTGCTGTGAAATGGTATTTGCAATGACTTGTGAATCACTGCCAAATGTGGTTGCACCAACCATATTGCAAAGCTTTGCACAGCAGTAATCACGGGGTATGTCTGACACTGGGAGCAATTGGTACAGAAGAGCAGTAAAAAAAGATGGTCTGTTCTTTTCTCACTTAATCCCTTCTGTTGAGGCACTCCTAAAATTCAGAATAAAATATGAACTAAGATAACAGATGCCCTTAATGAGGCCCTCTGTTACTCTACTCAAGCATCTCTGAAAAAATAAAATATATAGATGCTGTTTCAGCAACTAAGACACAGAATTAGGAGGGAGCAGAAAGTTTGTGATTCTTTGGGGCAGAGGGTTATCTCACACAAAAAGGAATAGTTGGTGAGCTTGGAGGCACTGATACAAGTTGCAGAATGCTAAGATATCATCTGCCTTCATTTCGCAGCACACTTCTCAGGATATCAAACCCCACTCCCTTCCTTAAAACTGGAGGTAAATAAATAACTGTAACTAAATAGATTAAAAACATGCAAAGGCAATTTCTGCCTTATGAGAAAACCTACATGTAAAGAGATTTTAATGCAGAAAATCGCTGCTCCTTGTTTAAGGGAAACATTCTCACTCAATCTGATAATTACACCTAGCTCATCCTCAAATGCATAAACACAGAATACTGGATCTGATAAAAAAGTGCAAAATCGATCTCATACACTTTTAATTGTACAAACCAAAACAAACAAATAAATCACTCTAAAGACCCTAAAAGATCTCTCCAACATCTATTAAAGTCCTCTAAGACTCAAAAATCTTCATATTTAACAGCATTTTGGCAGCTATGTATGATCCACAGAACATTTATGGCGATGTCCACTTGTGATGCACAGCTACAAAGTGGCATTTCTAATTAGCCCAGTATAAAAGGCATTTGAACATGCTGAATACTACCTGAGCCCTAGTAACCTGCATCTCAGTTTTTTCACAAGATTATGCAGTGGTGATAAACCCAGCTTTGCAAAGCACAAAATCTTTCATCTGACAGCAAACATTATTTGGCATTTGCTTATTGCTCTAGGAAAAAAGATTCATCAATGATTAATTTTAAGAAATAAAGATTTATACTCAGTGCATTTCCTGAGAATAAAATATAAATCTAAAGTTGCTTTATGGGTCTTCTTTATAGCAGATGTTTATTGTTTTCAAAAGAAATTAATTACTGTATTGAATAGAAAAATATTACAAACTAACTAGCTTGTAACACAGCTGGAGAAACTTCATACACTAATTCCTGAATAATTAAAATGCACTGATTTCTGGTATAGCATCACCTTTTAATATCACTAAGCTACTCTCTGTACTTTTATATGGTCAGATCTCATTTTGATCCAAGGTCCAATCTGAACTACCCTCAGTTGTCTCTCTTTACAGCATCTTATTCATAAATATTGCATATGTTCCTATATTTCTCTAAAACAAGAGATGATAGACTAGTGAGAGACTCAGAACTGGTTGCTGAGGATTTACAGATAAGAATAAAATGCAAAGAATCATTTTAAAATTCAGTGTGGAGGGCAATGATTTTAAGTTCAAAATTGCCATCAACAATTACCACTTATTTAAGTAAAACAAGAGATGTATCAAACAATGTCTCAAAAGAATTGTGTGTGTGTCACTCCTACCTTGACAAAAAACCCATTTTTAATCTTCTTACATCACATATCATAGGAGGTCTCTATTCACTTCAGTACAGTAGGAGAGAAAAGGGGGAAGTTATACATTTTCAGGCACTAACAATTTAAAATTAAGACAAGAACAAATATTGTTAGTAAAAGCAAAAAACAGTGAGGAAAGCACCTCAGCTTGTGGAATAACAATATTGTTAAATAGAAATGGTTTTTTTCTGAACACAGTCATTTTATAAAATGTACAGTAAAGCTTTTATATGTAAATTACTCAAACTCAGAAACCTTTCACTTCAAATTGAATTGAGAATCGCTTGAAGAAGAACACTTTAGTGAAAACATGCTTAAAATGAACAAAATCAAGAACAACTAAGGTGCACATGCAGTATTTCACTGAAAAAAAAAAAACCTGTAAATAAATATTTGATTGATGCACTGCTAAGAAAAAAGGACAAAAAAATTTGGCTTCAAATATATTTAGATAGCCTCTTAATACATGCACCTGCTTTTTCTTTGAAACTGATTATATTTGTTAAACTATGTGTATTGCCACTACATACATAACTGTGTTACATGAATGATTAAAGCCACTACAATAGAACTACATTATACAAATGATCACATTACCACATTTAAAAGCTCCCTTCACTAACATAATACAATAATGCAATTTTCCCTCAACTTTTGAACTAAAAGTCATATGATACCATCACTCAGTTTAACTTGCCAACATCCCTTACAATAATCCAATCATATCTGATGGTCAAACTTGAACAACTGTTCTGTACCAAACCATCATACCTGGTACTCCATGAAGGTACTTTAGGCTGGGAACTGTGTTTACAAATCCCACATGGATTTTAAAAGTTATATACGAAGCAACTGCCATATCTGTTGTTTTTACCAGCTTACAAATGTATTTATCTTCATGTTTTCTAGCAAACCTGGGCATCTCTAATCATGTCCTGCCTGGAAAAGCCAATTGACACAGACCATGTTATTGGAATGCCAACCTTATATTTTTATTTTTGGTATAAATTCCTGGTAATTTAAGTACTTTGGCAAAACTTACTGCCATCCTTATGTTTCTATTTGATTCTCTGTGACTGTGTTTTCACTCAACTGCTACACCCAGGCCATGTACAGATAATGTCTCATGGCACTCTCACTGCTGATAAAGGGGATGAGGTGGCACACTGAGGTACCTGACCACGGATAAATAAAACAAGAGCTAATCATTGGGCAAATACGAAGGAAAAGCAAGGCTAACCTCAAGAAGAAAATACAGCCCTTACCAGCAATTATCTTACATGGAGTTTAATAAAACTCTTCTGCCACAGTAGCAAAAGAATAATCTCTTTGTAAGGCTGTGCCCTTAGTAAAATTACTTTGAATTCTGTTATTGATTGCATGCTTCCTCCTGTAAAAATATGGAAATCTGATTTTATTCCATACTTGTAGGGTAATTCTCCCTAAGGATTTGAATATGGCTACCAGTTACTGGAAGAGCCAGGGAGACATTTGTCCTATAGCAAAACTTGGGCCTTAGTTTATGAGTCTGTGAGGACAGCAGGTAAATTTAAGCAGTGATCAATAAAAGAAACTGGTCCTGCTGGCCTTTGTAAACTAAATAGCGATCTTCCCCACATCACCTAAGTCAGGGTTGCAAAACTAATTCTAACTAAAAAGATTAAGACATCAGGCATTAAAAATAGATCTGGGGCCAATTAAACTGTAAGTGCAATGTACAATTCCCAGAGTGTGAGATCTCCTCACCTGTATTTCCCACCAAGAATGACAATAATGAAAAACCCAAACCAAAATATAACCTGGTGATATTTCCTCAGTTATCAAAGAGAAGTACTCACCTGGGGTGAGTGAATGAGGAGAATTTTGAAAGATAGTATTATTACAACTATAACCCAAAAACTAAAATGTTGTTATATCCCTTGCTAACTGATATTTCAGCTATTAATGCTGAACTCCATCTAACTTACCTGAATGCTTTTCTCCCTCTCTATTGCTAAATGTGTGTACAATACCATGAAGGAGACTTAGGTATATTGCAAAGGTTATATTTTAAGATGATATTGGATGCCTGCATTTGACTTTTTAAATCTTCCTCACTCTACTTCAGAAAAGGAATCAAAAATCCATGTGGTTTTGCCACACTACATCTTTTGGTGAAAGCAGATGGGTATTTTTAGCATGAAAAATGACTTATGAATTTTTGAACATTTATTAAAAGCAATACTGCGGAACATTTCAGGAAACACAACCCACCAGAAATCCATTCGTGTTTACATCTAAAAAAATAGTATTTTTCTCCCCTGAGTAAAATGATGTATCTAATGACAGCAGACTTAAATGCTGAAAGCGCTTTCAATGCTTTCAATCATTCTTGTACTTGGTGCTATTTCACTTGTGTGTACAGTGGGTGAACATGCAGTTCAAGTTGCTAATGAAACAACTCTGAGTTAAAAATTAGTTTGATTTTTTTGAAAATAATATTGTCAAAATCTTCCTACCAACATTATTACAAATGACTCTTCCCAAGTCATGTACATCTGGGCTGTGGCTGGGTGTCCTTTCTTAGAGAAGGACAAGAAAGGAAAGCGTTTCATTTCTATAGGAAAAAGTATCATTTGCTCAATATAGTCACACATTGCAGGCATTTACAAATAGGAATGAGACTTCAGTGTTGGTCTTTTCCAGTGACAAAGACAAAACCTTTTAGACAAAAGTCTGTCCGAGAAAGGAAGATTTTTTAGTTCACAGGTGCCCAGTTCCCTTAAGGCAGTTCAATCCAGGAGCTGCCTTTCCCTTTAGTGATGGTTGACACCACAGAAGAAGAAACAGACCTGGATTCTTCAGTTCCTTCTGATAAAATGCTGTATTTTTTAACTTTATTACCTAAAAGAAATAGTGCTCTGTTTTACATTCTTTATACATGACTTTCTCAGGCTTGCTTCAGGAAAAAATCTTTTGGAACTGTGTAAATGGTCAGAATACAGATATTCCACATAATTTGCTATGACATGTAGGAGATATAAGGCCAAGTTAAGCCAGGATACTAACAACAAAATTAGGAAGCAGAAACAATTATAACTAATAAGTTAAAGAATTGTACCCAGGAATAGAGTGACATAAATGAAGGAACACTGACCAACATCACTTTTCTTCCCTTTCCCACACTAACTTACCACATCTTACCTATAGTTTTTGCTCCAGATCTTACTATAGTTACTACTATTACTGAAGAATTTAGGAGGTTAAGTCATGAATCAGGGCCCCATTGTGCTATCAGCTCAACAGACACTGACAACAAATGGTAAGTGCTCCAGGACATTCTTAAATGCATTATTCCCAGTGTATTTTCTATTCTTCCTATTATTTGAATATACAAATATTTAAAACACAGAGGTATTTATAAGAATTATAGTATTCCTGTAACTTTCTGCATCAGAAGCAGATTAGATAATAATACAAACGCTGTAAGAAATGTGATAATTCAGTCTCTGTTTACCAATGATAATTCTGATAACACAAGAAAACAAATTTAGGATACTAAGGCAAAACAAGCCGGTTTTTTTTCCTGAAAATAACCTTAAGAGAAAACTTCATAAAAATTTGAGCAAATCACTGAGCAGCAGCACAGCAGTCCTGGCACTACACAGATTAAAAGACCCCCAAAAGGGGCAGTGCCACCTTTCACCTGTGACACAGCCACAGGGGCTCAGCGCCCACCAGTCCCCACAGAGCAGTGGTGAGTAAGTTGTAATGAAGAGCAGAGGTATACAGCCTTTATCAGATGAGAGGGGATTTGTCAGAGATTAATAGAATTCCATTGTAATATCCATATCTCACAAAGGCATACTCTGACAGGGTCCAATTACTTTCAACAAGCTGGGCCTGCTACATGGACCCTCTGAACCGGAATGGCCCTCCAATCTGTATGCTTTCGTTCAGACAGATAACACCAACGTGTTTCTCTCTGTGATCACTGCCTAACTTAAATGAGTTAATCTCGTTTTCCAGATGAATTGTTATTTTGTCTCCCGCAGGCTGTGATTACTGGATAAAAGTATTGTGTTAACAGGAGGGCCAGGGTCTTTTCAGCAGCGGATTCCACGTTCAGATAACCAGCCAGAGAGGCTTTTGCTTGCTTGCTTGCTTTTTTTTTTTTTTTTGCCTTTTTTTTTTTTTTTCTAATGTGAAGTAAGAGAGTGGCACTAACAGGAGAAAACTATGAAATGACACAGAGATAAACCTTCCCAAATAATTACGTAACTTCATCAGAGGTCAGAGGAGCAGTTTATCTTCATATTTCAAAAGAGTGTCCCGGTGAACCAATCTCATTTACAGCCTACCTCTACATATTTTAAGATGTTATTTGCCTTTCAGTTCATGCCTGCCCTTTCTTTCTCTAATGGCCTTTGTTTCTGAAGCCATTATAATGTGCTTGAGAAGCTCACAAGGGAGCCTATCAGAATATAAATATTTGGAAGCACTGAAAACTATCTGGGCAGTATCAGAAAACAGGAAGAAAAAAACAAGCCCATGATTTCACAAACAGTTCTCTTCAACTGATGAAGCAAGAGCCATATGGTGAGGGTTATAGTCTACAGCACATTTTTCTGAGACAATGTATTTTCTCAATGACAGCAGTGAGATTCTTCATTTCCTTTTCTCGACAAGATGTGAAAAAGAAAAAGTCCCACTCTAATATTAATTCTTAAAAAGTACACGGTGGGTGGGGGGAAGGCCTAACATAAGAGAAGCACCTGACTAGTGTAGGAAACACCAGACTATGCAGTTGCGTCTTGACCACCAGGACAACCCCTTCATGGCCAAGAACGACTCACATTGACCCCATTCAGGCAAATCCCATCCCAGCAACAGCAGCAGAACTACAGGAATTACATCAAGTCCGTGTGGCTTGTGCATTTTCATCCACATAGAAAAAAACCCATGTGTTATTTCGGTATCTAATGCCAAAAGGTAAATAAAATTTGACCTCTGAACGCAGTAGATTTCTCCAGTGGCTCTCCCAGTATGTAGATCTGAGTTGTTCCTGAGGTGGGTTATGTCAACAATTTGGAACAAGATGCAACATCCGATTGCTGGCAATGTATCAAACACTGCCCACGAAATGTAGTCAATAAGCTTAGGAAAGCTTCCTGACAGAAAGCCACAACCTTTGACTGCAAAAAGCCAATGTCTTCAACAAAGTATGAATGAATGTTGGTGCAGGATGTGCATCCAAAGCACAGGGTGGGTGTATCCCCCACTGTGGCACAGGCCTAGGGCTGAGCAGGCCCTTCAAGTCCTGGGCACCCACTTCTGCAGGGCTGGGGCCTGGAAAAAACATCAAAGCTTCCTTTATGCTCCTGTGCCCACATTTCCTTCCACAGGAAAGGAGGAGGCTGAGGCCGAAACAAAAAGCGAATCTGAGGAACATAAGTCTCTATGCAGATATTTGGGCTCCATCTTTCTTATACAAGAACTGCCATCAGCAGGTATGAAAATCATTCATAGGTGGCCAGGTAAATTAATGAAAAGATGACACATTTTGGAGCTTCTATATGGCAGAGTTTGAATATTTGTTTCTCATAATGAAGTGAAAAGTCTGTGCATCTGGAACTGCAGCCATCATATCACTGACTTCCATTTTGATCAAGTTGGCAATATTCTCATTTCTGGCCCTATTTTCTTACTAGAGACAACAAGTTCAACCTCTATAGTGGGAGTAAGCTCATAATCCATCATTTAAAGGTCCCTGGTATTTTTCAAAATGGATAGGTGATAACCCAATGGTTCACATACCCTCATGAAAACAAGCTTTATGCATTACGTACAATAGAACGCAAAATGTCCATACAGCTTAAGCAAACAGTCAATCACCTACTTAGGGTGTAAAAACAAAGTTACAGTAAAAACATGTCTTCTGTCAAGAAGGTGAGCATAAAAGATGGTTTTTATACAGTAGGAGTTTTCCTCAGGTGTATAAGGAATCACATGGCTTGCTGGGCTACAAAAAGCATATTCCAGTCTTCTTGTCCACCCAGCACTGTGTTTTATTCTGCTTAGCAGGAGACCAGTGGTGCTGCCAGGAGAGTGTGAAGGGCTCTTATGCATCATCATAAACAAGATAAGCAGAATTATTTCCTAAATTACCAACAACTACAGCTACAACAAATCACTGAGGGGAGCAGGGGACGCTGTGGGCACAGTGTGGGCACAAAGACGTGAGCTTTTAGCAGCTTTTGTCAATGCTGCTGCTGCTGTAGGAGCAGGAGGCTGGTGTGACTTTGCCTTGTCTTTGTCAGAAGAAAGAACAGTATTTTTCTGTCCTTTTTTCACAAGTGTTTTGATTGCATTACTTCTCTCAACTTAGTCTAGGAAAGGGTAGGCCTCAGTAGAGATCTCAGAGGCCATAGGTTCCCTGAGGAATATCCTCAGTAGGAGAAATTTTTTTCCCCTTTTTCTTGCTTAATTAACAGATCAGGTGTGGAAAAAAAATATGAATAAACATCAGGCAGTGTCATTTAGAGACTGGTCACTTAGACTAACCCGTGATGAGCCTATACACAGGCACACAAGGGATTAAGCTCCCAGCACAGCTGTAACCAGGACTGCTCACATCCTGGCTCTGGGTTTTGTGCAGGACACAGCCCTGACATTCAGCTCGTTATACAGAAATTCCAAGTTACTGGTGGATAGTCCCATTTCAGATCTCAGTGGAAGAAAGCACTGGTCACAATAACACAAGAAAACATTCCTCACAATAACAGTCTTTTTCCAGACAAAGCCAACACTAGTGTAGCAGAAATGATGCTAGTAAGAAGTGATGTGAATTTAACAAAGAAGCTTGATCAGCATGATGGAGACAGACAGTCAGAGACACAAATTAAATCTCAGACACAAATTAATTTCTCATTCATTTTTCTGTACACCGGTGCTATAAAACACTTTGCAAAAGTTGCACTGAAGGTAGCAGCTGGAAATTATATTGTTTCAAAAGCTGAAAATATTCTCTATGGAGAAATTTTAAACCCATAAACTTTTTCTTCTCTTAGTTTGTTTTTTATTTTTAATGCTGCATCAAAGTGCATGCAGAGCAGATCCATGAATTGCTACATCACTTTATTTTTTTTAAATTGCCAGCCTGTTTTATTCAGTGGTCTTATAAAATTGATAAAATGGACAGCTTTCTTTCTAAGCTAGCTTACAGCTCTCCTTTTTTTGAAAGCTTCCTAAACATGCAAGCACTCCATAAAAAAGTAACTGGTGCATGCAGAAGCAATGCAGTTCACAAATGAAGCAGTATAATGTCAATGGTTTGAAATTGTTCAGTCTCAGTTGTTTTCCAAGTCAATGCACTGGCAGTCTTGCCTGAATGCAACTAGTCAATAGAGAGAAAATAAATAGAGCATTTCCAGAATTCACCCATCAGCACTGAAAAGTGTCTGCTTACTATTACACAGTTTTAACATGTCATAATCGTTTTTCACAGTATAGAAACCCTCCTTATACCTTGGACAAAGAATTAATGACTATTTTAGCACCCTATACATATCTTCTAATAGAAATTCTAAGCAAACTGTATTGACTATAGTATTTTAAGTGGTGTTATTAAAGTAGAATCTGAATTATTTAGCCTATTTTTAATGCTACGTTATGAACAAAAATTTATAATTCAGATATCTAAAAGTAGAGACTTCTGTATTTGGATTTCTGAACATATTCATTTCTGTAAATACCTATACATTGAACAAGCTCCCTGTAATTTCAGGTAGAGTTGAACACCACATTCTATGCACAGTGTTATTCCCATAAAGAATCCTATTGACTATTAAGTTGGACAGGTTTTGCTCACACAGGTAAAAGCTTTAGTGGCACAGCTCTATGATTTTAAACACCCAGACATTAAGCAGCAGAGAGATACACGTGTCTCTTATCTTTCTATCTTTTATTTCCCCCATGCTGTATGACAAGTGCCATGTCAAATAACACCACTGGGCTGAATGCTACACAAAGAGAGGAAGGAAGCAGACAGGACAGACACATTGCTACACTTTTGGACAAAAAAAAGGGTTCTGCCTGCTTCTTCAGGCAGCTATATGCTAAATTGCATCTAAGGTGCTATGCTTACTTAGATAAGGTCCTTGCAATGCCACATAATTACAGAAAGGATCTGCCATGGTCTGAAAAATGAGAACTATGTCTTTTCCAATCCCCTGCCTTGTTATCTGTCACCTGGATGAAAATCATGTGGAAAAAAAAAAATAAAGAGGGGGGAAAAATTCCCCTTCAGACCCAAGAACACACTAATGCCCACGGATATAAATGTTACAATAAAAGAGCAGGACGACTACTAGCAGAGCTTTTATAGCTTAACAGTATTTTGACAACAAATGTTCATATTTCATTTGAAATTTATGAAACCTTTGTGCCTGTAATCCCATGAGCAGCTACATGGTAAATGAAAGTAGCAGGCAGTCTAGATTAATAATATTTTGCTTCATACTGGAAGAACATTGTAAGGAAAAGGAATCTTGCTTTATCTGCTCTCTCTCTTTTTTTTTTTTTTTTTTTTTACAGTGTCTGTATTGGAGCAGATTCAGAGCTCTAAAACCTGCCTGCAAATATTCACAGCTGCCTTATTAATTTATGAGAAACTGAAGGACCCATCACAAGGCATAAGCAAGCAATTTAGTAATAACAAGTAGAGGGGTATGATACATGGCAAAATACCACAGCTCCTAGTGTTAGAGAGCTACCAGTGGTTTAAATCAAGTTCAAGGGGAGTACCTGGAGTAAGCTCCTGTACTGCATATGCTAATAAAAAATTGGTATGGAAAAAAACCATTGCCCTATGAATCATAACCCTTGCTTTCACATTTTCACAGTTTAGACATACATGTATGCTAAAAGCCCAAGTGTGGCTTCTTGCACTTAAATGTCTAAGTGTCTTTTCCAACAGCTCTATTTATCTTCAAGCACATCCAACAAAAACTGTCCATGTTTTCTACATTTTTAAAGTAGTCTCTCAGTGCAAGCTAACATGGCAAATATGATGTGGGCCTAGAAAGTAGATATTTATTTTTCTTTAAATGTATACATTTTTTTGAGCTCTCATGTGGACTTACCTCAAATACACAGGGTATATTAGGGTGGTAAGATCACCCTGATGTTTGCCTTTCAAAGAACATATTTTAGAAAAGATGATTTAGTGGCAACATGGAAGAAAAGAAAAACACCCAGCAAACCTACAATCCTGGGTTTTCACTACCATACTGCAATTAATATCTGCCACCAAAACCAGAATGTGAGAGTTACATTGTTTGCATTCTTTGCTCATAAATGCACTACAGATTGTCAAATATATTAGCAACCAAAGGAAGCCTTCCATCAGCATCTGTGTTGAGTAGATTCAATAACAGTCTAACCAATTTACTATAAAACTTTTATAGAAGCATTATATACTTGCATCAGGTTCACAGTTTTATTAATTTACACAGATTTTATGGTTTCTTGAAGTTCTTACATCTGAAAGAATGAACTGATACTTGAGGAAAGCTGAGTCTAGTGAGAAAATGATCTGCTTAAATACCATTCTGTCTCATAAAAGAGTAACTATAGAGTAGTTATACCACCATCTACATCTCCATATTTATAAAAACTGATACAGGTGTAATTGGTTAATAACGTCTGCTTCTTCTAATGCAGAATAAAATAAGTTTTATTGATCAGTTTTGTGGTTTAACTGCTGATTTGGAGGAGAAGGGGAGGTCTTGAAGGACAGCAGGGTAAAAGGAGGTTTAGAAGATTTTTTTGCTTTCTAGAAAAAGGTCCAGGAAATAATTGTTCCTCTGAGTTCCCTTTAAGGATGTTCCAGAGCAATAAATTAATGACAAGAGCTTTCTTCCTTTCCAGACCAAGACTAAGTCATTTACATATTTTAACATTAATATATTTTATGAAGTGGGACTCAGTCAGAAAGCAGCTTTGTATCTGTATCCTGCACTGGCACCAGCTAAGCCCAAGAACCAACTTTAAACTTCTAGACAAAGGTTTGGTCTGAAAATCAGATATTGCCTAATGAAGTATACACTGTACCACACTGTATTGCTTATGACACCAGAAACTGCACAATTACTGAGCAGCTCTCCAGAGCCTAAAACCCAACTCCATTATTTGTACTGACAGAACAATCCCATGACAGAACATCTGTAGCTATTACCCCACAAACAAGCGTGGCCTATGTAACAGCCTAACAGAAAAAAACATGAGCAGAGGAGTAAAAACTTGCAGTGGAGTGGATTGCTGCCTACAGGCAAAGCAAATGTGTTTCTTAAGAGGAAACACCTCACCCTCCAGGACCTGAGGAGTATCAGGAACATTAGAGTATGAGCAGTGTGACAAAATGAACACAGAATCACATCCTGCACAACATGGATGAGCCCTGTCAAACACACTACTCATAGAATGTGTGTGTGTGTGTATATACATATAGCACATAAAAGTATATATAGAGAAGCATGTGTATATAATTCATAGAAGTACAGAAGCATTCTAGATATATACTAATATCTATTATATAGTACAGAAGTATTTTATATATATATACTAATATATATTTTTATATATATAAAAATTTAAAAATGTATCTATATATCCAGAACAGAGTGTGTGTGTGTGTGTGTGTGTGTGTGTGTGTGTGTGTGTGTGTGTGTGTGTGTTTGTGTGGCTGTACACTCACAGATACTTCTAGATAAAGGAATGGCAGAGAGAATTTCTCTCCGTGGAATCAGTCTGGACTGTCCCTGGGCGGAGACTGAGCCATCAGATCCTCTTAGTGACCCTCACCCAGGGGCTGCACTGCACCTCAGCATCCTGAGGAGTTTCTTACTCTGACCAAGCACATGGCAAAACACACCTTGAAGACAGATGGAATCTCCCTTATGGGTTTAGTTTCATGTTTTCTGAGACTTAGTCTTGTTAGCTGAGTAAATGGGTTGAAGCCAGGAAGTTTGATAGTTTGTATATCTTCAATTAAAACTAAAATAAAGTTGTAATGCCAAGGAATTTAGTATGCTTAACCTGGGCCTGCTCTAAACACTTTTTTCCAGCTGCTTGACCTTTGGTATTGCCCCAAGATAAAAATTTTTAAAGTGTTCAGTGGCTCTTGCAGCAGTTCAAGAAGAGCAACTCCAAGAGAGAAGTTGTCCAGATTTTGAAGTATCTTTGTTCCAGATACCTTTTTATTGTTACCACAACATCATGTTTTTACTAATACTGAGATATTCACAGCTTCAAAAATAAAGCTACACTCAATTACAAAGTCAAGTGCAAAGAATTTTGTTAGGTTAATTTCACAGTATTTTTTCCATACCCAAATTAGTTGAGTCAAATTCAGCTAATTTATTATTAGAGCAGTACCTTCAAAGGTGTATTTCCTAAATAAGTAAATATGTCATACAAACTGTATCTGCAATCATCAAGAGCCCTGTAATGTGTGCTGGAGAAAAGGGCATGAGGAGATCTGATAAAATTCAGGATGCTTAATGTCACATATATAGAACAAAAGGAGAGTCTTCTCCAAGGTATGACACAGACAAGAGTGAACAAGAGAAGGAAGTCAATAAGTTTTACAGTAATATCAAATAGATCCCTATTTCTGTAATGCATATGATTTCACTTATGTGAATCCCCCATGTATTTTAAGACCACAGTTTTCAAAGGGTTCAGATGGATATTTCCTCTACCCTTCACCCCTGTGCTCTGAGCCACAGCTGACCTGGGATTGTATTACAGGCCTTTCTATTTTAAAATAAAATTCTGCTCTCATTTAAGAATCATATTTATTAAAAAAACAAGGAAGAGAGCCTTAATTATCATATCATATAGTATGGTATATCATAAATCCAGACATAGTACTTTCATACAGTTCTAAATCACTTTCCCCTATCACCCACAAAGACCACATAAACCAGAAGTGCTGATCTACAGATAACAGTTACCCATCCAGAAGGCATTTATTGGATTGTCTCCCATCATCCAACCTCATAAAGGTCATATAAATTTATTATTAAAATGTAGAAACAAAAATACAACTACAATTAGAGAATCCCAAAACTATAAAAATGGGCCTGCCCCTGAATATTTGTTCATTTAATTCCAGCTACGTTAGTTGTTTATAATACCTCAACTGAATGAGTGTTTTAATGTTAAAAGAGTTGAAGATTACAGTAGCTCAGATTTCTAATCTTATTTCTCTTCTGAAATTTTGAGTACAGCAACAAAACAGAAACCCAGAGGAAATGCAGGACTTCCCTTTTTTCTTTAAAAAAATCGAATAAACTTTATAAATACATACATTGCACCTGCTCAGAATAAAGACCATTTGCATTCCATCAGCCAAGCACTGATAATATTGAACAGAAATACAGTTTTTATTAAAATATCATAAATGTGGTAGCTACACATGCATCTCAAGTAACACCTTCTAATTGTCTTTATGGCATTAGTCCAGTTCCACAACACAAGAAAAAAAAAAAAAGGAATGGAGTCTCATATTTTTGTATTTTCCACTGGGAAGACAAAAATAGGTCTGGTTTTGGAGAGTAGTTTAGTACTAGTGGTAGTTTGGCCTTTTCCCATGTGTGTCTTTCCAACCATACTGAAAGAAGGAAAAAGAAAGCTGTGCTGAATTTTTCTCAGAAGTGAAGGAGAGGATCATAAATTGTTCTGAAATCTCCCTTGACTTTAAAATTATATCAGAGTTTGCCCTTTTACATCTGAGAACTGCCTTCTCTGCTAATTGGCAATATGTCCCAATGTTTGATGTTTACTCAGCTACCATCCTCTGCTACTCAGGCTCTTCCCAAAAAATTAAGAACCTTAGTTAGTTTCAGGTAGTTTTTGATGGAGGGCTCCTTTATTGTCCACATGTTTTGAAGTTGGAAATTTCAATTGCTTCCTTCAAGAAGTTAAATAAGAAATCAAAGGCCAACAAGGAAAATAAAACCAGTCAGTTTAAATGACGTATCGACCAGGGAACCATAAGGCAAATTGAGATATATACACTTAGGTTACAAGTAACTCATGGCAGTCACAACTTCTCTTTTCTTGTATTGAATCAATACATGGTTGTGCTTCTTCAAGAGAAGCCAAAGTAAAGCACATCCTTTTGGAAAAGAGATCATCTTCCACACCATATAAACAACTGAAGAACAAAGTAGATATTAATAAAATATATATAATAGTTATTTTCACCTTCAGTTAAATTGTGCCCTATTTTATATTGCTGAAATAGAAAAATCTTAAAATAACAACAAATCCCCAGGCATCTACTAACAAGGGTTCTATAGAGATTTAGAGGCCTCTAGTGATTTCTAGAGTGCTAGTTTGTGTACCAGCATCAGACTGATGCTTCTGCATTGAAAACCTGCAGCCAATCACTGTCATATTATTTCGGGTTTGTTATGTGTGGTGGCAGAGTATTGTTTTCTGTTGCACAGGCACTCCAAGAGCTCAGTCATGTTCAGGTTTCATTGTTCAGCACAACAAAAGCACATGCAGAGAGCAGTGCTCCAGCTCCTGCAAGCAGAGACTCTGACTGCTCATGGTTGCTATTTCCGAGTGCCAGCCCCAGTGTGACACCCAGGACTGTGGTACCTGGCAGGTGCCAACACAGATTAGCACAAGCTCTGTGCAGGCACAGAGTCCTCCCAGAGTCCTCCTTGCATTTACCTGGGTGCTGAACACAAATAATGAGTTTTAACAGCAGCTTTAGAGGTGGCTTTTTGCTTATTTTTAGTTCAAGACCATTATGCATTGGTTAGAACAAATGAAACCTTTGGGGGCTGAATCATTTCAGAATTTTCCTGTTCAGATCCTCTTGCCTCACCTTTTCAAGACAAAAAGTGTTTTCAAGTATTGTCACAGAGAAAAGACACATGAAAAAATTCAACTGTTGTCTTCATGCCAGCAGGCTTGACAAACCTTCCCTGCGCACCCTAGAAACACAGCAACAACTCACCAAAACGTATATGTAAAGGCATGAACCCTGACAAAATGCACCATTTAACAACTACAACTCAGATAGGCAGGGCTTCTCAAGAGATACCATTTTTTTGTAGCCAAAATTCCTCCCCTCCTACACCCTTCCCTGTAGAGTTCTCAGCAGCAAAGCAATTTACTCTCATTACTCAGCCTACAATGCTAAGAGCATTTTTTCTCCTCAAAGTCATCTGGAGGGATGGGTAAATCAGACTAGGTTAAAAACAACAACAGCAGAAAAGAAGAATTACAGTGCTCAGTTTTCACAGAGAGAGAACTAAACCTTTTAGCAGGACGGACTCGTTCATCGTCCCTCTGAGCCCCACGCTTCTCAGGGAAGCTGCACACCTGGGACTGTGACCGGGAAGAGCACGACTGGCACAGAGATGCCACCTACCCTCAGTGCACAAAAATTCCTCAAACAACCCCAGAGCTCATAAAGGAAGCAACAAAGAAGGCCAAACAGCAAAGGCCAGAAGATTTAAGACGTATGACTTACTCGGGATACTTGATCCCAAACATTCCTGCTATTCCTGAAACGTCCCCAAGGAAGGAAGATTACAGAAACTTGCCTGGTGGTTGGGAGAAGAAATCAAAACCCCTAGCCTTCCTTATAAAACAACCTGCTTCCCCAAGTAATTTTCAATGATATTTGTAGCAATTAAAACCAGGTATTTTTCCCATCCCAAAAATAAGAACAAATTTATTTCAAAGATACTAATTTAAACACATTTTTATGAGTTTACACCTTGTTATTTTTCATCTTTCTTTACTGTTTGGAATTTTTGAAAACATGAGGCAGTGTTTTCCTTATATAACTCATCCTCAAACAGATGATTTACAGTTCATGTTTCAATACTATGAAAACATCTCAGTGTGGACTAATCACTAAAAAGAGCTCAACTCTCTCTTTTCCCACATTGTACATCCTGCCTCAGGCTGAAGATCTGGGGAAAAAAAAAAATCAAGCACTGAAGCCTCTTACAGTGTTGGACAGTTTCCTTATGGTGGTAGTAAATGCCCCAGAGCATGAGTCATTTGTAACTTCTCCAGGAACAAACAAACAAAAGATATATAACAATATACTCCAGAAGTTATCCTAACCTCACAAGGGGCAGTTAGGCAAAATGCTCTACATGATATTTCCACCTCTGATGGCTATGACAACCAGAAGAAAATAGGAAATATGACCATTCACCACGCATTTTCCATCTGAACCATCCCCAAAAGCGAGAGCAGCAGATGGCAGGCAAACTGGGATGGGAATTTTCTTGCCATGTTTTTTTTACAGCGATTGAGTCAGTAGTGGTTGTCTAGTTCCCCTTCCTCTCAGCCACAAAAAAGATAAATCTCCTCTTGCAAACAGACACATATTTACTGGTTAAAGATGCACACAGGGAGGCAGAGGCAAAAATCAGCTGGTCTGGTAATATCCATCCTGTACTAGAAGTTCCCTGCGAAGCACTGTGAAGATGCTGGCACAAAAACCTGCACTGCATATTGCTGCAGCATAATTAATTAAGCCTGACAACACCCCTGTGAAATACAATAGGTCTAACCACCAAACCAAATCATCCTTATAAACATCCAAATGTCAGCAAGTGAATTTATGTCAGATTTACTATTCAATCACAGGGAAAAAAAAAAAAAATCATATATAGCTTCAAAAAAAAAAAAGCTCTTTACATTAAGTAAAGCTCTCTCTTATATTTTTGAATTGTAATAAAGAAATCAAAGGTATGACAGCCTTTTACAGGGATAACACCTCAGAACATTAGTAGATAAATCTTGGAAGAGGTAAGAAGTATTATCAGGATTTCCAATTGCAGAATCAGACAGTGCACTTGAGAATACTCTGACACTATACATAAAATATTATGCCTATTAATTCATAATGAAAATCTAAATAATTAAAATAAACCAAAATATCATTAATATCAAGACCATGATAGTTGGATGTTGGTTAGGTGGTGAGGAAAATATACTTTTAAAGATTATTATGCCTTTAGGATCAGGTATCCCTTACAAAACACACCAAGACAAACACAGACATATGTTCTAAAAGTAATTCCAGCTTGATTCTTTATGACTTTAGCTTGAAGGATTTTATTTGCTGTATAATCTTTAAAGTGGAAGTGCATTCACTAGCCACTGGCTGCAGTGTTTATCATGAAGTCAGCTCACTTAGTGCTGTCCAATTAAAATAAACTACAGCTGCAATGGATCACTATTTTTCTAAGTATCTGAAAATATTCCTGCAAAGCCCAACCTCCAAAAATAAAACATAAATGAAAAGCAACAGTTCACTTGGCAACCATCTAGGAGAGGATGTTTTGACATTATTTTCATGTTATTAAATGCAGATTTTTTACTTAAAAACAAGAAGCTCCTGTCACAAATGATTTATATATTGAAATACTTTGTATGACATAGGAAAGGCATGTAATGGCTTGCTGCTGTAACCTTTTAAAATAAAATATAAGAATACACACAGTATATTTTTTCTTTGATATTTTAACCATTTTGCTGTCTATTGTGACAGACAACGCTTCAGTGCTAGCCAATGTAATACAGTAGCATTAAATAAAATGTCTAAACTCCATCTGACTTCAAAATACACTCACATAATTTTCAATTATTTTTCTTCTACTGCTCTCTTCTAGTTCATGGCTGGAAAAATGACAGACTATAAAACTCATCTTTTAAGCAACTACGGTTTCAAAATTATTTATTTACGTAAATTTGGGAAAACCAGGGTCTCATGACATGTTTGTATGCTTCATTTCAAGCATGATGAAAGAACAGAAAATAAAATACAAACTTTTTTTCTTTGGTACTGACTTTGTTCTAGTTCTTCCAGACATCGACTTCTAAACTCAGGCTGCCACCAACAGACAGCTCACAGACAAGAGAAGATGATGCTCATCTGCAATGCACAATGTGAGGCAGCAGAAAGGCCCCTTCACTAAACAGCAACTAATGAATGTATATAGAATAAAAACAATGTAAGTTTTCTCTGCTATGTAAAGTTGTTTAGATTTCCAGGTGGGGAGTACTACAAAAATTACACAAACATCTTGAAATGCCTATAGAGAGTCTATAACAAAAAGGAGATTTTGCATGGCTGGAGATGCACAAATTTTCTTACAGACGATTTCTAAAAGTTAGGCTGTATTTATCTAAAGAACAATACTGCACCTTTAAGAAAATGTTATTTTTCCTGGGGCCCTATCAAGGTAAATTTCATCAGTATTCAAAGAATGAGCAAAGCACTTCAACAATTTATTTCAATAAAAGAAGACTTAGCTGAAAGGAGTATAAATGATGAGAACTTGCTTTAAACTGATTTATTCCCTGCAGCAATAAAAGGAATGTTTCTTCACTCAGCTGTTTAATATGCAAATATGCAGAGCATCCAGCTTCTGACAGCACATCATTAATAAAACCTTGCACTAAGCAGAGCTCCCGATATTTCATCCTGATGAAAATACATGATGATGATTTTAGACTGTATAATTTCAGAGTTGGAACAATGTACTTCCCAGTGATGGAAACTCAGCAATCCACAGTTCTAGTGTGGATTTTTTAATAAGTTAACCTATTTCTGCACAAGGGAGACATTCTGTTTACAAGAATTGTGAATACAGAGAATCTTGTCACCAAACCCCCTCAACTGGACCAGCCAAAACTTGGTTTGGAAAGCAGTACCAAAGGAGACATGTTATTTATAGAACACCACAACAGTTGATTTCTTTTTAATCAATTAATTCCTCTCCTATTCATCAAGCTTAATGTACTTCACCTGTACTTTTTTCAGTCACTGTACTATCTGACAGATTAGCAGCAAACGTGGAAAATAAAACCATCCCTTAAAATAAAATAAAGAAAAAGAAATCTGCAATTTTTCTTCTTTACCTCATTAAAATCTACAAAAAACTCCTAGATCTGACCATGCTGTAGCATTCTACTTGTGTTTATAGCCAAAGTATGTACACGCTTTCTTTTTCATTTCTTGTGCTAAAACTCTTACACGGTTTCCAAAGAAGTTTTTAAAAAGGTTAAAAACTATCAAATGTCTGAAATAAGGAAAGCAATATTTGTCAGTGCTTTGCTCTGGAGTCTTTCCAGTCCAAAGATGGAAACTTGAGGCTGTACAGAAATGTTAATTTTTTAAGAATTGATCCTCAGGGGTGACACAGAATGTCCATTTCTCCACTGGAATTGACACTCACACAGAAGATGTTGATCACTTTACAAAAGGGGTATCTGAGGACCACTCATTTGTTTCAATAGTAGGTAACAATAAACAACTTGCTAAAGTCTTGAGGGCTTTATTTTGGCTGAAATCCACTGTCTTTTCACTGAAAGTGATAGGTCAAATATAAAGAGACCCCTTCTACATTGCAAGAACAAAAAAAAAAAAAGACTTTGCGTTTTAATTCAAAAATATTTTTACTATGAATCAATCATTTAGCGTATTTCAAAGAAGTTTGAAGGATTTTCCTTTGAATCATTTCCCACTGGGTGCCTAGGAAACAAAACATCTTCAGGGCTAAATTTCAGGGGAAGTCTTGCAGGTTTTAGTAAACTTCTCCAAGCCAGTACTTTACATGTTTCTGTTTTCTGTGCGTGGCGATACTCCCTCATAACTCAAATGGGATTAACCAATTAAACATTTCCCAGTAGTCTCTAAAATAGCTGCTCTTGGCATGTTTTTTGCATGGAACAAACCTCAGCGGGAGGATATGATAGAAATCTTGCACTATTTAAATATAGAATTGGGACATCAAAGAAAGGGTTGTATTGAAATAACATGGATAATTAAGGAAGTGGAGAACAGTAATAACTGATTTACATAAAATGCTAATAAGCCTCTTGACTTGTTCGGCAATTTCTGCTTTAGGCATGGCAACTGCGGGTTCAAATTTGTATACTAATTTTATTTTAGTATTTTCTTTCCCTTCCTCTTTCTCCCCATATTTTTTAAGCTCTCTACAGCCAGGCCAGTCTGTACCTGCATCCAAACCTTCTTCAAAACAAAACTCCATCAGAATATAAACTCCTGTGAAAGTTTTGTGCACATTCCCATCCACTCAGACACACAAAGCACAAAGTGTGAAGACCCTTAATTACTTGTCTGCATGTGTATGGTTTCAGATTGCATCCCTTCTAGTTTAGCTCACTTTCATGTCATGCTGAATAATGTGTTACAAACGATCAATGACATATTAAAAATGTTAAACGCTTTTCACAATTAGCAGGACTGACAAAGTTTGAAAGCAAGTGGAGTGTACTGGCAAGGATGCATTTCCATGGTGTTATGCTCCTTGCTGCTGGGATGGGATGATGAGGGCACTGCACCACCACTACAGGTTACAGCTCTTTAACACTGCACCCTTGTGCCATTTGCCTCTGTGCAGAAATTATATGCTCTGAAATTCTTGTTTTATTTTACTCTCCTCCTGATCTCTCCTCGCGGTGCTACAGCAGCAGTGGCTTTGAGATGTGAATGTGAATGAGTGTCTGAGCTGTTCCTTCAGGACATGTCTGCGTATTGACCTTCAGCTTACCCTGTTTCCCTGTGAGCCCTCTAAGCATGATCCATCGCTTTCTCAGGCCATTCTCCCTTCACCTCATTGATGGGTTTCAGAGCTACTTAAATTTCAAAGTCCTGATGCGTTGCAGCAGTGGCCAGGGCTCAGCTTTGCTCACTTATAGATTGTACAAGGTCACAATAAGGGAAGGGGGAAAAAAAGCCAGAGCATTTATCAGGATGTATTGCTTTACTTTTTCTATCCATCACAACGGCGATGATTCTATTTTAGTGAAAATCCATTGAACTCAGATCAAGTCAGATGGCTGTTATCATTGGAAACTCAAGAGCTGTCACACCATAATCGGTACAAATGAACACTGAAACGTGAGGCTTGAGGCCGCTTAATGGTCTTTAGTGAATTTTTTTTCTGTTGCTTTTTAAACACCACAAAATCATTTTACTTAAGTGATTTCAAATTGAGAACACTAGGATTTTGTTACACTGGCAGAGTTGATTCAATTATAGATGATCTGACAGCTATTGTGCAATTAAATGTTTTTGCCAGCATGCCCTCTCCCCCACACCAGTACACACGTGTGGACCACCCAGACAAGCACAATTATTTCCCTCAAAGTTATTCTGATTCTGGTCCTCTTCTGTGATACACTTCCAACTTGTAATAGGCCACACCACCATGCACTTTTAACAGGATTGTATTTTGTGAATGAGCTTTGGTAAAGCTCCCGTGTTCTAGAGCTACCCCTG
This sequence comes from Corvus hawaiiensis, assembly GCF_020740725.1. Taxonomy (NCBI): domain Eukaryota; kingdom Metazoa; phylum Chordata; class Aves; order Passeriformes; family Corvidae; genus Corvus; species Corvus hawaiiensis. The sequence goes on from NC_063224.1 coordinate 6,204,143, forward strand.
TGAGAAGGAGCTGTGTGCACACAGGGAAAGGAGAAAGCAAGTCAAACTTCATTTCTCTTTCTTCTTCACAAACCACAAATACCTTAGTATTATATTTTAATAAAAAAATGGGGATTCTGACCATATTTGAAGACCCAAAAACCTACACAGATATGAAACTAATGGACATTATTCAGTATAATTACAAGTGTGTTTGAATTGCATCAGAAACAGAGCACAGGGGAGTGCAAAGAAACAGGGTACAGCCTTCATACCTGACACAGAGCTTGTTCTTCCCTACAGTCCAAACATGCTAATTATTCTCATATTTGGGCTTCATTCTACTTCCTATCAGTTGTGACAGACGCACCTTCCACTTGCTTGTTTCGATTTCATCACATAAGAAAGACCAGCTATCCCAGGTTCTAGGGGACGTTGACAGATAATTCAAAATGCCTCCCTAATTAAGAGAAAAATAGCAACAGATGACAACTTTGCTCCACAAACAAGCCATTCCACAAAATTGCTATTTTCCTACTGAAATCCCATAATAAAATAATTGCCATCCAATTTTTGAAAGTGAAAAAAACCCTGACCCATCCCACTTCACTTCCCACACAAACTCATTGCCCAGACAGATGGTTTACAGAACTTATTCGAAGTAAATATATTCCTCTTTACAAGTACCGGCAAATCCTTACCATGAGCACCCCTCCTTCACCACTCCTACAGGAAAGAGGAAAGACATGATTGTTATGTAGGAATGTCCTAAGCTACCTGGAGCTTTTTATTATTTTAACTATGTTGAGATCTTAGGTTCTGACCTCCTCCCATGGAGCTGGGACAACACATTTTAAGATTTAAGTCACCTGCCACTGCCACATTCCTGAGGCCCCTCCAGTCACAGCAGCTTCAAGGCTGCTTTGTACAGTTCAGCCTCTAGTGAAGTGCAAAAATGAAACAAATATTTCATATTTTGCCTGAACAAAGTTTCCAAGCAAAGCCACAGGGAAGGAATACAGGCCTGTAGTTCCTCTCTGTTTTCACCCACCCAGAGATCTGGAACTGGGCATGGTGAAGGCTGTGCACAAACTCATGAGGAGCCCCTTTAAAACTCCCACAGAGTGGCATTAATAAGCCTCAGTGTAATGGAGAATCAACCCCTGTGCTCTGTGCTTCAAGAAGCAGAAAATCTTAAATAGGCTGGCTTTATATCTTCAAATCTCTTTTTATAAACATTAAGACAAATACAATTTTGGCAAGCTCTAAGTTTAAAATAATATATTTTTCTTTAATGAAAAAACTACATCTTAACCTCCAATCTAATAAAAAAAAATTATGATAATTTTTGTGGATATTTTAAATGTAGCAAGTAACAATTCACAGGCTTTTAGCTGTATTCACCTGTATATAGACTGCACTCTCAGGGGAGGTCATACAACACAATAAAAGCTGTGATATGATGCATTTTCAGCAGTGAAATATCCTGGACATATAACTGATTTCATCCTACTGGATACCCAAAAAGAAGTAAGAGCTTAAAAATATGCTTAAAATGGATAGACTGAAGAACTTTTGTATTGCTCCCTGATTTGCAGGATAAATCAAGACATCAGTCTCCTTGCTCCTTGTTCCCACATTTGGGGCTGGGCCAAGGACTGAGCGAGAGACTCTTTGAAGGATCACAGTTACAGGGAGTGGTTTCCTCTTTATTACCTTCAGGTGAATCTGGTATCACACAGGGGACATCTGAAGAGTTGGGGGTGTGTTGCTCAACTATCCCAGCAAGGACTAATTTGTCCTCAACAACATTTCTGATGTCACCTGTTTTGGCAAACGAGCTTTTTAGTTCTCCATCTCCTTTTGTCAACTCCCCCAGTACTTGGGTGTTTGCAAAAGAGGTGTTGTACAAATCAGGCACTTGGATTTTTATTCCTTAAATCTCTTGCTCCTAACCCTATCCCAAATTTCTAATGCAGCTTATCATCCTACATAAGGGAAATATCTTCATCATTTCCAGTAGCCCTGGTGCCTCCTGCTGCTGTTTGGGGAGAGCAAGTGGCAGCGGGAGGCACCATTTCACACAGGCCCTTAATTCCTTTGAACATTCCCATCTCCTGCTGCACTGAGACAAGAAATGGATACACTCAGTTCCAGGTATGTGCTCCAGAGGTCCCACTGCAGCACAGCAAGGCCTGACTTCTCAAAGTTTTAAAGTTTCACAGCTTCCCAATGTACCATTTGTTTTGGTCCCACAATGTCAAACTTAAAGAGACATATTCTTGAAAAGTCTGAATCTTTCTGGCAAATAGCATATGGACCCAAATCCTGACAAGTCAATTTGAGTACAATTGAAATCTCTCTAATTAGGTATGAAAGAAAAGAAAAGAAAAGAAAAGAAAAGAAAAGAAAAGAAAAGAAAAGAAAAGAAAAGAAACAAAAAAGAAACTAAAAGCAAGCAAAACTAACTGCAAGTCTTTAGTTTCTATTTTATATCAACAAAGACACATCTTAATCATGTTCAGCCAATAAGATACTGGTCTTATTGGCTGACCAGTTGGCTGATGTGCTCTGAAAATCCTGATATTTCCTCTTAAAATCACGATATATAAAAAAATCCTGACATGGTACTGCAGTTACCATAGAACTGTGGAACACTTGTCACTGAGGCACTAATTCCAGCCCACAGAGAAGCACGAATAAAAGAAAAGCAAGAACACAGATGCTGGAATCAAAATACACACAGCATTTTCAACAAGCTCAAAGAAACTGAAAAAATAAAAAAGTAATTTAGTAATTCTTTAGTAATTTTTGCTGGATGCAAAATTCACTGCAACTTCAGCACCTCTTAGGTGCTTTTCCTTTGCTATGCCTTATGTGTTTGTCAGGTAGCAGTGGTGGTGGCTGTGGCAGGTGAGGTAAAAGAGCTGACACCTCTGCTTGGGCAGGGAGTGTGGTGGACTGACTGCACCCCGTGCTCAAAGCAGGTCTGACATTACATGTCCCCATCCCAAATAACAGCTTTATATTCAATTCTATCCACTGGAGATGTCAGCAAGGGAAACGAGGTTATGTGGCAGCAGCTACCATATTTTACCTATCTATATAAATACATTTAAACACGTGGAAAATAAGGTTAGGGGAACGACCTTGAGGCATGGACTTTTAGGCTAGTAACCCTCAAATAACTTCAGCTTGAACACTGCAAGTGAGAGGAAAAACAGTGCATGATACCAACACATCTTCTCTAAACATCAGCAGGAAAGAATTAAAGCCGTTATGTGCTTTAACACAGCCCCTGTCTGTAACTGGGAATGCTTTTGTAGTGAGCTGCCTCAGAGCAGACTAGCTTCTTAATAACTGGATGTTGGGAGAATTGAAGCAAAACTTTTATCTTTACTATTAAATCTCCCTTTTCAGTCGCTAAGCTCCCTATGAAACAGCATAACAATGCTCCTATTAGGTAAGCAAGGGACAGAGTAGATGCAAATCCCCACTGAATTAACGTGCCTGCTCCTGAGTCAGCGATGGGCCTTCCAGCCTCGACCTTGCCAATCAGCATGTCTGCTTTTTCCCCATTTCCCGATGGCACAGGGCTCATCTTCCCTCTGAAGAAATCAACCCCAGTTTATGGCACCTCTCCAAATCAGCACCACACACCAAGGTGGGTTTTAGTGTCTAATTAGCATTACTAGTGAGTGCCCATTTTTCCATAACTTCCAGGGTATTGAAACAAAGCAAATTAAAGAAGGTGGCCTTATAAAGTATAGGGTTAGTTTGTGTCATCAGCTAGTGAGATGAAGGCACCTACCACTGGCTCCTTGCCAGTTTTGGTTAGCAGAATCAGGGAATGAACTTGGGATCCCACAGTGAATAGATGCTAATGCACCGGTGAAAGGTCATCAAAGCAGTCGGACTTCCACATCCTGCAGAGGTACTGGAGTCTCTCATTCCACTGCTATCTTTTGTCCCCATCCGGTTTACCTAATAGATGATCCTAACAATTCACATTGTCAGTCCTTTGTAGTGTAATGAACACTGTGTGGTCTGATGAATGCAACCACTGCACAGAAAACGTCAGTTCTTTCATTAAGAAAACCTTCCCAAGTTCATTGTATTGAACCAGCGCTCCAGCTATTAGGCTGATACATGACACAGTCAATTCCAGTTACACTTTAAGTGACTATTCATGTTCAGTGAATTCAATTTTTAAAGCTAATTTATATATGTTTAGATATTTACATGAACACACATTTCTTCTAACTTATACGCCTTTTTCTGAGCTGTTAGTATAGTAATGGGGGGAGGAAGGAAATAATATTTCCCAGCAGATCCTGAAAATGCATAACTGATGGAAAAGACACTGAAAACCAAATAAGCAGCTTTCTGAGAACATACTTGAATAGAACTCTGAATTACTTGTTGGTCAAAAGAATTGCAGTGTGTATTTAACATATTAATGTTAAATAAAATATCTACATTAAGTTATTTTTAAATTACTCATATATTTTTAAATTACTCTCAGACATTCACAGCAATGTCTGAGAACCCATTTTCTGATATTAGCCAATACAGTACCTCCTTTTATATAGTACTGCAATTAGTGGCATGTAAACTTTTAAAGCAGGTAATTTAAAAAGTTAAACTATTGCTGCTACTGAACAGAAAACATCAGTTCTTTCATTAAGGAAACCTTCCAAGTTCATGGTATTGAACCAGGGCTCCAGCTATTAAGCTGTGCGATGACACAGTCAATGCCTGCTATAGTATCAATTCAATTTAAGCATTTTTTTGTTATCACTAGATGCCTTTCTGTAGTTTCTTTTAACTGACTTTGTTTATTGATACTTATTAGAGGACCATTGGTTCCAAAAGATGGACATATTTCATTACATAAATCATCTACAGTTCGCAGTAGTAGCAGCTTTTCTGTACAGATCATGCTGAAGTCTCTGAAGCCTTTACAGTGTGCAGAGATCATGATACAGTTCTTCAGAAATAAAAAAATAAATACCATCTCTTATTACATCATTTGGATATTAAACAACAGAAATCCAGCTTTCCATCCACATATTCAAAAAGACCAGGTTGTTTACTTCTTTTGAAATATATTTCAAAAAAATGTTTCCATTAATGTGGATTTGCTTTAAATTAAATATAAATTATCAGGTCTACTTTCCTGCATTAAAAAAAAATATATATATATATATTCTATCTTGACTTTACCAGGCTTAACATACTTATGTACTAAAGCTCTACTGTTTGGGAAATAAAAATACCTTTCTTAATTCTGCATTTCATAAGAGAAATTACAATTATGGGATGCAGGGACTTTGTGGCTTGATACACTTTGCAAGCAGAGAAGGGGGATGCCCTTCAAAGTTAGAGGGTAATCATTATTGACCTTGTGCATTCAAGACAGCATAGCAGGTTTCTATATAAAGAAACTTGCAGAGAGGTCATTGAAAGCACTGGTGAAGAGACATAAAAAAGGAGACAGGACAGAATACAACCTCGGTTAAGCAGGTTAAAAAATTAACTATAAACAGATTCGGGAATTGAAGACAAAAACAAAAGAACATTTTCTAAGTGTCATGCAAATTTATGGTTCTGTATTAAATGTTCATTATCAGATAAGTAGCCTTTATAAGGTAATTATTAACTTTTATAGATTCTGCAAAGTTTTTTTTTTCTCTTCTTTCCCTACACACAGCCTGAGCATTTTTTGAGTATTGAACAAAGGAGCACGTGCTTAGGGTTGGCTCTCAGCAGGGAGGAATTAGGGTTTTGGTCTTCCCTCCTTTACTCATTCACGGGGTGTCTGCTAATCTGTCTGTGTTTGAATTTACCTGTCTGCAAAATAGGTACAATAAAACCAGCAGACATCTCCCCAGGGTTATATGACACTTAGTTTGGCACTTCAAAAAGCACACTTAGCAGAGCGTTTTGAAATCATTGAATGAAAAGCATTATGTAATGAAAAATAAATTACTTTTGTATGATGAGGTTGTTTGGAGAATGTTCAGGTAAAATCCTCTGTTTAGGAGTATTAAAACACCTGGGATACACAATGGATAGGTTTACTACGATTTTTTTCTTTCAATCTACATTTTAAAATAAGCTGCAACACAAAAAAGTCCTATTGTCATGCACATCCCACTCCCATTTAATTAAATTAGTCATTATTATTATTATTAAGTATTCATATATTTTGTTTTCCTCTCCAGATAGCAAATACAGAAATTGAAAGAGAAACAGAAATAATAAGACTGAGATCTTACAGTTTTTTACTTCTATAAACAGAGAAGGCACAAACCTCCCAATCTTTCTATTACTTGTGCTATTTTTCTTCACCCTACAGCCTCGGTGGCTCTCTAAATTTGCCCTGGTTAGGCAAAACTCCCTTTTCTATTGGGAGTTTCATCTCCAGAACACCAGCCTACCATGCAGGCAGGAGGCTGCAATCTCAATGCACTGATACCCTCCACTAGAAGAGTCAATCATTCTCACTAATAGGTGCCCACAGCATCCTAGGAACAATCCACTTGCATGACTGTCCTGCCCCTTCAACTTCCCCTCCCCTGACAGCCGATAGCACACAGCTTCCCAAAATATGTTTCATTTTCAAGAGATAGATTTATTACAGCCCTGTTATCACATTCATACCCTTCCTGAAAAGATAAAAATAAGAAAGACCTTACAAGAAGATGTTGTAGCAACAGCTAAATCATAAATGTTTGATAAGGAATAGCTAAATCCAGACAAATAACTGTTCAATCCCACTTTGTATTAGGCAGATAAAGTCATACAGGAAATCAATGTGATCTATTGAAATGAAAAAAGTCCAGCTTAGGGACAATATAGAGTTATAGAATATGTGACATTATAAATGGGCTGCTTCCATAAGTGCTATACAATGAGAAGTTGCATAGTTTTTATTTATTTTTGTGCTTATGAATGTAAAAGCAGAATGTGAAAGTCACTATTTGTCAACAGGGCAAATGTGGACAGCAGTGAAGTAGGTGAGTATTTATAACCTTTTTATTTTCCCACTCTTGAAGAGAATACATAATCCTCTCTAGGGATAAAAGGATCTTCAGTCACCCACTAGCCCAGGGCTCCTTTTTAGCACAGGCTGACAGATGTGCTAAAATTATAAGTGAAGTGTTGTGATGTTGACTCCTAAAGCAGCAATCATTAAGGTTGAAATTAGTATCCCCTCCCAGCCATTCAAATGTTGAAAAGTCCTGACACCAGGCATAATTGGACAACTTTACCTAGTGGGGATAGCATTACATTATATTCTACTGACTTCTTTCTGCCTTTTTCATCCCTGCTCCAATTTAAATGAAGCAAAACAACTTTTTACACATCTTTCACTTACACAAAACAAAACAAAAATCTGCTTATGCAGAAAGACATCTCAAAAGCAGACATACGAGTTCACAACTACATATACAAGTAGTATTGTTTAAGGCTATACTATTTCAGCTGACAACAGTATTTTAAATAAGATGCAGTTAAAAAAGAGACTGAAGGAAAATATAAACAGATGTCCTAATATGTATTAGCATCTGCTGAAAGAAATTTCATTTGAAAATGCAAAATACATTTCATTTGCTATATGTTCTACTATATGTTCTAATTAGTTACATGCAGTGTTAACATACTTTAATCTTCTGAAGTAAAAGGTTCCCCTAAACTGTATTTATGTATACCTGGATATATTTCTAGTAACTGTAACAGTTGCTAAATGGCAGTAAGTGCTAAAAGACATAAGCAATCCACACAATTAGATTTCAGGTCATTTAGATCAGTGTGAACTAGAAAAACATGTTAATGTGCTCTACCCACTGCCACTTCCTCACATACTGCTGAGTTTGACACATTAACTAATGGACCATCACCTGATAAATACTGGATGTGTGTGGATGAATAAAGTCTCAAATTGTCTCCAGTGGCTCAGACCAAGATTTTGACAATGACACAAACCCAGCAGCGATGATGCACCATTGCACTATTCTTGTGCTGTGTGCCTAAAGAAAAATGAAGCCTATGATTTTACACAGTTTATCTAATAGACCTTCCTGCTTTAGTTTATGGGAAAAACTTAAATGTAGCTCAAGGCCCACACTGAAACATAAAATATGGGAAAGCCGAGTGTGAAACCTAACGAGTGTGTTAAAATGAAATCAAATCCAATGTTTGTGAATGTGTAACACTTTGCTGTTGAGTTAGATTCAATTTCTAAAGGCTGACGAGCACATCTATTTCTGGCATGAACAAAGAACGTGTTAATACTGTGGCTCTCTCACAGCCCTGTACTGCACATTGAGTCACCAGCTCCCACAACCCCACTAAGCCCTGTCCCTCATCTTGCAGCTGAACTGTGCATTTTGGTTCATCTGCGCCGGGCTCCTGCCCATCTCAGCTGATGCCCTACACCCCCAAACTTCCACCACATTACGTGGCTGCACTTCCTCTGCCAGACTTCACACACACGTCAGGCTACCAGAGACTCACTGGGCTGAGGCACAAATCTTTAATAAAGGACAGGAGAAAGGTTAAAGTGCACAGCCATGTTCTGCCTTGGCCCTGCAGCTGAGGAAGTGGAGGCTGAACGGATTGAGAGCTTTGATCGTTATAGATTCATTCCCAGAGCAATCAGGGGCCCACAGCATTCTGTCCCTCAATATTCAACATTACTGACAAGAGGGTTTCCCACACTGGAACCAGCTGACCCAGCCAGGACAGCCTCTTCCAAAATGCTTTCTCTCAATGTCAAAGCCATCAAGCACTTCAAGATGGGGAGTATGAACATAGGCTGCACAGGTGCTGTGCAAAGAACCAGGAAAAGATTTCCTGCATCTTGGTTTTGAAGATACTCTTGCCTGTTCTTTCATCTTGTAATTTTCTTTGACTTCTTGCCACGTTCTCTCTAAAAATGCATTTGGTCAACTCCCCTTCAGTGTTACCCACCTCAGACTGGCCATCACTGCTACCTCACCAGAACTTACTTCTCATCCACGCTCTATTTCTAGATTTCTCTTCTTGATCTATTTCTGTCTGCTTTGTTGCCAATTTTTTAGCTGTAAGAATTTTACCCAACACACAAAGAAGGTCTAACCTACAAATACCTCACCCACTTTTCTCTCTGCCCCTACACTCATTATGCTGAGCCTCTTTGCTAGAGAACTTACTTTTTCACGACAAATTCATCCTTTCTTCCTCTAATACTGTAGTCTGTCTATAGAGAACTCTTCAATTTAATCCAGCTTATCCTGATTCACTATCAACATGTCTACGCTCACCCTAGATCGACTTCAAGATAGTCGTTTTCATTGATGACTTCCTAAATTTTCAAACAAGCATTTTCATGCTTTCTTTTATTCTGCTTACAGATCTGCCCACAAGCACTTGGAATATTATCTCATTATCTTACTTCATAATCCACATTAAAAATCTCCTTTTCTTTGGTATCTAATCTTTTCTTTGGCATCAGAAAAATATCATGCCTAAAAACAGGGCCTATCATATTGATTAATATTATCTCATTATACGCTTGTTCTTTTTATCTATCTGTATCCCTGCCTTTTGATTAACACTTAAATTTTAAACAGTACGGACTTGGAACAATCTTTTTTGGTTGACTTTGCATATTTATTAATGTGGCTGGGTCCTTATCTGTGACTAACAATCTAGACACTGCACTAGCAATAATTATCATCATCTTGTTGTTCCTTCTTTGTTGATATATAAGCATGTAAACTGGATTTTGTTTTCTGGGTAAGACTGCCAGGGATGATTGTTAGGAGTTCTGCTTGAAGAAGAAACTCAGATGCTTTTAGTAACCATTTTCAGACTAAGGGTTGTACTCATTTGGAGGTTTTTAATGGAAATTAGCGATGGGAAAATTTTCAGTGTAACTGTCAGGAAAAACGGTTTGGAAAGTAATAAATAGAATTACTTTCTGTTCTGTTGTCAGACAAGCAGCACATGAATCTTTTTTAGCAAACATATTGTAAGAAAGTAAAAGGAAAACAAATTTCAAATTGTGCTTGTATCTCTTTCAACAAGGAAACGTGAGCATAACGCACCAAAGTGACAGTCAGACTCCGTGTAAGAGAGAGAATGTGAAATGTGAACTTCCTGAGACAGAGCTTCCAAGGATGAGAGTTCAAATGCCAAAGAACCCTACTTAAGAAGGGAAGCACCAATGTTCTTCTCCCAAATCTTCATGAATTGGGCATATTAAATTATGTAGTCTGATGCCAGCACAGGATTAAATTCTAATACATTGGCATGCCCTAATTCTATTTTCAGGGAATGAAAGGGAAACAGAACATGCAAACATTACTATGACTGTATAAACTGCATCTTTATTTGGAATGGGAATTATTTTAAGGATGTCTGAAGCTCTGTTTTTCTTGCACAAAATCTGGGGTGTGAACCTGAAGAATTAGCAAAAGGGCAGAAAACCTTGAAAACAAGCTGATTGTGACAGTACTGTCAAGCAGAAAGGGAAAATGCAAATGAAACAGACATTTTCTAAATATAGTTTAATTTATAAATAAGACTTCACATCACAGATTTGTTTATCCTCATTTGGTGATAATTGTTCACAGCAGAATATATCAGAAAATTCTATAATAGGAACTACAGCCAGGAAATGTTAAATAATTAATCACCCTCCCAGCCACTTGCATTTCTGTTGATATAAATGACCGTATAATTCCAAACCCAATTATCACTACTTAGCCATTCCATTTTGTAGTTAAAATCCCACAAAATTAAAGTGCATCAATTGTTAATGGTAATAGACCAGACAAGGGATTAAAGATTATTTTAATGTTTATTTCCTGTCAGGAGGTTTTTTTGGCAGGAAGAACTATAGACAAAAGGCTACATTAAGATGAGATTCATACAATGTATTTAAATCTACTAACTTCTAAAAGCCTTATGGTATAATTACTTGTTTAATCTACTTGTTCCCTGAAGATACCAATGGGGGTTTATCAAGCCAACTTTAGTATATCTGCTTCACTGAAACCAAAACATTCTCTTTAACTTGAACTGCAAACGGCAGTCAAGTTTACCATAAATGCAATTCTAACAACAAACTTGAAAAATGAATGAACTATGCAAAAATATAAAGGAAACCAGATTACTATCAGGATTTTTTTTTATGTCCTATTCTGCTTGGTTTATCTCCTGTTACTTCTGGCACTATGCATTTGCATGCAAGATTTGGTCCTCGCAACCACACTTTAAACAATCACTTTAAGACCAATAAAACTCTGTTAATTAGAGAACTTTTTTTACCTGCCACAAAATGATGACTTTTCTCCACTCCTCAGAGAAGTATTTATGCACGTTTATATGGAGACATCACTTCATTTAGAGATTTCTTTGCTTTCTTAAAATGTTTTTTATCATTAAGCATTGTCGACAAAACTGACAAAGTACTTTATCGCATTAGCACAGTGACTAGAATTCTGTAGAACTGTTTGTGAGGGCCTAAAGATTTGGGGAAGGGCCCTTATAGTTCACTGTTTCACTGGACAGCAGGAGTGGGCTGAATTTTATGTGCTTCAAAAGGTTATCCATCTGTATAAAGCTACAGACAGGTGTCCATAACTTGGGTCTGTTGGGATGAAACCATCAGATCTGGAGCAGGCAATAACTGTGCCACTTATTTCTGGCTTGCACTGACATCACCCTGCACAAAACCTCATTCATCTCATTCTATCTCTTTTCTGTAGAAACAGAAATCTACATATGGACTAAATAGGAAAACTGAGAAGGAAACTTTTGTGTTCTTCTGTTCCCTGCTCATTCAGCAATGTTATCCACATCTCCAAAATCTATGGACAAGTTATTGCACAGGAACATTACAGTCCTTTGTATTCACATCTATTCTTTTTCTCCAGCAAACCCTTGTCCTGCATTTACCAAATGACATAACACACTAAATCATGACACAAATAACACAGTACATAAACCACCTCACACTGGGGCAGTGACAGATCCGTTTCTGTGCCTGTTTTAAACATTTCCTTAGGAGTACATTCACTGTTTGGCTAAAGTTACCTCTTGTTATTCCTCCTCTCTCCTCTTTATAGGTGAGGAAGCCAGTGGGGACAGCTCTGTGGCACTAACACTCCTGTGCTGTCACAAGGAACAGCTTTACAGCCCAAGAGATTGCTCAGGAGGGCAGTGAAGAAGCTCCTTTCCAAAACCAGGATCACCCAACAATGATATCACTAACTGGTGAGCAGTGAGTTAATTACACACCCAGCGGTGTAATAACTCAAATTCCATCAGACACAGGTATTAAGAAAGAAGCTTCTAAGTGAGACCCACAAAACAGCTGTTCATCCTGGAGCCCCAGTCGTTACAGGAGATTACGTTGGTGTGGCAAGTTTGGCATAAAGGAGCACTGCAAAATTAAAATTGGCATGTCAGGAACTTTTCCCTTGTTTTCCTTGGCATGCACCCCCACAAAAAAAAAAAAAAAAAAAAAAAAAAAAAAAAAAAAAACCACCAAAAATAAAAAGAAAAGAAAAAACAACCCACTCACAACAAAGTTCAGAGTCTCAGAGTCCATATCTCTTCTGAGATTTGTGAGAGCAAGCAGACATGGTATGGAAACCCATTCCATAACCTTTCACCAACATAAAATTTACTGTGAATAAGGCCCTAAAACTCTATGCTCAGCTTTGATTTAAACCTGTGAACACAAGCCACCCAAGAACATTTCCATTCCAATAAATACCTCCCCATGACATGATATGCTAATCATTTGGGTCCTAGGAGGAGATTAAATACACTTAACCATAAGCAAGCTCCACCACAGTACTCACCAGGACAGGATCTGGTCCAAAGTAAATATTTTATTTAGCAGGTTTAAGGTGCTGTTTAAGGTGCTATCCCAGTTTCTCTCCCCCAGACACTACTACTGCTCTGGCAAAGAGCAAAGAAGGTTTGGCTTTTGAGATTTTAAAATTTCTCTGTAATTTTCTACGGTATTCAAGACTTTACCAATGAGAAGAATTAATCTAACTCACAAAAACGAGGCTTCCTTCAGAACTCTAATGTTCTGTATCTTTTATTTTTAAATTGCAGCATTAATAATGGTCTCAGCAGCAAGTGGAGAAAACGTGTGAAATATGTGCCCTCTTTATAGATTTCCTGTTTCTGCAATTTCACTTGAAAAATGGCAGTGCCCTGCCATCTGAAGCTTCCAGTTGGTTTAACTCCGAGCAAAAGACAATTAAACAACTTACAGTATATGGTCACAAGACTATAATTGCTCACCAGTGCTCCTTGTTGTGTCAGCTGCCACAATGAACAGAAGGTTTTTCACTTTCTTACCCCTGCAAGACCACCAGAGGTTCCTGACCACGGCAATGGCCTTGTGCTGAGATGACAATATTTCACAAACAAAAAAAATTTCCACAGGATTCTTGAGATACTGAGTTAGCACAGAGCAAAAGGAAGAGACTCCATGCTGGACAAGTGTCTAGAAGGGCAGAACATCCTTTAATAATTTTTTCTTAGAAGTCAGTGAATTAATATTTATCATTTTTTACTTTTCTCACAGTTTCTTAAAAATCTCCCATTTTCTTTAAGCTTTTTTTCACAATTCCTGCAAGCAAATTTATATCCTGAATCTATATATCTTAGGTTATCCTTTGCAACACAGAAGTTTTATGTAAGAAGTGATGTATCAGTATTTTAATAGAGAGTGATATACACTTGAAGAATGGAAGTTCAGGTGAATGACAAAGATAAATTGAGCTTTTCAAATCCTGCATTTGGTAGAAATCACTTGAAAACAGACTGACTAAAATGAGTTCAATTTGAGAGATGTTCAATGCACTTGTGTTTTCTTTCCCAAAGCCATTCTCAGAGCTGACCCTATTTTCACATTTGTAGACAACGGACTTGCAGATGTGACCATCACAAACCCATATCTGCTCTATCATTAACGATGCCTTCTACTATAGGCTGAAATAAGAAAAAAAATTACTTAGATAACCAATATACATCTGAAATATTGTAGTTCTCAGTCTAGCACACTCTCAGGACTATGTGTTATCCACATCAAAAAAAAAACCACATCATTAGTATCATCTGCTGTAATGGCAGTGCAAGGGAATTCATACTAGTGGTTGCTTAATGGTAATCATGGTAGAATCTTGGCATTAACATGAGGAATATTAATTTTCCAGAACATAAAACAATAAATGACACCTACATCTCTGTGCAAAGCCAGCTCAAATCAATTGCCTAAATGCAATTTAATTCAAGATTCTTGGTATACCAACAAAGAGACAGAACTCTGTCTCCATCAGCAAGATGAACAGGAAAACAATGTCTAAGACCATGTGTCATTTTGTAGTGATTCTTCTGGTTCTTTTTGATATGCAAAAAAAAATACAAGGTCTTTAAATGAATGCAAAAATAAAACACAGAGAGTATGTAAAGGGATAAAATAATACCTGGACAATAGAACTGAAGAGCAAAAGGACAATGAAAGAAATTACTAGGGAGGGAATAAAACTTTTAACATGATCACAATATTCTAATCTTATTAACATCTGTACTGGAGTCTAAAATAAATTTTAACTTTCAGTTTAACAAAATTGGCTTTGTAGATTTCTTATAACAATACAAATAAGTTATTGTATATAACCTCATAATCATTACCACCACTATACTGTGAAATGTGACTCTAAAATGCCAGAGCACATTTCTCAGTGTATTGTGTCTCACTGACCTCGAGATCAAGTTTGCGCAGTGTCTGACTAAAAGAATGTTCTTTGGTTTTGTTTTTGCTTTTCTAAATAACTGCTAGCTCTACAAATCCATTATGGAACCGGAATAAAATCTGATCCATTCTTCCATAGCTGTGTTGGCTTAGCATCACCAAAGGAAATAAAACACATTTTAGTTACTAAGGTGACCGGTTACAGCAGTGATTCCACACAGGACTGTGATACAGTAAGATAAAAGCTCCTGGTTTTATGTGGTAATCCTTCTGCCTAGAAGTGCCTATTGAGAGGCAGCACGCAGGAAAGAGCAGGAAGTAACATAATTTATTCAGCAAGAATAGTATAGGGCACAAGTGCTGAAAAAAAAGCTTTCACACACTCCTCCAGGCTAATTTTCCATTGAAATAAAATTTACTCTTGAATATCAAATATTTATTCCATTTTTCATACTCTTGTTTTTTCCTCCCTCTCATATTTATTTACTTTATAAACACTTCAGATTTATTTTTGCCAAATAAATTAAAATATGAGGAACCTTTAAACAGAAAAAAGGCTCTGGGAGTTTTGCTACTGGCAAAAGGAGAAATGCTCATGGATGTAATGAGTCAACTGCCAACGTGGAAATCTGGCAGAATTCCTGCATTTTAGAATCGTGGGATGTATGACTTCATTTTAGTGTATGGAGGTTTTTCCTACAAAGTTGATTCTGCAGGTTTTATGCAGTTGGCTTTCCTTTTTTTCTATTGCCATGCCTCAAACTATTACAAGTTCATCCATAATAACCCACTGACAGCTTTCCCACCTCTTTTATCGGTCAGTGAAGTTACAAATACACCAGATTGTCAAGACACACACTGTAAAAACAAACAAATTCCTGGGCACCATCCTATTCAAACTATGAATTCATCTAAGTCCAACTCAGTGTATTTTACTCAAGCAGAGTAGGTAGTAAAATTTTCTTTCAACCCAGAAGACTTGATTTTATAATTCCTTCATCTGAGATTCCAGGAAATGTTAAGATGTTAACTATCTGACAGAGTTCACACCAGTGACAAGTAGTTTATTACAGCACAGGTTTTATTCCCCGATTTCAGGGGACATGGACTTCAGATGAAAAGGTGGAATAATTCTTGCCTCAGTGTGTAAAATCAAGATCAATTTAGTAACCCACTCCTCTAATACTGTATGTGCAAAGAAATAATTTAGACTCCTAGTTAATTTGAGTATTGAACTGAAATTCTGCAGCTGCTTTCTGCCAGTCCTGAAAACAGAAATTAATTTCAATGACCAAGGCGAATGGAGTGCTGCTCTGTCAGGTAATTAGTCATCGTCTTTTGCTACTCAGGGTCTATCACCGTGCTAATCCATACATAAACCCCAGTATTCCCCTAGTCACTCACAATCTAAAGAGCTGTTTAACTACCTGTTTCTCCTTTTCAATCCTACCCCAGATATCAGCTGCAAAATGAGCATTCTTTCATGTTTAGCTTTCTTCCTACTATTTACTGCCAGCAGAATTAATGCAACTGATTTACATTTTCTTTTTTCTGTTTGATCAAGTCTGCTGTTGATTAAGTAGAGCTTAAGGGAAAAAATTATACTCCTGCAGCTTTCCTACTTGACTTGCCAGTTTATTAATGAAAGAAGCAAGGATATTGATGGCCCAGAAACTACAAGTGCAGCAATTAAAGGATATGTCCTTCCAAGCTTCTAATTAAAAAAGAGTTCTTTTGTATTAAAAGATATAGTTTAGTGTCATATTTATATCTAATTCTCACTTCTACTGTTTTGCTTTTTTTTTTTTTTTTTTTTTTTTTTCTGTTTATTCTTTTTAAACAGAAATCTACTGGGAAAACTTAGATCAGGCAGAATAAAGAAACTTTCCCTGACAACCATTTCTGGAAGCTTTGTTCCCAAACAACAGTCTTAGTGCTAAAACATCAAAAACAACTCCACCCCCCCAAATCCTTACAACAGTGAAATACCCACTGACACATACCACTCAGAAGGCAACCCTTTAATATTTTTAACTTGTGTAAATTGGCAGAGTTTGCCCAACTCAGATTCAAGAAAACTGAAGATTTTTTTTATACCAGTCCTTTTGGATATATTAAGATAATTAGACTGTTCCCTCCTTCTAATATCTGTTTACTTGGTATTTAAATTCTAGATTAACTTTATTTCATGTCAGGTATTTACACGAATGATCTCACAGAGGTTCTTCATGCTTCCCATCTATTCTGATTTTTTGAATTCTTCCTTCAGAAACACCTGAAACCATAATATTGCCAGTATTTTACTACTCTGCTGAGTCAGTCCCTTGCACATTAATAGCATTCTTTCAACATCAGAACACAAATAGACAAATAAATGACTCCTGTTTCTGTCTAGCACCTTGGTTTTGTGGTCTCATCTAAACAAATTCAACGTAAGTCTGACACATTGTGCTGACCCAAACTTTGTATGCATGGATTGACCCTCCAGCACCTGTGGAATAAGTGCTAAGGACTCAGTCAGTACAAGAATCATGAAATCACAGAATGGTTTGGCTTGAAAGGGTCCTTAAAGATCATCCAGTTCCAACCTTCCACTGTCCCAGGTTGCTCCAAGTCTGGTCCAACCTGCCCTTGAACACTTCCAGGGATGGGGCAGCCACAGCTTCTCTGGGCAACCTGTGCCAGGGCCTCACCGCCCTCACAGGGAACAATTTCTTCCAGATATCTGATGTAAAGATGCCCTCTGTCAGTTTGAAGCACCCTGCCTGCCCCACATTCAAAGCATCCTGCGCACAACTCAAACACACATCTCCATCTGCACACCAAGTACCTCTCCCAGATTTCCACACAGCAATTACTCCTCTCATTTAGCTACCAGATGTTCTGATATCCCTGAGAAATTATATTAAAAAATAAGAACAATGTAAAATCCATAATCTAGCATTCCATACAAGTAATGACAGGTTCTTAATGCATTGAAAAAAGACTGTTCCCTGCAGTGATGTTCCAGAAAGGAAGGGAAATAAAACATCTTTCTGCTCCTGGCCTCTGTCCCTCACAGCCCAGAATGGCGAGAACTGCTGTGATCAGATTAGGCAGGTAATCTTGTGCATGATCAGATTCCCAGAAGGCAGTGATAGCTGTGTATTTAAGGACAGTAAGCTTTTTTAAAAGAGGTACTAAAGTGAATCACAAAATTTCCCAGAGCTCCCAGCTGGACAAAACAGCAGTAAACAAGAGTGATTCTTCCTTAGGGCAAACAGGGTTAGGATGCTGCTCTCTGGGCAGGTTGTGTCATCCACAATATCACTGCCCACATTTCTCCTTGAGCCATCTCAGACCTGCATCTTTCTATTTGCCTATTAACCTGGAAAAACCTTGTGGAGGAAGGGGGTGGAGTTGTTCTAAGAGACCTTTTGTACTAGAAATTTCTCAATCACTTCCAGTTTAAAGGTGACTTCATAGAAATGGTGACCCTCACAAGTACCACTTGAAAGATAGAGAAGCTTTAATCTTTTTCAGTGGAATCGGAAGCTCTTATCTCTCCTCTGACCCTTTTTCCCCTCTAGCCTTACACTCTTGGCACCATTGAAAAGTCAGAACCATTAAGTTGGTGTCAAGTGGCTGTGCTATTCATATTCTATTATAGTCAATGACAATTAACAGTGCCATTCAGAAAAGCCAGGTACTGTATTACACAATTGGAAAATTGATCTTATCTGAGGCTCAAAAATCAGCAATGTTCAGACCTCAACTCACAGGCAAAAAAAGAAAGAAAGAAAAAAAAAAAAAAAGAAAGGGAGGAAGTACTGCCTGACCTCAGGGCCACACAGCAAACAGTCATGTGCAAGGCTCAGAAACAACCTGAAGAAGTGCCCAAATCTTTGTGTGAATATAAACTCTGATTTTTACCATCAAGCAAAGTGATGTTAGAAACAGGAGTACAAATTCAACTGAATGCTTGATGATCACCTTCAAAGTTGTTATTGCAGGCAAAATCCAACATCTTAGCATTGCTGACACATCAGAAAACCACGGTGTGTGTGTGTGTCAGTTCCCAGCTCTTTGCAGAGCACACCCACGGGCAAGAGCCCTGCACCTACAGTGAAATCCTCATTTCTAGCACCTGCACTGAACATCTATTTTCATGAATGTTTTTCCTAGAAATGAGCACAGATACATTTCTCTACTAATGAATTACTGGATGGCTACAAAAGGAGAGGATTAACAAATAACTCTCTACTTTGGACAGTGAGACTGTTTTCCTCTGTCAGTGAATCTCAGCATTAACTACAGCCCAGTACAACAGTTGATTACAGCTGAGCCTACCTGCTTTAAAGCACAGGGGGAACTTAAACAGAAAAACTCAATTAGTTCACTTGAGTTTAACTAAAGCACCTGAGCTAAAACTTTGCCACACAAAGGAGGCACTGTAGAGTCGGGAACAACACTTGGCACTGTTCCTCCGTGCCACGTGCCCGAGGACATTGGGTTTTAGCAGGATCCAAAACCAGAGCAAGTGCTCTTGCATCAGTATGCCATTACGTCACTTATATTCCCCAAACAAGTACTCACCCTCAAAATTATGAGGTCATTATGACATGACCTATCAAGTTCAAATCCTGGAGTAAATGGCAAAATCTGTAGAGTCACTCATTTAGTTCAAGCACGTAACTGGAATACTTCACAATTAGATAGGAAAAAACTAAAAAAAAAAAACCATAACAACTAAATATTCTTGCATTTCAAATGCTGAGTTCTAAAACCTCAAGAGCTGCACAGACTGATGGAAGGAATGTTCCATTAACATACAATTCTGCCTCAGGTTGCTGCTTTCCAGGCTGAGACCTGTGAAGCCCTTCCTGCACCTGTCCTAAGCCTCTGTGATGAATTTAGGTGTCTTTGTTTTTCCCCTCCCTTCACTCTAAATATAAGGTATCTTTACTAAATACTGGAGATTAAGGCCTTACACACACTACATTCAAATTCATTCTAGTGGAAAAACTGCTAGTCCCAAAGCCACCTTTGGTGCACCTGGAAGAGAAGAGCTTGTATTCTACCAGATGTTTCACCTGATGCCAAGTTTTCCTGGGGAATCAGGAAAAGGCTGAATATAGAAATCATCTTTGTCTGTTCATCATTTTCCTTCACAGAATACAATAAGAAATTATCAGCTAGCTTCAGTTCTCTGGGAAAAAAAATCTCAAATTGTTGCCGTAATGAAAAACATGGAATGGGCTCAAAGCCACTATAGTTATACTTAAAAATCAATACTCCCTATTGGTCTTATAATTTGTGTCCCAAATACCTGCTTTAAATCGTGCACAAGCCACAAAACAAAAGCTAGGGAGTTTATGCCTCAGACTTCTGAATTTTTTGTACTGTTTCAATATTTGCAAAGCCATGTGAAATGTTCTATAGGATTCTCTGCCTGACAGTGGGAGTCTATTCTATTTTTTTATTTCTTTTATTAAGAGGTGGAATAAAATTCCCCAACTGCTCCAGTGCAATTAAAATTACTTTTATTCATACAGTTACCTCAGTGGCCACCATAAGCATTCCACAGTACTAATCCTTTTAGGCCCTGATCCAGCAAAGCACTTTACTGTCTCTTATTCTTAAAATTACAAGTCTCTCCACTGATTTCAATACAGTTATATTAGGGATGAACTTGGCCTACTATAGCAAAAATAATGTTAAAAATACAGTCTAAAAAACAAGCAAGGAAATGGAAAGCCTAAGAGACTTCAATATTTCTCTGGTTTAAAGTAAGGCATTACCACTGTGCATTTGAGTACAGTCCAATAGTGAGCTATTTTTGTTCAGTTAGGCCAATGCAGGTAACGAGCCTCCCTGTATTAGAGATGCATTGATTTCAGATCTAGATGGTTTCAATAATCTCCTTACACCCAAATATTACAAGGACAGGGACATTAAAATGTCAATTACATAAATAAATCTGTAAGTATCAATAAATGCCCAAAATTAAATAAACCCCCTCACTCTAAGAGACTTTGCAGCTGATACATTGTAAAACAATAAGAAAACCATCACAATTTGCATTTTTATAGCTACGTTCATCAATAGCTCAAACATTTATCACAAATTCCAACCCACCATAGGTAGGAAATGTAGGATATTGTTTTCCTGCTTTGACTGCAGAGACACCAAACCATGGCAGGACATTTGTCTATGACCGAAGCTTCTTAAACTGGCTTAAATACTCACTGTCTTTGCGTACTTCTTTCTGCCTTGTTTTTGCTGGTGCAAGAATTTATCTGAGCGTGCAATGAACTGGATCAGGAAACTAATCTGACTGAAATATAAACCATGGAAAAGTGCTGACTTTAATGAGGAGGGACGCTCAGGGAAGCAGGAGCCTGAGACCGATTAAGATAGCACTGCCCCAAAATAAATGTACATTGAAGTGCATATCCTGAGGCACAGAACAGCAGCCAGAAACAGAATCATGGATTTCACCAATTTATCCATGGAAGCCATGGGGGTACACTGGGATCAGAGCCACAGAATGGATGGGAGACATGTCTTGAGTGGCTTCAGAGCACAGCTGCTGATCACCATGGAGCGACAACAAAATTTGATTTGCCACAGATAGCTGAATATCCCAAGCAAGATGACTACATAAAAGCATTTTCCAGTGACTTCCAGATTGTCTCTCCAGCCTTCCCAACTGGCTTTCAACAATATTTTAAAGTGTATGCTTTACCACCATTTAAAGCAGTGCACATGAGAGAGAATGAATACATTAGGTAAATGAATTCCTGTGGACATTGTGAGGAGAATAATGCCCTCCTATTTGGGTTATCCTCTACTGCAATAAATGTGGGGGGTTCTTCAGTCAAGGTGCTGCAGTAACCCAAGGGATAGCCATATTACACTTATAAAAGACAACTTTAAGAAAGATCTTAGTGCAATAAAAGTGAGGATTTTTTTTTTCCCTTGGCATCCCAGCTTGCCATAGAAATGAGTGAGTTGCTGAATTTCTGCCAAGTATAGATGGTTCAGTATGCTATTAGATTAGTTTGTTTATACAGAAACAGCCAAAAATAGGAAACACACAGAAGCTATTAAAGATATTGTCCTGTGAGGGAAATAGTTGAATGGTTTTGTTACTGCAACTGGGAAATAAGATATGAGTCAGTATTAATGTGATAAAGAAGTTAATGTGTTCTAAAGCAAACAGTTAGTTTCTTCAGCTTGTTTCTGAGTTGACAATAAAATAAATGTACAGACAATTATGTAGGGTTGGATGAGCCTGCAAGTGTATCCAGCTTAAAGCTCAGCGCTGCCACTGGGTTAGAATTGAAACTCTGTTATCAAGTAATGATATGCTAACCCCAGGTAGTCTTCATAGAAAATGGATGATTCAAAATGCCACACATCACTGAGCTGGTGGGAGAATGGTCAATAGTGTTTAAGCTATTTCAACCGGTCAAAGAGAATTTCATAGAAAAATTCCTTCCCCTTGACCATTTTACAATGGATTTCCTAAATTCTTCTCACTTTTGATATAGTCCGATGAAAAATAAGAATGCCTTGAGTATTGTACTGTATTTTGTTTTGGTTTATTTTTAATCAGGACAGCAGCAATATTTCATAGAGGATGTTACCAGCTTTTTAAAGAGCAAGCCAGCATAGAGAAATTTGTCCCCCAAGTGTGACACTGAGCATTCGTTCCTAAACACAGCCACACTCAACCCTGATGCCCTGACCTCCTTCTCCCTCCTTTTTCCACATATTAAAAAACCTAATTCTTTATATACTGCAATGCCTTAAATCTTCTAACATACATAAACAAGGGAACAGGCTATTATACTGTATTTATAATATTTATATGTGCAAATAGAAGATGTAATTGGCAAATAGAGATTTTTTTCTCGAGTAACATGCTTCTACAAACCCAAAGACCACATATACCATTCCTTAAGGGCCAACATATTTGACTAGTGAAGAAGAACAAGTGCAAAGCTAAATGACTCTCCCACTGAGAAATGCCCCTCTGTGGTACCTTGGTTTTTCATGGTGAGAGTGCCCTGGGCCAAGCCAAGCACCTTCCCTGATGTTAGGTCACTTTTTAGGACATGAGAAGAAGAGCAGCACCTGAAAATGTACATGGAACCTTACACCAGTGAATGCAGCAAAACTTTTGCCAGTGCACAGAGACATTTGATTAGCAGGAGCCTCATGAATTCTACACCAGTAGCTCGTTTCCAGAGGGAGCAGAAAACTGGCCTCAAGTCATTCTGCCCGTGTTATGTATATACAAAGATCAAGCACGGTATTTAGAAGAGGAAGCAGCTGCAGAAATTCTGTCAAGGTACCACAGTTAAATGTGTTTACACTGCAGAGACTAAAAAATGCAGGTGGCATAATGATACTTACAGCAAAATTTAGGAACACTGCAATAACTTGCAGCCATATCTTGGAGCTGGGCTTTTCCCTGGAACACATCTACTCTAAACCAAGTCAAGCTGTTACATCAACAAGCCTACAGACTGTTTTGAGGCCTTAACTGAAATTTACTTCTGAGATAAATGTATCTTTCCATTCAACTCCACAGAAACTAGGCTTGTTTATTATTTCTTGAGCCTAATTCCTTACTTCAGGCAATAGGAAAAATGAGTTATGTGTCCCCTGACACCAAACAGATAAGCACAATAGTGTTGCCTTACTGCAGAGGACCCTCAAAAACTGGGGGGATGCAAGGCAGTTTCCTTCCTCGATGGTTTCCTTTGTGAACACAAAGCCCATTTCTAGGATGGAAATCTGGAGCTGGAGAAGAAATTTGCAACATCCTTTCAGTGCCATGGCAATGAGATCCCAACCCGAAGAGTTTAGAGCACACACTGCAGTTCCATACACACATATTACTACATGTGTTTAAAGCATATATTGTTCTTGTTCAGATAGAACTCTGGACTCTCTACCAACAAACAAATTCAATTTATCACTTGTTTATGATTGTGCATGAGGCATCTGTATTTTTTCAATGGCATAAGGTAAGAGCAGAGCCACAGCAGTTGCTCTGATATGGAACAGCCACAGGAAACTTAATGAGCCTTAGAGATGTCTGGGAGGTTCACAAATAGAGAACTTCCTTTTTCAGTAAAGGGACAAAGTAACAGAAGAACCGAGTAATATGGTTCTGCTTGGAATTGAAAGAAGAAAAAGGAGGGAGGTAAGTTTTACTGGCCACATGTCTCAAACCAAATGGATGTTTTTTAAACAAAGCTCCTCACTTGCTTCGTTTCATTTTCAGGCTGTGCTGCCTGAGCAAGACAACGGAAAAGTTTAATCTCTAAAACATGAATGCCAAAAACAAATGCATTAGAAAGTACCAAGCCAAAGCCATACTGGTGACACAAACTGAAAAATGGAATTGAAATAAACTGTGCCAGAAATCTATTTCTAAAAATATGTCTTTACAGTAGTGATATTTATAAATTTGACATACTCTAAAATTTAGCCCACTAAAGATTATTTCTATGCAAATATGCATTTCTCAAACCCCATAAGCGTGCGAAAAATCCAAAACACATTTCTTGAAAATCAATTTCTGTGCAGTACAAATGTATCAAGTTAGAGGCAGCATGCTGATAAATATTAAAAAGGTCTACATTGTGCAAAATGAAAACTTGTAACAGGACACAGTGGTACCGTGCAGTATGTAGAGGTTCAGAGAGAACATGAAACAGCGCCATGGTTTCAAAAGGACTCTGTGGTCTGACATGAGTCATTTTGGTTCTGATAAAGGATGTTGTAGAAGGTGCTGCCCACATTATGCAAATCACTAACCACTTAATTTCCTTCCCAAGTGGTAAAGCTCAAGCATTTTCCCTGAACATACAGTGCTCGTTTTCTTGTAACTCTGTGGTTTCTTTTCAATAGCCTGTGAATGCCAGCAAGTAAGAAGATAGCAGTAGAAACTAAGAGGTTACTCAATGATTCCAAAGGTTATAGGAGTGCTTTTTAGATACAGATCTGAACATAAATTCTAGACATCCACAAAGCATTTTTATTTCTAATAATACCCCCATTACCTGCTGAGATTTCAATATAGTTGGAACAGTCTTTCTCTCTCCCCTACCACCTCATATTCCAAGAATTAAATATCGTTTACTCCTGGGCCATACTTAGCCTGAAATTCTCTTAAAAAGAGATTTACTCTTCTAAAAGTGATATGCAAGAATTTTATGTTATTTTTTACAGAAAGCAGCTAATTTTGTGTTTGAAAATATTTCAGGCAGAAACTATTTTGATCTACAACCATAACTGAGTTCAGTGATTCCTACAAAAGTCTCACTTCTCTTAAAATGTACTGATTGCTGCTACAAAAAGTGTATTTGAAAAAAATCTAAATGAAATAAAACATAGCCAGTATTGAATAACCTCTCTCATTAATAAACAACCCCAAATTATTCCTTAAAATTCTTGCTTAAAACGCAAAAGTATAGTCTTGGGAAAAGGCACCTAGAAAAACAGGAAACTATCATGCTCAAACATGTTCTTTTAATTACTGATATTATCCAACATATGCAGTTTCTAAGTAGATTCTTGTTAGTTAGCACTAGAACACTTCTAATTTAACCACTACACAAAACAATGAATTACCTTCTTGACAGAACAGTGCCTGACACAAATTCTGAATGTCCCCCATGTAAGTATACCCGAGTTTTAAAAGAGACAGATAAACAGATGGTGTAACATGAATATTTCTATCCAAAGCAGCAGGACTTTATGAAGTGTCCCCATGAAGATGCTCTAAATGAAAGACCCTTTTCTCTTCCCTTCAGAGGTTAAATATGACAACTTAAATGCATTGTCATTCATGCACTGCATGGTCAAGGAGCAATTACTGCTGTTAATTATGATTATTGTTGTAATTGTAAAACTTCTGGCTGAATGTTAACAAGCAAATTCAAAGCACTATCAAAGAAATAACAGCTTATAAAGCACTTTTGCAAATCCACTGGTCATAGCAAAAAAAAAAAAAAAAATCCACTGATCTTTTTTTCAGCAGTTCCTTTGATACTGGCAGTGGGTATGGATATCATATTAATCACAATATTCTGCACCAGGATGCCT